>NC_091697.1:52337500-52962500 GCF_041296265.1 Equus caballus | reverse complement strand
GTGCTCTGCAGACAAGGAACCTGACAAGGGACATCCAACAGATGGTTGAATATAAGAAGTTTATTTGGTTTGGGGAGGCTAGACAGACTGCTTTCGAAGATGGACAGGGAAAGTTGGGTGTGCCCTGGAGACTAGGGGCATACAGCTAAGGTCTGGAGGTACTCAGAGATGTCAGAGTACCAGGAAGTTAGAGGTATCTGGTTGAGAGTGGGGGTGCTAGAACATTGTAGGGCATAATTGGATTGAGAAGGGGTACTATGAATTATGGGACTGCTTAAGAGTAGAGTCCAGGTTCAAGAATGCTGGGCAAGATTTGGGAAGCTGGGGCCTCTTGGAAATGTCTGGTACCTTGCTGCCAAGACCAGCTAGGCAGCCAGCTAAAAGGGTGGACGGAATGAATAGACAGAACACAGTCTATAAAGCCTAGCTTAAAGCCTAGCAAGAATGTTGCTATGATCTCCTGCAACATCTCCCCCTTTTTGTTTTTGTAAAAGGAGGTAGGTGGTCTGGGCAGCTTCTCTCTTACTCAGTTTTCGGAAGATTTCTCTTGTGCATCTGAGGACTAAGCAGAAAACAATGAGAAATATGCATCCTGATATAATAGTTCTAATAAGGCTGCTGTCAATGGTTTTTATCCAATAAATAGGAAATATTTTTGATAAGCTGGTATGTATACCATCAAATAATTCAGATTCAGGTAATAATGATAATTTAGCATCTTGCATATGTTCTACTTTAGCTTGCAATAAATATGTATCCAATGTATGATTGTCTTTGAGGTGGCCCTTTAAATGCCAGCTTATAGTACTCCAGCCATCCTCACTACTATCATAAGGATGTGGTGTAATACAGAATTCAGGATTATTCCAATCACATTGCAGTCTGACTAGCTTTTTCAAGTTATGCATTTCATCTCCTAATATTAATGCAGCATTTTCCAGATCCACTAATTGTTCATTAATTCCCTGGTCAATTCGTGTCTGACTGGTCCATGCTTCACAGGCATTTTTATGCCATTGTTGAACAAAGGTTGTGTTTGAATTGTTTGATGTAGTG
Source organism: Equus caballus (assembly GCF_041296265.1). Classification (NCBI taxonomy): domain Eukaryota; kingdom Metazoa; phylum Chordata; class Mammalia; order Perissodactyla; family Equidae; genus Equus; species Equus caballus. Next base: position 52,961,444 of record NC_091697.1, on the reverse strand, counting down.
CTACCCCAGTAATGGCAGCAGTAGATGCTATTGCTATATTACCTAATATAGCAGCAATTAATAATCCAATGACTCTTTTTGATCTTTTTAAGATATTCTGAATTATTTGTAATAAGGCGTGTGTATCAGGAGAAGCTTCCCATGGCCTATTTTGTTTTACTGGAAGCCTAATGTCCAGACATCGCCTCAATAACATATATGAATGAGAATCATTAAATAAGGAGCTATTGAGACAAGTGTGTAATTTATAATCCTAACAATTCACAGTTTTAGCTGTTTCATTAATAGATATCGTACCTATGGCCAAAACACGGATCTCGGACACAGGCTTTAATATAAAAAGTCCCGTCGGTGGATGTGTTGAAAGATAATTTTGTGTTCTCATAGCTTCCATCCCAAATTCTGGATTGCCTTAAGCTGAAGGCTGATTTCCATAAGTCAGTCTGTGGTTTATCCATATTAAATTGAGGTTGTGGAGGAGAAAGTCCTTCTGCGTGCCATAAAATAGGATATTCACTATGTGTAGTATTAGTAGTGTGCTTATATCTTGAAATTTGCCATCTTAACTTTTTGTAGGGTTTGTAGGCGGAGTCTGTATGGGAGCAATTTGAGACTGCATACCCCTTGGGGGACCAGTCCCATACTGTTCCATAGGAACCATTAATCAAAACTACCCCCTCCATCCCGCTACAAACATCCCAATGTATTCGATCAATTTTATCCACCCATAGTCTTCGACTAGCACACAGCGGACGATTTGGAGCTGTAAGATTGTTTTGGGAGGTAATAGAATAATGGAAACTATAGCCTGATAACATATATAATTGCACTTGGCTATGATTTCTATTGAGCATGTAAGTAGATAGCCAAGCCTGTGTAGCAAAATTTAAACAGCCTATTCCCCTTCCTACACAAGTAGGCCAAGGGTCCAAACCAAAATCACTTATGTCATATGGGGTACCTTCTTCCTTTTCAAATATAGGTAGACGGACATCCTCGGGCCCCAAGACCCAGGATGAGTCATTAATATATACAGGGATAGAATTTTCTCCCCAGTTCACTACTCTGATCAATGGTGGGTTAGGAATATATATAAGCCCAATATGTATAAGTACTGTTATTCGGCTGAGCTATGGCCCCGGGTATACTTACGGCCACCCACACCGGGGCAAACATTGTCAGAGCTAAATTATTTGGAGTGACAGGTTTCTTCTCCTGTTCTAACACCTTCTCTGCTTGTTGAGTTAGTTTCTTTATTTGTCCCCAGGTTGGGATCGATGCACGATGCGTCTGTGGCAGTGGGAATGTGATTTTGGTAGTCTTCAAGCTTAGACCCTGAAAACTCATCAACGGTGGTTCGACGTCCCACGCGAATCGGCGTTTTCTTGGCGGGGTGTTTATGATATGGCTTAAGATGTCTAGAAGGAATCCAGATTGGTTTTTCTAAATCTCCTGGAGAAACACAAGCAAAACCTCGTCCCCATGTTATTAGTGACCCCCTATTTCATGTATTACTCCCAGGATCGAACCACCAAATAGGTGGTTTATTTTTCTGCTCTTGTGCATAATGCTTTTCTGCTGGGGTCCCTTCCTCATATGGTTGTAAAAAATTCAAAGTGAATAATGCTTTATAAATTTTTTGTGGAGGGGAGATAGTGGCATCTCCCCCTTTTTGTTTTTGTAACATGGCCTTCAGAGTCCGATTTGCTCACTCAATAATGGCCTGTCCCTGAGGATTGTGTGGGATGCCGGTAGAATGGCAGATTCTCCAATCTGTGAAGAATTTAGCAAGAGAGATGTTGGTATAGGCTGGATCGTTGTCTGTCTTTATGGTTTTAGGTCTGCCCATTACTGTCATGCAGCTACGAACGTGCATAATCACATGTCTCGCAGTTTCTCCTGTAGTGGCAGTTGCCCAAATATAATGAGAAAAAGTATCAATACAAACATGTACAAATGACATCTTCCCAAAGGAGGAAATATGAGTAATATCCATTTGCCAGAGGTCATTAGGTTTTAAACCTCTAGGATTAACTCCTGTATGAGTTTCAGGGATTATGTTTACTTCTTGACAAGTGGCATAAATTCAGATAATTTGATTAGCTTGAGCCCATGTCAAATCATATTGCAGCTTCAAGCCTTTAACATTATAATGAGTCAGAACATGAAAATGTTGAGCGTCAGAAAAAATTTGGGATAGTACTGTATCTGTTCGGGCATTTCCCTCTGCAAGAGGCCCTGGAAGAGAAGCATGGGCTCTGGTAGGGGTTATATAAAAAATGTGGTGTCGGTTACAAATGGTGGTTTGTAGATCATTGAAAAGAGTATATAAAGAATCAGAAAGAGTTTGCTGATAAGTGTCATTTTAATTAAACATGTTATTTGAATAGCGTATTGGGAATCAGAGAAAATATTAATAGGTACTTGGATATTTTGTAAAGTATGAGTGATTGCTTTTAATTCAGCCTGCTGAGCTGATAATCTAGGAGTGTCTATTACATAGGCATATGCTCCAGTGTAACCGGCCTTATGATTACTAGAGCCATCTGTAAATATAATGTTGGCCTCGGATATAGGAGTTAATTTAGTGATTTTTGGAATGACCCATTGAGTCCTTTGTAAAAATTGTAATATAGATATTTTGGGAAAATGATTATCCATCTTTCCCACATAATCAGCAAAATCCAATTGCTATTTTATATGATTTTGAAAATATTGTGATATTTCTTTGTGAGATAGCATCAAGCAAATAATATCCAAGTCATTTCCAGAAAGTTGTTTAGTTCTTTCTCGTCCTCGACTTATCATTTCAGCAGGAAGATCTAAATAAGGGGTAATAGATTTAGACATATTATTAGGTAAAAATATCCATTCTATTAAATGATTTCGTTGCATTAGAATTCCCGTTGGTGAATGGGGTGTAGAAATAATATACAATGAAACTGGAATATGAAGATTGATTCTATGCGTTTGAGCAGTTTGAATACATCGTTCAAATAGTTTCAGTTCTTTATTTGTTTCTTTGGTCAAGCTTCTAGGGCTATTTAAATCAGAATTTCCTCTCAGAAGAGAGAATAAATGTGATAAAGCATATGTAGGTATTCCTCATTTTGGCCTTAGCAAGTTAATGTCACCAAGCAATGTTTGTAAATCATTTAAAGTAGTGATTGAGTCCCTTTGAATTTGAAGCTTTTGTGGTTTGATAGTGGTTTTTTTTATTATTATGCCTACATAGAGATAAGGTTCAGTGAATTGAATCTTTTCTGGGGCTTTTAGGCCCGCATGTTTCAAATGAAGTTGTAATTTTTGGAAGACAGTAGATAATAAATTAGTATCTGGGGCTGTATAAAGGATGTCATCCATATAATGAATGAGATATGTATGTGGATATTTTGCCCTTATGGGGTCTATAGCTTTAGCAACATAAGTGTGATATAATATATAATGGGTATTTAATAAGTATTTGTTGAATTAATAAATAAGTTGGTGAACCAATTATTCATAGTCTTTGAGTATTATTATTTTTGTTATAATAAACAGGGAAAGTGATAATCATCATGATAAAGAATACTCCAGTCAAAAATAAAAATTTAGAAAAAGTTCTTTGATTATTTTGTTAAATATCTTAAGAAAAACTGGAATAATAAAAATGGTAATCGCTAACATAGTCCAGGTATTTTATATGTTACCGTTTTATTTAGTTCTGAAAATCAAAAGAATAAAATTAAAAATTAATGTTAGAAAGATATTATCATTTATATCTTGTAGATGAGAAAAGTAAGGTCCCCAAAAGGATCATAACTTGTTCAAAGATATAGGGCCAGTAATTGGTGGACCCAGTCCTTAAACCCAGGGGGTCCAATATTAGAACCTCCACTTGAGTTTTTTACAAAAATGAATGCCTTAATTTTGATTATATTGGCACTTCTTTTATGAATTATAATTTTAGTGAAGTCCTCTTGATTATTTAATAGTCAATGATGATCACCAATATATGTGGATATATTTTATTTCTCAAAATAAATGAATTCTTTACATTTGCTGTTTATATTTCTGTGTAATCAACTTCTTTATTTATTAACAGTCTAAATGAAAGAATAGAGCCTATTTTCTATTTTTTTTATTGAGTTAATGATAGGTTACAATCTTGTGAAATTTCAGTTGTACATTAATGTTTGTCATTCGTGTTGTAGGTGCACTACTTCACCCTTTGTGCCCACCCCCCACCCCACCTTTCCCCTAGTATCCACTAAACTGTTCTTAGTCCATACTTTTAAATTCCTCATATGAGTGGAGTCATACACAGATTATCCTTCTCTCGCTGGCTTATTTCACTTAACATAATTCCCTCAAGGTCCATCCATATTATTGCAAATGGAATGATTTTGTTCTGTTTTACAGCTGAGTAGTATTCCGTTGTATATATGTACCACATCTTCTCTATCCATTCATCTGTTGCTGGGCACTTAGGTTGCTTCCACGTCTTGGCTATTGTAAATAATGCTGCAATAAACATTGGGGTGCATAGGACTTTTGGGATTGCTGACTTCAGGCTCTTTGGATAAATACCCAGTAGTGGGATGGCTGGATCGTATGGTCGTTCTATTTTTAATTTTTTGAGGAATCTCCATACTGTTTTCCATAGTGGCTGCACCAGTTTGCATTCCCACCAGCAGTGTATGAGGGTTCCTTTTTCTCCTCAACCTCTCCAACATTTGTTACTATTAGTTTTAGATATTTTTGTCATTCTAACAGGTGTAAGGTGATATCTTAGTGTAGTTTTGATTTGCATTTCCCTGATGATCAGTGATGATGAGCATCTTTTCATGTGCCTATTGGCCATCAGTATATCTTCTTTGGAGAAATGTCTGTTCATGTCAAATAGAGCCTATTTTCTAACAAAATATTAAATATCTTGCCTGATAGATACTCATCTTGGATCTTAAATTATGAGTTTTAAAATAATTTCTGTTGACTGTAATACTCTGTAAATATTCCTGTCACATTAATAATTCTAAAATTATAAGTAAAGAGATATCTGCATTTCATTGCAAAACTTTGTTTTGCAGCAATTTTATACATCATGAATATTGAAAATATGTTTACAGGATTAATTTTAATAAATCTTATAAAAGTAAAAGCACTGCTTTTTAAAAACTTATCTTTATAAATAAGTGTAATATATATTTATGTGCATGGTATATCTTAATAGAATTGTTTTTCTATAAACTGTACTTCCCAAATAATAACAGGAGGATATTTTTCTATGGTATATATATTTACTTCATAGTAAAGAAAAGTCTTTGGGGAAATTTATTGGCAGCTTGCCTATGAAAGACTCTTCTGGGCTGTTTTATTCTGGGCAATAAAGTAAATTAAGATACTAATTAGATGTGCAAATCTCAGGTGGTGATGCGACTATACAGAGGACAACAGACTACAGCCTCTTGGAATATGTTTATAGTTTTTAAATGCAATAAAATAAATAATCATGTCCTTTCGTTAATTATATCTCCAAATTATCTCAAAAGTTTGTTCATTTTTATGAGTTCAATTTTAGATTAGGAATTTTGGGGGAGTTGAATCGAAGCTCAGTTTGCTGGGAAGCTCAGTAAGAGAGTAGACAAAAGCAGCAGATTTGGATTTGGCTTTGGTTGTTGGCATGTTTAATTAGTTATTTTCTTTTAAAGAGGCAGTAAAGCATTTCTAATTTTATTTAGAAGCCTCAAAAGATTAAAACAGGCTCCCCGTTGTTGCAGCTGGCTTTTCCAATTACATACATCAGTTTGCGTGAATTGAAATTGGCCCGTTTAAGTGTATCAATTTTTATAAAACTTTATCTTAATTTTACGAGTCCCCGTGCTTCCCCAAGGCCAATAACTGAAATCAGGGGAGGTATGGTAGGCCAATGATAAGGCCAATGTTTAGAGCTGATGATAGAGACATCTGCCCTGGTATCAACTAATCTATCAAATGCTTTACCATTGATGTTTATTTTGCAGGTTGGCCAAGATTCTAAAATTTTTTCAGTAAGGAAAACCCCTGCTTGTCCCGTACTGCCAAATCCTCGCTGTCCTCTAATTTGTTGTGAGTTTCCCATGGTAATATAGGGTAAGATTAAAAGTTGGGCAATGCGATCTCCCTTTTATTCTAAGGTTTCTCTGGGTTTCGATTCAGGGTTTTAGACATTTGGATATTTTGAGTTATTTCTTTTTTGTTCCCACGGACGAGATGTTTCTAAAGTCCTGTCAGTTGCCAGTCAGGGTGGCCAGCCCAGACAAGGAGCATGATGCAGGACATATTTTTTGTAATTCGTGCCTTAGAGTCAAGGCCAAAGTGGCCATCTTTGGCCCTGAGCCCAGACACATTCCTTTGTGTGGGGCCCAGGCCCAGTGTCCCTGGAAGGTGGGGGGTAAATGATATGTTATGGGCCCCGACATTTCCACCAATCCATAGGACACTAGGTGAATTGAAAGCCCTTGTTTTAAACATATACGCAACCAACATCCAAGGAACAGAAGACAAACTATTATAATGAGTAAAAGGGCATCCTTAAAATAATTGTTTTACCCTGTAGGGAGTCATGAGAATAGATCAGGGGAATAATTAATATTATGCATTTGATCTTGTAAATCCTTAATAATATCATCCAAATATAAAGTATGATTGGTAATATTAAAACAACATATGCCAAAAATTTTGATATAAGATTGGAGGGGCTCTAGTACGGAACGAATTAATGACTAATGTTCCATATAGTCACAGGCATCGGAATGCCCTTCTGATATTTTTTCTTTAATTCAATTCCCACCTTTTCCCATGGTTGTAAATCTAATGTACCTAGAGTAGGAAACCAAGTACGATGCTTCTCTATAGTCTGTAATAATTCAAATAATTTAACCTTAGCCCCACCTGCCTTCAGCAATTTCCTGAGTAAGCAGATGTATGGGCGATATTGTTCTGTATTTTCAAAATTACCCATTTACCCTGTTAAAACTTCTGGAAGCACTTACCCAACTCGGGTAATCTTTTTGAGGCCTCACCCTGCTTCCAGGTTCCGTACCGCTGAAACTCCGCTTTTTTCTTTTTTCTTTTTCTTCGCTCTTTGGCGATTCTTCCTTCAGGTCCCTGGTTGAGCTTTTGAACAGCCCCACGTTGGGCGCCACTTGCTGCCCAGACCAGCTAGGCAGCCAGCTAAGGGGGCGGACGGAATGAATAGACAGAACACAGTCTATATAATAGACACAACATAATCTATGTTATTTAATGGGACAAGGGACCATTAGCCTCAAGGACTGAGGTGAGGTCTCTCTGATCGCCACGTATTTATTTGCAGGCAAAGAAGCACAAGCATAGCAGGAACTCATGCCAGCAGGGATATGCAGGTCAAAGCTCGGCAGTTCTAGTCTTCCTCCCTTCAACGTACCCCGGCCCTACCCAAGGCCATTCTCTTAGGGAGTAAGTATCCTAGGAACAATCAGCAAGTTATGCAGACGGCGTTCCATTCCTGCAAGGGCCCAGGGTTCTTAAGCCCCTTGCCTTCATGCTTGATAAGATACTCCCTTCCAGCCTTTGATTCCAAAGCACAAACAATGTAGTATAGTAATTTATGAGAATCAGCAGATCACATATTTCTCAGCCACCCGTTTTGTAACTTGTTCTTGCTAAGCCTAAAGCCTAGCAAGAATGTTGCTATGATCTCCTGCAATAGTACCTCAACATCCTTTCCCATCATCTTCTGGAACCTCACTTCCCCCTTCTTTTCTAGACAACTCATTTACTCCTACATAAGTAAAAAACCGTTCAGCATTGCAGCCTTCTCAGGTATTGCCATTCAAATGTACCCTTCAGCTCATTTACACCTCAACACTTCTGGATGAATTTTTCTATGGCTGTATCACCAGGATTAACACTCCAAACCTCAACACTTAGAACACATCTGTGCTAGTTTTTGCTTGAGCACACAGCCACTCCACAAAAATAATTCCCACTATCAAATTCAATCTCTGTGTTTGGTAAAAGAGGAAGCTGTGGGCTCAAAGGGTTCAGGATGGCGGTACCAGGGAAAAGTAACTAATATGAAGACTGAGAGAGCAACTGGGAAGGAAATAGGGGAAGAGAAATTGGGATCTCCAAGGCAGTTCTCAAAGAGAAGGTGGTAGGTGTAGAAAGAAATTCAAACAGGCAAGAAAGGACATCCACACATCCAGGGGGAGGCTGCTGAGCAGAGCCACATGATGTTTTCTAGCAGATTCAAATAGAATTGAGTAGTACTAGCCTGGCTTTGGGAAATTGTGTGCAAGAATTAGGCCAAGGGGCCTGCAGAGATTCTTCATCTGCTAAATCATTTTACGTAGAGCCAGCCTCAGGTTCCTATCAGTCTTCTGTACTTACTTTTAGAAATACTTGTTGAACTGTAGTGGATTTTTGCTGGTGATGGTGAGTTTTGCCAAGTGCCCTATATGATTGAGAGGCTGCCCCATCCAGCCCTGGAAGAAAGATACTGCAGAAATGATCCATCTGTCTGACTAGGCCTAAGCGCCTGAGCTGGTTTGTTTGCCCTCCCATAGGATGGGGGAAGAAGTGAGAGAAAGACACTCTACAGCAACCCCAAACACACACCTGTTCCTGCTTGGGGCCATGTAGTCCTGTGTTAGAATAAGGAGGAAGCTGCCTTGTAAATGGCCACCATCCTGTTGTCTAGACACGGAGGAAGAGATATGGTCTCAGGGAAGCTGCAGGGGCTGCAGAAGGCTGCACTCGGATTTCCTGTCAGAGGTGGGGTCTTGTAGTTGCATAAATAGTGGGATCCTCCAACAGAACCTTCTCTAATACAGTTTGCAAGAGAGCAGAATTCAGCATTAAGTGAATTCATCCTCAACCCCTTCCCAAAGGATAGTTATTTAGCAATAGGAAAATCAACATGGCTAATGTGGTACTGCAGTGTCATTTTCAGGGTAAAAAGCTTTCAATCTCCTACTAATACCAATTCACCCTCTCTCCCCCACAAATAAATACACTATGACAATAGCTCATATTTGCTGGACTTTGTCCAGAGTCAGGAGGAAGTTTGTGGCCTTATAATGGAGAAGTCAACTGAGTTACCTGGAGTGAAACCATGTCCTTGACCTAATTATGATATGTCCAGTATGATAAGCAGCTGAACTAAGTGCCCATGGCAGTCAGAATAACAATAACAATTCAAACAGAATCCAGTCCTTCTGCATTGTTATGTCACCTGGAGAATTCTGTCCCAGCGATGGATTTTTGTACTGGAACTGGCTAGGAAGTCATGTGCTTTTTGCAGCAAGGCTTAAATAAAATGTATCTGATTTTTTTTTAAACACTGTGTGTAGTATTGCTGTTGTAGGTTGGGTACTCCAGGAAATAGACTCTGAGACTCTGAGATGTGCATGCTGAAGGTTTATTGGCGAGTGTTCCCGGGAACAACAGCTGTGAGGAGTAAGGGACGCAGGATGGAGCAGAGGGAGAAATTGAGGCAACAGGTTCAGGTCTTCATCTTCACCCCCACCTCCATCAACCAGTCATCGACTAGCTATGAGCCCTCAGCAGCCAACACTCCCAGCAGCTGAAGGAACAAGTGTCTTGATCCTGAAGTGAGACTTGGGCGGGGCGTGGCGGGGGGCTCCACGTTGTCTGCTGCAGTTGCCCATTAGTACTTTTCCTTCCCAAGTATCTCCACATTGACTATTCCATTTTACCTACCAAGTAGCCTGTGAGGTTGACAGGGCTAGGTAGGGATCATCCTTCCCTTAATACACATGAATACACTGGGAAATCCAAGTCCAGAGAATGTCAGACTTGCCCAAAGTCACCTACACTAGCCACAGGACTTGTCTCTCGCCCCCACCCAGAGTGATCTCTACTCAAAAGATTGTGTTCATTTTTCCCTACATCTAGAGTTTATAGAAGTGTGGAATATAAGAGCCAGAAAGGATAGTGAAGGTCACGTAGTCCAGCCACTTCACTTTAAAAGTAAGAAAATAGGCACGGAGATGGGGGCTGATTTCGCTAGAGTCGAGCTGCAAGTCTGCGGCAGCGCCCAGCCTTCTGGCTAGATTTCCTGCACTTGAGAGCCGGCTTTTATGACCTCTGATATGCTGGGCACAGTGTACCACATAGGAGCTACAGACATGAGCAGGTTACAGGTCCTGCCCTAGAGCATTTCAGAAAATCTGTAGGTTTCTTCAGTCCACTTGAATAGTTTCAATGAGACGGAGAGTGAAACTTTTTGTTCTAGGCTTTCCCTCTCAAATCACTTTGCAGAGTCTAAATCCGGAAGAAAATAGCATGTTGTTGCTTCAGAATGGGTAATTGTGTTCTCCCTGTGTTCTAAATTGCTGACTTAACTTTATAAAGTTAAACACTGTGCAGACGTACACAGATGACTCTCCCATTGACTCTCCCCGACCAAGATTCATATCCAAACCAGTGTCATGGTAGAGATTACTAAGAAAACAGACAACTGCTTTCTTTTCCTCCTTCTCTTTAAATGACTTTGTAGTATTTGTGATTTCAATTTCTAGGACACAAAGATAATAGCTGTATGGGATAAAGTGAGTGGGTTTTCAGTTTATGAAGTCACAGACCTATCCTTGCTCCTAAGCTTCCCAGTGTTATCCCCATAGCTAGGACCAAAAGGAGACATGTCTACTCTGGGACGAGCAGATCACATTTGCCCTCATATAATCCAGCTCTCACCACTGGAGTTTCCAAGTCAGAATGCGTTGTGCCTCCCGTGTTCTCATGCTCCAGATTTAAAACTTCTTTACTGGTGGTGATTGGTCACTATTTACAGCTCCTTTTCTCTCCCCTCTATTGGAGTGGTTAGTCAGTCACCTTATCCCACTTAAAAAACCAGGCGACGAACAGGAGGCAGACCTGACAAAAGGTTCTCTCCACCTCCCAGGTTTCTCAGAGAGCTTCCCACAGGGGCAGAAACTTGCATACGTGCCTTGCCTAGGAAAGGAGGCCCTAAAGCTGCTGTTAAGAAATGCACATGGGAGAGCACCTTCCCAGTGGCGTAGTGGTCAAGTTCGAATGCCCTGCTTGCAGGAGGCCTGGGGTTTGCAAGTTCAGATCACAACGAGGACATAGCCACACTGTGGTGGCATCCCACATAGAGTAGAGGAGGATTGCCACTGATGTTAGCTCAGTGGCAATCATCCTCAAACAAAAGAGGAAGATTGGCAACAGATGTTAGCACAGGGCCAATCTTCCTCACCAAAAAACCCCACAAAAAACCCACAACAAAAAAGCACATGAGAGCACAGACTTTAAAAGAAATTAGACTGCAGGCCAGAAAATAATTTTAATGCAAAGTAGAAAAGACCAGTCCATTTTGTCGTTTTCCTTGCCATTGTTCTGTAGACTCTCCTTCCTGTGATTTTGAGAATGTGGGAGGAGCAGGCCATGTTTCTAGAATGGTTGTCCATATGGGAAAGAGTCTCTCATACTGGTAGCTTGCTCCCAGATCTGGAGGGATGAGTGTCGTTTAGATCTGAGAGTAGATGTAAAACAATAAAATAATTTATATGTAGTTTATCGCTTCTGCCAATCCTATCACATTCCTCCTTACAGTCATGGCAGCTGCATCATCCTCGGCCCCATGGGAACCCCAAGGTTGCTTTTAAAGAACCTGCAAAATAAATACACAATAAGGAAGGGTAAACTTCTTGGGAGTGGTGGGGTAGGGAAGAGCAGAGAAGAGCCTGAGTCTTTGAAAGCATCTTCTTTCTGGTTAAGGAACTAGAGCCTAAAGGGAGAAGGAGGTGGGAGAGGGGAGGAAGGAACCAGGAAAACTGCACCTTCTCTGCTGAGGGGCATCCTTTGCTGTTATTCATGTTGATATTCTTCATGGAGATGAGGGTGATGCTGTCTTTCTCTCCATTGGCTGTGGAGCAGCTAGGGGTAGAAGGGAACATGGGTCATGGAGAGGAGGAGCAGGAGAGCGATGCGAGGGTCAAGGAACCATGATGGGGGGTTCAAACTTAGACCCTTGTTTTGATAACCCTACATTTTAGTGATGGACTGTGATGAAATGAGAGTGTGCTCTGAAGCCCAAAAGACTTGTATTTAACTTAGTTTTACTACCTACTACTTGTGTGATCTTGATCAAGTTACAACCTCTTTTAAGTCTCAATTTTTTAAATGTATAAAATGCAGTAATATCTGCCTTGAAGAATTGCTGTAAGGATTTGAGGTAATATTACAAAATATCTACCACAGTGCTTGGTACATACAAGGTATTCAATAAGTGATTCCTTAAATAAGTGTCCTTTTATTTAAGGGGTATATTAGAATCTGAATTCCTATACTTTTCATGAAGGGGTTATAGAGGCTTAGTCCTGGGGCTGAAGAGTCCCGGTCCATTTTCCATCACCTGATTGTTTCCTTTCAGGTCCACCCCTGTCCAACCCACCCCTCGCCCTGGCCTCAGTGGAGGCTGTCAGGATTCTGCGTGTGCGCGCGCGTGTGTGTGGGTGTGTGGGTGTGTGCGTGTGTGCGTGTGTGGAGAAGGTGGGAAGTCTCCGTTCCCTTTTGGAGTGGGAGGTCAGATAGATGATCCTTCCCTTACGCCTCTGACAGTCTTACCTTTCAGAAAGCCCTGAAGTCCCAGGTTTCTGGGGATCTGTAAAAATCCAAATGGGGGGACACATGCTGTAACAGAAGCCCACCCTATCCCTCAAAGCCCACCTAAGTGGACTTTCATCTAGTTCCTTCCCTCAACTCTGGGCTGAGTGTCAGTTCCAGAATCTAGCTCTGGGTTCCCCAGCAAAGAGGGGCAATGGGGGGCCCTGAGGGTCAGGGCATGTACCTTCAGACTCCTTGTTCTTCCGACACTTAAACCTTAGACTGACCACACTGACTAGGACGATCACCACAACCACCAGGATGACAATGAAGCTGATAACACCTGAACAGGGAAAAGGATGGGGTGAAGGGGAGGCTGAGGAGGGGACAGCAGCAGGCAACAGGATTTCAAATTCCCTTCTCAGCTAAGTGCTGTGTAGACAGACTCTGGGAGCAAAGTGAATTCCCCTTCTCTGCTGAATCTGTGAGCTCTCAGCCTGCTGCCCCTGGCCAGAGTGAGCTCTGCAGCCCTGTCCCATCCTCCCATAAGAAAATGGAACCCGGCAGAGCAGAAGAGCTGACTGGAGGGCCAGTGGAGGCTCCTTCCCACCAGGGCCTTCTTCGTCAGCCAAACTCTCCTAGAACAAATGGATGAGATTTGAACTTGTGTTTCCAGATCCAGAGTCTAAGTCAGTTCAAGGGTGGGGTCCCCTGCCACACCCCACCTTCTCCTCCCTCTCACCAAATGCAGCCACAGTGAGTACTGTCTCTGACGTGGGGCTGGGCAGGATTGTCGAGTCTTCTCCTGTCCTCAGGCTCGTGTTGTCTGATTTGGGGGTAATATTTTGAGACATGTCTAAAATGGAGTGGAGATGGATGTGTCAGTGAAGGGACCGACAGCCTACCAGAGAGACCTTGCTCCTTTCCTGCTTCCCCCAGATGAAAGGCTGAAGAGAGAGCTCATGCCCTACAAAAAAGACTTCCTCCCTGGAACTCCGACCAGATCCCATGAGGATGGAGGTCAGAATTGGGTGATGTGGGGTCACATAAATAGTATTGCCAGTTGTTTAAGTTGCTAGTTCCAGAGGACTCCAGAGAATTTGAGATGCTTCCTTCATTATGCTCTTCTCACCACCCCTTAGGGCCCAGAGGAAAGGGATTATGTTGCAAACATAGGGAGCCAGACTGGCCAAGGCAGAGTCATCCTTGCTTTGCCAAGAGTTGAAGTGGGAAGAAAGAAGGACACCAGATGTTTGTCCCCAGGCACTGATCTAACAGGCCAGGCTACTAGTTAAGGGGCACAAGTTTCTGGCCCTCTTAAAAGTGGTATGGTTACCCATCTCTTCCCCTCTTTAACTCATTGTACTGCAGGCCTAATTGCTGTTCCATTTCCTTATCCTCAGTCTCCTCCCAAATAAGTCTGGGAGTGTAAAAAATCCCAGAGCTAAGGGGTAGGATGAGGGAAAGCGTCAGGGTGCTCTTCGTTGTGAGCAGACATGACATACCTCCAGTCGTGCTGCCACTGCTGCTGCCACTGCTTGGGACACTTGTACCTGCGCCATGAAACAGCAGGGTGAAATGGAGGGTATCCCCCCGACCCCCAGTTCTCTCCTGTGCTGTTGGGGGAAGGCCAACTTGCCCTGAGTAGCCCTTTCCATCATTTGGGGTCCTCCGCCCCCGCCTCCGCCCTCCCCACCCTCACCCCCACCCCCCACCTCCACCCCCACCCCATCTAGTCCTTTATCAGTCCTGAGTCCAGGCTCCTTTCACCTTCATTGTGACCAGGCCCAAATTCTTGTCTCTACTCCCCACGGAACCTCTCTCATTCTCTCCCAAACCAGGGGACCGCTGATGTGGATCCTGGCCTTGAGACCCCTCATTGTGGGGCAGGACATGGGCCTCCTGAAGAGGGGAAGAAGGAACCCAGCCAGACACACCCCAGCATTCACGCCTCCAGCCCCAGGTACTCACCAGGTACTGATGTGTGCTTCTGTGGCTGGGACGAGGTCAGGCCCACCAAGGACGGGGAGTGACCATTGACGGAGCTTGACTTTGGCGTCACTGGTTTACTGGTTACCTTGGAGACTTGTGAGGCCTTCTCTGTGGCTGCTGTGGATTAGGAAGTATGCATGGGCTTGCTTAGAGCCTCAGTCAGCATGTATGCAGGGAAGGCTCTTCTTCCAAAATCCTCCTTTTCTTTACTGCTTTCAATTCTAGAAGGAGCCATCCTTTCTTTCACCTCTAGGCCTTTGCCTGTGCAGTTCCCTCTGCCTGAAATATGCAGTTCCCACCACCCTCCACCCACAGTTTTCATCCGGTTAACTGCTTATTAGGCCTCAGCTTCACAGGTCACTCCCTTTGGCACGTCTTCCTTGACCCTCAAGTCTGAAGTGGCTGACGTCGGTCTGGGATCCCACAGCACCTTCTGCTCATGCCCATCACAGTCCTTCTCACTCTGCTTTGTAATTGTTAATGTGAGGTCCTGTTCACTTGTCTGTTCCCCTACTAGTATGTAGTCTCCTTTGGAGCAGAAACTGTGTCTGCTTCCTGATTGGGCCCTCCCTGGACAGTACTGTGGTCTGAGTGGCCGAGTACCTGGGGTGCTAGTGCTGGATGGAGGGCTTGGACTGCTGGCCTCTGAGGAAGGGCTGTCTCCTGCAAGGACAGAGGCAGAAGGGGAGTTGGAGGGGGGGTAGGTTTGGTGACACCACCCTCTCTTGCCCATCTGAGAACCCTTCAGCTCCAAGCAGGTGTGCAGGGCTGGGCAGGGGACAGGGATTGGCCCCTCAGCAACCACACTCACTCACCTGTGTTGGGAGAAGTTGGCTCTGTGGTCAGATTTAGATTTCCTGAAACAGACCGGCTGAAGCTGAGGATCTGCTGCCTCCTATTGCTCTGTCTCCCTCTCTTTTTCCCTATAGCTGGTCTTTTCTGGTCTTTCTCCCTACCCAATCCCCATCCCCAACCATTTGTCTCTCTCCTCTTTCAAGGCATGTTAGACTGGGCCAAGCTGAAAAAAGTCCCTAGAGGAGCTTAGCCTTGGATGTTCTGAGAGCTCTGGCCCCAGCCCTAATCACCTGAGATCAGTGCAAAACGGGCCTAGAGCTGCTCTCACCCTTTCTAAGCTCCCAGGCCTAAAGGCTGGAGTAGGCCCTGTGTGTTTGGTCTTACCCCGCAGACTAGAGTCCTGTGTTGTGGTGGACTGTGCGTTGTGGCCTGCAAGAGAAAGCAAAACACGTAGACTAGCTTGGTGAGTCTCCTGCCCAGCACAGGGCCCATAGAAGAACCCAGGCCTTTAGGTTTTCCAAGTCTCCCATACTGGAAGGCAGACACACTTGGCAGAGGGCTAAAGGATGTGGCTCCAGCTCCTGGTGCGTGCTTCCTCTGACACGGTGACTCAATAGCACTGTCACCACGACCTCATGGTTCCATGTCCCAGAGTCCTTTCCTGTCTCTTCAATCCTGCATGGGTTTCATACCAACCTGACACCAGGTCAGGGGAAGTTTATTTCAAACTAGGGATATGCCTAAGGACAGAGGGCCAGTGACCTGCCACATCTAGACAAGGACCCAAGATTGCAGGTCTCTAGCCTATATGGGTTTTTTGGGTTTTTTTTTAAAGATTTTATTTTTCCTTCTTCTCCCCAAAGCCCCCCAGTACATAGTTGTAGGTCCTGCTAGTTGTGGCATGTGGGGCGCCGCCTCAGCATGGCTTGATGAGCGGTGCCATGTCTGCGCCCAGGATCCGAACCAGCGAAACCCTGGGCCGCTGAAGCAGAGCATGCGAACTTAACCACTTGGCTACGGGGCTGGCCCCTAGCCTAATGTTCTTGCTACACTACCATGGAGCCATCCACTTTTCCCTGTGAATATGGCCATCCTGCTCCTGCCCCAAGGGAAGGGGGTGGGAAGATGTGGTGAGTGAGATGGTGTTAAGGACTAGAGTTGGCATCTGTGCTCTCCCCCTGCCCTCCTCCTGCTGGAGATAGAGGCCTGCACAGGACACAAGTTCTGAGGTATATACAGGAGGCAGGGAAGCTGTAGAAGGAGCCACCAATTTACTCTCACAGCCAGAGGCTATTTCAGAAATGGTCATTGTTGGCCAAAGAGAGGAGTCAGTTACCAGGAGGCCCCAGTCAGAAGCCCTCATTAGTTTTGTGTGTACCTGTGTATGCCTGCAGACTATGCAGATGAGTGCATGCTTGTGTGCCCATATATGTGTCCCTTGTGTGTGTGGGACCTGAAAGGTCAGGTTGTGTTTGCTCATTTTCCACAATGAAATCATTCTTGAAACCTGTGAACAATGTGAAAGGAAAACAACATAGGGAAGTGGAGCCGCCCAGCTGGGTTCCCTTCATTCCACTCAGGCTGGGACAGCAGCCCCTGGCCTGGCCCTCCTGCTCTCCTAGCCCCTCTCATCAGGGAAGCACCAAGCCCTGGGCTGGGTGAACAGAGGTGGCTGGAGGCCAGGGGCCTGCCCAGCCTGTGGCAGCCTGCTGGTCTGTTTATTTTCCTTAGCCACTGCCTTCCTCTGTGCGGCTATTGCTTGGATAGTGTGGAATTAATTGTTTCCAAGCCCAAGCTTGCCCAAACTCTGGGCGGTGTTTTTCCAGGTCACCATCTCTGATAGCCCCATTCCCCCGTTGAATCAGGGTCAAGAGAGGAGTTAAAACGTGTAGGTGCCCAAAGCTAGAGAGAACTCTTCCCAGCTGGGGATGACCCTGGGAGAACCCCTTCGACCCAAGGCGCATCCTGAAATACTGATAGATAGGCGTATCTATCAATTATTGATCCAGCACATCTAAGGTACCATCTAAGCTCTATAAGGTTATAACTTTAGTTCTTAGTGAGAGGGCCCAGTGCACTGCCTTCCCACATTTATCTAGAAACAAAACTAATGTCTTGGAAGGAGTTCCAAAGTCAGAAGCTTCAAGTCCTCGTAGCTGCTCTCTCTTTGTCTCCCACCCCTTCCTCCTACAGGAACATTTTGTCAGCAGTAGATTCCTTTGATGGTAGAGGAGAGACTTAGGGAGCATCTGTTTGTACAGGCCAGGGTGCCTCTGACCAGGGGGCATGCAGATACCTGAAGAACACTGGCCACAGGCGTCTCTCGTTTTCCTGGTCTCCCCTCCTTAATCCCTACCTGCTTCCTTCCCTTTCATCCTCTCTCTCCTCCCCCTCCACCTCTTTTCCTCAGCAGCATAGTTTAGTTAGAATAATGGATTTTGGAGTCTGACAGGCTTGAGTTCAAGTCCTGACTTCTATCACTTACTCCCCGACCTGGGCCTCAGTTTTCTCTTCTTTAAAATGCAAGTGATTTTAGTACCATGTGTGATGTAAGGATATTGCATATAAAGCACTAACACAGTGCCTGACAAATAGTCCATGCTCAGTAAATGCTAGACGTCTTTATTTTTGCCCCATTCTCTTAAATCCTCCAAGTCTCAAGTCTGCCCTGACTCTGTGTATCCACAGTCAAGTCCCTTTGTGAGCCCGAATGTCCTCACTGCACTAAAATGAAGGAGACAGTGAGGGCTCTGAGCTCTCGGGAGGAGAGGCTAGGAAACCCAAGGGGTGAGCGTGGCTTAGGAAGAGTTTACACAGGGTATTCCTAGCCCTGGCACTTGCCTGGGACCGGACAGTGGGTAGGGAACCTGGGAGAAGCCTAGGCCTGGGAAAAGGCCACCTCATGAGTCTCACTTTTTAATTTCCCCCTCTGCCACCTCTGCAGTTTCCACAACAGCATGTTCCCCCAGCCCCAGATCAAATGTATGACTCTGTCCTCCCCGGAGGGCGTGGGGGGATGGCGGCGATCAGAGTTTTCACCCCCAGCCCATGAGCTTTTAGATAAATGTCTGGCCTCTCCAGGAGGCAGAGTGTCTGGCGTTCCGGCCTTCTCACCCACACCATCCTCCCTCCCCATCCAAGCACTCTTGGACTCTCTTCTGCTGCTTTGAGCACAGACTCATGAATCTTCCGCAGAGGACTGTGGAAGGTGAAGTGGGGGTGGGGAAGGGATGACCAAAGGGAAGTTGCTGCCTTGTGAGTCAGAATCTCCTGGATTTCTCACAATTCCCAGCAACTGCTCCCTAATTAGAGGATCCCTTATGAGCTGCTTCACGACTCATCAGCTGGCAGAGCCCTGTCTGAGAAGTGTTGTTTCCAAGTCATCTCCTTGAAGGTCATCTCATCTAGCCCCCGGGTGAGGATATTGTGTATATCCTCTTTGGCAAATAGTTCTTTGTATCTAATCTGAGTCCCTTTTGCTGTGATTTGAGCTTAAAATAAATATTTGGAATTCCCAGGTGGTTGCTCGTCACATGGAGGAGGAAAAAAGATCACCTGTAAAGCCCAAGGTACAGACAGTTTTGTGCTTGAACACCCTGGAAGGAGCTTTCGGGCCTCAATCTCACACCAAAGGAGTCACTTCCCACACTTCAGGTGGCCACCCTCTATGGGGGCCCCAGTTCACCCTGGACATTTCCCCACAAAAGGATTTAACCATACCTCTGTTTTACTCGTGCCTCCCAATCCAACTGATGCTCTTCACAAAAGGCTCTGGAATTTCCCTTGGGCGCTGGCCCGAGGGAGAGCGTGTGTGGTGTGTGACCTGAAGGAGGGCCAGCATACCCAGGACTGCCAACTGTGGGAGAGGAACTCCTGAAGGAGAGTGGCAAGTGCCTCTTACCTTGGAGTAGGAGGACGCCAAGGATCACCCAGCACAGCTGTGTAGCTCCGACAGTCCTCATGTCAGCTGGGTCTGTGGTGGGCAGGCAGCCGCTCTCTCCGTGGAGGCTCTGTCCATAGTAGAGAAGAGAGAGGGAGCACTGGGGCGGGGCGGGGGTGGGGACTGGCTCTCCAGGAGTTTCCTGTCAAAGAATAGAAGGAAACACATTGGGACTGGCTCCAGGGGCCCTGCTTAGCCCAGCAGCCCAGATGAGGATGTAAGGCTGAAATAACATCAACTGTGCCTGGGCTCGGCATGGCCTGGGCTAGAGCTTCTGTGGTCTCCTCCAGGGCCTGTGTACAAAGACCACTGAGGGCAACCTGGATCCCTGCCCCCTCTCTTCCTCTCTGAGGGCTCCATCAGGTCCCTCCACACACCACCTGGAGGTTTTCCTGGAGTCTAACTCCAACCCCTCCCCATACTGTTTCAGATCATGTCCTCCCCTCCCATGACTGAGCTTTAAAGCTCAGCCTACCAGCCACCCATGTTCTGTAGACTCTGAATTCTCCACATTCCTCTCCCTCCTCAGGGCTCCCAGTGCAGATGGGACTCCCAACATCTTTGGGGGAGGCTTTGGAAACATTATTTTAATTCTTATAGAAAAAGAAGAGAACCGCATTCCTGGCATTTCTTCCTCAGCCCTCCCCTCACATTGGGGTCAGGTGTTCCCTGTGCTCTAGCAGCACCCTGTTTTAGCATCCATCCAGCACATATCCCCGTGATACTCTCTCCTGCAGACACAGGCCAGCATTGTCACTTTTTTCAGTATGCCTAGGACCTGGCACAATGCCTGACATATAGCACATCCTCAACACATACTTATTGAACTAATCTCAAAAGATTTAAGAGCAGAGAAATGTCACACGCAATCCTACCTCTTTAATATAATTATTATCATTGTTGTGGATTTCCCTCCAGTCTATGTATTCCAGTCTGTCACTATATATATATGTATATATATGTGCAACCATTTGTGTGATTGGTATGCTCTTCTCTCTTATTTTTTGATAGATATTTTATTTTGAAGCAAGCACAAATGTACAGAGAAGTTGGAAGTACATTACATAGAACCATTTGAGAGTAAATTGCCAACAGAATGCCCCATCACCCCCGATACTGTAGTGTATATTTCCTACAAACAAGGACAGTCTCCCACATAATCACAATACAGCCATCGAAATTAGGAAGTTAGTATTGATATATTAATACCATCTAATCCTCAGATCCCATTCAGATTTTGATAATTGTTCCAATAGCATCCTTTATAGCAAAAGGGTCCAGTCCAGAATTACTCACTGTATGTCTCTTTAGTCTCCTTCAATCTGGAACAGTTCCTTGATCTTTCCTTAACTCTCATGACCTTGACTTTTTTTTTTAATTTTTTTAAACATTGGCACCTGAGCTAACAACTGTTGCCAATCTTTTTTTTTTTTCTGCTTTTTCTCCCCAAGTCCCCCCAGCACACAGTTGTTTTTTTTTTTTTAAGTTGTGGGTCCTTCTAGTTGTGGCACGTGGGACACCACCTCAGCATGGCCTGACGAGCGGTGCCATGTCTGCGCCCGGGATCCAAACAGGTGAAACCCTGGGCCACCGAAGCAGAAAGCGCAAGCTTAACCACTCGGCCCAGTTATTTTGTGGAGTGTCCCTCGTTTAGGTTTGTCTGACACTCCCTCGTATTTAGATTTAGGTTATGCCTCTTTGGCAGGGATGTCACAGAACCAATGCTGTGTCCCTCTCTGCATCCAATCAACGGGTGCATAATTTTGATTTGTGCCATTACTGAGGATGTTCGCTTGATCACTCGCTTCAGGTGGTGTCTGCTAGTGTGCTGGTTTCCTGTGCTACATAACAAATTACCATAAACCGGTGGCTTAAAACAACAGAGATTTATTCTCCCACAGTTCTGGAGGCCAGAAGTCAACACCAAGGTGTTGGCAGGGCCACACTCCCTCTGAGGGGTTTAGGGGAGGATGTGTTCCTTGCCTCTTCCAGCTTCTGGTGGCTGTTGAGCATTCCGCGGCTTGCAGCCACATTCCTTCAGTCTCTGCCTCCATATTCACATCGCCTTCTCTGTGTCTTCTCCTCTGTGTGTCTCTTCCAAGAACACTTGGCATTGAATCTGGCGCCCATCTGGCTGATCCAGGATGACCTCCTCATCCCAAGATCCTTAACACAGTTACATCAGCAAAGACTCTCTTTCCAAG
Organism: Equus caballus; assembly: GCF_041296265.1. Classification (NCBI taxonomy): domain Eukaryota; kingdom Metazoa; phylum Chordata; class Mammalia; order Perissodactyla; family Equidae; genus Equus; species Equus caballus. Next base: position 52,939,919 of record NC_091697.1, on the reverse strand, counting down.
CAAGGTCACATTCACATGTTCTGGGATTAAGATATGGGCATATCTTTTGGGGGCCACCATTCAGCCGCTACAGCCAGCTTTCTTCACTTTAAAGTTATTCTTTTCCCCTTTATAGTTAGTAAGTATTTTGTGGGGAGATATTTTGAAACTATGTGGATATCACACATTACAATCATTTATTTCGATGCTCAAATTGTCCCCATTTTGGCCACTGGGAGCCCCTTCAAGCTGGTTTCTTTGCCCTTTCGACATGTCTCCATCATTCTGTGAGCACTTCCTTACTTTCTGACATGATGAGATGTTCCAGGTTTATCTCATGCCCCAGTCCTGGAATCAGCTATTTCTCCAAGGAGCCCTAGTTTGTTTTAGTGGCGAATAGTATTTAGAAACTGAGATCCAGGTGGAGGGTGTGCTCATTGCTACTAGAGGGTATCTTCTCCAAGGCCCTTCCCTGAAATCTGGCTCCCATTATCCCTATTTGATCACTCCTCTTGTCACCAAGCTCCCATTGCAGCTGCCACCGTCCCCTCACGGATGCCTTCCACACTCCACTCAGCCTCTGACCCTCCATGCTGGGCTCTTCCCTCACCATATAGACGCCTTCCTCATGCTTCGTGGGCTCTGACACCCTGTTCTGGGCCACTATGACTCCCCCCACGCTATGGGCACATCACTGACCTCGTTCTGCCTCATCTTTAGGATTGAGTTATTCCAGAAGAGAAAAGAAGAGGAAAAGGAAGCTTTTCTCTTATTTTCAAATTACAAGCGTTTTCTCCTGGCTCATAGTCTTCATAGGAATCATTTTTAATGGCAACATATTTACTATTCTGTGGTCTATTTAACCATCTTTCTGTTTGAATATTTAAGCTGCTTCCAGTTTTTCCTTTTAAGACTGATACTGCCATGAACAGCTACAGGACTATTACATTGTTGTTGTAGTTATTGTTGTTGTTTTATCCATTCTAATAAGTGTGTAGTTTTTCACTGTGGGTTTTTTAACAGCTTTATTGAGATACAGTTCACATACGGCTATAGGTTGAAGGCTTATGTCCCCTCAAAGTTCGTAAGTTGAAATCTTAACTCCCAAGGTGATGGTTTTAGGAGGTGAGGTCTTTGGGAGGTGATTAGATCAGGAGGGTAGAGCCTTCATGATTGGGATTAGTGGCCTTATAAGAGAGACCCCAGAGAGCTAGCTTGCTCCTTCTGCCATGTGAGGATACAGCAAGAAGGCACTATCTCTGAACCAGGAAGTGGGCTCTCACAGATACCAAATCTGCTCGTGTCTTGATCTTGGACTTCTCAGCCTTCAGAACTGTGAGAAAGAAATTTCTGTAGTTTATAAGACGCCTCATTTATGGTATTTTGGTATAGCAGCCTGAACAGACTAAGACACATACTACAAAATTTACCCATTTAAAGGGTATAATTCAGGGGCCAGCCTGGTGGTATAGTGGTTAAGTTCACATGCTCTGCTTCAGCAGCCCAGGGTTTGCGGGTTCAGATCCTGGGCTCAGACCTACACACCACTCATCAAGCCATGCTGTGGTGGCATCCTGCATACAAAATAGAGAAAGATTGGCACCAATGTTAGCTCAGGGCCAATCTTCCTCACCAAAATAAAATAAAATAAAACAAAGGGTATAATTCAGTAGTTTTTAGTATATTCAGAGATGTGTGCAACCATCAGCATGATCAATTTTAAAACATTTTCGTTACCCTACAAAGAAATCCCACACCCATTATAGACCTATAGCTTCTAATAAGAAGGCTGGAAGTGGGGTGTGGTTGAGATGGGTACCCTTGCTCTTGGCTCACCTCCAGTGACCCTGAGCTGAAGATGAGCCCTGAAAGTCAGCCAGCTCTCAGACCTCTCATATCCTGGCAACCTCCTGCTGGCCTGCTCAGAGTGTCCCCAGAGTCCCTCTCCTTCAGCTCCCTCTGCAGACTCTAACCCTGGCTTCCTTCAGTGGGGACAGAGAGAGGGAAGAAGGGCTGCTCCTTGCTTGCCTTAGTCTGACAGGGTCTCTTCCACCTCCCTGGGGAGTTAGAAAAGACAAGTGAGCCCAGTGTACAGAACCGAGTCAGGGGCCTCCAGCCCGGAGGAGTGATGGTGGGGAGGACCCCAGAGTCTTTTCATCTTTGGTTTCTGTGCTCAAACCTCAAAAGCCAGGGATTTTCTTCTCTGTGAAATAAGAGCAGATTCTTGATCATTTTAGCCCCCGAACCCATCTGAGAGGCTCCATGACAACAAAAAGCTAAAAAAAGACAGAGGGAGTGAGTCAGTGAACACTTGTAGTGACTCACAAGTGCCTTCCCCACAGGTAAAGGGTGCCTGCTTACAAGCCTCCAGAACTAAAGACAGGGTGGAGGTGGGGAGATTCTTCCAGGTTCCAGCTCTATTCAGCAAACTTTTGTCCAGCACCTGTTGTATAGTACCAGGCACTGTGATAGACTCTGAGACACAGATGGGAATGCCCTGATGAGGTTCACAGGCTAGGAAGAAAAATGGGCGGTGTGTACGTCTGTGCCCAGGATCCACCCCCAGACACCTGTAACATAAGACAAAGTGTGACAAATGTCAGGAATGAGGTAAGAAACATACTGCTATAGGATTTAAGGAAAAGCAAGAAAGCTACTTCCGTACAGTGGGCTGAAGAATAAATTTCTGGAGGAGGTGACATTTGAACTAAGCCATAAAAGATGATTAAGGTTTAGATGATGGGAAGGGCAGCTCACAACAGTGAGCAAGGAGGTGGGAAAGTGAGATAAGGCTAGGACAATAGTCTGGTCCCAGAAGTTCCACCCCCTTATCCTTTCTGAAGCCTTTTAGGAGATAGATCCAGGATTGGTGAGGGAGGGGAAGGGAAGAATTTGCCATCAGAAGGATCAGAAATTGGGCTTTTGGACTCAGGGACTGGAGCCCCAGTGGTGGTGCCTGTGAGAGCAATGGGACATGTGTCTTGAGGAGGCAGGAGGCAAACAGCAGTGGCTAAAGCTCTGGACTGTGGCAGAATTCAGATTTCCTCTGGCTGAAGTGTAAGCGGACCAAGGAGGGAGGTAGAGGATGACCAGAGCCTTTGATCACATTGGGAGGGGGTCAGCCAGTAACTGCTCTTACTCACTCTGCAGGTCAGCTCAGCAGCCTAGTGACCTGGGCTTGAGGTAAGCTGGGAGGTCTGAATGAGGTCCCTGAATGTCAGGGTGTGGAGCAGCTTAGCTGAGAGACAAGGACTCAGGAGGCTACATCTTGCCTCCAGGGACCAAGCCACTGGGCGGGGGGAATTCTGGGTGGTCTCCAAGTCTCCAGACTGGAATGGAGGGTAGTATGTGCACAGCAAGGCATAGAATCAGGGATGGCTGGTCCCATGGAGTTAGTTAGGACCAAAAATTATCCTTTATAAACTCTCCAGAGAGAGGAGAAACTGGTGGGCACTTTTTGACTTGACACATTAAAGCGCACACATTGTCAAATAAAGTTACTTTCAGACAAATGCAGAGATATATGGAATTAATATTTGTAATAGCCAAAGAAGAAAAAACCCAAAGAGAAAAGAATTTCTTGCATGGGAATGATAAACATCAAATTCAACAAGGTCGTTCTCCCTGGGATGAGAAGGAGGGGAGAGGTCAGGGAGTGGGATGTTTATTTTATCTCTAATATTTTAGTTCTAAAATTTTTTTGAAATAAATGTGACAAACCATTGAGATGGACAGAGCTGGTGGTTGGGCCAGAGAGATTTAGTGTATAATAGTCTACACTTTCCAGTGTGTTTGAGATACTGCATTGAAAAAAAAATCCTAGGACTGTAACTTGAGAGATCAGTTGGGGGGGGGGGGGCGGTTGATAGGTCCTGGTGGGGGCGGGGCGTGGTGGGGGTGCTGGCCAAGTGTCTGGAATCTGGTGGAGGAGGGATGGGCAGGTAGACCCAGGCTCCTAAAGCTGGCAGGGAGCATGAAAGGAGGGGCCCAAGAATAAGATCAAGTTTCTATCAGAGTTAAGGGCCGGCCAGGATAGTCCCGATGATGTTCACGGAAGTGAAAGCGCGGGAGAGAGCGATGAGGCTGTGTGTGCAGAGGGTGTGTGCCCCGTGAGCCCCACAGACGTGGCAGCTCCGGGTAGGGGCTGGGCTGGGGCGGCAGGCTCTCCTTTGCCCGGCTGACCGCCAGTCCTGAGGGAGCCTTGCGCCGGCCCAGACAATGCACCAGGTAGACTCTCTTGACTCACCCCCTCCTGCCAGGCTGGTCTGACTCCCGGCAGGGGCCCCAAGCCTTTCACCAGCCTGCGCTTCCCTTTTAGCCCCTGTACTTCCGGAGCTGCTTCCCCACCCGCTGCCCTGGGAGCTGTGTGACCTGGGCCCCAGACAGCCTCAGACTTTCAAGTGGGGGTGGGTATTGGACTTTCCAAATGTGAAGGGACACGTGTTGGGGATGGGAGAGGGTGGACATTGTGACTGAGGAACTAAAGGGAGTGAGTTTGTCCTGAATGCCTTTCTTGGACCCCAGTTGCCTACCCATGAGGAGGGCCAGGCTGAGGACTCAGGATCAGGGGAGAGGCTCCTCCCCAGAGGGTCTGCTCCTGATGGTCTGGCTGAGGAAGAGGAGGCTAGGGAGAAAAAGTTTCTTGAGCCTGTGGTGACCTTGCCAGCTCTGGGATTTACAGTTTGGAGGTTTGCTACCTTCATGGCAATCCCTGCTCAACACTTAGCAGGGTGAAGACAGACAGAGGTAAGGATCATGACCTCCAGCTTTTGGCAGAAGAACGCTGGGACCGTGAAAGAGGCTGGCGTGAGGTCTCTAGTCCATCCTGGACAGAACCAGGAATCAACTGGGCAGCCCCTCCTCTCCAGGCCCCTGAACTTGATCCTGATACCTGGGGGGGGGGGGGGGGGGGGGGGCGGAGGGGATTATGGGATGAGGTATCCCTCTTTCCTCACCCCAAGGTTCTCGGGTTCATGTCTCTTCTTCCTCTCTCCCTCCGCCCAGGGTACCGCCCTCTGCTTTCCATGTGAGTTGAGAGTAGGGAGCACCTAAGAGGCAGGACACAATGACTCCCTTTTCCCAGGACTTTAAGAAGCAGCTGTTCCCTGCCCTCTGCCCAGGATGTGGGACAGCAGCCTGTAGTGTGCTAAGATTCCTGACCCAGGACATAGGATCTATTTAGGAATTTTGCTGGAGACCTGGAAAGAAAGAGTAGTGGGAGGACTTGGGGAGCCAAACTCTGTATTCCAGACCGTAACGAAGCCTCCTCTTTGTCCCTTTCTGAATGACTTTGTCTCCCTATCTCTGTTTCGTTTTTCTCTGTCTCTGTCTCTCCATATCTATTTCACTTCTTTCTTTTTCTTCCTCTTTCTCTCTCTTTTTCTTTCTCTTTTTCTCTTTGTATTCTTTCTCTCTGTATCTCCCATCTGTCTTTTTTCTTTTATTCTCTCTATTGCTTTGTGTGTGTTTATCTCTATGTTTCTCTGTCTTTCTATTCTCTCTCTCTCTCCATGTCTTAACTCTGTCTCTCTTTCTTTGTCTCTGTTCCTCTCTCTCTCTCTGAGGCTCCCTGTGTGTGTCTCTCTCAGTTCTCTTTGGATGTCTGTCTCTCTCTATTTTGGTATTTTTCTATGTATACATGCTCACATCACCTTCTCTCTCTGCCACTCCCGTCCCAGGCTGGCCACTATCCCTGGCTTTCTCCAGCTGTGAACAGCTCAGCAGAGCAGGAACCCCAGAAGCAACTCCCAAAGGTGCTCAGCGGGACCTGGGAACCACCTCGAGGGGACGGGCTGCCCCTGCTCTCTGTCATCGTCGCTGTCTTTGTCCTGCTGGCAGTCTGTATCGTGGTGGTAGTCCACTTTGGGCCAAGGCTACACCACGGCCATGCCACTCTCTCCAGAGAACCATCAGTCCCAAAGCCAGAGGGTGGCATCTACCTCATCCACTGGCGAGTGCTGGACCCTCCAGACAGTCACGAAGATGCCTGGCCAGGACCTCCTGTCTCTGGCTTCTGCCTTGTGCCAGATGGGCCTAGGCTCAGCACTGATGAAGTCACATACCTGTAGGAAGGAGACTTTGGAAAGTTGGCCTGACTTGGCTCAGAACAAGAAACTGCACAGAGAATTAGGTCAAAAGCATATTGGGGCCTGGGCTTCAGAGCTTTGGAAGTGGACACGTGGACTCGGCAGGAGCTGCCCTCTCAGCAGAATATTTCTAGAGGAAGCCCTGTATGCACAGGAGAAATAAAAGAAACTTGGGGGCCCTGCCCAGAAACATGCTGCTGTGAGCATTCCCAGTGCCCAAGGCCACCCCTGCAAAGCTACTGCCCTCTTTTCAGGGACCACCAGACCCCTGTACCTCCCTCTCCGAGTCCCTCCTCCCTCCTCCCACTCCTAATCGCCTCCTATTTGGGTGTCAAAGTGAGTCTACCTTGGAAGATTTCACCACCAAGCCCACCCTCCTGCAGGGATGTCAGAGGCTCCCCGTAGAGGCCCTGCCTACACAGTTGCCAGGTCCTAGGAGAGCCAGGCAGGAGAACCAAGGTGAAGAACACAGGGGTCTGCCTTCTTGGGACTCAGGAAAGGAAGGGAAATCTGTTGCCCTTCCCTGGTTGGGGCACATCCCTTTGGCTGTCAAGGCCCAGGCCTTGTCAACACTTGCAAGGCCCTTGCAAAGCCCCGAGTACCAATTATAGTTCCCCAAATTGCTTTTAAATGGCTCGCACTATCTTGGGGCATGACTCTGCCCTGCCTTCCCAGGATGGGGTGGGGGAAATTTGGAGGTTTTCATTACCTCCCATCTTCTGTGTATGGGAGCCTGTTGGAACTAGTCTAGAATTTATCCTAGGAGATTTCCCAGATCCAGAACCTTCTGGCTGGTGGGAGATGAGGAAAGGAAAAGGAGCTCCATGGAACTTGTCTGGGGGCAGGAAGGAGTGGGGAGAGGACCTGCAGGAAGAGGGATATGAAGGGTGGGAAGATGCAGGAGGCCAGGAAGGCAGAGCTGAGCCTCACAGTAGCTCTCTGGAACGGCACCTCTTTCCCTGACACCTCTGAATGTCACTTACGTGAATCAAGAACATGCAGACAGGCATTTATGGAGGGAGGGACCTCTGGGTGCTTTACCCTGGGGAACCCCCGAGGGCAGCACATCAACCCTGGGGCCTGCCCTCAGTGAGACCCCAGCACAGTCAGGGAGGCTGGGAAATAACGGAAGATGAAGAAGAACAGAGGTAGAGATTGTAATGTGTGCAGAGGACTGGCTTGCCTCCTTTGGGACTGGTGAGAGGCAGCTATAATGTTAATAGCTGCTCCTTCTTGTGGGCCAGCTATGCTCTGGGCACCAGGCTAATCTGTGGACCTACAGATATTGTACCATTCGCTCCTCATAACAACGTTGGGAAGAGAAGCCACTGTTATCCCCATTTCACCGTTGGGGATATCAAGACACCTAGGTGGGCACAGCTACTAAGTGGTGGAGTCAGGATTTGAACCTGGGGCCATCAGACTCCACACCTGAGCACCATGTTGGGGGCTGGATGTGTGGGGAAAGGTCACGTTGGGCAGGCCCTTGATCTGGGGCTGGTTTCTAGATGTAAGAGTGACTGGTGTGATGTTGGAGGATCCTCAGGCCTTGGGGGCAGAATAGCTAGACAGCTGGGGAGAGGAAATGACTGTTTTCCCCCTCAGTCGCTTGGTTCTGTCATCCATGGGGGCAGTCAGTTCCGTCTGGCAAATGTGTGTCTGTGTGTGGAGCCTTTCTCACAGCGATACTGTACTCAGAAATTCATATCGAGCATTTGTGATAAAAACAAAGGGAGAAGGGAGGGAACAAGTCCTGGGTGGGATGGATGGAACTGGTAGAAATGGGTCACCTGCCCTCCCAGATGGGGGCAATTTTGCCACTAGAGTGTTGTTGGAGCAGCTCAGCTCCTAACAGTAATGGCATAAGATATGGCAGGTGGCTGGCTGTGTTGTTCAAGGTCCCTCAGAGTATGTCCATCTCCTCACACAAACCTTCTTCCCATCTTATCCCTTTGCAGGCTCTCTTGTCTGAGGGCATTTATTCAATGGTCCCTGCTCCTTTGGGCCGCCGCTTGCCAAGGACACAGCTGTGTACCCCTCATGGCATCTGCATGCTGGATCAGGCCCCTCCCTGTTCCCCAAGCCTCCCACTGGTGACAAGGGCATCAAAAGGGCAGGTGGAGTGGGAAATGCTGCCCAAGTCTATGCCCACAGCCTGATCAGTGGGCTCTGTCCACATTGAAACAATACCCACGACCCCACTGCCCTGTACTAGGATAAGGAGGGGTGCAAGGAAGTATGTCTGTGCAAGCAGATTTGGACAATGTGGATAATAAATGCCATTTGCTGGCATCAATCAGAGTCCGGCCAGAAAAAGATGGCACACTGAAATGGATAATCAGAGGCGTGTTTAAAAAGGGGTCTATTTAGAAAGAGCAGGTATAAGGAAACCGCAAGTGAAAGTGAGAGCTCCATGATGAGCATCAGGGGAGCCAGTACCCCTGCTAGGCCTGAAGGGGCAGGGGGAGGAAGCAGTTACCAGAACCTGGAGATACACAGAGTTATGGAGAGGGTCTCCAAGCTGTGACTTTAGGTGGACAGATGCCCAAAGCCCACAGTGACCTTGATACCACAGGGAGGGAGCTGGGAGAATAAACGGCCCAAACTCACCCTCCTCCTTCCCTCCACTAGGGTTCTCTGTTGACAGAACATGATCCAGAGGCCAGAGGGCAATGGAGCCTGTTGATGTGATTCCAGGGCAGAGGAGGAGAAGGGTGGAGAGTAGGTCCAGAAGGCCCAATGGAAGACACTTGGCACATCCCTTAAGTTTACTTGGCATTTAGAGTTTACAAAAAACTTCCATGCCGTCATAATCCTCACAACAACCCTGTGAGGTATGTAGGCCGTGATTATAATCCCATTTCATAGATGAGGACACTGAGGCTCAGAGAGGTGAAACAACTTGCCCAAGGTCATAGGGCTCTTCTTGAGATGTCAAGTCCAGGGACCTTCTCTGAGAGGCCTCCTGTGAGAGGAAACGATTCTGCTGGGAATCCAGTTGTTGAAGAAAGCCCCCAATCTAGAGTCTTGGGAATCGCTGGGGGCTCAGGCAAGGTGACCCTGGGCCTCAGAAGACATCCGAGCGGAGTGGGAGAGGCTGTTCCATGCCACTGATGAGGAGCTGGGGGTCTTGGGACAGAGTGGAGGAAGTGGCCACCACCGAGGTCTCCGCGCTGCCCACAGTAACCTCCCTTTCCTCCTGCCGCAGGTGCTGGAGAATCTCCTGTGACAGGGAGAAGCTGCTTCCATCTGCAGGTTCTAGAATGGGGGTGAGGAAAGTGGGGGAGTGGGATGAGGCCCTCGCACATTCCCACTCCAACACACCCAGAGGACTTGCTGGGCAGATCCTCCAACCTTCCCTCTCCCCGACCTCCCTGTACTGCCTCCCCGCTCCTAGCCATTGGGATTAGAGTTTCATGGAATCCTAGAACTAGAAGTGGTTTTAGAGTTAACAGAATTCCACTCTCACTTTTAGGGATGATGCTCAGAGAGGGGCAGAGAGCTGCCCAAGATCACACAGCAAGGGAGTGGCAGAGCTGAGGCTGCAACCTGGGTCTCTTGGTTCCTGGCCTGGGGCTCTTCTGCTTCCTCTAGCATCCCTAGTTGAAGTGAGGGGCCCCTAGAGCCCACTTCTTCATGCTCCACCCAAGACCCATAGCCAAAGACCCCAGAAAGCAATCAAGTGTCCCAAGGTGGGGAGGTGGGACCTCTCCCAGGGGAGGAAGGGACAGGGCTTGAATGACCACTTGAATGACCACCAATGCCCAGGGTATGGTACTGCCATATCTCCTTCTGACCCTCTGGGAGACCCCTGGGATCCCTGACTTCTCCTGCTCCCCATCTTGTCAACCCCTCACCCTGGTAGACAATGAGGCGACAGTTGTTCTGACACTCAGGGGCATCTGCCAGGATGTCTTGAAGTGTCCGGCAGAAGAGTTTGGCCTGCGCAAGCCGATCTTCCCGGCTAAAGCCAGCTCGGCCATCCTGTGACATGGCAAACAGGGTCTGCAAGGGGGTGGCATACTCCAGGACACAGGCGCCTGCCTGGAGGAGGTAAGAGGAAGACCAGATTCAACCAAGGGCCAAGCAGACAGACTCTGGACCCCAGTGCCACTGCTGGGGCCCCACTCTTTCAGTCTGTAGACATGGTGTCCTGGGAGAAATTCATCCTGATGGGGTCTATGCTATCTGATTGGCCTTTGCCTCTGATGCCCCATTCCTAAAATCAGGGCCAGGGTTGTGTTAAATTTACCCTTCACAGATCCTCCTCCTAAGATCCCAGGGCAAGGCCCATGGAGTTAGGCTATCAACTGCTCCAGCTGGAAACTGAGTCTGGGGGCTGGGCTCTGGGGTTCAACCCTGGTCTGGGTTTCCTTCCAGCCACATGAAATCCTTCAAACATTCTCACAGCTTTCATCTAGGGCAGCTTTATGGTCCTGAGCCTGGTAAACTCAGGTTGAAATCATCTACTTTCTTGATAGTTCTCTGAGTCTCAGTTTCCTAATCTGTAAAGTAAGGGGCATAACAGTCCCTACCCCACAGGATAGTGGTGAGGATTCGGTGAGGTGTCAGATGAAGCTCCTAGAATAACGTCTGGCATACAATAAGTGTTCAATAAGTGTTGCATATCATTATTATCATTCGGAGCTGAATCTTGCCCAGCCCTGGGACCAATTGGGGAAACTGAGGCTCAGAGAAGGGCAATGAAATTTTTTCAGTGCTTGGCCAGGGGTTGAAGTTCTGGGGCTCTGGGTCTGACCCTCCCCACCAGCACCCACCTCCCTGAACACTCACCGGCTGCCCGTTCTCCAGAAGCCGATAGACACTGTTGGTGTAAACCCGACCCTTGATGCCAGCACGGTCAGCACTTTGCTGGGGCAGCTCATGCAGGAAGCAAATGTTGGGGTCAGCCACACTCAGGTCGTCAGGCACCCCACAATCCAATGGGAAGAGGATGTGCAGCCGATGGCTCCCTGCGCCGCATAGTACGTTGTTGTGGAGCTGATTGTAAACTTGGATCCGGGCCCGGAGCCCTGGGTGGAGAGGCCCAGGAAATCATTCTCATTAACCTTGTCTTCCACCGCACCCAGGACAGAGACCCAGACGATTGGTCCCCTCGATGTGCGGGTGCAAGGGAATGGTCTAGTCCACTCGCATTATCCGGAAGCCGGCAGGGGCAGATTATCCGGAATCCTCCCCACCTCTTCACCTGCTCCCACCGCCCCGCTCTCCCCTCACTTGGCCTTTGTCCAGATTTCTGTGTCAGTCCCATTCCTTCCTACCACACCTTTCAGGACTCTGAGCGACAGGCAGAGCCCTGGAAGGTGACATTCCCAGCGCTCCCAGGTGCACTGAGCTAGGCCTCTAGCTCCAGACCCATTTCCCAGCAGAAGCCCTGGTGTCAAGGGAAGACAGCAAAAGGCTATGGGAGAACCAGGGCCTTGGCCAGCAAGTCAGAAGAATGAGACAGGACACTTGGGCTCAAAGTGGAGTGGTCAGGGGTCCAGGATCTGAGCAGACCCGGGTTCAAATCTTGTCTCTTCCTCTTACTAAGCTGTGTGACTTTGGACAAGTCACTTTATCTCTCGGAACCACAATTTTTTGTCTCTAAAACAGAGATGACGATTATCCCTTCTTCACAGGGTGTGAATTAAAAGAGAAAATGCACATGAAGGGCACATAGCATGCAGTAAACATTTATTGAAAGAATTCTTGGTCAAGTCACTTAATGGCTCTAAGCCCCATATTCCTTCCTGTAAACCAGGCATAATAATAACATCCTTCATGCCTACAGGATTGCTTTGGGAATCAAATGATTTGTTAGACATGAAAATTCTTTGAAAAATATAGCTAGTTCTGGAAACACAAGAGGCTATGTGTCTTATTATCTGTCTTGTAGATCTGGAAATAGAGGCATAGAGGATGGCCCACCTGGCAGGATCAGCCGCAGGTACCCAGTATAATATGACCATGCCAGCCCATGGGCGACGTTGAAGTTGTTTTCCTCACAGATTACAGAGACCTCAGCTGGGGCCAGGCCCTATGGACAGCAGGGTGGGGCTGGGGGACCTCCATGAAGGACAACCAGAACCCTCCTCCTCCAAAAAGATTTCCCAAACTGCTGCCTAATTTCTCCCTTTTCTGCCATTGCTGAACCCACTGTTCCAGGACATCACAGACTCCAATCTAAGGACCAACTCTAAACTAGTCCCACTCCCAGTACTGAGCTCAGAGCAGGTCACACTAGCCACAACCTCCACTTGGCCACACCCTCCACACCTCCCTCTGTTTCATACCTGGAAGCCCAGGAGGATGTTCAGTGCCTGTGAGAGGCCCAGGAGGGCAAGCATCCAAATGAAGGACAGGCCATTTTTGTTTGGGAGGGAGTAGTAGAAATAGCAGGACAGTAACAGCAGGGTCCCACCGCGGATGGGGCAGCCCAGGCAGGCCTGCACAGCCCTCCAGTAGCTGCTCTGGTACCTGAAGGTGACAGCCAAGCCACAGACTCCAACCTAGTTCAGCCAGAGAGATCCAAGGGGGGGCAGGGCTGGGGTGAAGGGAGTGAGACATATTGGGTGGCCAATTGCCATGGGTACTACAGGGAGTCACCTGGAGTGGATGTGGCACAGCTCTTCCGCCAGACTGCAGGCACGCTTCAACAGCAGCCCCAGCTGCAGTGAGGCCAGGTGGAGTACCAGCCAGTGGAGAATGTGGTCTGGCGGCTCCCCTAGCCCCCAGAGGGCTGCCAGGCAGGCACTCAGCAGGACCAAGGCTGCCTTCTGGGCCCTGTGACCCCTGGGCTGTGGGATGGACGGGTGCAGGCTGGAGTGAGGCATCTGTGGGTACCAAGAAATCCACGGCTGTGCTCCCCTCACTCTCCTGCTCCAGAACTGAGGCCCTGGCTGGGCACCTCCCCCAGCTCTCTACCCAGAGGCTGCTCTTGGAGACACCCCTAGGGGACAGCCTGGGCATACAGCATCCCAGAGCTCCTGTCCAGGAGAGATTTGTTGAAAATAGAGCAGGTGGAGAAGTGCACGCGCCCACATATATATACCCCACCCAACCCCAGCGAGACCACGGATGTGGTGAAGAAAGAAGGCAGCAGCTGTCCCACCCACCTAGGGACCCTTGGGGACCTAGGCTTCCCTCTCCCCAGAATCCACCCCAGGGAGGACCTTAGTCAGCAAAGCTGAAAACCACAGTTCAGGGGTTGGGGGCAGGGCAGTCAGAAGGCTGCCACTCACCTCTGGGTTCCGGGGGCCTCAGCCTTAGAGCTCTGGCTGGGCTCCTCCTGATCTTACCTTCTACCTCCCAGATCACAGGCTGTTTCTGGAAGACAACAGGAACAGAAGTTCCAGTGCAAAGGCTCCCGGCAACCAAAGGCAGCCTCTCTGGGTGCAGCCTGAAAAATAAAAGGTCAAAAGCAATTGAAGTTTTCTCTACCACATTCCAGCCCTGGCAGCTCACCGGACCTGCAGCTTAGAGTGCTCTGGGGAGGAAGAGATTTCTTGCACCGCAGGGAGGCAGGAGGAGCCCTCCCACCAAGGCCCTGATGCGCCACGCCCAAGTCTTAGGGTGGCTGGGGGTGAAAGCTTGAGAAGGTCCCCATTCCACTGCCCTTTGCTACGCCAAAGCAAGGGTGCTCAGAAACTCCCTAGCACTCCCTGCAGCCCCAACCCGGAACACCAGCTTCCCCTCAAGCCCCCGTGGTGAAAACACACTCCACCAAAACCCACGCAGGACTCAGCACACTCAGCCAAAGGCAGCACACGCACTACAGCATGCTGCCCTGCCTGATTATTTTATTCTGATTTCCAGAGGCAGATCCTCTTTTTCTGGAGACTGCGGAGTTATGAGGGAGGCGGGGAAAGTGGGCAGTCATTTCCTGTAACAGCAGCCTTTCGAGTAAAGGGCTTGGTAGGAGCAGAAAGGCTGCAGGGGATTGGGGTTTCAGCTCTCACAGGAAGTGGCCCTGCCTGTGACTTCTCAGAGAGAACCCGGTGGTTTCAGCCAAAAAGGCAGTCATGTTGATGATGATAATAATAATAATAATAATAAAGTGTTTACCATGCTCAAGACATTATGCCAGGTGTTTCACTTAATTCACTCAGCCACCCTGTCAGACAGAAATAATAGTATCCCCAATTTACAGATGGGTAATCTGAGGCTCAGTGAGGTGAATTAACTTGCCCCAGGTCCCACAGGCTAGTAAATGAGGGAGAGGGGATGTGAAGCCAGGTGAGTGGGTTGGTCCAAAGCCCTGCTTCCTCTGTGTCTTGATTTCCCAGAAAGGGGTGGAAAACTAGAGGAGCAAGTTTCATGCTGAAACTTTCAAGCTTCAAGCAAACTGATAAGCTGATTAGATTCCAGGATGGGGCAGATCTGGAGAGTGGGATTGGGGTGGCCCCCAAAGAGCAGCAATCATTCATTCCTGCCCAGGTCAGAGGGCCCTTGCCTAAACCCTCCCCCACATCACAACCACATACGAGAAGACACACCACATGCGTAGATGCCACTGGCCTCTCAGGAGCAAGGAGGCTTTCTGAAAATACTCTCATTTTTAAAAATAATTTCCTTGGGGCCGACCCGGTGGCTCAGCAGTTAAGTTCCCACGTTCTGCTTCGGCGGCCTGAGGTTCGCCGGTTCGGATCCCAGGTGTGGACATGGCACCGCTTGGCAAGCCATGCTGTGGTAGGCATCCCACATATACAGTAGAGGAAGATGGGCATGGATGTTAGCTCAGGGCCAGTCTTCCTCAGCAAAAAGAGGAGGATTGGCGGCTGTTAGCTCAGGGCTAATCTTCCTCAAAAAAATAAAATAATAATAATAATAATAATAATAATAATTTCCTAAGAATGGAGGAAATTCCCTACAATTTCTCTCCCCTACAATTGGCTCACGAAGGGGCCCCCTGAGGTGAGCAAAGGCTCAGCTGCTTCAAAACCAAAGTCAAAAAGCTGCAAGTCAAGTTTGCCCAAGAGAAGGCCTGAGCAGAGTCCTCCCAGAGTGGGCAACTTCATACCTGCCTCAAGGTCCAGCTGTGCCAAGCAGCCTTGGGCCTCCAGGATCCTGCCCACCTGCCCAGCACTAACTCCCCTGCTGCCAGCTCCACTGCTCCACACTGGTCTCATTTTCTCCAACTCATTCTTCACCCCTGCCCCCTTCTCCTGCAGGAAGATCCTCTGTTTTATAGGCCAGGTTAGCACTATGCATCAGAAGCCTTAAAAACACACAAAGTCATCGACCTAGCAATCCACTTCTAGGAACTTTTCATCAAGAAATAATCAGACAAGATCACAAAGATGCCCATTTTTCAGATGTTTGTGGCAGTGTTATTTACATTTAGAAAAACTAAAAATTATCTAAATGCCCAACAATAGGGCACTGGTTAACTAAATTGTGGTTCATCTTACAATGGAATGTTGGGCAGCCACTAAAAATGATGATGTAATTTTGTATTTGTTGACTCTTAAATATGCTCATTGTATGTTTCTTACAGGAAAAAAGCAGCCCCTGGTGCTCCTTGGCTTGCAGCCGCAGTACTTCAGTCTCTGCCTCCATCGTCACAGAGTTTTTTCTCTGTGTGTCTCTGTTTTCACACAACATTTCCCCTTCTTATAAGGACACCAGTCATATTGGACTAAGGCCCACTCTAATGACCTCATCTTAACTCAATTGCATCTGCAAAGGCACTGTCTCCAGATGAGGTCACATTCCCAGGTACTAGGGGTTTAGAGCATCAACATATCTTTTTGTGGGCCACAATTCAACCTATGACAGGGTCCGTGGTATAAGAAGGGGACTGGAGAGTGGGTAGGAGCTTTGTGGGCTGAGGCTAGGGCCTCAGGGTCTGGGGAGCATCACAACAGCTGCGTGGATGGGATTGTCCTCAACACCCACACAGACCGGCTGTGCTGATGGGCTCTTGAAGCTCTTCCAGACTGACCATCTGGCATCTAAGGAGGAAGGTGAAGACCACAGAGGGAAGTTAGGCCCAAGTTCCAGGCTGCCTGGCTCCCAGGCTGCTGCCCTCAGGCCAGTGTCACTGAGTGCCAGCGCACTGCTCCACAGCCTGCTTGCTCCTGGGGCCTCCTCCTCACTTCCTGATAGTCGCTTCTTCCCTCCAGACAGCCTGGAAATTGGTCTCGAATGGTTCTTGTTTCTGTGTCTAGCCCAGTTACAGCTCCTATGGGTCTTCCCTGAAGCTTGTCATCAGTGTTCCTGGGAGAGAAATAAACCCCTAAGCACTAGTTCAGTGGACACTGGGCCTGGGACAGAGCATGAGTGGGGTAGGGAGGCCTCTGGCCTCTAAGGAGAGGAGTCACCCTTTTGCCCACACATTGCCTTTCATGCTTAAGAGTCCCTGATAGTCATGTGTAAAAGTCCCTGAATCCTGCTAGGACAGGGACGTCAGAGAGATTTAATATCAGTTGACTGTGGTGTACCTGGTATCCACTCTGGCCTCTGCCTCTCTTAGCTGTGTGATATTGGCCCAGTTATTTAACTTCTTTGAGCATTAGTTTCCTCATGCTTAAAATGAGGATAATAATACCTTTTATCTCATATGATCGTCATGAGGATGAAGAAATAATGTACTTACAGAACTGACTTGTTATAAATGCTCAGTAACTGCTAACTCTAATCACCACCACCACCATCACCATCACACCATTGACAATCACACTCTTCGAGTTGCCAGGCTCTGTCTTCTTGGCCTCTACCATGAGCTCAAGTCACCTCGCCAGCAGACACAGAGATTTGATGTCCCATCCGTGGGTGGTTCTGAGTCTGACTCCAGCCATCTCATTGTTACAATTCCATTGCTCCATTATGGAGCTAACTGGTGTGCCATGGTCTTTCCTGGATAGGAAAATATCCTGGTAGATGTGATAGTGAAAGAGGGGCTGAATGATGCATGATTGGGGGTGGGGAAGCACAGCTGGCTGAGCTACTATAGCTTCAGGGAGCGAGTGATAGACCCGCATCCTCCTTGAAAGAGGTATCCAGCAGGGTGGAGAGAGCTACAGTTTTTTTCGTTTGTTAGTTTTTGGTAACAGCTTTATTAGATATAATTCATATACCATACTACTCACCTATTTAAAATTCACAATTCAATAGTTTTTAGTATATTCACATAGTAGTGCAGCCATTAGGACAAGTAAATTTAGAAATTTTCATCACCCCAAAAAGAAATTCTGTTACCATCACCTGCCAACCACCCTCACCCCAACTCCACCCCCAGGTAACCACTAATGTATTTTGTGTCTCTGTAGATTTACCTACTTTGGACATTTAGCATAAATAGAATCATTCAATATGTGATTGTATCTGTCTTCTTACGGTGTTTTAAAGGTTCATCCATGTTGTAGCATATATCAGAATTTCATTCCTTTTTATCGCTGAATAACATTCTATTGTATAGATATACTGAATTTATTTACTCATTCATTAATTGAGGACATTTTAGTAGTTTCCACTTTTTGACTATTATGAATAATGCTGCTATGAACATTCACGTATAAGGTTTTGTGTGGACATATATTGCCATTTCTCTTGGAGTGGTGTTGTTGGGTCATTTGGTAACTCTATAGTTAACCTTTTGAAGAACCACCAGACTGTTTTCCAAAGTGGCTGCACTATTTTACATTCCCACCAGCAACGTATGAGGGTTCTACTTTCTCTACATCCTAGAAAATACTTATTTATTATCTGTCTTTTTAGATTATAACCATCCTAATGACTGTGAAGTGGTATCTTATTGTGGTTTTTATTTGCATTTCCCTGATGACTAATGATGTTGAGCATCTTTTACATGCTTATTGCCATTGTATATCTTTTCTGAGAAATGTCTATTATATCCTTTGCCCATTTTTTTTTTTTTTTGAGGAAGATTAGCCCTGAGCTAACATCTGCGGCCAACTGCTGCCAATCCTCCTCTTTTTGCTGAGGAAGACTGGCCCTGAGCTAACATCCGTGCCCATCTTCCTCTACTTCATATGTGGGACGCCTACCACAGCATGGCTTGCCAAGCGGTGCCATGTCCGCACCCAGGATCCGAACCTGCGAACTCCGGGCTGTCGAAGAGGAATGTGCGAGCTTAACTGCTGCGCCGCTGGGCCGGCCCCCTTTGCCCATTTTTTAATTGGATTATTTGTCTTTTTACTATTATTATTATTATTATTTAGTATTGTAATTATTGTAAGAGTTCTTTATATATTCTAGATATAAGTCCCTTATCCGATATATGCTTTGCAAAATTTTTCGCCTATTTTATGGGTTTTCATTTTATTCATGGTCCTTTCAAACACAAAAATTATTAATTTTGATTAAATCTAGTGTATCTATCTTTTCTTTTGTTGCTTGTCCTTTTGGTGCTATATCTAAGAAACTATTGCCTAATCAAAGTCGCAAAGATTCATGCCTATGTTTTCTTCTAAGAGTGTAATAGTTTTGGCTCTTACATTTAGGTCTTGGGTCCATTTTGAGTTTTTTGTATGTATAGTGAGTTAGGAGTTCACATTAATTCTTTTGCATATAGATATCCAGTTGTCCTAGCACCATTTGTTGAAAAGACTATCCTTTCTCCACTGAATTGTTTTGGCACCCTTATCAAGAATCAACTGACTGTAAATGTGAGAGTTCATTTAGGAATTCTCAATTCTTTTCCATTGATCTATATGTTTATCCTTATACAAGTCCACACCATCTTAATTACTTTGTAGTATGTAGCTTTGTAGTATGTTTTAAAATCAAGAAGTGTGAGTCCTCCAACTTTGCTTTTCTTTTTCAAGATTCTTTTGGCTGTTCTGGGTCCCTTAAATTTTCACATAAATTTTAGGATCAACTTGTCACTTTCTGCAAGGAAGTCATCTGGGATTTTGATAGAGACTGCCTTGAATCTATAGGTCAGTTTGGGAAGTGTCACCATCCTAACAATATTGGTCCATGAACATGAAATGTCTTTCCATTTATTCAGATCTTTTAAAATTCTTTTAGCAATGTCTTACAGTATATAAAGTATATATTTTGCACTTCTTTTGTTAAATTTATTCCCAAGTATTTTATACTTTTTTTGGAATTTTTTATTATAGTAAAATACATATAACATAAAATTTGCTATTTTAACCATTTGAAGTGTACAGTTCAGGGGCATTAATTGCCTTCACAATGTTCTACAATCATAACCATGACCTAATTCTAAAATTTCTCGTTATCCCAAACAGAAGTTCTGTACTCATTAACAAATAACTCCCTATTTTTCCCTCCCCTCAGCCCGTGGTAACCACTAATCTACTTTTTTGTTTTATAAGTTTTCCTATCCTAGATATTTTATATGAGTGAAATCATACAATATTGGTCCTTTGTGTCTGGCTTATTCCACTTAGCATAATGTTTTCAAGGTTCACCCATGTAGTAGCATGTATCAGAACTTTGTTCCTTTTTATGACAATGGAATTATATTCCATTTTATGTATATATATCGCATTTTGTTTATTCATTCATTTGTTGGTGCACAGTTAGGTTGTTTCCACCTCTTGCCTATGGTGAATAATGCTGCTATGGGCATTCACATGCAAGTTTCTATTTGAGTCCCTGTTTTCGATTCTTTGGGGCCTATACCTAGAAGTAAAATCGTTGGGTCAAATAGTAATTCTATGTCTATCTTTTTAAGGAACCACCAAACAGTTTTCTATTTTATTCTTTTTAATGATATTGTAAAGGGAATTGTTTTCTTAATTTTATTATATCTATGGTTTTGTAACCTGCTTTTTTTTAAAACTAAGGAACATCCCATAGGTGTATTTGTGGTCAATAAAAATAAAATTACTTAATAATTTTAGGTGTATACCCAGCATTCCATGGTGAAGAATTATGAATTATGATTTAATTAGTCGCCTGTTATTGGGCATTTAGGTTCTTGTACGTTTTTCTCTACTATAAGCAACTTTGCAACAAACATAAGGAGGTACATCTTCATGCACTTCCTTTTCTGATTATTAGGAGAGATTCTTAGAAGTGGGACTTCTGGGTCAAAGATTATGCATATTTTTCAAGCTTCTGATGGATAGTACCAGGAGGCTCACTAGATGTATGCTTTTTGCCTGAAAAGCCACCATGAGAAAATAGGAAGCAACCCAAACTTTCAACACCAGGGGATCAGTTGAAATGATGACAGTACATGATGAGCAACCATAACAAACGATACTGCAGCACTAGATCTACTGACGCTGAAAGACATTTATAGTATTTTTTTTTAAGTCACAGAACTAGTTATAAAATGGGCCATATTAAATAAACTCTGGCACCTCCATGCAATGAAATGCTGTGCAGCTCTTTAAAAAATGAGGCAGTTTCCTATGTGCTGACATGGAAATACCTGAGAGATACATAGTGAGGTAAAAGAGCAAGTCGCAGGACAGTGAGTGTGGAAACAAAAGTAGACATGCATATTTGTTTGTAATATGCAAGATGCTGGTGATGGTGGTGAACTTCCGCGAGGGGAACTGAGTGGCTAAGAGCAAGGGAGAGAGGGAGACTCACTTTTAACAGCATATCCTTTAGTGCTTTTGTACTTTTAAGCACTATTTGTATGCATTATTACCTATTCAAACGTTAGATAAAATAGTAATAAATCACAGGATGTATATTATACCATTTTTATTTTTTAAAGTAGATGTATATATTTGCATGAGAAAAATCGTGATTGTGAATACAACAAAATGTTTATAATGGTTATTTTGGAAGGGGATTTGGAGTATCTGGAGGTTTAAAAAGATATCCACACATTCTTTGATACTCTTTCCTTCAAGAGGTGAGCCTAATTCCCCTCCCAAGTATAGGACTAACTAGATCATAAAAGGCATTGTGGCTTTTTCCTCATCCTCTTTCTTGGATCACTTGCTCTGGAGACAGTCAGCTGCTATGTCATAAGACACTCATGCAGCTATGGAGAGGTCTAAGTGATGAGTACAAAGCCTCCTACCAACAACGAGCAACATCTTGCCAGGAGTACAAATCAGCATCCTTGGAAGTAAAACCCCCAGCCCCAGTCAAGCTTTCAGATGATTGCAGCTCTGGCTGACATCCTGATTACAATTTTATGAGAAACCTGTTAAGCCATTCCAAAATTCCCAAATCTGAGAAACTACAAGAGAATAAATGTCTGTTGTTTGAAGCCACTAAGTTTTGGGGTAATCTGTTACACAACAATAAATACAATAATACAAGTTCATTTTATTTTATTTTTTTCTTCTCCCCAAAGCCCCCAATATTCTAGTTGTAGGTCCTTCTAGCTGAGCTATGTGGGACACCACCTCAGCATGGTTTGATGAGCCATACTAGCTAGGTCCACGCCCAGGATCTGAACTGGTGAAACCCTGGGCCATGGAAGCAGAGCAGGCAAACTTAACCATTCAGTCACCAGGCCAGCCCCAATACAAGGTAATTTTAGATTTTCATTTTGTTTATTGTATTTGTAAATTTTTATTAAAATTAATGCATACTGTTTGTGTAATCAAAAGTGAAAGGGGCCAGCCCCAGTGGCCTAGTGGTTAAGTTTGGTACGCTCCACTTTGGCATCCAGGGTTCAGTTCCCAGGTGCAGACCTACACTGCTCTGTTAGCAGCCATGCTGTGCTGGCAGCCCACATACTAAAAAATAGAGGAAGATTGGCACGGATGTTAGCTCAGGGCAAATCTTCCCCAGCGAAAAACAAAAAACCCAAAAAACTGCCGAAAAAGGAAATGAGCAAGAGAACAACAGAAATACAGCTTAGTGTGAAGTTCATTAATTCAGCATGTGATCCCTTGATGGGGACACCCTGTCCTCTTAGCAGTTCGAGAATCTTTGAGGGCTTTAGAAGACCACATGCACACTACAAGTTACCATCAGAAGGCTGCTGCCTTCCCGGACTGTGTTTGTGGGAATCTAGTATCTGCATCAAGGGAGGTGACCTCACGGTTCCCCCAGACCTCGTGTCAGACCAGATCTGGGCACTGGACACTCGTGTCCATTGAAGGGCCTGAAGGTGGTTCTTCCTCCTTTTTGGGCCTCTTGCCTCACAGCTCCTCCCTCAGTTGTGCACTCTAACGAGACTGGGCCTTATCAGTGCTCCAGGCACTCCACACTTTCTCTCCCTGCCTGGATAGCTCTTTCTGTCGCCTACGCTGTCCCCCAAACACTCCTCCTCTCCCCATGATGCTGCATTTCACAAGGAGCAGATGAAGCTCAGGGCGCCAGCAAAATACTTCCATTTTTTTCGTAAAAACTTTGATACTTGAACAGCATTGAAGTTGCTCACCCTTTGCCTGACTACAGGGAGATCTCCCCAGGAAGTTTTCCTAGGCTGAGTGAGAGCCTCTCCCCTTGCTCTGAGTCAGCCGGTATCTCTCCTATTTGGCCTTGTGCATGGTTGTTGGTTTCCCATGCAGACTATAAGCCATGGGAGGACAGGAATCAACCTTGCTTGCTCTCTGCTGTGCCCCTGAGGCCTGAGACACAGTAAATGTTCTATGTATAGTCATGAATGATGAACAAACAAAGAAACTCAGGAGAGCTGAGCGATCTCTTCAACTCTCTAAAGGACTGTATGGGGCAGAAGAGCCTTCTGACCACAGAAGACAAAAGTAGGACAAATCAAAGTGAGTGTCAAATTTTGGTTCTAAATCAGGAAGAATCTTCTAATAACATAGGCTGCCTGTGAGGTAGTGAGCTGTGGTCCCTAAAAGCGTTTACAAGAAGCCTGGTGGACTCTGTGAGGGGTAGGCTGCAGAGAGAATTCCAGACTGGACAGAGGTAGTGAGTTCCCAAGGTCCCAGGCAAGCTGGCTTGTTGAGGAAGTCATGAGGGTATCTTTTTAGTAGGGTAGGGGTGAAGAGGTGGATTTTTTTCCCGCTTGAGGAACTTTCTTCTGATTCAGGCTGGCGGAGCAGAGCTGGTCAGATTCACCAGTCCATACTTCCCCATCTCAGCCCATCTTTTCTCAGACCTGCAAGAGGCTGGATAGCTGTCACTGGTGACACCTGGTGGCCAGTTGGACTAGGACAGAGGCAGCCTCACCACCTGCCTGTCCATCTGGTCCTAAAACAATGCTTGCCACAGAGAAGGATCCCTCACTTTGAGGAATGAATGAATGAATGAACGAATGAATAAAGACTGCAAAGACGGAGAGGAAGAAGAGATGCTGTCTCTGGATCTGGAGACCTAACCACGAGCCTAGCCAAAACTGCAAGAGGGGGCTGGAAAATTCATCCACTCAAGAATGTACAGACAGGGGCCAGCCTGTGGCCAAGTGGTTAAGTTCGCATGCTCTGCTTCAGCGGCCTGGGGTTTCACTGGTTCGAATCCTGGGCGCGGACATGGCACGGCACATCAGGTCATGTAGAGGTGGCATCCCACATGCCACAACTAGAAGGACCCACAACGAAGAAATATATTTTTCCTTTTTCTCCCCAAAGCCCCCCGGTACATAGTTGTATATTCTTCATTGTGGGTCCTTCTAGTTGTGGCATGTGGGACGCTGCCTCAGCGTGGTTTGATGAGCAGTGCCATGTCTGCGCCCAGGATTCAAACCAATGAAACACTGGGCCGCCTGCAGCAGAGCGCGCGAACTTAACCACTCGGCCACGGGGCCAGGCCCAAATAAAATCTTTAAAAAAAAAAAAAAGAATGTACAGACAAAAAGGCCTCTGCTCTCTCTCCTGTCCCCCTCCTCTGTGCCTGTCCTGTGTCCAAGGGGCTATTTTGGGAAAAGGCTAAAGTTAATTAAAAGCTGCTCCTACATTTGAGCTTAATTGTGCTCTGGAGCTATGAATAGAGACCCATGGGCTGTGTTGGAAGTGACTGGGTAAGGCTCCTTTCAGAGATGACACTGTGGTCCAGAGAGGGCAGGAATGTGCCCAAGATCCCACAGCCAGACTGTAGCAGGGCCAGGACTCCCAGCTCCAGTTCTTTAGGTCAAATCATAGCATTTGGTCACCTAAGAGAAAGACACAGAGGAAAGGAACAGTTGGTGTGGAGCTTAGAGGAGCAAGTACAAGCACATTAGCCTGACAAGCAGGGCTTACCCATCACTGGTGACACCCTCTAGCACGTGTCTTTCCTTCCAACTGAAGAGCTGTGACACTGTCTGCCCCAATCTGAGTGTGCATCCCCTCCCAACTTATCCAGAGCCCTCCTTTCAACCTCTCTGCTATATATCCATTCCTTAAACTGTATGGATGGGCTTAACCTCCCTGAGCCTCAGTTCCTAATCTGCAAAGGGATTGCTTGAGGTGTAAGAGAAGATGCATGTCAAGTGCTTCGAACAGTGTTTGGCACATGGCAAGCACTCAATAAGAATCAAAGCTGCTGTTACTGTTGCTATTGTAATTAAGACCCAATTCAAGCCCTTCCCACAACCTCCAACTAGATGGAGACATCCTTGAGGGCAGAGGGCAGAGTACCTTGATTCTGCAGCCAGAGAAGATCCAGGACACAGCGGTGGTCTCTGTTGGTTCTAGAGGGTACCTGCTGGCTGGTTTCCCTTAGCACCTTCCCTGTTATGTGGGCAGGGGCTTGCCCTGCTGTCTGAACCTGGTTTTCTGGCTTTCATTCCTTGAGGCTGTAACGAGTCATTTGTCTGGACTAGGCTTGAGATTTCTCTGATGGGTCAAAAAACAGAGACAAGGTGCTGCTGGAGTATGAAGGTGCCATCCCCAGCTGCCCTGGATGGCACAGGGGGGACTCAAAACCCTCAGCCAAGGAGCAGAGATAGGTCCACGAGGCCACAGAGAAGAAAGCTGATATATAGGCGCACGTTCTCCTTGGCATCCTTGGGAGGTGGTATGCCCCTAAACCAGATGCCTGTGGGTGGTAGCTTGAGAGGAACTGGAAGGACCCACTACCCCTAGTCACTCCCTCTCCTCCATCCTCAGGGCTGTCTTATTCTGGGTTGCTCCTCTCTCTCACCCCACCATGTCAGGTCTTAGAGTTGTGTTGAGCTTGGAGTATGCCCACATATTCATCAATATTCAACAAGTATTTATTGAGCCCCTTCTCTGTCCCAGGCACCTTGTCCTTGAAGCTTACATTCTGCTTGGGCGGACAGTCAAAGCAGACAGGCAAAACTCCACTCAATAAGTGCTGTTTTAGGAGTACGCCTGAGGTTTGGGGAGAGCAGGAGAGAGGTGACCTTTAAACTCCATCTGAAAGATGTAAAGGAGGTATTGTCTCTAGGCAAGGGGAACCCGTGTAGAGGCCATGAGAGAAGAGAGCTTCGGTATTTTTGAGGAACTGCAAGAAGTGGGTCTCAATCCTAGGAGCCTTGCTAAACACAGGTACCACTCCCAAAGATTCTAATTTGGTGGGCCTGGGGTGGGGACCCAGAATCTGCACATTTAACGAGTTTCATGAGTTATTTTGATGCAGGTGGGACTGTGGCTCAACATGTGAGGGAGAGGTTGTGAAAGATGGGCTGGAGGTCATAGAGGCAGGCTGTGAAAAGCTGGTAGGTCAGATGGAGGAGCTTGATCTTTATTCCGAAGGAATAGGAAGGCAACTGAAGAGCACTGTCCTGGGAACAACAAGAATCCTTACAAAGATCCCTCCTCTGGCTGGACTGTAGAAAACGGGTTGAAGAGGGCCGGACTGCTGACCGATGTGGCTTTCTAGCCTGGAGTAGATGTCGGCCTGAATTAGGAAAGAGCCAGTGGGGTCAGAGAAGTGGCCGGATTGGGGAGAGTAGGGGGGATGGGAGCATCCACAGGACCCGGTAACGCGGGCTGTAAGATAAAGGAAGGGAGGCAGCCAGAGGGCAGGGGAATGGCTGGCGAGGAGGCAAAACCCGGTAAGGGAAGTAGAGGAGTGTGAGGAGGGGAGGAAGGGATCCAGTGTGGAATCTGCGGGGTCTGAGAGGGAGAGACCATGGTGGCAGTGGCCATTGCCTGAGGACAGAGGCTGGGGGTGGGGAAGATACGACATTTCGGGGACCCCAGAGTCAGGAGGCCCCACACTCCGTTGCGCGCTGAGTCCACAGCTGGACAGAGACCAGAGAGGCCCCGTGCTCCGCTGGGTCCACACGCTTCCTCCCTCCCTTTGGAGGTTCGCCCCCGTAGCGTCCACTCCCGGCATGCCTCCGGGCGGTGACCTCATGGGGCTCGTGTGCCGAGGCTCCGGCCTCCGCTAGATGGCGCTGCTCCCAGCAGTCCACCTCGGCCCCGCCTGCCGCGCTTGGCTCGGCGAGGACCAGGAAGACGTGCCGGCCTGCCAGCCCCTGTTCCAGCACCACTTGGGCTGCAAGTCCGGACCTGCCCTGCCGGAGCGGTCAGCGCCTCGGAGCTGGTGCCACTGGCTGGGTGGCTCTGGCTCCCACCTCTGCGTTTTTGCCCAGAGAGTCTGTGTTTTGCAAGTCAGAAACCTGAGCACCATCCTTGAGCGCGCTCTCATGCTCACACCCACATCCAGAAGGTGGTGAAATCTGGCTGTCCAGTCTGTCTCCGAAGCGTCTCCAGAGCCCTTCCCTGACCCCTGCCCTCTCTCAGACCCGCCGCATGATGATTAAAGGAATAGACTCCAGGATCAACTTCTAGCTTCGACCTTGAAGAAACAGTTATCCCATGCTCTAGTTTCCCTCAAAATTAGATACCACTTCATAAGATTGTCGGGAGGACTAAATGAAATAATCTTTTTCGTTACAAAGCAAGTGGTCAATAAATGTCTATTTTAACACTTCTCTCTCTCTGTTGCTGGAATATACTCACTGTCCCAAACTCTTCAATGGCTTCTGACTGCCCTCAAGATCCGGTCCAAACCTTTTTTAACTTGGCCTGCAGGGCCCTTTCAGTCTCATTCCTGTCACTTCCCATCACTTCCTCCCCCACACCCTTTGTTGGCTTTGTCGTAGACTCCTTCCTGCCTTGGCCTGAACACCCTTTTCCCATTTTCTCTACCTGCCAAAACTCTCCTCACCATTTGAGTCCTATTTCAAAAGGCTCCCTGTCACATACCCCCAAGTGATCCCAGAGTTTTAAGATGACTAGAACTGGCATTATCAGAAACAAAATGGAAAGACTAAGGAACAATATGTCACAATTATAAATATGCTTGAGCACACTGTGCTTCATTTTAGGGATAAAAATAGTCCTATTTCTGGGTAGGATGGGTTTGTAGTAGATGGCTGGGAGGTGGCTGAGCTGGAATATTAGAAGAGAAGAGAATGAGGGAGGAGTAAAGAAAGCATTCTCCCACTCATTACCCCACCAGGTGCCCAAGCCCTGAGGAGGCCATCTCCCCTGAAACCAGATGAATTCTCCAGACAGAACTGGTTTATAGGGTCTTTGAGGCAGCTGCTGCACACCCATATGAGCAGTTTTTCCAGCTGTGGGAATGGTGCTTCTGAGATACCTGCCCATTAGCATCTGGTACCCTGAAAACCAGAGGCAAGCACGGGTGAGGAGGTCCGCCAGATCTGGGGCAATGCAAACTGATGGAGGGTTTGAGCTATGTGGGTAATCTAGACCCCAGCAGACCCCTGTAAGTAACCTGATATGCCTATGCCTATGCCCAATGTCCTTCAGCTGCCCAACGAGGTGATCCAAAGCCTCCACTCGACTGGGCCAACCTCACAGAGGTGAGGGGCACAGAATGTAAAACCCCTTCCCAACCATCTCAATCCTTTCCCAGTACTTACCAATATGTGTGCCAGACCTTGGGCTGGGTAATGCTGGATAGATGGGGCAGACAGAATAATGTCATTCTTGCCCTCATGGGACACATAGTCTAGTGGGGGAGATGGGTAAACCAGGAGGACAAGATGTAACAAGTGCTGTGAGAGGATTAAGTGAACTCGGGGCAGGCAATGTAGTGCAGTGGTCCGAGGCCTAGATTGACATCAGATGATGCTGTAAGACTACCTAGTGCCATATCTGACATATAGGGGGTGATCAAAAGATATTTGCCTGGTGCTATTTACCCAAGAGGCTATTGAAGATGCAAACGTCTGGTGTCCCACTCATCCTCTAAGCCTTCTTCAGGCTCCCCAACAAATGTGAACTACTGCCCTCAGTCTCTGTAGGTATCATTCACAGTTCCCCTGAACCTAGATGAACACCCTTCCCCACTCACAGATGACCTCGGTTCTTCACCTGAACAGAGGACAATAGAGGCAGGAGGGCAGGGGAAAAGGAGGAATGGACAATAGGAGAATGACTGGGAGAGGGGCTGCTACCTCTAGAGGAGGTAGCTCAGGTCCTTGGGGTAGCAGGGAACATCAAGGGGCCCATTTTGTGGAAGGGGACCCTGGGGGACTTGTTTTGGAGGTCCATTTGCATGAGAGTAAGAAAGCATCAATTATCCATGTTAAAGAAGGAGAAGGGGCTTCCAGCCCCCTTGGCACTGCCAGGGTCATGTCCTGGCTTTCCAGATCATCAAAGATACAACTGCTGATGAAAGACTATCAAAAAGAAGACCACTGAAGTGCTTGGGTCTTCTTTCTTGCTAATGTTTTTCTTCCTTCCTTTCTTTCTTTCTTTCTTTTCTTTTCTTTTCTTTTGCTGAAGAAGATTCACCCTGAGCTAACATCTGTTGCCAGTCTTCCTCTATTTTGTATGTGGGTCACTGCCACAGCATGGCTGCCAATGAGTGGTATAGGTCCATGCCCAGGACTTGAACCCACACCACTGAAGCTGAGAGTGCCAAACTTAACCACTAGGCCACAGGGCCGGCCCCACTATGGCTTTTCTTTTGACCCAAACTTTTAGATCTGCTGGGACTTCTTACTCTGGAGCTCCTTGGGCCACAGGGAGACAGGAATCCATTCAGAGACTAAATAGAAAGCCAGTCAAAGGCCATCAAATCCCATCTCTACCAAATTTCGCCAAGTATGGGCTTTCCCCCCTTCATTACAGGATTAATACATGCTCATTTGCAAATAAATTAGAAACCACAGATAAGCATGAAGAAGAGATGTTTGATATGTTTTATCACTTTCCTCAAAAATATTAAAAGTTAAATAAAATACATTCTGAACATTTCCTCTTGTCACTAAAACTTTCTTCTGCTGCACAATTTGTAATAGCTGTAGACTGTTGTGTTAGAGAGATGTATGTGTGTGTGTGTGTGGCCAGTCTCTGATCACTAGATATGGAGCTTCTCTCTGTTTATAAATAACACTGAGAGGACCATCCTTATAACAAAATCCTTACAAGACTCCTTAGTTATTTCAAGATAGCTTTCTAGATGTGGACTTGTTGGGTCAAAGGGAGCACACTTTTGACTATATTGCCAAAATACAGATGGGTCTATATAGCATTAGATTTTAGGAGTCGTGTTAGGAGATAATGCTGCTGGGAGGTAAAGAAGGGTGGGCAGGAGAAGAAGCCAGCCTGCATTTGCAACTATTCCTAGGGAGCCCTGGGAGATAAAACTAGAAAATAACTATGGGACCAGTTAGCCAGCGCACTCCAGCTTCCCTGCATGCTCCCCCAGTTCCCCACCACCCAGGGTTTCCCAAGGGATTCTTCAGCAGGGGAGGATCCAGACTTGATTCCCCTGGGAAGGTCTAGGCCACCTCCCAATCTCTAGGGGCTGACCCTGGGAGGAAGGACACTTCCATAGCACCCCTTCTGGGCTCTGGTGACCTTTGATCTTTGGATGGGTTGGCTAGCCCCAGAAAGGATGGAGGAGTGGCTGGACTGGGAGGGATTGGGGATCTAATCCTTTCGTGACCCCAGGAGGGTCTTGAATAATTGGAGGGACCAATGAATGATTGATAATGGAGGGTATTCAAAATCTCAGTGGGTGGGCTGGAGGGGAGAGAAGGGCCCAGAAAAAAACTCCTGATCAGGGGAAGTCAGGGGAAGCTGAGGTACCAGCAGGAGGGAGGGGAGGGACAGGTTTGGAAGTGCAGCCAGCCTAGAGGTAGAGAGCACTAGTTTTGGAGTCCCAGCAGGACTTTAGGTGCCAGCCTGGCCTTTTTCTTTCCTTGTTGCCTTGGGCAGTTATGGACCCTCAAGCTCTTTTCCTTGTCTGTAACAGTATCTTCCTCCCAGTAGTGAGGGGTTTGATACCTAATAAGCACTCAATAAATGCTAGCTATTATTATTACCAAGTGCTGAAGATACAGTCCTGTGTGTGGTAAGTTCTCAGTGACAAGAGGCCATTGTTATGCATCACTAGGACACCTCTGGAAGCCTGGGCTAGACACCCCCTCAGGGTGAGATGAGGGATCAAAGGAGGCTTGAGGATCCTGAATGTGAAAGCCCCTTAGGAGGCTCCAAGTCTCCCTAGCCGGGGAGGCCTTTATGATGATTATTAAGCCCTATGCAGGGACCCAATCCCAAACTTGGCCCAATCACCCCACACCCTCCTTCTCTGGAAGGGGTCAATAGAACCCCTGGGGTCCTGGCAGGAGAAGTATAAAGATCCAGGTGGAAATAGGCTAAAGCCACAGAAGCTGAGCCAGGTGAGAATGTTCCCCCTTCCTTCTCATGCAAGCTGATAGCATCTGGGTCTCCAGAGATAGATTCAGGCAAAGAAAGAGTGGGAGGAGGGGCTCGCCCCGTGGCCAAGTGGTTAAGTTTGCCCGCTCTGCTGCAGGCGGCCCAGTGTTTCGTTGGTTCATAATCCTGGGCGCGGACACGGCACTGCTCATCAAACCACGCTGAGGCGGCGTCCCACATGCCACAACTAGAAGGACCCACAACGAAGAATATATACAACTATGTACTGGGGGGCTTTGGGGAGAAAAAGGAAAAAAATAAAATTTAAAAAAAAAATTAAAAAATAAAGAGTGGGAGGAGCCACCACAAGCACCCCTCTCCAGCATATCCTGCCTTGACAGACTGTGTCTGATCAGGGGAAAAAAGAAAAAGCTACAAGAGGGTCCTAAAAATGACCTTCCCTCACTAGAGAACTCAAGTGAATGAGCTGAACCAGCAGTAGGAGGTATTGAGATTAGATTGCAAGAGTGATTTTATTTACCTACTGACAGGAATGTTAAGTGAGCTATTAATAGAGAGGTTAGAAACCTTGTTAGAGATCTGTAAGAATAATAATAACTACCTGGTTAGGTGCCTGGTGCTCTTCATATGTTAGCTCACCAAATCCTACAACCATTCCTTTGTGTCAGTGCTGTTATTATCTGCATTTTACAGATGAAGAAACTGAGCTCAGAGTTGGAGAAACCACTTGCCCAATATTACTCAGCAAAGTAAATGGCAATGCCAGAATCTCCATCCAGTGGGCAACTCTGTTTCTGGGACACCAACCTTCAGGGAGGGGATGGGTGGGCCCAATTTAGAGCCTCCCATGATGCTTCTCAAGGATTCTTGTGTTTAGTTTACAGAGTCTCTGGCCACTGCCATAAAGCCGTTACCTGGGATTGCAAGTGGATGTAGCTGCTGTTTATCACCGGCTACCATAGGCTGGCGGCTTCCAATGAGTTACAAAAAGGGCTCAAAAGCCGCTCAGAGAAGAAATCCCTAGTGTCCTCCCTTCAGGGCCAGAGGCCTTCTTCAATCAAAGAGCCATCATGTGTGGGGTTCTCACCCATGGTAGTAGGGGTGAGGGAGGCAGGAGTTGCACAAGCGTTGCCATTCATTCTTGATCCTATAGTTCTCATGCTTGGGATTCCCAGGAGTCTACATCCCGATTTCCACAAATGAAGAAACCAAACTTCAGAAAGATATGGGCATGCAAGTCTCTGAGCAAGAAATGTAAGTTGCCAAAAAGCATATGGAAAGGTGTGCCTGACCTCACGTGTGATGAGGGATGTCTTTGGGTATGGGGAAACAGGTGATCTTATACACTGTTGGTGGAGAGTGTAAATCTTATAACCTCCTTAGCAAACAATCTGGCAATTTCTATTGAATATTTAAATTTGCCTATCCTTTCACCCAGCATTAATGTATCTAGGAATTTATCCTACAAATGTGCTAAAAAATTAACCTCAACTTAAATATCCTTCAATAAGGGATTAGTTAAATAAAGTATGATACAATTATTATTATAAAATATTCTACAGTCTTTAAAAAGAAAAATGTAGTCCTGTACGTAATATGTAAAGATGTCCATGATATATTGATGCGTAAGAGAGCAAGTTGCAGAAAAAAGTAGTGTGATTCCGCTTATGTAAAAATAAACCACAGTTTTATATAGAGAGACAAAAATGCAAAGAAAAGGATCTTGAAGGATACGCACCACACTGGTAACAATGAAACTCCCAGGCAGCGGGATTCAGGAGATATTTGCAAAGGGCTGGAATTCTTACTTTTTATTTTATACATCATGCAGATGCACACACGCACACACACACACATTTTTTAAGAGAGAGAAAGTTGTCCATGTTCAAATAATTTGTAGAGTCACAATTCCACTCAGTCCTGTCTGGCTTTCCCCTCTACCCTTGATACTCGTTTTTCATCCAGTCTCCTGGGTTACGTGGGATAATGTTTTCCTTATGTCTGGCACATGGAAGGCACTTAATAAACATGAGCTGTTATTATAGTGCCACAGCCCTTCGGAGAGTCTCATCCTCAGGGCAGTCTTCTTTTCTTCACATTTAGGTATTCCAGCCTACACCCAGCATCAACCACTACGTGTGGGTGAGCGAACCTTCAGATGATTCCAGGGCCTGGCCTTTGAGTTTTCCAGCTGATGCCCTAGACGTGGTACAACAGAGATAAGCCATCTTCACTGTGCCCTGCCTGAATTTCTGACCCACAGAATCCATGAGCATAATAAATTATTGTTTTACAACACTGGATTTTGGGGTAATTGGTTACATAGGTGTAGTAGCTGGAATACCTCCTCTATGAATGTGAGCTCTATGAGGGCTGCAACTTTGTCCAGTTTACACCCTGGAAAAGGCATAGGGGCTAGCACAAAGTAGCCATTCAATGAATATTTGTTGAGTGAGAGAATGTATCTCTCCTCATTCCCTATTAAATAACTGATACAATTGGTCCTAAAGTGTTAAGGGTCAAAGATGCCCATTTGAGGGGGCCATTTACATTTTAGAAGGAAAATTTTGATCCCCAGGAGTAAGACTCAAAGTGGAGATTCAGGGCTTGGGGGAGCATGTGGCTCACCAAGGGGACCCCACACGCATACACACTTGCTTGACTTCCTGTCTGCCTTTAGTGTCAGCAGTGGCCACCTGATCTTGCTCTGGCCACCCTGTGAGTGTGACAGGCCTCAGTTCAGCCACCCATTCCTAGGAGCCTGGCAGTATTTGGAATGAACTGGTAAACCTAAAAGGCAATTTGGTTGCAGGCTCTGGTCTACAAGATGACAAAGAGGTGTTTGGGGGAAAACAGGAAGAGCCGGTACAGAACGGATGCTTGCTCTCAGACTTTTGAAACACGGACGCTAGTGCAGGGGAAAGGGAGGCCACAAATGCTTCCTCTGACTGGCAGGCTTTTGTACATGCTTTTCCTCTGCCTGGAAAGGCAGTCCCTCTTCCCCCAGGCCTGGTTACCTCCTACTTGTAATTCAGGTTTCAAATGAGGTGTCGTCCCCTCCAAGACTCTTTCCCTGAAGCTCACAATCTGGATTAGGACCCCTCTTTTGTGCTACACAGCCCCCTATGCCTATCCCTACCAAAGCCTTAGTTTCTTCATCTGGAAACTGTTTACTCATCTGTAAAATAAAAATCATATCCACTTCATAGGGTGGTTGGGATAATTTAAATGAGGCAATACTTCGAGTCAGGGTTCAGTAAAAATGATGATTGTCATCTTTGCTGCTGCTATAGGGTTTATCCTGTAAGATTGCAATTCCCTATATATTTGTCTCGGACTTATAATTTCCTATATATCATTGTCCCATTTGACCATGGGCACCTTTATGCATTGTATCCCTAAATACAGGCAGGATGCTTGGAACACAGTAAATGCCCATTCATTCATTTACTCAATCATTTATTCATTATTGAGCAAATAATTATTGACTCATCACTCACTATATGCCAGGCATAACGCAGATGTTGGTAAGTGCTCAGGAATTATTTGTCTAAAGAATGACAGCAGACAGAGATCACCCTCCATTTCAGGGGGATGGTAGGGTTCAGAATCTCCACTCTATTTTCCAATGGTAAATATCATTGGATGGATATTCCCCAGACTTTGCACTTCGGCCTCCCTAGTCAAGCACACCTGAAGCCAGGAGAAAGCCCTGGCTACAGAAATGGAGAAATGTAGCTCAGCGGGCAAGAGCATGGTCTCTGGAGTCAGATAAACGCAGGTCCAATCCCAGCCACACAACTCCCTAGCTCTGTGGCCTTGGGTGTGTTAGTAAACCTCCCTCAGCCTTGTTTCCTCATCTGTGACATGAGGAACATAGCAGTACAGAGATAATGATCTACATAAGGTGCCAAAGCAGAGTGTCTGACATGCTTGGTAAGTGTTCAATAAATGAGATTATTGACGTTCTTGTTGTTAGAAGAGAAGGAGGGTGTGAAATGAGAATAAAAGCTTTATTATCTTTGTGTCTCTCTGCAGGGGATTATTCAGAAGCAGGCTTGAGACACCATAATCAAGGGATAGTTGCTCCATTGGTTGCTTCAGCATGGCCAGAGGATAGAGAATGGTGAAGGTTATGGGGAGATCATCGAATACTATGTGCTCTTGGACAGGATCAAGTACTCTGTCTCAACCTAATTAGCCTGAGCTATTTGGGTTATTTGTATGAAGATGGTATATATATATATATATAGTTACCGTGGTCAAAATGGAAAGTTTGGGAGATATTTTTAACATATATGAAAAAGGATTAATTTTTTTCATATAAGAAGAGCTCTTACAAATACTGGAAATTCACAAAACAAAAAATACAATTGGCCAATAAGTATGTGAAAAATTGTCCAGGTCATTGGTAATTAAATAAAAGCAAACAAAAACAATTTTTCACCTCACAGACTGGCAAAAAATAAAAGGATTAAAGACAAATAATATAATTAAAAAATGAGTGAAAGACTGGAATAGATATTTCTCCAGAGAATATATACAAATAGCCAAAAAGCACATGAAAAGATGTTCAACATTATTAGCCATCAGGGAAATGCAAATCAAAACCACAATGAGATACTACTTCACACCTACTAGGATGGCTATAATAAAAAAACAGATAATAATAAGTGTTGGTGAGAATGTGGAGAACTTGGAGTCCTCAGACACTGCTGATGGGAATGCAAAATGGTGCAGCTGCTTTGGAAAACAGTTTGTCAGTCTCTCAAAATGTTAAACATCAAATTGTCATATGACACAGAAGTTCTACTCCTAGATATCTACCCAGGAGAAATGAAAATGTAAGTCCACACAAAGACTTGCATGAGAACGTACATAGCAACATTATTCACATTAGCCAAAAAGTGGAAACAGCATTTGGGTTGTTTATCAATCAACTGATGAATGCATAACAAAATGTGGTATATGCACATAATGGAATACTATTTAGCAATAAAAAGGAACAAAGTACTGATTCATAGTACAACATGGATGAACTTCAAAAACATTATGCTCATTAAGAGAAGCCAGACATGAAAGAACACATATTGTATGATTCCATTTATATGAGATATCAAGAAAAGGCAAATCTATAGAGACAGGAAGTACATTAGTGGTTACCAAGGACTGAGGTGGGACTGAGGAGGGACTGTAAATGGGAACAAAGTTTCTATATGGGGTGATAATAATACTCTAAAATAGTTTGTGATGATTGTTGCATACCTTTACAAATATACTAAAAATCATTGACTTGTACACTTGAAATGAGTAAATTTGATGATATACAAGTTATATTGCAGTAAAGCTTTTTTTAAAAAAAAGAAGAAAAGGATTGCTAATGACCAATACATTATTGGAAGTGTTAGGAAATGGGTAACCTCAAGGATGTTTCTAGAGAACAATCTTTCCATATGTACAAAAATCTAAAACATGCACATCCTTTGATCTAGCACTTTCACTTCTGTGAATTTATTCTAAAGAAATAGTTAATTGGGCAGAGACATTTGTACAAGGTTATTTCCTGAGGTATTGTTTAGAATATTGAATATTTGGAAACAATCCAAATGTCCTTTAATAGGGAACTGGTAGAATAAATGTGGAAGGCTATGCAATCCTTAAAGAGCATGAAGTAGGTCTCCACGCATTGATATGGAAATATGTTCACCAATATTCATTTTTATTATGGAAAATTTTCAACATATATGAAGGTAGACAGAATAGATTATAATGAACTCTCACGCATCCATTAACCAGCATCAACAGTTACTACATCACAGGAAATCTTGTTTCATTTGTACTTCCACCTGTTTATTTCTTGTATTATTATTTTTTTATTTTTTAATTTTTGTGAGGAAGATTGACTCCAAGCTAACATCTGTGCCAATCTTCCTCTATTTTATGTGGGATGCTGCCAGAGCGTGGCTTGATGAGCAGCGCTAGGTCTGCACCCAGGATCCAAATCTGCAAACTCTGGGCTGCCAAAGCAGAGCACGTGAACTTAACCACTACGCCACCGGGCCAGCCCCTATTTCTTGCACTATTTTGAAGCAAATTTCAGACATCTTTTCATCTGTAAATATTTCAGTATGTATCTCTGAAAGAAAAAGACTCTATAAAAAAATAACCACAGTATTATCACATTTAAAAAATAGTAATAAATCTTTAATATCTTCAAATATCTAGTTGGTATTCAAATTTCCAATTATATCATAAATTTCGTTTTTACTAGTTTGCTTGAATCAGAATATAGAGTCCACACATTGTGATTGATTGATATGCTTCTTAAATATTTTTAACAGTTTTATTAATTTATAATCATATATCATACAATTCACCCATTTAAAGAGTACAAGTTAACAGATTTTAGTATATTCACAGAGTTGTACATCCACCACCACAATCAGTTTTAGAACACTTTCATTCCCCCCAAAAGTAACCCCCTTCCGTTAGCCATCATCCCCCAAATCTCCTTTCTGTCTCTCTGGATTTGCCAATTCTGGACATTTCATATAAATAGAATCACACAGTATGCAGTCCTTTGTGACTGGGTTCTTTCACTGAACATGTTTTCAAGGTTCATCCATATTGCCGCATGTGTCAATACTTCATTTCTTTTTATTGCCAAATAATATTCCATTGTATAGACATACCAGATTTTGTTTACCCATTCATCAGTCATTTCCACATTTTTACTATTAGGAATAATGCTGTTATGAACATACAAATTTTTGGTGTGGGTTCTTAAATATCTTTTGATTTATGTTTCCTCCATCTCTCTGTGTGTGTACGTATGTGTACGAGTGTGCTTACTTGCAACTTATTAGCTGAAGAAACTATGTTATTTGTCATGAAGTTTCTCACAATCTGGATTTTGCTGGTTGCATTTCCAAGGTGTAGTTTTGATATGCTTTTCTGTCCTTTCTGTTTCCTGTTACTTCACAGTTGTTGCAGAGATTTGATGGCAAGATTTCTTCATCGTTGCTGTGGTATACTTCTACCAGAAGGCACATAGTGTCTAGTTGTCTCTTTCTAAAAAGTTAGCAGCCATTTATGCTCCATGCCTCGACCAATTAATTCATTAGAGGTTGAAAAATGCTGATATTCTATCGTTCTTTCTTAAAATATTGGCTGGAATACTTCTACAAAGAGAAACTTTTCATCTACTGTTTTGTTAACCAGTGGCATGATATAGTTTTGACAAACAAAAGTACATCATAGAACATCCATGTTCATAGCAGCATTATCCACAATAGACCAAAGATAGAAGCAACCCAAGTATCCATCGGCAGAAGAATGGATATACACACAATGGAATATTATTCAGCCTTAAAAAGGAAGGGAAATCGGACAAGCTACAACATGGCTGAAGCTTGAGGACTTTAAGTGAAATAAGCCAATTACAAAAGGACAAATACTGCATGATTCCACTTATTTGAGCTATCTAGAGTAGTCAAATTCGTAGAGACAGAAGGTAGAATGGTGCTTGCCAGGGACTGGGGGAAGGGGAATGAGTTATTGTTTAATGGGTACAGAGTTTCAGTTTTGCAAGATGAAAAAATTTCTGTGGATGGATAGTGGTAATGGTTGCACAACAATGTGAATATACTTAATGCTACTGAACTATACACTTGAAAATGGTTAAAATGGCAAATTTTTGGTCAGGTATATTTTACCACAATTAAAAAAATTTTTAAATACATTACAGAATGGAATACTACACAGCAATAAAAAGGAAAAAATGTTGATACACAATTTGAATGGGTCTCAAGGGTGTTACGCTGACTGAGAAAAGCCAATTTCAAAAGGTCACATACTGTCTATTTATATAACATCCTCAAAATGACACAATTATAGAGATGGAAAATAAATTAGTAATTGCCAGGGGTTAGAGATGTTTGGGTAGGGGGGGTGGTGAATGTGACCATAAAGAGGTACCAGGGAGATCTCTGTGGTGATGGAAAAGTTCCGCATCTTGATCGTGGTGGTGGTTACAGGAATCTGCACATGTGATAAAATGATGTTAAATTATATATGCATATTGTACATAATTTTCCTGGTTTTAATATTGTACCCTTATGATGTCAGATGTAACCACTGAAGGCAACTGGATGAAAGGCACTGGAACTTTCTACATTATTTTTGCTACTTCCTGTGAATCTATAAATATTTCAGAAATAAAGTTTAACAGTACCTGTGTAGAATCTTATATGTAGTATGTCTACTTATGTAAAAAAATTAAAATAGCAGTTACTATTTATTACTACCCTCATTTTATATTTGAGAAACCTGATGTCCAGGTTAAGGATTGATTGTCAAAGTCAGCCTGTGCTATGTCATACAGTATGTATATTTATATATACAATATTTACATTAGAATGTTTGGACAGACACACATCATTTGTTACGGTGGTTATTCCTGGGAAGGTAGAATTAGAGAAGCGGGCTTTATTTTCAGCTCTGTGGGTTTCTGTATTGTTTGACTAATTTACAACAAACATGTTACTTCTATACTAATTTACAACAAACATGTTACTTCTATACTAATTTACAACAAACATGTTACTTCTATAATCAGACAAAAAAATTAAAGATATTTTCATTTTGGGGGAAAAAAGGTAAAGCTAGTGAGGCACCCCCTCCTCCATACCCTAATGATGGATCTGGGTTATTCTACATTAGTCACAACATTATTCTGAAAGATAAAGTTTGGCAAGGGGTCCCCATCCTTGGCGCTCTTTCTCCTCCCTATTTTGCGTACATCTCTTTGGTCATTCTGCTTCCTTTGGGCCCAACCATTCCTCTAAATCCGTGTGAACCCTGGATGCACGTGGGTCTGGCTACAGAGGAAGGACGGTGTTCCGGGTTGGTCCCCAGCCCCATCCGCAGAGGCGGCAGCTGCCCCCAGAGGTGACACCAGGGACCGGACGGAGCCGAAGGCTGTAAGGAGGGGCCTGCCTGTGGACGCAGCTTTCTCACTCTCTACTGACGTTTCTCTAAACCAGCCCCGCCTGTCAGGTCCCCTGTGCCTGTTTCCCATTGGCTAATTTTATTGGAACGTTTCCAAAGGAATGCTTCTGGGGCCTTAGTAAAAATAGACATTTAAAAAGTGGTAATATTCACCCGGAGCTTCGCCGCCAAATCTCAATTCTTTTCCGAGAGCAGTGCTAATGTTACAAGGCCGTGACACCATAGCTTTAAAGTTCGTCTGCTTTCTCGTGTGAACAAGATCGACTTCAACAAAAAGTTCAATTTTCTTAATGTAAATTAGAGGAAAATCAGCAATACCATGATCTGAACTGGACACAATTTGCCTGAAGCCTCTGGAATATTCTCACTTCATTTTCTTTATCCACTGAGAGGGAGGGAAGCCAGCAGAAATGCCCCTGAAATCAGTGGAGTGATTTAGGGAACCACACAGAAGACAAAGAATTTTTTTTCTATTTAGTTTTTATTGTTTTAATAACAAAAACAACTCATCCTTATTATTTAAAAATGTGGGGGCCGGCCCCATGGCGGGGTGGTTAAGTCTGCTTCAGTGGCCCAGGGTTTCGCCAGTTCGAATCCTGGGTGAGGACATGGCACCGCTCGTCAGGCCACGCTGAGGCGGCATCCCACATGCCACAACTAGAAGGATCCACAACTAAAAAAGACACAACTATGTACAGGAGGGCTTTGGGAGAAAAGAGGAAAAAAATAAAATCTTTAAAATATATATATATATAAAAGGTTTAAAAAGAAAAATTGTGAATAATCTAGGATTATGTAAAGCAAAAAGTAAAAGAAGCTTCCCTCACTTTCCCCATGCAATTCTCAAGGGATAACTAAGTAGCTACTGTTAAAAGTTTGGTCTTCATGTGTCTACATATTTTTCTATGCACATTCTGATACATATACACCCAGACACACACATACAACCAGAATTTCACAAAGATTAAAAAAAAAAAATGTATTGGGGCCTGCCCTGTGGCCGAGTGGTTAAGTTCGTGCTCTCCGCTTCGGTGGCCCAGGTTTCGCCAGTTGGGATCCTGGGTGCAGACATGGCACCCCTCATTAGGCCATGTTGAGGCAGCGTCCCACATACCATAACTAGAAGGACCAGAACTAAAATATACAACTATGTACTTGGGGGAGAGGGGGAGAAAAAGCAGAAAAAAAAAGAAGATTGGCAACAGTTAGCTCAGGTGCCAATCTTTAAAAAAAAAATGTATTGAGGTATAACAGAATAAATTGTGCAAATCTCAAGTGTACATACAGCTCCATGAATTTTTATATATGTATGCATCATCAAGACTTTTTTAACCCACAATAATGGAATTATATCAACCGCATTTCACTGCAGTTGCTTTTTTTTAAACCTCAACAGTACTGTGATAATTCTTCCAGAGAAGGATATGTGCACCTCATTCTTTCCATGGTGGCATAGTATTCCGTAATACAAATTACAGTACTCTAACCTTTCCCAATTGATAAAGAGTTAGACTGTGTCCAATTTTTTGCTATAACGTTATTAGATTTTAAAACTCTTTTTTTAATATAAGAATAAAACATGCTCAGTATAAAACATTCAACATTTCAGAAATGTATGGCCTAGAAAGCAAAAGTTCTTCATAATCCCCTCTCAGATAACCACCAGATACAGATGTTATCCTATGCATATACCACATAGATTATCTATATTGTGTAGTCTCTATACACTATTGGAAACACAAATAGGGTTATACCATACATCTTGTTTGTTGCTAAAGCTATTTGAATTCTGGCTTCTGATCTCCTTCCCAGCAGTGAAGAGGCTGTATAGACTATGAGAACCACCAAGTCCTCAGAAATAGGGACTTTACTCAGCAGTCTACACTACTCTGCCACCCAATCTGCTTCACTGTCCTTAGACCTCGCCCCCCCGAGGGTAGCCCCCCTGTCCTTCTCTCCAAGGGTCACAGACTCCTCTGGAACTCCAGGTCCTTTTCTGTTATCTTTACAAATTCCCTTCCCCTACCCAAACACATAATAAATACATGACTTGTCCACATCCTTTGCTATGTAAGCCACTTTTACAGATAGGTAAATCCTTTATTTAAGCAGCAGATTTAATAACTAACAGAATCACATTTTAAAATTGTTCAACCTTTCCCTTTGAATAATACCACATAATAATGACTAACAGATTTGGTTGACGACTTGTATATGCACCGCCTTCCATTCGAGTCCTCTCACCTCCTCTCCAGGATACAGTGGGAGGTTGGGGGACTGTCTTTAGATTCAACGGCCAGGCCGTTTGTTTTCCAGACTGAAAGCCCTCCAAGGTTGCCACCACATGGAGTGTGGGCCGGGCCTGCAGAAAGGGATCCACCCTTTGCTGATGCATTCTCTTCCGGGCCACAAGCTCCGTGGGAAAGAACAGTGGTTGAGGGCTCTGGGACTCCGAAACAGGACACCAATCCCAGCTTCACAGAGACTGAGC
Source organism: Equus caballus (assembly GCF_041296265.1). NCBI lineage: Eukaryota > Metazoa > Chordata > Mammalia > Perissodactyla > Equidae > Equus > Equus caballus. The sequence goes on along the minus strand of NC_091697.1, from coordinate 52,897,917 downwards.
TTGTAGACTTGTCTCGAGGGCAGAAGGTTGGCTGGGACCAGTCTTTTATAACACTTCTTTTCGCAGAAAAATTATCATATTATCATAACTAATATTTGATGAGCACTTCCTTCAGGCCAGGACCTTTATACATACTTTTTGTTATTTAATCTCGCAATCCTGTGAAGAAACTAATACTATCCCTGTTTTACTGATGATGAAAAAAACCGAGTTTCAAGAGGTCAAGTAACTTGCACAAACTTCACACGATGGGTAAATAGTAGAGTAGGGTTCAAATCCACTGACTACGAAGCGTTGGTTCTAAACTGCTGTGTCACTGTACCACACTACCTCTTAGCACGACTGACCTCAGTAAGGGAGGAAGCACAAATATGCACAACCATCTCCTTCTCCTTTTGGACTATTTCAGCAGGAGGAAGTCCACATTTGCACAATTATATTTTCTCTAAGGACAGAGTAGGGACAGTATTTCTCCTTCCTACTAGATTTTGAACCCTTCTACACTGGGTTTAGACTGTAGTTTTGTGACATAAAGTCTTGGAATACCATGGACTATTTTTGTTTGTTTCTTTCTTTCTTTAAGGGAGCTGCTGTCTTACCCAACAACGTGTGAGTATAAAGGAGGTTTTCTTGAGCTGCTCATTATTCAGTCAGTCATTCATGAATTCATTCAACAAGTGTCTTTGATATTCCGGGCACTGGGGATTAGAAGAGGAACAAAAGAGACAACAGCTCTGCTCTCCAGAAACTGACAGTCTATTGAATGAGACAGTTGTCCAACAATTACAATGAAGTGTGATCAATCTCTGATGACAGGACTCTAATCTAAGGGCATCTAGTTTGGGGTGACTTGTCAGGAAAGCTTCTTGAAAGATGACTTTTAGGCTAAAACCAGGCTGCCAAAAAACATAAGAAAGTGTTATCGGAGTCAGATGGCAAAACTAGTGTCATTTCTTTACTTAGCAATTCCTATGAGGTAGGGCATGGATATGGGGCCATAGCCTAACAACAGAATAAATGCTGGTCGGCAGAACACACCCTAAATCATATATAACAGGAGAGAGTGGCTGTACAAAAAGAATGTAAAATCGAGTACAATTCCACTGGTAAACCACTGTTCTGATTTTTTACTATGAAAAAATGAGCCACTTCAAACTCACAAAGCCTAGCTTTCCAAGGAAATAGATTGGCCTCTAATGGTGGCACTATCTTAAAGAGTCTGGAATGTTTGGGGATATTCTTATGTTTTAAACCTCATCTTAGAAAATATCACAAAAAGGGATCATACTGATGCAGCTAGAAAATCAATTCCTGGTTTACCTAATACTCCTTAGTCAGTCATTCTTTTTTTTTTTTAAAGATTTTATTTTTTCTTTTTCTCCCAAAGCCCCCCGGCACATAGTTGTGTATTTTTAGTTGTGGGTCCTTCTAGTTGTGGCATGTGGGATGCCGCCTCAGCATGGCCTGGCGAGCGGTGCCACGTCTGCGCCCAGGATTCAAACTGGTGAAACCCTGGGCTGCAGAAGCAGAGCGCGTGAACTTAACCACTCGGCAACGGGGCCAGCCCCCAGTTATTCTCATAAGACAAAATGAACTCTCCTATAGGGTTGCTGAGATCCAAAAATAGGGAGTTCCCAAATTGCTTGGGCTGTGCTTTTTGCTCAGCCCACAGCAATCACTTGTCTATTTATATTGATCAAAATGTCCTCCGTATCATTTAATACAGCTATTAGCCCTGGGAACACCTTTGCCAAAGGAAAACGTTTAAATACTATAATGCTTGCAGAATTGGGTTAACAACCAAGAGGGAATATCAAAGTCCAAGTATATGCAGTGTGCTCACAATCTCAGTAGGATAATGGAAGGTAAACTGAGGGCTCTAAAGATCCATGTAGGGTGAGTGGGAGGAAAACTCACCCCAAGGAGAAATATATTATATAAGAAGACCTAAAAATTCTGCATACTCTTTAAAAAAATTTGTATTGTTTTATTATATATATATATACAATTTACATATAATATAATGCACAGATCTTTAGTGTTCCGTTCCATGAGTTATGACAATTGTGTGTGTATATATATATATATACACAACTGTGTAACTTCCACCCAAAACAATATATAGAACACTTCAATTATCCCAGAAAATTTCCTAGATCCCTTTCTTGACAAATCACCTCCCAACAATGGCAACCACTTTTTTTACTTCAAACACCACAAATTAGTTTTGTCTGTCTCTGGACTTCATACAAATGGAATTGTACAGTTGATATTCTTTTGTGTCTGTCTTCTTTTGCTTAAATAATTGCTTAAATAATAATTAGAAAGTTCTAATAATTCATTCATGTTGTTGAGTGTGTCAATAGCTCATCCTTTTTTTGTTCATGTATAATTCCATTGTATGAATGTCATAATTTGTTATCCCACTCTCCTGTTGATGGACGTTGGGGCTGTCTCTGCTTTTAGGCTATATATGAATAAGGCTGCTATAAACATTTGTGTACAAGTCTTTTTGTGGACATATGTTTTCATTTTTCTTGAATAAATACCTAAGAGAAGAATTGCTGAGTCATATGGTATATATATATATGTTTAATTTTATAAGAAATTACCAAACAGTTCCCCGAACTGGTTGTATCATTTTATACTCTCACCTGCAATGTATGAGAGTTCCAATTGCTGTACTTCCTTGTCATCACTTATTGTTGTCAATGCTTGATTTTAGCCATTCCAGTGGGTGTAAAATGGTATCTCATTATCGTTTTAATTTGCATTTCCCTGATGACCAATACATTCCAAAGTATCTGAAAATAAGCCTTGGTCAAAGAATAAATCACTGGGGAAATTAGAAACTTTTTTCTTTTCGTTAAGATTGGCACCTGAGCTAACAACTGTTGGCAATCTTCTTCTTCCTTTTTTTTTTTTTTATTCTTCTCCCCAAAGCCCCCCAGTACATAGTTGTAGATTCTAGTTGTGAGTGCCTCTGGTTGTGCTATGTGGGACACCGCCTCAGCATGGCCTGATGAGCGGTGGCATGTCCGCAGTGCCCAGGATCTGAACGGGTGAAACCCTGGGCCACCAAAGCAGAGCACGCGAACTTAACTACTCGGCCACGGGGCCGGCCGCTAGAAACTATTTTAAACCAAATGAAAATGAAAATAAAACATAAAATTGTGGGATGCAGCAAAGCAGTGTGCTTTTAATTCTTTATTAGAAAGTGCTTATATTAGAAAAAAGGAGGGGCTGCCCGGTGGCACAGCGGTTAAGTGCACACCTTCGACTTCGGCCGCCCCTGGTTCGCTGGTTTGGATCCCCGGTGCGGACATGGCACCACTTGACACGCCACGCTATGGTAGGTGTCCCACATGTAAAGGAGAGGAAGATGGGTATGGATGTTAGCTCAGTGCCGGTCTTCCTTGGTGAAAAGAGGAGGATTGGCAGCAGTTAGCTCAGGGCTAATCTTCTTTAAAAAAAAGGAAAAGTGTAAAATCAGTGTTCTAAGCTCCCACTTTAAGAAGCTAGGAAAAGAACAAATCACATCCAAAATAAGTAGAAGAAAGAAAATAATAAAAATAAAAGCAGAAATCAAAATGAACAAACAATAGAAAAAATACAAGGTCAAAAGTTGGTTCTTTGGAAGAATTAACAAAATTGATAAATCCCTAGCAAGATTTATCAAGAAAAAGACAGAAAACACAAATAACCACCATCAGGCATAAAAAAAGGGTTATCATTATAGATGTTCCAGATAGTACCAGGAAAAATAAGAAGACATTATGAGTAACTAAAGCTAATATATTGGACAAGTTAAATGAAATGGACAAATTCCTTGAAAAACACAAATTATCACAATGGACACAAGAAGAAAAAAGAAAAATCTGAATAGTCTCAAACTTTTTAAAGAAATTGAATTTATTATCAAACTTTTTCCACAAAGAAAACTCCAGGATCAGATGGCTTCAATGGTGAATTCTACCAAATATTCATTTAAGTAAGAAAAAAAAAAAAATCAATCCTACACAAACTCTTTCAGAACACAGAGGAGGGAACACTTCCCAATTTATTTTATGAAGCTAGAATAACCTTGATATGAAAACATGATAAAGATATTACAAGAAAAGAAAATTATAAACTGATATCCCTCATGAACATAGATGCAAAAATCTGATTACTATTTGACGCTGCAACTTCATTTCTAGGAGCCTATCCTAAAGAAGCACTCTTAGAGTTGTACAAAGACTAACTACAGGATATTCACTACGGCAATATTTTTAACAGTAAAAATTGGAAACAGTTTAAATGTCCCCCAAAATGTGACCAGTTAAAATATGGTGCATTTATATAATAGAATATGTAGCCCTTCAAATATGGTAGAAATGTGTATTGACACTGGAAAATTCACTATATATTGTTTATTTTAAAAGTAGATTACCCGGGCTGGCCCCACGGTGTAGAGGTTAAATTCAAGGATCAGATCCCAGGCGTGGACCTATACCACTCATCAGCCACACTGTGGTGGTGACCCACAAACAGCGAACACATATAGAGGAAGATTTGGCACAGATGTTAGTTTAGGGCTAATCTTCCTCAGCAAAAAACCAAACCAAAACAAAAGTAGATTACCAAAGATTTCAGGTGCTCTCACCACACACACACACAAAAGAGTTAAGAGATAGATGTTAATTATCTTGACTGTAGTAATCATTTCACTATGTTTATGTATATCAAATCATCATGTTGTACACCTTAAATACAGTCAGTGTTTATGTTTAAAAAAGAGGCAGATTACCAAATAGAATTATGGCGTGATCCTACGTTTTTCAAAGAAAAGTGTCTATGTATATTTAAGGAAAAAAGACTTACCAAAAAAGAAAAAGAGGAAGGACATAAACCAAATGTTAAAAATGGTTCATCATTGGATGATGGGACTATGGTTGACTTTCCTTTCCTTCCTTTTGCTTATTTATATTTCTTGCAACAAATATATACTGCTTTTCTAATACAAAAAGAATTATTGTTGAACAAAAAATTTTAAAAATCTGACCAATGGGCATTTTTGTAACTCTCCCATCATATACCTTAGGAAGAAAAGATTTGGAGCTGTGGAATGTTCCTCTTCACCTCCAGCCTCAAAGATACCCACCCTGGACAACTGGATACAGTTTTGCCCTCCTTTGACTTACTGAATCCACGGTGGCCCTGCCCTATTGGTCCAACCTTCTCTAGTCAATAGGTGAGGCAGTATTGTTTTGCTACTGACCTACTGTATGACTTTTGGCAAGATCGTTCCCTTAGGGGCTCTAGTTTCTCCTCTCTAAATTCAAGAGTTAGAATCAATGATCTTCAAGGTCCCTTCCAGATAGAGGAAAGAACACAGCTTAAGAATCAGAAAACCTCAGGGTACACTTGAGAATGTGGCATCATCTCCCAGGAAAACATTCCTTATTATTCTCCCATATCTCCCGTCAGATAATAAACACCTCCCAGCCCAGGCCTGGTCTTATATCTCACTGGTCCTGGTATAGGGCTGGACACACAGTGGTTGCTCAGTGAATTAGCTTTTTGCTTCCACCTCCTAACACACAACTCCAGGGGGGCCGGCCCAGTGGCACAGCAGTTAAGCGCCCACTATCCCCTCTGCGGGCAGGGAGTGGGGGTGGAGGCGTGGGGGAGGGTGTTTTCCCGGTTAGGACATGGCACTCCTTGTCAAGCCATGCTGTGGCAGTCGTCCCACATATAAAGTAGAGGAAGATGGACACGGATGTTAGCTCAGGGCCAGTCTTCCTCAGCAAAAAGAGGAGGGTTGGCAGCAGAAGTTAGCTGAGGGCAAATTTTCCTAAAACCCGCCCCCGCCCCGAATAGGTTTTCTAGGCTTGCTCCTGATGGTGACTTGAAACACAAGATTGGTTTTAACTACTGGAGAACACACCGTCCAAGTTTTTTCTGCGGTAATTGGTACAGTGCTTCTTTGTAGCAATTCCCCAAGCCTCAGCGAGGTCTGGGCACCTCTCCTACGACTGACATGCCAGTGGCTGAGATATTCAAGTTGTCATCCAGCTGGGGCCTTGGTTGGAAAGGCTATCTCAGGGCTGCCCGTGGCATGCTCAAGGAACCACACTCCCGCAGATGCCCAGGCTGTTACCACCCCGCTTCCGGAAAGCGATCTGAGACCCTCTACTACAGGGAAGTACTAGCTTTGCCGCTGTGGAGCTGTGTGACCTTGGACAAGTCCCTTTTTCCTTAGGGAACGTCGCAGTGGGCATAAGTGCCTCTTCCTGAGTCAGTCTATGCTGTGGGCACGGTCAATGATTTGACAAACCATCGCTATTAAACGTTTATTGATCTTCCGCGTGGGGAACCAAAGGAAGATACTCAAGGGTCACAGCACGCGAACATCCACGACCCCACGCCACGCTCTCGCGAGACCTCCCCGCGCTTCGCGGCGTCATCCTCCAGGCGGCCGTGGCGGCGACGGTGCGTAAGATACTCACAGGGGCGGCCCGTATCCCTCCGCCGCCGGCGCGGCCCGGCCCTCCCTCCCCTGGCCGCCAATCCCCGCGCCTCCCGACCTGCCCCTCGTCCTGGGCCCACCCCGCGCTCCGGCGGCCCCACCCCGGCGGCGCCGCCCGCCTGCCCGCCCGCGCGTCTCTCCGTCCACCTGCAGCAGGCAGTCCCTCCGCCTGTCCGACCGAGAGGCGCCGGCCGTGCCCGAGGCCTGGGCTGTCGCTCCCCGGCGGAGGGATCCGCGGCGACTGAGGAGGCGGCGCTGAGCTTAAGAGGAAGAGGCAGCTACGGCGGCGGCGGCGGCGGCGGCTCGGGCGGCAGCACATAAAGGGGCCGCCGCCGGGTGATGCGGTGACCGCTGCGGCAGGCTCAGGAGCCGAGTGGGCCCCGGCCCTCAGTCCCTCCCGCCGGACCCGCGCTTCCGAACTCCCCATCTTCTCCGGCCGACCCGCGATCACCGAGGCGGCCTCGCGCCCCCTCGCCCCTTCCCCGTCCCTCCCCTGCCCCCGTCCCCGCCCCGGGGGCCGCCGCCACCCGCCTCCCACGATGGCTCTGAAGAGAATCCACAAGGTAAGCGGCCGGAGGTCGACCGTGGGTTCGGGCCGCCAGGCAGGCCAGCTGAGCAGGCTGCGGCCTGCACTTCCCGCCGTCGCCTCCGCCGGGCTCGCGGCCTCTTCAGACCCGGCTGCCGGCGATGGCTCCGCCGGGAGGCCTTCACACCCCACTCCCAGTGATGGCGACCGCGGAGGCCCCGGCGCGCTGCCCGCGCATAGGCCGGAGGTGCGCTCGCCCGGCTCGGCATTTCTCCCCGGTCTCCTTTCTAGGCCTTGCGTGGTGTGGAGTCTCCGGGCCTGTCCTCGGCCGGGGACTGCTGCACTGGAGGGCCATTGTCCGGCCGTGCCGGGAGGGGGGCTGGGGCTGGGGCGTTGGGCGGCCCTCATCGACAGAGGTCGGAAGGGCTCCTCGCCCCATCTGTGCCGGTTCCTCTTCTCTCCTCCACCTGCCCTGGCTCCCTCCACAGAACCCTGAGCTTGGGGCCTGTATCTCAGGCACACGGAGAAAGCCTTTTTGTCCGATCCCTAAGTATTTCTTGAGTTCACTTTACCTCTTGGCGGCCACAGACTTGTGTCCACTCTGTTCGTCTAGAAATTGTTAGAATAGGAAGTTCAGAAGGAAAAAAACATGACTCTTGAGGGAGGAGAGTAGTAGAGGGAGAAGCATTTTATTCCTTGAGGTTGCCAAACGTAGTCAGAAACTAACACTTCAGTTTTTGCAGGACTGGATCTAATAGAAAAGCTGTTAAATTGGTAAGTATAGAGGTAGAAACCTGAGCGTTGAAAAACACTGAGGAAATTACACAAAGTTTCCTTTAACAGTCTGTTCACAAAATGGATGTGTTCAGCGAGACCCTTTTAATTTGCGAGGGATTTTGTTAGATTTTTCCATTAGAAAGGATTTTTTACCTTTAAGATGAAGGGTTATTTAGTTATCTATACGGAGGTTTTCCTAATGTTGCTTCTAGTGTATGGGCTTGGCTTAAAATTTAGCGGGCCCCCTCTCTCCCCCCTCATTGTAACCTCTTGGTGGCTCTCACTATCACGTTTTTTCCTTAGAAGTGGGGATTTTCTTTTTTGTTTAGTGTTTCACTTGACTACTCGGAGAGGCTGTATGAAACCTCTAGCCATTTAGTAAGAGGTAGATCCTGGGATTATCCATCCTCAAGGATGGGATGGAGATGCAAGCGGAAGAGAGCTAGTTTCACTTTGCCTTAAACTCAGTGAAAATGCAGATTGTTGGATAGTTTCAGCCCAGAAATGCAGGAGCACCTCAGTTCAGCAATTGGTTCTCATTTCATTCTTGATCAAAGACCTTTAGTGTGGAATTAATCCCAGTGGTTACTGTAAATTAAGTTAGATCCTTACCAACTTCTTTTGACTTCTTTAATTTCTAACATGGAAAATGGCAGACTTTAGACAGAGCAAATCTTATACTAAAATGAAGCAGGTGGTTTGTTAAAAAAAAAAAGCTTGAACCTTAAGCACAGATCTCTTAACCGTTTAAGGGGCAGGAGCACACTGACGGATGGTCATCCAAGTAAAAATATATATGCATTTTTAAGGCATTTAGGAGTTAACCAGGTTCTTATAGAGTCTAATTGGGAAGTTATCAACTTGAGATTATACCTGTAGAACACTGGGCTCTTATTTTAAAACGTGAAGAGGAGTGACTATAATGTATGGTAATTTACAGATCAAGAAATGTAGCCTTTAATCTACATTGATTAATATGTGTTATAAAGATTTTTTCAGAGAGAGAAATAGCACTCAAAACATGCATTTACATTTTTTAATATATTTGCCCCCAGTAATATGGGTTTTTTTGAGTTACTACATATTCACTAGATTTTCTCTAAAATATGCCTTTATAAAAATTTTAATAAGGAAAATCAAGTTTAGACAATGATAATTTGAACTTGTAAAATTCAATATTAACCTTTTCCCCCATGGTTTATAACCTGGAGCCTTCAACAAAGGATGGCTCACCTTCTGAGACTGCCAGGGATTAGAATAATAAAATTTATTTTTGGTATACTAGTCAATAGGATTGTGAAAACAAAATGGGGATCATTTTCCTTTTTCACACTTTTTGTATGTCATCAATTTTAAGTTGAATGCAGACTTACATAGGTATAAATAAGACCAGTTCTATCTTGTCCTTAGCCCTAGTAATGTATCTATAATGGAATCCCCAAAAGACTTACTTTAATTGATCTTAGTCTTGCACCTTCCCAGTTATCATTCTCTGAAAAAATAGGTCTACTTAAATACCCTCTCAACTTTAGATATCATCAACTGCTGCATGTGAGTTCTAATAAAATTTTGCTAAGAACGAATGCATTTGACGTGTGACATCTTTAGGTATTCAATATCTTGTTTCTTTGACTGAGGGAAATGGCGTTCTATGAATGACACTCCTTTAAATGCCATGTCTTTTTGGGAAAAGCTTTTGATGGAGTTTATTTTGATACACACTTTAGGTTCTCCTGGCCTGTGCTTTAACAGAGTGTATCAAAAAGGGCCATTATGAACATCCAGTATAGTTCTGTGCAGGGATTGAGAGCCTTTGGGATTGTTTGTGTCTATACCAAGTGTCCCCAGCCTGCTATGTTTTGAGGTTTTCTGCTGACTTTATAGGTCTTCAGCTTTGATTTTGATGCTCTAGCAGCACCACCCCCAGCCCTTTTCCAGTTGGCTGCATCTCATCTGTTGTGGGCTGGGAAACCAGATCACGGAGCTTATTAAAATTATGTCTAAAATAAGATCCAGTAGGCTCTGAGTGAAGAGGGCTTCATGTGTTCTGTGAACTGTGTGGTGTCTTTGACTGATCAGAGACCTTTTTAACTTCCTGTTTTTCTTCTTTACTTTGTCATACAGATGCAGGAGGCTTTTTGGTGCTCTTAAAGTGCCATAATATTGAAATATAGGGTTAATGTCTTTATTGTTGGGAAGGGTAAAAGGCTGAATATCTTGATTTTTTGAGGAGTTGTAGACAGACCGAAATTAGGTTACTAAAAGCTCTTTTCTTGACAGTAATAGTGCCTTGTACGGTTTAATGGTGTTCTGCTGGTTACAGTTAGCATCTGGTATACATAGCTTTAATGCCAGGATCATCACTTGTTTTATTTTGTTTCCGTGATAAAGATTTTTAAGGCTTGCTTCTTTTAAGTCCCCTCAAGAGACCAAAAAAATTAAATTTCAGTAAAATAAAAGATTTCAAACTCTGTTGTCTATAAAGGCCAGTCACATAACCAAAGTGAGCAAAGACAATTGGGGGGAACTAGAAATTGCATGTGCTATCAGAAGAGGGCAGCTGCTACCCAGGTCCCTCCAAATGTTGCTATTGCCAGGATCTGTGGGCCTAATGTTGCCAGATCTTCCTTTCTTTCTTTCTTTTTTTTTTTAAAGGGAAGCTGCAAATCCATATTTTTGGCAACCAATTCAAATGTAAAAAACAACACTTTTTTGGTAGGTTGGTAGGCACCAGTTTAATATTAGAATTAAAAATAATAGAAGATTGAGGTTCAGTAAGTAATCAGGGGTGTAAGGATTAAATTATTTAAACATCGCTTTCTATCTTTTTAAAGATTTCAGAGTATTTAAGTAGTTTTTCATAAGCTTCTAATTAACTCCTTTGCTGAAGTTTTTATGGTTATATATGAGGGAAGGCCAGTTTAGTAGATGCATTGATCCCCTAGTAGAAATTTACATCTTACTCAACTTCATTATGATGTATTTCATGTTATGAACCATCTTTCTGTAGACTACATACTTTCAAAATGTCTAAGATTGGGAGATTACCAAAGGATGATTCTTAAGGATATGGGAAAGGAGTTGTAACACTGTAACAGTACTAAATTTTAAAAAAAGATTATTTTAAAATACAGTACTAGAAGTGTGATACCATACATACATTAATATTATCAGAGGTAAGGAGTGAGTGAATTCCAGTCAAAATGATGAAAAAAATTAGCAAATAGTCCTTTGGAGTACTGGGAACTTTAATATAATAAGTGATTGGCTGAAGATGGCTGTTTGAATTAGTTATATCTTAGAAAGCAGACATAACTTCTTAGTCCGAAAGATAAGCTTCTTGAAATCTCTGGGAAGATTTTTTTTTTTTTTTTTTAGAAAAGGATTCTTTGCTTTACAAAGGTTCATTGAATTGAGAAACTTTCTTTGGCTATCCCAGATTGCTCTTTAAATATAATTTAAACAGCCATCTTTGAAGGATAACTGTTAGTAAATCTACATTTTCTTTAAAGTCTCCCAGTGTGTATTACTATACTACTGACTGACAAAGAGGAAGTTTTGACAAAGTCTAATTCTAGATATTTTAGTTCAGAGAGAAGAGGGCTGCTAAAATATCCTAGTCAGTTCCTACGATAGGAATACCTGACTCATGCCTGATGCTGCCAGGAACCTCTGCGGCCTCATCCCAGAAATGCAGGAGTACACTGTTTTTTCTGTAGAAATAAAGTTTTGGTAGTTAGGTTCTCAGGCTAACCTTCAAAATCATATTAAACTATGACATGGGAAAATAGAGTAGAACCGTTTGTTCTTCTGTCTACAGAGTCAAGTGAGAGTTTAAGTAATAGAATCATAATATGTTAGCACTGCAACACGTCTCAGAGCTACTGTCAGAAAAGGCCACGTGACTTACGGGGCTGGATCAAGAACCTGGATTTCTTGACTGTGTCCACTGTATTTTCTGGTAGACCACATACCCTTATGTAGCCGTTAGGTATGTAAATCCAAGAGTGCAATCTTTTTTTCTTATTTGTTTTTTTGTTCAAATAATTGGGTATTTAAATTATGCCCTGGAACCAGATGATCTTTTCCTCAACATTTCTTTTATTGTTGGAGTCTAGTACTCCATAGGACTATTTATTAATTTGTTTCATTATTTTGACTGGAATTCACTCAGTCCTTACCTTTGATAATATTAATGTAATGTATAATATCACACTTCTGTGCAAATTTTGGATGTTCTAGCTTCCATATATCTTTCATCAGAGTCAAATGCGTTTTTTTCTTTTCTTTTTTTAATGAGGAGGATTGGCCCTGAGCTAACATCTGTTGCCAATCTTCCTCTTTTTTTTTTCCTCTTTTTTTTCTTTCTCTTTTTCTCCCCAAAGCCTCAGTACGTAGTTGTATATCCTAGTTGTAAGTCGTTCTAGTTCCTCTGTGGGATGCCGCCACAGCATGGCTTGATGAGCCATGTATGTAGGTCCATGCCCAGGACCTGAATGGTTGCATCCTGGGCTGCCAAAGCGGAGCGCACAAACTTAACCACTTGGCCATGGGGCCAGCCCCCCAAATGTGTTTTTGAATCTCTCCAAAAGATTAAGAATCAGGGGCCGGCCCGATGGTGCAGTGGTTAAGTTCACACATTCTGCATGGGTGGCCCAGGGTTCACTGGTTCGGATCCTGGGTGCGAACATGGCGCCACTTGGCACGCCATGCTGTGGTAGGTATCCCACATATAAAGTGGAGGAAGATGGGCATGGATGTTAGCTCAGGGCCAGTCTTCCTCAGCAAAGGGAGGAGGATTGGCAGCAGTTAGCTCAGGGCTAATCTTGCTCAAAAAAAAAAAAAAAGATTAAGAATCATTGTCCTACCTCTTTAAACACTCTATTTTAATGTCACTAGATAACCTAATTACTTATTCTACAGAGAAAATAGAAATCTTATATGTAAATTCTTTGAGGGCTTTCAAAACAAAAACAAAACCACATAGCTGCCGTCTTTAAGAGTATTTGCTTTTATCAGAATTACTGAATCTTTTGAACAACCCTATGAGAATTCTGTTCTCCCCAGATTATATGAGAAAACAGAGACTTAGAGATGTAAACAAACTTGCCTGTGATTATATGGTTATGGTAGGAAGAGCCAGGATTCAGAGGCATGCAGTCTTGACTATAGAGCTGGCCATTGCTCCAAATTTACCTTAGTCATCACTTTTCTTCCCTCTTGTCTCTGGAGAAGCTCACTTTTCCCTTTGCGGAGCTAACTTTTGCTTTCCATCCTGTTCTTTGTTTCTGCCTGGTCCTTGCTTGCTAGTAACTGTCCCTGCTCCCTTAGTTCCAGTCTCTTCTCTAGTAACTCTCCTCAGCATCCAAACTATCCAAGATTTCCCCCATCCTAAAAAAAACAAAAAAACTTTTCAGCTCCCCTCCCTCACTAGAGCTAATTCCTTCCTTTTCTTCATCCCTCCCATCTCTGGCATTTCACTGCCAAAATTCTTGAAAGAATAGTCTATTCACTGTTCTGGGACTGTTTAGTAAGGTCACTGATCATTACTTAATTGCCAAATTCAGTGGATATCTCAGTTTTTATTTAACTTTTGTAACCATTAAGGTGGTTATCACACATTTCCCTTAGCTTCTGATAAATTGCTGTCTCCTCCTTCCTCATTTCTAATGTTTCCCAACTTTATTAGAACACTTTTCAAACTAATATTATTGATGGATACAAATGAGTTCATGAAATAATGCACACTGGAATTAAAATTGACAGCACAGGGGCTGGCCTCATGGCCTAGTGGTTAAATTCAGTGTGTTCCACTTTGGTGACCCTGGTTCGGTTCCCAGGTGCGGACCTACACCACTCCACTTGTCGGCAGCTGTGCTGTAGCAGTACCCCACATACAAAATAGAGGAAGATTGGCACAGATGTTAGCTCACAGTGAATCTTCCTCAACAACAACAAATAATAATAAAAATAAAATAAAATTGACAGCACAAATGGTGACAGGTAAATTCTTCAAAATGTATAGTCAAAATATCCTAATCACAAAATTAGGTAAATTATTTAAAAGCAAAATATATTAAGATGAAATATCATTCGTTGTCATTTTGTTATAAAGTAACAAACACTTTAAGAATAGTATTTTTCTTGTATAATAAAAGGGATCTTCATCAGGTTCTGTGTTAAATGTGTTATTGTATATTGTTTTCATTACAAAATTTGTTTGAAACAGGTGCACTGTAGCAAAAGAATCCAGACTACAATTTTGCAGTAGTCATGCAGTTAGGCTACTACCAACATTAATTGTCTCATGGACAGACAGGTCACCTGATTTAAAAAAAAAGAGAAGTCTATGCTTTGCTCATGTTTGTTTTAAAATTATCTGACTTCTTGGGTTTAAGAAGCAAAGGACTCTGCTTTTCATTTAAAACTTCGTATTCTAGCTATAAGTACATGGGTAATGAATTAGTATAGTAGAAATATTTAATATACAATAAGCTTTGATTAGATAACTTCTCAACTATGTATTGAATTATGACAAGAAGTAGGTTAGATCAGTGGAGTCAGATAGACAATGCCCATGGTTAAATGCTGTTTGCGCATCACAACACAGATGGACATCATTTGCTTTCTGGTATGCAAATTTCTTGAGGCACGTTATTGCTTTAAATCTACAGAGATATGTAGTACTTCTTGAAAACATGTATTAAACGTGGATAAAATATAGGACAAAGAATTACTGCTACCTTTATTCCTATGATACATATTAGTAGCTTATGAGAAATACTGTAATTGACAGTTCTAATTGATTCTTCTCAGAATCATTTTCCTTTAATCTGTGTGCTTTTCCTTATACAGAGAATGTCTTCTCACCCTACCCCTCCTCCGTCTGAATTCTTTATTCATCCTTGGAGACCCGACAGAAATGGCTTCTCTGTGAAGCCTGCCCCAGGCATGCAGGCAGTAGGGTTCCACTGTAGAACTGTTTTTTAGTATGTGGACATGATTGATTATTTCCGTCTCTAGACTGAGCTCTCCTGGACAAAGCCCCTGTCTTATTAGTTATATTCCTAGTGCATGATGCATAGTACGTACTCAATTTTTGCCCACAACATTCAGCAAGTGCCAGTGGCAAGTGGTGTGGTGGGAAAAAAATAGTAGGATTTTGGAGCCGCATTGCCTACTGAGTCATGTTCTAATCCTATGGCCTTAGGCAGGTCACTTCCCTGATTTTCTTTAGCCCCCATCTTCCTGGTCTGTGTAATGGGGATAGTGTCGCATACCCTGCAAGCCTGTTGTGAATGAGTAGGAAGAAAATATGGACTACATAAAAGGTAGTTTTTAGTGTTACTTGTCACTGTAACTTAACTGCCCAGTAATGTTGACCATGGAATTGGTAGAATCTTGAAATCTTAGGTCTCAGTGTTAAGTGTCTTTTTAGCATTTCACTTCATTGCCACCCCAATCAAAAAGAAAAAGAAAAAAAAAAATCCTGATGTTGTAAAAGTAATGTTTTATAACATTTCTAAATGGAAGAGGACTGAATTCCAAATTTTTTCTTTAACAAACTTCAACGTATTGTTACCTTAGTATGTTTCTAGTACATCTGATATTTTTGTAGGTCTAGAAGTAAAAACAGTTCTCTTAACATTATCTTGTAATAGAAGTATCCGCTGCTGTCCTTTGAACACTTCTGCCCAACACCTGTAGAGCATCATGCCAATGAAAGTGGTAGCACTCCTTTGCCAGCTTCTTAGGGGCTTATATCAGATAAAAAATTTTGAAGTTAAGTTTTACAGAAGCCATGATGAAATCAGTTTAGAAGTAGACTTCTTAAAATAATAGTATACTAACAGGAATGGGTGATTCTCTTTAGATTAAATGTCCTCTTATTTATACCATCTATATTAGTTTCATAGGGCTGCTGTAATAAATTACCAAAAACTGAGTGGCTTAAAATAACAGAAATCTATTCTCTCTCAGTTCTAGAGGCCAAAAGTCGGAAATCAGTGTATCAGCAGGGCCACACTCCCTCTGGAGGCTCTATGGGATAATCTTTCCTTGCCTCTTCCAGCTTCTGGTGGCTGTTAGCTTCCTTCTTTGTGGCCACATGATTCCAGTCTCTGGCTTCATCCTCACATTACCTTCTCCTCTGAGTGTGTGTCTTCTCTTTTATCTATTATAAGGACACTTGATATTAAATTTAGGGCTCACTCAGGTTAATCCAGGGTGATCTTATCCCAAGATCCTTAATTTAATTACATCTGCAAAGACCCTTTTTCCAAATAAGATAACATTCACAGGTCCCAGGAATCAAGATGTGCCACATATCTTTTTGGGGACCATTCAATCCTATGTACCATCTAATCACCAAATTGTAATAAAATGACTGCTGTAATTGCCACTGGGCTTTTCTGGTTTGGCTTTTTCGTTTGTTTTGACGTTCTAAAATTTTGAAACAATCTCAAACATACAGAAAAGTTGCAAATATAGTACCTAGAACATTTTTTTCTCTAACTATTTTAGAGTAAGTTGTTAGTATGATGCCTCATCAACCCCAAATACTTTACTGTGTATTTCTTACAAACAAGGACATTCTGCTACATAATCACAATACAACCATCAATATTAGGAATTTCCATTGACATCTTACTGCCATCTAATCCTCAGACTCCTTTCAAGTTTTACCAGTTGTTCCAGTAATGTCCTTTATAGGAAAGGATCCAGTCCAGAGCTACACTGAATTTAGTTATCTATCTTTAGTCTCCTTAAATTCCTTAGCCTTTCCTTCACTTCATGACCTTGACACTTTTGAAAATTACAGTCCAGTTATTTTGCAGAATGTCCCTCAGTCTGGGTTTGTCTGATGTTTCTTCCTGATCAGATTTAGGTCATGCATCTTTTGCAGGAATGTCACAGAAGCAATACTGTGTCCCTCTCTTTGCATCCTATCAAGTAGTGCATGGTTTTGGTTGGATTCTTTTCACTGCATTATGTCAGGTGGTATGCAATTACAGTTTGACCCACTACTGAGAATTTTCACTTCTATCACTTGATTAAGGTGATGTCTATCCGAGTTTCCTCCTATAGAATTATTCTTTTTCCCTTTATGATGAATAAGTAATTTGTTGGGAGACACTTTGAGAATATGTACTTATCCTGTTTGTGTTATTTATCTATTGCTGCATAAGAAAGTACCCTGAAACTTAGCTGCTTAAAACAAGAAATATTTATTATCACATAGTTTCTGAAGATCAGGAATCTGAGAATGGCTTATAGCTGGGTGGTTCTGGCTCAGGGTCTTTTTTGAGGTTGCAACGCAGCTGTTGCCTGGAGTTACAGTTCTCTGAAGGCTGGAGGATCCCCTTCCAGGCTTACTCCCATGGTTGTTGGCAGATCTCAGTTCCTTGGGGGTTGTTGGACTAACGGCTTCATTTCCTCTCCACCTGGGTCTCTATATAGGGCTGCCTCAGTGTGCTTGCTTCCCTCAGAGTGATCCAAGAGAGAGAGAGCGACCAAATGAAAGCCCACAGTATGTTTTATAGCCTAATCTCAGAAGCAGCATACCGTCACTTCTGCCATATTCTGTTGGTCTCAGATCCTCCCTGGTACAATGTGGGGGAGAGGACTACACAAGGGTGTGAATACTGTAAGTAAAGGATCATTAGGAGCCATCTTGGAGTTTGGGTACCACACTGTTATTCAAAATTTTTAACTTTTTCATTTTTTTTTAATTAAGGTTATAAAAGTTAACATCCTTGTGAAATTACAGTTGTATATCGTTATGAGTCATGTTGTAGGTACACCACTTCACCCCTAGTGCCCTCCCCCCACCCCCCTTTCCCCTGGCAACCACCGATCAGTTCTCTTTGTCCATATGTTAACTACCACCTGTGAGTGGAGTCATACAGAGTTCGTCTTTCTCTGTCTGGCTTATTTCACTCAACATAATACTCTCAAGGTCTATCCATGTTGTTGTGAATGGGACGACTTTGTCCTTTTTTATGGCTGAGTAGTATTCCATTGTGTGTATATATATATATATATATATATATATATATATATACCACATCTTCTTTATCCAATCATCAGTTGCTGGGCACTTAGGTTGGTTCCATGACTTGGCTATGGTGTTAACTTTTTCATTTTTAACTTTATGTTTGTATGGACTCATCATTTCCTGTTTTATTTAGGTGGGTTTTAAAAAATTATCATTTATTTTAATGCTCAATATGTCCTGGATTTGCTTTTTTTCCTCCATCATTCTTTGAGCACTGCTTTATGTCCTGGCACAATAAGATGTTTCTGGCTTTTTCTTCTATTTTCCCTGCTCTAGCCCTGTAATCATCTATTTTTCCAAGGATCCCTAGTTCTTTTCAGTGGAGAATGGTATTTAGAAACTAAGATCTGAATGCTAGATGTGCTCGTTGCTCTTGGAATCTCACTACTTCCAAGCTTTCTCAGTATAATCAGTGGATGTAGCTAGGGAATATGTGTGTGTGTGTACACACACACATATGTACACACATCTTCATGTATATTTACTTTTATCTCTATATATCACAATCATGAGTTAACACTGGTACTTCTAATTCCAGTCCAGTACCATTAGCTTATATTTCATCCTTTCAGTATTGGTATTTCTTTTCTGCCCATGAGAAACCTGGCTTCTGTTATCCTTAATATATTTTCTCATTTGATTAGTTCTCCCGTATATAGTCAACCTCCCATTGCTGTGGCCTCCCTGCATAGATACCATTCTTGTTCCCCCATCCCATGGGGATACCCTTCTTAACTCTCTCCCGACTTGGACATCCTGCACTGGGTCATGCCCATCTACCCATGGATGCCCTCACTATTTAAAAAAAAAGGAAAAATAAAGGACTTCTTTTTGACATAAATATTGAGATAAAAACTATTTAAAATAATAATGTTAGTCATGTAGAACATTACTTAAAACAGATACAGTAAGTTCAGCCTAGTGTTTGTGACCACATAGCACTTTTCCAAGTTAGGGAGTATGACTTTTTTTTTTTTTTTTCTGAGGGAGATTCACCCTGAGCTAACATCCACTGCCAGTCTTCCTGTTTTCCTATGTGAGTTGCTGCCACAGCATGGCCACTGACAGATGAGTGGTGTAGGTCTGCACCTGGGAACCGAACCTGGGCCACGAAAGTGGAATGTGCCAAACTTGAGCACTAGGCCACCGGGGCTGGCCGTGGAATATGGCATTTTCTGTAGCCTATTCTTGGAGAAAAGTAAGACCATAATTTTAGTTTAGTGTTACTACTCTGAGACAATTTTGATAACTCTAGTAACCTGTATAAACTAGTCTCCGTTCTCAGAAATAGTTGGAAACAGCCATAATTAAAAGTCCTGAAATTTATCTTTTATAATGAAATAGTTTATGTATACACAGTATTTTAGATACTGATATGACCAACACCTGTGTACTTACTACCCAGCTTAAGATTCAGACCTACGTAATTTAGCTTTCGTTAAAGTTTAGTCAGGAGTGATGGCTTCTCTTGGTAATTTTTGAGCTTGGCATCTTTGTATATTTAGAAATATTCATGTTTTGATAAAGGTGCATTGTTGTAGGTGATGGGTAATTACTTTGTGAAACCTCCCCTACTTCGCCCATTGCATCAAGGCACTAATAATATCATCACTGAATTTAGTCGTAGGTCA
The DNA here is from genome assembly GCF_041296265.1 of Equus caballus. NCBI lineage: Eukaryota > Metazoa > Chordata > Mammalia > Perissodactyla > Equidae > Equus > Equus caballus. The sequence continues at coordinate 52,878,415 of NC_091697.1, read as the reverse complement.
GATTCCTGTCCATCGAGAGGTTATTTGTATATTTAAGCATTATGCTTCACTTATTGACTAGAAATAATAAAATCTGAAATTATTGAGCTTACCAAGAGTATATTATACGTGTTTGTGAGCTCTTTTTAAAATCGTGAATTGCCATGATATTTAGTATATCCGTTTCAAGGTTGATTTGAGACTTTCTCAAATGCTTAAAACACTGATTAAATTGGTTTAAAAGAGTTTAAATTCCTTTTCAAAAGAGAAATAGTTATACCCTTTATTTTCATCACTATAGGACAAATCTCTAATATATAAAATCTGTTTAACTTAAAGTGGTAATCCCAAAACATGCTTATGTAGTAAATTTCTTTTCAGTATATATGTCTTATTTTCGTTCATCTGTTGTTGAATCTGTAGATCTGGAAATTAAATTGTATGAAGTCACATGCAACGTTAATACAAGATGTAAAAAATTGTTCAGACTTTGAGGAACAACGTGAAGCTAATAGTGTTTATTGGCATTTGAACAGAAGCCTTTAGTTTCTTAGGTTGGACCATGAACATGACTTGATCTCTCATCTTAGAGCCTGAGATAGGACCACCAGTCTGTCACTCTTTTTACTTTTGTAGTCAGTATTTTCATTGTCTTCTAGCTTCCAGTATTGCTGGAAAGTCCAATACCGTTCTGATTCCTGATCCTGTATGTGTGACCGGTTTCCTTTCTGGAAGCTTACCTTGTCCCCAGTGTTCTGAAATTTCATTGTGTGTGGTGATGTAGGTCAATTTTCGTTTATTTTGCTCAACGTTCAGTTGGTCTTTTTGAGCCAGAAATTCATGTCCTGAAGTTTTGAGAAATTTTCTAGTAATTTTGTTCATGGTTTCGTTAACTTCATTTTCTCTGTTCTCTCTTTTTTAAACTATTATTGAATGTTGGACTTCCTGGACTGGTCTCTCCTCTCTCCCCTCCCCCTTCTATCTATCTGGATTTGCCTTTCCTGGACATTTCATATAAATGAAATCATACAATATGTGACCTTTTGTGTCTGGCTTCCTTTGTTTAGCATGGTGTTTTCAAGGTTTATACAAGTTGTAGTATAATATCAGTACTTAATTCCTTTTTATGGCTTAATAATATTCCATTGTATGGATATACCACATTTTCTTTTTCCGTTCATCAGTTGATGGGCATTTGGGTTGTTTCCACTTTTTTTTTGCTGAGGAAGATTAGCTCTGAGCTAACATTTGTGCCAGTCTTCCTCCGCTTTATGTGTGGGTTGCTACCACAGCATGGCTGGTGAGTGGTGTAGATCCACACCCATGATCTGAACCCGAAAAGCCAGTCTGCCGAAGTGGAGCATGCCAAACTTAACCACTACACCATGAGACTGGCCCCTATTTCCACTTTTTAACTATGAAAAATAATACTGCTGTGAACACTTATTTTCAAATTTTTGTGTGAACATATGTTTTCATTCCTCTTGGATATGTAACTAAGAGTGGAATTGCTGGGTCATGTTGTAATTCTGTGTTTAACTTTTTGAGGAACTGTTGCTAAACTGTTTTCCAAACTGGCTGCACTATTTTACATTCCCACCAGCAATGTATGAGGGTTCTGGTTTCTCCACATCCTCACCAATGCTTGTTACTTCATTGATTATAGCTTTCGTAGTGACAAGTGTTATAGCATTGTGATTATGATTTGTGTTTCTCTAATGACTGAATGATCTCATTTCTCTAATGACTCAATGATGTTGAGCATCTCTTTGTGTGCTCCTTGGCCATCTATATATGTACTCTTTGGAAAAGTATTCATCCTTTGTGCATTTTAAAATTTGGTTGTCTTTTTATTGTTGAGGTGTAAGAATTCTTTATATATTCTACACCATTTACATATAGTAAACCATTATCAGTTATGTGATTTGCAAAATTCTTCTCCCATTTTGTGTATTGCTTTTCACTTTCTTCATGGAAGTACAGAAGTTTTAAATTTTGATGAAGTCCGATTTATCTAATTTTTTGTGTCTTGTGCTTTTTGTGTCGTATCTAAGAAGTCATTGCTTAATCCAAGGATATAAAGATTTACATTTATGTTTCCTTCTAAGAGTTTTTTTTGTTTTTTGTTTTGTGTGTGTGTTTTTTTTTTTTGAGGAAGATTAGCCCTGAGCTAACATCTGCTGCCAATCCTCCTCTTATTGCTGAGGAAGACTGGCCCTGAGCTAACATCCATGTCCATCTTCCTCCATTTTATACGTGGGACGCCTGCCACAGCATGACTTGCCAAGAGGTGCCATGTCGCACCCAGGATCCAAACTGGCGAACCCCAGGCCGCCAAAGTGGAACATGCACGCTTAACTGCTGCACCACTGGGCCAGCCCCCCTCCTAAGAGTTTTATAGTTTTAACTCTTAAATTTAGGTCTTTGATCTACTTTTTCCAGGTTTTTTTTATTGTTGTAAAATACATATAACATAGTTTACCATCTTAACCATTTTTAAATATACAGTTCAGTGGTATTAAGTACATTCATACTGTTGTGCAGCCATTACTCTTTTCATCTTTCACAACTGAAACTCTTTACCCATTGAACAGTAATTCCCCATCCCCTCTGCTCAGTCCCTGGCAACCACCATTCTACTTGCTGTCTCTGTGATTTTGACTAGGTTCTTCATATAAGTGGAATCATACAGTATTTATCTTTTTGTGACTGACTTCAATTAGCACAGTGTCCTCAAGTTTCATCCATGTTGTCAGAATTTCCTTCCTTTTTAAGGCTAAATAATATTCTTTTAGGTAACACATACCACATTTTGCCTATCCATTCATCTGCTCATGGACACTTGGGTTGTTTACACGTTTTGGCTGTTCTGAATAAGGCTGCTATGAACATGAGTGTGCAAATATCTCTTCCAGACCTTGCTTTCAATTATTTGAGCATATGCCTAGAAGTGGAGTGGCTGGATCATATGGTAATTCTATTTTTAATATTTTGAAGGAGCTGCCATACTGTTTTCCATACTGGCTGTACCATTTTAAATGCCTACCAACAGTGCACAACGGTTCCAGTTTCTCCACATCCTCACCAACAGTTGTTATTTTCTGTTTTTGTTTGTTTCTTTTGATAGTAGCCATCCTGATGGGTGTGAGATGGTGGTCTTTGATACCTTTTAAGTCAGTTTTTGTATATGGTGTGAGGTAGATATCTAGTTCATCTTTTGCATGGGAATATACAGTTGTCCTAGCACCATTTGTTGAAAAGACTTGTTCTTTCCTCCACTGAATTGTTTTGGCAGCTGTGTCAAAAACCAATTGGTCATAGGTGTATGGATTCATTTCTGGACTCTCAAATCTATTCCATTGATCTATATGTTTATTCTTATGCCAGTACCTTACTGTCTTGAATACTATAGCTTTGTATTAGGTTTTGAAAACAGGAAGGTGAGTCCTCCAACTTTGTTGTTTTCCAAGATTGTTTTGACTCTTTGGGTCCCTTGGATTCCCTTATGAATTTTAGGATCAGCTTGTCATTTCTGTAAAAAAGAAAAGAAAAAAAGGCAGCTGTAATTTTGATAGAGATTGCGTGGAATCTGTAGATCAATTTGGGGAGTATTTGGACTAGTCCTCCTACATTTTCTTTTCTATTTTCCATCCTGTCTTTTATCTACTTTCTGGAAGACTTTCTCATTCTCAGAATATTTGTTTGTTTTAAGTATTTTGCTCTTGTTTCGTAGAAGCAATAGCTTCTCTTACCTTTAAGGATATTCATGATAGTTTGTCTTTTGTTTTGACTTTTTCTTCTCCCTGCGTGGTCTTTGTTTTCTCCTGCTTCTTTTTTTCTCCACATTGTTTTGGCTTTTATCTTTCATGTCGAAGATGAATTATCAGATGACTGATTCCTTCATTGTCAGTTGTCTATCCTTATTTAAGAGTAGGACACTAAAAAGCTGATTAAAAAGTCTGAGCATATGACAGTGAGACTTGGCAACTGTGAAATTCAATTTATGGTTTGCTGACTGGGCTCTTTCTCTGGATGAACCACTAATGTCAGTGAATTGTATTCTTTATCTTGTGCTGGTCAGATTTTCCTGAGAAGAACCTTTTAATCTCCTGCCTGGAAGGTACAGGCTAGGCTTCCAGTGTTCTCAGAACCACTGGGAACAAAGTGTGTATGTAAATGTTCGCTTAACCTTCCTGTTTTCCATATATCATCCTTACCCTTGACTGTGCTTAGTGTCTCTCAGTCTTGAGACCTTCTGTTTTATCCTCTCCAGAGAACAAACCTTCAGCCTGTTGCTTGGGGAGGTGGGGAGGGCGCACATTGGAGGAGTGCAGAGTCTGGGAAGTGATCTAGATGCCACTTTATTAGTTTTAAAGTTTTATCTTTATTAGTTTTAAGATTTTTATCCCTACACAATATGTAGTATTGTTTTGGATATTGTCAAAATTTACATAGATGTTATGGAAATGTGTGCATTTTAAAAAACATGCGTTTGGGGCCGGCCCCGTGGCCAAGTGGTTAGTTCACACGAAGGCCCAGGGTTTGCATTTGGTTGATGACTTTTAAGTTTTTGTTAATATAGAGTTATCCCTCTTTTTTTTTCTTAACTTGTTTTGTTGAGTAAAGCAGATCCTTTGTCCTGTATACTGTCCCTCATTCTCTAGATATTGCTGATTGTATCCTCATCTACTTAAACAGATGTAAAAGTAGTCCTCCTGTGTTTAGCCCTACTTCCAGGAGTTGCTTGCACCGTCACCTTCTGAGCTTTGTAAATTTGGTTTCTTCTTGAATTTTTCCCACGAATTAGGATTCACCTTCTTGAGACTGCTAAGTCACTATCACTCATCAGTATGCTTTTTTAGCTTCCAAAAGTTTGTTGGTGTTGTCTCTTGTCGCATTCTTTGTACTTGTGGGTTTAAGCCTTTAAAAGAAAATTCTTTTGACGCTTCGTTTAAATAGGATTTGGGGAGAGTAAAAGTTATATGTTCAATTTGTCACTTTGCCTGAAGTCTGAGTTTCAATGGTTCTTCCTGTATATATTTCTAAATACATGCTGTAGTGTTATGCCAAAATTTATATTTCTAGGAATTGTAACTCTAAAGGAACAGGCACTACAAAAGTCATAAAATGCAGAACCTCTATGAGTCTATCTTTATGTAGCTGATGAAAATATTGGACATTTAGATATTTTAAAAATAGTTTGTGATTTTCTCCTAGATGAATACATAACATTTAAAAATGGCTGTCTTCTGGAGCTGACCCGGTGGCATAGCAGTTAAATTCACGTGCTCTGCTTTGGCGGCCTGGGGTTCACAGGTTTGGATCCTGGGCGTGGACCTACACACAGTTTATCAAGGCATGCTGTGGCAGCATCCCATGTGCACAATAGAGGAAGATTGGCACAGATATTAGCTCAGCAACAATCTTCCTCAAGTGAAAAGATTGGCAACAGATGTTAGCTCAGGGCCAGTCTTCCTCACACACACACACAGAAATAATAAAACAAAATAAAAATGGCTGTCTTCTAAATTTAGCTAAGGTGGACTAGCTTATTATTTACCTCATTTGGAGTTTTAGGTAAATATTTATACCTGCTGAGATTAAATATTGTTTGGTGTTGTAAGGAACTCTACACAGTATATTAGGATGTCAAATCTGAAAGGACATGGATCACTTGGAATAAACTACTTTTATCATGACTTTCCCCTCTTAGCAGTATTTTAAAATATTAGAACTATTTCTCTTGAAGGGGCTGGCCTTATGGCATAGTGGTTAAGTCCAGCGCGCTTCATTTCTGTGGCCTGGGTTCATGGGTTTGGATCTTGGGCACGACCTACATTCCTTGTCAAGCCATGCTGTGACGGTGACCCACATAATAAAATCGAGAAGATTGGTATGGGTGTTAGCTCAGAGCAACTCTTCCTCTCACACACACACACACACACACAAATTTCTCTTGGGCCAGTAGCTTTCAGTAACAGGGTAGTGGGTTTTGTTTTAATATTTAGGAGAATTAGAAATTTGTTATTGTTTTGCTGAGAAACTGCTCTGGTAATAATTATTGGAAGGATCTGTTATTCAGAGTCCTGTTTGGAGACTATCTAGGGGTATTTATCAGTTAGTTTTGCTCTATAACAAACGACTCCAAAACTAAGTGCCTTAAAACAGTGATGATTTAGGGGCCGGCCCCATGGCCGAGTGGTTAAGTTCATGCGCTCCACTTGGGCGGCCCAGGCTTTCGCCGGTTCAGTTCCTGGGCGTGGACCTGGCACTGGTCATTAAGCCATGCTGAAGTGGCATCCCACATGCCACAACTAGAAGGACCCGCAACTAAAAATATACAACCATGTACCAGGGGGCTTTGGGGAGAAAAAGGGAACATAAAAAATCTTAAAAAAAAACCAACAACAATGATTTATTATTTCTCAGGATTCTGTGGTTTGGCTAGGTGGTGTTGCTTCATGTGTTGTCAGCCAGGATCATTCCTGTGGCTGTATTCAGCAGGCATCAGGGTTAGAAGGTCCAAGCAGACCTCTCCCACATGTCTGGGGCTTTGATGCTGACTCTTGGCTGGAATGTGCACCCCCATCCCCTAAATGGTCTTTCCAGCAAGATAGCCTGGACAGCCTATATGGTAACTGAGAGCTCTAAGAAAAGCTGTCAAGCCTCTTAAATGCTAGACTTGTAACTGACAGTGTCTTATTTGCTTCATTCTTTTGGTCAGGCAACACTCAAGGCAGCCTGGATTCAAGGGGAAGGGAAATAGTCTACTTCTTGATAAGAGGAGTGGTATGTTCTTAGAGGGAGAGGAGAAATTGTTAGCAGCCATCTTTGGAATTATTTACTGCAGGAGAAATTGTAGTAAATTTTGTCCTTTTTTTTGTTAATCGTGGTAACATTGGTTTATAACATTATATGTAAATTTTGTCAATAACATATTTACCTCTTGGATAAGGTTATATGTTATAAATTTAATTTTGTGGTAGAATTTTGCTTCTTTGGATTCATTAAAAACAATTCCAGTGGTTGAGTAATGTTATATTAACATTTTTTCCAAATGTTAATTCAGAAAAGTTTTTAGAGGATTTGTTTGGCCAGTGATTAGGAGGAGGGAAGAAATGGAGGAAGAGGGAGGAAGGGAAAGGCTTGTTAGATGTGAAACCTAAGAATGTGATTGTTGTGATTGTTTTGAGAAGTAAGTGTAGCCATTTATTTAGGGCCAGGTCTTTTCCTGTCAGAATAACTTCCTAAATTGCTTTATTTTTTTCCTCTTTTTTTCCCTCAGCTTTATTGAGATATAATTGACATAGAACATTATGTAAGTTTAAGGTATATAGTGTTGATTTGATACCCTTACATATTACAAGATGATTACCACCATAATTACCATTTCTCTTCTGTGGTGAGAACATGTAAGATCTCCTCTCGTAACAAGTTTCAAGTATATAACACAGTATTATTAGCTATAATCACCATGCTGTACAGTAGATCTTATTCATCTTATAGCTGGAAGTTTGTACTCTTTGACCACCATCTCCGCATTTCCCCATCCCTTCTTAAGTTGCTTTGTTTACTTTGCCTAGTGTTGGGAGACTAAGGAAAAGGAATTAAGATAAAAGATATTAGGATGTAAATGTTCTAAAAAAGACACATATGTACTGGGATTAAACTCTTTCTTTCTTGTAGCATTAAAATGTAATCACTAGGCTCTTGAGTTTTTACCTTGTATTCCTTGTTTTTTCTGTAAGACTTTAAAAGCCTACAGACCAGAGAGGTGGCTATCTTCTTGGTTGCCTGTCTGTTCTGGAAAGTGTCAGATAACATTGAGTCACAGGAAAAAGAATTTCATACTACTAGCCATGTTCCTAATGAGACTCTCACTTAACTCATGGTCTTGATAGCATACATATATTAAGAAACTTGAGGCTGTCTGTGCTGGTTTTTTTAAATTAACTTTTTAGTTGAGGTAACATTGGTTTATAACGTATAAATTTTAGGTGTACATCATTATATTTTGACTTCTGTATAGACTAAATTGTGTTCACCACCGAAAGTCTAGTTGCTATCTGTTACCATTCAAATTGCCCTTTTACTCTTTCTCCCCCGTAACCATCAGTCTTTTCTATCTATGCTTTTTTTATCTTCCACATGTGAGTGAAATCATATGGTATTTGTCTTTCTCTGACTTATTTTGCTTAGCATAATACCCTCAGGGTCCATCTATGTTGTCCCAAATTGCAAGGTTTCATCCTTATTTATGGCCGAGTAGTATTCCTGTGTGTGTGTACCACATCTTCTTTATCCTTTCATCCATTGATGGGCACTTTGGTTGTTTCCAAGTCTTGGCTATTGTGAATAATGCCGCAGTGAACATAGAGGTGCATATATCTTTTCAAATCTAGTGTTTTTGTGTTCTTTGGATAAATACCCAGAAGTGGAATAGCTGGATCATATGGTAGTTTTATTTTTAATGTTCTGAGGAATCTTCGTACTGTTTTCTATAGTGGTTACACCAGTTTACATTCCCAGCAGCAGTGTATGAGTGTTCTCTCTTCTCCACATCCTCTCCAACACTTGTTATTTATTGCCTCTTTAATAATAGCCATTCTGACAGACGCAAGGTGATATTTCATTGTGGTTTTGATTTGCATTTCTGTAGTAATTAGTGCTGTTGACTATCTTTTCATGTGCCTGTTGGCCATCTGTAGATCTTCTTTGGAAAAATGTCTGTTTAGATCCTCTGCCCATTTTTTAATCAGATTGTTTGTTGAGTTGAGTGAGTTCTTTATATGTTTTGGATAGTAACTCCTTACTGGATATATGATTTGCAAATATCTTCTCCCAGTTGGTAGGTTGTCTTTTCGTTTTGTTGATGGTTTTTTTTTGCTGTGCAGAAGCTGTTTAGTTTGATGTAGTCTTATTTGTTTATTTTTCTTTTGTTTATCTTGCCTGAGGACACATAATATTCAAAAAGATATGCTAAGACTACTGTCAAAGAGCGTACTGTCTATATTTTCTTAAGAGTTTTATGGTTTCAGGTCTTACATTCAAGTTTTTGATCCATTTTGAGTTAATTTTTGTGTATGGTGTAAGATAATGGTCTACTTTCGTTCTTTTGCATATGGCTGTCCAGTTTTCCCAACACCGTTTATTAAAGAGACTATGTGCTTTTTTTTTTAACTTGATTCATAATATTTTCATACTTTTTCTATTGTCATCCTGAAGAACAGCTTCTCTGCTTGTCAACTCCTCTTTGTTAATTTCAGAAATGCTCTCAGAATCCTGAAGTAGCACCACTGTAATGATTATATGGATTAAACATTCCCTGTATGTTAATTGGTCAGATCTTATTAAAAACTAGTTATGAGAGCTATGCTTTGTTCTTAATATCAGGAAGTGTAAAGTGTTGAAACAGATAAGACTCGTCGGTGCCAAACCTTGCCCCAGCCTGACTGTGGGCTTAATTTTCTGATTGGGTCTCCCCCAACCCTTGCTGCAAATAAAGTGAAAGTCCTTTTAGAGTGTGAATTTCATCATAGAAAAACAAAAACTCTTCATTTTTCTTATTGTCATGGTACTATAATATCTTCCCCACAAAATGCGTTTCTTACTGTGTAGAAGATACTTGATTAGATGGCATCTCAGGTGATTTCAATGTGGACAGAGGGCTCCTATCTTTGAGCTTGCATAAAATGTTAATTTTGAGAAGACATTTATTCAGATATATCTATTTGCACTTTTGTCAATATTGTCTAGTGTCCAGTTTTGAAAGTTTGTTCCAGAGAGACACAGAAATCTTTTTCTGTCAGTTGGTGTTTTGAATGATTGTTCTGAAATATAATCCTGGGCCTGAGACTTGGTTTGGGCTTTTTTTTTTCCCCCACTTAAATTGTGTTTTCTGTGCTTTGATTCATCACCTGAGACAGCTTTGCATCTATGTAGCCAGTCTTCTAGCATAGTAAAATTTAACAGCTTACTTGACTATTGGTCACCTATTTTATATCATAGAGATTGTCGGTCTGTAGGAAGACTGATTTAACTGTGGGCGGGGTCATCATTTTGCACTCCCTAGGTTAGTGTTGGAGAACTTGTGAAACAGAAACTGTGCTTTGGAAAAGAGATGAGTAAAGTCCATGAGAGGTATTACTTTTAGGTTTCAAGGATTTACAGTTCTAGGTTAACAGTTTTTATATGTTTCACAATGTCAGAGTACTAAAACTTAACCATAGGCTACTTATTAAAAATAGTACTTGCAGGTTTTTTAGGGAATAGGGGCATAATTTTACAGGTTATAATGGGAAACAGGATGGCATTTTTACCTCTTTGAGGTCCCCATTATCCTGCCACTTTAATTAGCAAAGAAGCATACCAAGATAATGATATTAACATTAATTTATTTTCCCATTTTCTCAAGCTTGGGACTATAGTTAATAGTGATTAGTGTTAAGGAAGAGTGTAGCAGTGATCCTTGACAAAAATAAGTTCTTTAGGTTTCTAGTTTGCTATGTAGTTGTTAACTGAGGTAGAATCCGCTGGTGTAGAAGATCCTGGTTACCCAAATACCAGGAAGGGAGTTTTTTTCTTAGCATTTCAGTATTTTCTGTGGAGCTTAGTGAGTGATAAAATCTTTTGGCGTAGGTACTCCACCATCTGTCTATTAGCACATAGACTCTTCCCATCTACCTGGCTGTGTGCCACCCTCATTTTGGACATAGAGTGTTGAAGAGCATTGACCATTGCTTTAGTGACAGAAAGGAGAGGGAATTTCAGATCCTGACAGAGACCCTGTGTGGAGTCTAATCTTCCCTGAGAGTTCATCAGCTCCAGGAGTTGTTAGCAAGGAACAGCTGTTTGCCTGTTTTGCTCTTGGTACCCCCCCTCCCTAATATTTTTGTCCTCCCACTTAATACAGAAGTACTCTTCTAAAAGAGTTGTGATTTTCCATCCTAATTCTTTCATTTACTTAATCATCTTCTACTTTGACCCCGATTGCCAAAGTTCTAAATTTGTACTTTGTTAGGTATATGATCCCATGGGTGTAGTGTCAGAGAATATTACTGCCTTCCCAAGTACCTTGCTTCATTGACTCCAAGGTGCCATCAATTGAAAGATAGATGTACTGTTATTGTATGTACTACTAAAAAAGAAAATATACTGCCAATTAAGCTGACATGCCATTAAGTATAATATACAGTTAGATTTCAGGTATATTAAAAAAAGTATCTTAGAATTAATGAAAGATGGTGTTATCTTTCTCTAGGTACTTACAGTTACTGTGTATAATTGTAACTATCTCTTCTTCAACAGGTGTTTACTGAGTGTTTCCCATGGGCCGGGCACTGTGCACAAAGCTAGAGGTCAGGTCCCTATTAGTCACTGGGTCAAGAGATAGTACATAATCACACAGATAAATATGAACTATGCTGAATTGTTAAGGTAACTTGTACTTTTCTGTCATAGTACTCAACAGTAAATCGAGTGGAAATGGGGGAGAAGGGCTTTTGGAAGCCCCCCTCTAAAGGCAGTACTTAAGCGAAACCTAAAGGTGCATCGAGGGAGGGTAGTGCAGAGCGTATTCCAGGCAAACTGTTTCTAGATTTCTTGGACTGGTTGAAATTAAAAAGCTAATGAATTAAGAAAAAAAAAGTTTTGAAATGAGTAAACGATAGTTCATATCAGTAAAATAAAGTCTAGGAAACGTTCTTGATCTTCAATAATAAACAGTATTGTCTTAAATTAGAACATTTCCATCTAAGTGGTTGCTGCTGAAGTGCTCGAAGAAACTCCTTGTTCTCTAGTGTTATCTAGTCTCACCCAAAAATGTTCTATTCAGGTTCAGTAATTAGATCTTAATATATTCTGTATGTCATTGTAGACTAACTTTTTGTTTTCTGACACTATATGTGATTAGGCTAGATGGATTGGACTTCCCCTTAGTTGTTTATGTGCTTTTGTTTATCTTCCCATTTGCAAGTGTGTCAGCACCAGTTCTGCTTGGTGCTGTGCTAGGCATTCATCCATACATGCTGGCATTTGAATACCTCTTATGTTCCAGTCTCTGGGAAATGCAGTAAAGAATATGATAGGGGCCGGCCTGCTGGCTCAGCAGTTAAGTGTGCATGTTCCGCTTCGGTGGCCCAGGGTTCGCCAGTTCAGATCCCAGGTGCGAACATGGCACTGCTTGGCAAGCCATGCTGTGGTAGGCGTCCCACATATAAAATGGAGGAAGATGGGCACAGATGTTAGCTCAGGGCCAGTCTTTCTCAGCAAAAAGAGGAGGACTGGCAGCAGACGTTAGCTCAGAGCTAATCTTCCTCAAAAAAAAAAAAAAAGAATATGCTATACCTTGTCTCTCACTAAAGGAATTTATAATTAAGCATTCAAGGAGTAGAGGTGAGGGTATACAGAAATTAACTTTTGATAGTTGTGGATAAAAAATTGAACATGAAATATTATACAGTACTATATATGATACTAGATTTATATGGAATGGTTAATTAATAATATAGCTGCTTCGAGAAAGAAGGATCACTTTGGGAATAAAAAAGATTTTTTTCATCCTAAAACAGCAGTATCTGAACACTAATCTTTGCAGTTGGAAGTATTCAGTGTTGATGTGTTTTAAAAACATAACTGCTATTGTGAAGATAGACAAATGTAAACTGAAGTCTGGCCTTTTTAAAAACAACTTTTAACCTCAGGTTTATAATTGGGTTAATTATATGCATTGTCAGAATTTCATACTGGTTTCTCCTTTGTGAAACTTTAAGCATGCCAAACAAATTTGAGTGCCTTATAACTCAACTGTAACTTACTTTATAGAAATATCTTAAAAGTCTTAACTCACTAACTTTTGTTTAAGACTTCTGTTCCAGTAGTTGACTTTTTCTGCTTGCCAAATGGTGATAGACCTCATTATTCTCTGACTTCCTGATTGTACACTCTCCTCCACTTTATTAAAATGTAGCCCTGGCTGTGTAATTAAGGTCAATAATGAGTCTAAAGAAAGAATTTTCTTTAAAATCCTATAAAATCTTTAAAATTTTTGAATTCCTTATTTTACCTTAAGGTTTTCAGGATCTCCTTTGTTACACAGAATTTTAGATTATATTTACTTTATAAATATAAATACAATAAGGTACTTTGCTTAGCTTTACTTGGTGGGTTGTGATATAGATAGTATAAACTTTCAGTATTTATGTAAATTTTTTAGTATAATAGGATTATATAAATGACAGGTTTTGCTAATATCTTTATATAGCATATCATTTTCCTTTTAAAAGGTATATGCTTCATGAGAAAAATATTTTGTCCCTTTTTAACTTTTTGAAAAACTACTTTAAGCCAAAAACACATCAGCTATATGTTTGATCACTACTGGAAGCTATCACCATTGTCAGACAAATAGCAGTTGTAAGGATTTCCTGGAACTTAAAGTAACTTTTTCAAGAAATCCCTGTCTCTGAAAATTAACAGAAACATGTAATCTGCTTTGGAAAGGGAATTTATCTTGTATTAACCATATCTGAAAAGGAACTCATATATGAGCTTTCTTTTGCAATAAACATTCTCTTAAAACACTTTGAGCACAACATTATGAATATATTTAATACCACTGAACTGTATACTTAAAAATGGATAAGATGGCAAATCTTATGTTATGGGTACTTACTACAATTAAAAAAAGTTGAAAAAATTACTTGGAAGTAATTTATAGCCTAGAGGGAGGAAACAAGATATAGATATGAGAAATAACACAGGACAGAGTTTAACAATGCTGCATAGATTTCTCTGTCATGTTTGAGAGGCTTTTATCCTAAAACAGTAACATTTCTTTGTCTAGGATAAGAAATGTTTTTTTGGTTTCTCCGTTCTTATTTCTGACTTTCTCATAGACATTAGACATTTTGTGACAATAAAATCTGTCACAGAAGAAGGTGGCATAGGAAGAATGGACCAAGGAAAGAGGCATAGCCTGGTTCTGTGTCCAAACAATAGTGTTTTCTTTATGCAGGACTTTAGAATCTTGAATATTCTTATAATTATGTGGATTATAACGTTTCCCAAATTTATTTGACTCCTGAACCCCATAACAGAACCATGCTGTATAAATTTCTGTTTTAGTTTAACTTCCTTGTTTTATAGATGTGAAAACTCTGATCTGGAGAAGTTGAATGACTTGCTTAAAGTTACCTAAGAGCAGAATAATGAGAAAACATCAAAGAATATTGAGTTAGAAAACCTGGATTCTGCCTCTTGCTCCTACTGATATCAGCAAGAACATTAACAGGTTATAGAATAACAGTTATCCTTATGGAAACTGATTTTCGTTAATATACTTACACGTGAGATGGTTAGTTTTTAATATTTGCAGCATAAAAATCTCCATACAGTTTTTGGTAGAACCAATTATTGAAGTGAAGGACATCTAGAATTTTTTATAAACTTAGAAAATAGCCATCCATTTAGACATTTAGAAGAAATTTCCTCTTTAATAATTTGAAACATCTCAGTTTACTAAATAGTACATAAGTTGTATGAAACACCTGTAGAGTTGACAAGAAAATTATAATTAAAAAGGTGTTTCCCTCAAACACCAACACATTTTCTGGTGATACCCAAGAAACATATATCCCAGATTTCTATAGTAGAAGAGGATAATGAAAGTCTTCTTGGACATTTGATGATTTTTGGCAAGAAATGTACTGCTGATCTGGGCCTGAAGAAGGATTATGAAATGGTGGTGAATGACGGTTCAGATGGGGGACACTGTCTATCATGTTTATCTCCGTGTTCTTGGAGGTCGGCAGATGAATTGGCCTCATGGTTAAGCATGTTTTAAGGATGATTTTCCCTTCTCTAGGCAATGATCAAGTTTGCAACTTCCAGTGTGTTATCAGTACACTTTTTTTTTGGCTTGCATGTATGCATTGAGGAAATAATGGTAAAAACCCATCATAATACAAGGCATTGTTGCATGGTCAAAAAGAGTGGAGGTGGTACTTTTTAAATTGAAGAAGTGTTTACCTAGAAAAGTTCAGGTGTGTACAAGAATAAGTAAGAATATTTACAAAACATTGTAATAGTGAAAAACAGAAAATAAACGTCCATCAACGGAAGAAAGGAACTGTTGTGGTTTAGACATTGAGTAGCAAAATAAACAGCAGTAAAAAGGAATAAAACTAGATCTACTTGTGTATCTTCGTGGAAAAATAGCTCAATATGTTGAGGGAAACGCAAAGTATAGAAGAATACATGCCATGTGACACTTTTTAAATAAAAGGTAAAAATCATAACAAGATTACCTTGTTTGTGGACACATAGAAAAGTATAAAAGAATGCAAGAAAATGATAAACACTAAGTTCAGGATAATCATTAGTTCACGGAGGATACAGGGGCCTTCATAAAGTTAATATGGCAATGTTAAGATTGGGCTGGGGCCAGCCCGGTGGCGCAGTAGTTAAGTTCACATGTTCTGCTTCGGCGGCCCGGGGTTCGCCACTTTCGATCCCCAATGTGGATCTACACACCGCTTGTCAAGCCATGCTGTGGCAGGCGTCCCACATATAAAGTAGAGGAAGATGGGCACAGATGTTAGCTCAGGGCCAGTCTTCCTCAGCAAAAAAGAGGAGGATTGGCAGCAGATGTTAGTTCAGGGCTAATCTTCCTTGGGGAAAAAAGAAGTAATACACATTTCAGTGTGTATCATAATTTCCTGGGGGGCTTGTTAAAACCACCTTGTTAAGCTACACTCCAGAGTTTCTGATTCAGTAGGTATGATTAGAGCCTGAGAATTTGCATTTCTAATAAGTTTTCTTGTGATACTGATGCTGCTATGCAAGAACCTCATTTTTAAGAACTATTACTTGTTTAGCTGTTCTTTCTTTGCAGTTCAATCATCCTAAAGGAGATTCAGCTTAATTTCCTGGGCAATATATAGATTCTCAGACAGTCTAACTTGTACATTTCTAATATTTTAGATCCAGATTAAAGAAGTATGGTACAGTAGAACACCTTGTCCTTACTCTGCTAATTACTAATAACATATCTTCCTTGGGTTAGAAGATACTTTATATCTTATTTTCTTACAAAATTGGGAATTGGTCTAAGTGATTTCTTCTGACTTTGAAATTATAATTCTGTGAATCATAATGTCTGCTTAAATCTTTTCATATCCTGATTATCACCACCAAAGATCCTTGATTTATATAGCAATATTCAGAACTATTAAAACTCAACTTTAGAACCATTTTTCTATGAAATTAATTATAACCTCTCATTTTCCCATCTTGTTTCTTTGACCTTATGCTATAGGGTGAGGACCAAAATAGTGAAACAAATCTCTATTCCATGCCACAGATCTGTATTTTGTTTCATAATTGTTAAGACTGTGGGGAAAGAGGGTTATTTAAAAATGGCTAATGGAAGGATTAATTTTTACCAACTAATGGCCTAGCTAGAGTACTTAAGGATACAGTGAAAGAAAAATCTACATATCCCTTGCAGGAGCCCCTCCCCTCATAGAGTTAGGAAGGTTCATTTCTCTTTGCTGTAGTTCTATGATAGAAATATCTGAGCCTTTCAGAGGTTTTAGTGTTCTATTTTATTTGATAGTGGTCCATTTTAAATAAGGGCTAATCCTTTGGAAAATAGATATTCTTAAGGAATAATATAAGGCACTGTTATTATCCCTGTGTATCTCTTCATTGGAAATCATATCCCTGAGCCAAAAAAGATAGTAGTAGGAAATGTGTTAAAAAGTTCATAGTGAATTAAACTTTACCTGAAAAAAATTGTTAGAAGGTTTTGGGGCTGATTGAACTAAGATGAGAAACACTTAGGAAAGTTTCAGAGAATCAAAATTGTTTATAACCCTTAATCTTTAAAAATATCAGTTCTGCTGTATACCTAGAAACAAGTGGAGTATACAGCATCAAAGAAATTTTTTAAATTGAGAACTGTTCAGTAAAATCCATAGTTTACTCCCAAAATAAGACCTTTATTCTGTTTTTTTAGACTTCAAGGAAAGTTGGAGCATAAAATCTTTTTAGAAAGTAAGGATTCTCTATCTGAACTGGCCAAGTCCCCTCCTCTCTTTTCTTCTAAATTTAGTTGTATTTACTTTATTTCTTTATTGCATTTGCTACAGAAAAATTCCTTGGTTTTGGGTTTTGTCCTAGCCCTACTCTCAACCCAATAATGTATAATTTACTATTTCATATATAAGACAAATCTCAATACTGTTTCTTTTAAAATAAAAAGTTAAAGAAATTAACGTATATAACTGTACAATAGGTGTAAAGCCAAATGATAAAGCCAACTGTTAAACAAAAAAACAGCCTCATACATTAGGGCACCTTTTCTGCCCAAGTGATCCATCTAGATTAGTAACTTTATTAAATTTCAAGATTCAACTTCAGTTTTCATCTTGGTGCAGAGACATCAAATTTTGGAGCTTCTATTCAGTCTTAACTGGGTTTTCACTATTTTGATTACCCTCCAGATGGTTACAACTTTTAATAGCTATTTTATTTTAATCCAAATTTACAGCCAGAACTGGTAATTTATTTTTCAAATATGCAATAAAAATATACTTGTTATAAAATTTAAAAGATATAAAAGGAATATACACAGTTCCCCTTCTGACCCCCAAAGCAAGCTTTCCTTCCTGAAAGCAAGTACTGTTAACTAGTTTCTTGTGCATTCTTCAGAGGTATTTTATGCATATACAAAGATGGATGGATGGATGCTTTTTTAAATAAACAACTTTGAAATATAATATACAATAAAATTAAAGAATTTTAAGTATACATTTTGAGTTTTGATAGGTATGCACACAGTTGTACATATCTACCAAAATCATGATATAGAACATTTCCATCACCGTCCAAATTTTCCTCATGTCCCTTTGTAGTTAGTTAATCCTCTCCAACTCCCTCCAGCCCCTGAAACTATTGATCTGCTTTCTGTCACTGTAAGTTTGCCTTTTTTAGAATGTCATATCAATGGACTCATACAGAATGTCTGACTTCTTTAATCACTTAGCATTATGCTTTTGAGATTCATCTGTATCATATAGGAGCCTTTTGAACCGAGAAAGTGCTGAGTGTGTCTATTAGCCTAAGTTTGGGTTAGGTTTTTAAAATTAATTATATCATACTGGTTCGTGAAATGGACTGATGGATCTTATATTCAGCTTAGGTAAGTCTTAGCTCTTGATGTCATTCAGAATGGAAAAAGGTGGCTTAATTTGAAAGGAGCAAAATATTAAGGATAAATCACAAGTAAAATTCCATTTAATGAACATGGCAGGACTTCAAAATAGCTTGTTCAATTCAAATTGTATTTTACTAGCAACCTATTAGTCAAAAGAAATAAACTTTTGTGGGTTTTTTTTTTTTTTTTGAGGAAGATTAGCCCTGAGCTAACATCTGCTGCCAATCCTCCTCTTTTTGCTGAGGAAGACTGGCCCTGAGCTAACATTCCTGCCCATCCTCCTCCACTTTATATATGGGACGCCTACCACAGCATGGCTTGCCAAGCGGTGCCATGTCTACACCCAGGATCCGAACCGGCAAACCCCAGGCAGCTGTAGTGGAACGTGCACACTCAACCGCTGCGCCACCAGGCCGGCCCCTAAACTTTTGTGTGTTAAATCAAGCAAGCATTCTTAGTTATATTGACCTGTATTACAAACATTTGGGAATGGGAACTGTACAATAGGTTATTTTTTTCTTGATGGGTAAGGAATCTCTGTTGTAGGGAGATACAAAATTCAAAAATTGAGGTACTTGAGAAAGTAGATATTGTTAAATCTTTATCTCATTCCCAGTGCTTTAAAAAAAAAACCCAAAACTTTATTTCTGTACTTTATGCTTTGTCCTCCAAGCTTACAGATAGGATAAAACAGAATAACTGATGTAACCAAAATGACTGATTGAATAAGTTAACTCAGAGGAAGGGACTTAGAGAAATAACTGTGCTCCAAATTTAAAAGTGTGTAATATTTGGAATATTAAATTCATACCTTTATGTAACTCATTAATAAGATTCTAGTTTTTATTCTACTTTTTAAATATTTGATTTTTCTGTTTTGACTGTTGTAGTTTTAAAATATAATCTAAAACTAATCCTTCTTCAGAGCTTGTTTTTATCTCAAATAACAAACCCAGGGAATAGGGAATATGGTATGATTTCCTGCCTTGTGGTTTTTCAGGCATCCCCACCCAGTAACAAATCTCAGATTTGTGGGCTCTTGTGTTAAAATAGCTAAGAAGCTGGCATCTGGTTGTAGACCATTACTACAGGTAGATCTGTCTCTGATTACAAAACTTTATGATGGGTTTTGTTACTTCAGCCAGGCTTTTTAAAGTTTTTTTCTACTACCTTTGGAACCTGGTAATGGATATCAGGTGAAAACATATCAACATCTTGTGAGATGGTCCCGTATAATTTGGAACATTTATGACTTCAAGAGCTTGTCCCAAGTATAACCTAATAGTTTTGAGGTGCAAAAACTGGCCTTGAATCTTTTTTGAAAACTGATAAATGAAGTTTTTACTTTAAAACAGTTTTTGTGGCTCTTTAGTACTTAATACGTGTTAACTTTGCTTATATTTACCTACTAAACTCTGAACTAAGCAAAAATGATCCACTTTTTTAAACACACATTTGCATTCAAGAATTCAAAATACTTTAACCTAAAGATTCACTAATCTACCCATCTCTGACTTCAAAAGAATACTCCTAAAAGAGCTATAGTGGTGGGACAGAATATTGGTAACAGTGAAAATTTTATTAATGGATAAAGTTATATTTATGTTGAATACATTTCTTTTCTTTCTCCTTTCTTAAGGAATTGAACGACCTGGCACGGGACCCCCCAGCACAGTGTTCAGCAGGTCCTGTTGGAGATGATAGTAAGTATTTAAAAGGAATGATGGAGTAAAACAGCGTAATAGTCTACCTCTGGGGAACTCTGGGACTAATGAATATACACCTCTTAAGGTTATTTTGTGTGAAGGGGTAATTATGCTATAGAGAAAAGGCAATGTTTACCCTTACTTGTCCATGAAAGATGAAGTTCTATGTGTGTCCCATCATCTTTTGTGTTCATTACATTTTGAACCTCTTCTGCCAGACATTGTCTGTGTAGTTGTTTTGGCCACTTCCTACCTATCGTTCCTCCCTTCTGGGTGTTTTCCTGAGGCAAAATATTCAAGCTTTCACCTACAACCAGCTATTGTTTTTTAAGTAAGATAATACTAAGGATGATGGGGGGTATGTGTGTGTATGTGTGTCTGTCTTTCTACTGGCTCACACTTGTGAATACAGGTACAGTTTGTTTATTTTTAATGTCCAGTTTATCTGCTTAATCCTGTCTAAAATAATTATTAGATCTTATCACACGTGTTGGATAATAATTTTCCATTTGTTCCATTTGTCTCAACACAGCTTTTCCCCTTTATACCGTCTTCTAGCCTTTTTTAAAGGAAGGATATTTGAATAAGATTGTGCTTTATGACACAAAACTAATTCACAAAAAGATGTAACATTTAGCAAAGAGGAAAAAAATGAGCATACTTGGAAACATTTGTGTAAGAGAAGTATATAAATTAAGACAAAAAAAAAATATGAGTTTATATTAGTTTGTGTTTAAAATTATTTTTTCCTGATTTTTGTTAATGTTTTTGGTGTGGTAAATCCTTAAAAATCAAAGCAAGGGGGCCAGCCCCGTGGCCGAGTGGTTCAGTTTGTGCACTCTGCTTCGGTGGCCCAGGGTTTCGCCAGTTCAGATCCTGGGCGTGGACATGGCACCGCTCATCAAGCCATGCTGAGGTGTTGTTCCACATAGCACAGAGAGAGGCACTCACAACTAAAATATACAACTATGTTCTGGGGGGCTTTGGGGAGAAGAAGAAGGAAGAAATAAAAACAAAAAGAAGATTGGCAACAAATGTTAGCTTAGGTGCCAATCTTTTAAAAAACAAAAAAAAGGCAAGTAAGGCGCTTTTTGCAAGGATTGATTTACAGATAAAACAAGTTATAAATTATAAGATTAAGTACATGTGATGAAAAATCCCATTTACATTTTTATATTCAGACCTGTCCAGTATGAGTAACTATAATATTTGATACCCCACATCATCTCTTTTAAGCCTTACAACAATTCTTGTATGTCAGTGGAGTACAAATTGTGAACTATTTTATTAGAGAAGAATCTAGTGAGAGGCTCGTGGAGGTTCCCAAGGTGGACTCATTCTCAAGTTTTCTGATTCTAGTTTTGTCATTTCATGGTATCTCATAGTTCACTTGCATCAGTGTGGTCTTTCACCTGAAAAAGTGGTTTTATTTAAGGTAAATTCCTCATAGTTGAAAGTGGCTGATCTTTAATTAAAAGTGTTTGAAGTCTAGGGATTAGATTTCATTTTTAAAGTTCTCTTTAGTGTGCTAAAGTAATTTTCATTGCTTTGTTTGTACCATAGTCAATACTCTCACATTCCTTTCTCAGATATAAAAGTTGTTACCCTGGAGAGTTAAATAAAACTCCCCCAAAGCATAAGCAATAAGAGAAAAAATAGATAAATTAGACTTCTCAAAATTTAAAATTTAGGTGTTACAAATGATACCTTCAAGAAAGTGAAAAGACACAGAACGGGAGAAAAATTTTGCAAGTCATACATCTGATAAGGACTATTTATCCTTATCCAAAATATATTTTAAAACTCTGTAACTCAACAATATGAAGATAAATAGCCCAATTTTAAAATGAGCAAAAGAGCTGAAAAGACATTTCTCCAAAAAAGATGTACAACTGGCCAATAAGTACATAGAAAGATTTTTAACATCATTAGTCATCAGTGAAGTACAAATCAAAACCATATGAGATACCACTTTACATCTACCAGGATAGGTAGAATCAAAAAGTCAAATAATAAGCGTTGGGCTGACCCAGTTGCACAGCAGTTAAGTGCACACGTTCTGCTTCGGCGGCCCAGGGTTCACCGGTTTGGATCCCGGATGTGGACATGGCACTGCTTGGCACACCATGCTGTGGTAGGCATCCTACAAATAAAGTAGAGGAAGATGGGCACGGATGTTAGTTCAGGGCCAGCCTTCCTCAGCAAAAAAGGGAAGGATTGGCAGCAGTTAGCTCAGGGCTAATCTTCCTCCAAAAATAATAATAATAATAATAATAATAATAATAATTGTTGATGAAGACATGGAGAATTGGAACCTTCATACACTGGTGATAGGAATGTAAAATGGTGCATTTTGGAAAACAGTCTGGCAGTTCCTCAAAAAGTTAAACAGAGTTACGGTATGACCTAGTGAGTTTGCTCTTAGGTATATATCCAAGAGAAATGAAAATATGTGTTCAGACAAAAACTTAAGCATGAATGTGCATAGAAGCATTATTTATAATAGCCAAAAATTATAAAAAACACAAATGTCCACCAACTGATGAAGGGATAAATAAAATTGATGTATCCATACAATGGTATATTATTCAGCAATAAAAAGAAATGAAATACTGATACATATACCACAGTGTAGATGAACCTTAAAAACTTTATGCTGAGTGAGAGAAGCCAGACACAAAAGGCCACATATTGTATGATTCCATTTATATGAAATATCCAGAATAGGATATTTCATATAAATCCCTAGAAACAAAAAATAGATAATGGTTGCATAGGACTGGAGATTTGTGGGGAATGGGGAGTGACTGCTAATGGATATAGTATTTCTTTTGGGAATGATGAAAACGTTTTACAGCGAAATGTGGTAATGGTTGCATATCTCTGTATATACTAAACACCATTGAATTGTACACTTTCAATGGGTGAATTGTATGGTATGTGGATTATCTCCCAATAAAGCTGTTTAAAAAATAATAATTACCTCTCCCTTAACTCCTAGCCTTCCTGTTCAACTTTGATTATCTTGAATAACATACTACTGAACTATCAACAGTACCTACCTTCTAAAAGAGAATAGGGAAAATCTCCTCCTTAGAGACAGAACTTTCTTACACTTGGTCATCTAGATAGTGTTTGCTGATATTGTACGTAAAAAATTTGTGGGTGTTTGAGAACATTTGAGGATGAATTGCTGTCAGAAATTCTTGATCAAGTCTTCCTGATGAATCACATAAGGATAAAACAGTGTAATTAGATAGCTACATGCACTTTCATCATCTTAACTTTTGTTATAAGGAGAATTTAAATCTTGGGAAGAGAGAAACTCTTGGCCAAAGTGAAACTTTTTGAGCTCCTTTTTACTATCCTAGCTCTCAAGCCCCTCAGCACCATATGTTATTAATATTTAGTGTGAGAATAAAGAAATCTTGGGGCCAGCCTTGTGGCCAAATGGTTAAGTTCTCATGCTCCGCTTTGGTGGCCCAGGATTTTGCTGGTTCGGATCCTGGGCACAGACATGGCAACCGCTTATCAGGCCATGCTGAGGCAGCATCCCACATAGCAAAGCCAGAATGATCTACAACTATGTACTGGGGGGTTTGGGGGAGAAGAAGAAGAAAAAAAAGAAATATTTATTTTATATTTAAATAATATACATTTAATAGTAAAATGCTTTATTTTTAAATATCCAGATTTTAATGTACCATTAAAGTTTTCCCGCTTTTCTGCAAAGCTCTGGTAAGCAGAAAGAAGTGTACTTCAGTACAAAAAGGAAAAGTAAGCTGAAGACTTACTGTTCATATAATCTTTGTTTTCTTTTGTTTTGAACATTTGGTGAAGGTGACTCTCTAGAGATCTGTACCTGAATTCAAATATAGGCCTCTTGAGATTCAGTCTCAAACTATAACAAATAGTCTCACTCTCCCTTTTAGCCTCAAGCTTTCATCCTTGAGGATACTAAAGAGTAATCCTTGAGCTGTGAACTTCACACTTAAACTCTTGTAAAAGAGGTTGTAGCTTTCAGTTTGTGTAATTTGGTGTGACAGCATCAAACCAAGGTGATAGTGGAATTTGTTTGTTTGTTTTTGGACCATCAAAACTTTAGTACTATGAACTTTTGTTTTGAAGAGCTCCTAAGATTGATCCTTAAATGAAAAGTATTTTAAATAGATATTCTTATGAAATACTGCAGTATTTTATGCTTATGCCCAATATTTCACCCAGTAACTCTTTGTAGAGTTCTTTCTACTTGCAACCTGTAGTGATTCTTGAACTACTATTAACGAAACCATTGTAATTTGAGGCAGGTTAGACATTCTCTCATTATCTTCTTCCCTCCTTTTGTATAATCCCACTTAGGAGAGCTAGGAGTCCAGGAGAGTTCCAGAGGGAGACCTAAGTCAATGATTCCAATAGGTATTGTTATATTTAACCTGTGTGGCAGAATACTCAATTAAGCTTTAAATGGTAGGTTTTCACATGCTTTCGTTAATTAAAATTCACCTTAATATGTTTTTAGTTTGTCTTTCTCTGCCTGTTGTTAGTATTGTAGATTCTAGATCATTTTAACAAGGCGTAAATCTCATTGATCTCAGTTGCTAAATTAGCAATTTTATTCTTCCTTTTCCCTCTTACTCTTATTTTAAAGACTTAGTCCTATGTGTGTGTTTTCGCTCGTTTATCTGATGACAGTATTTGACCCTTTATTTATAAAGGTGAAGATAAATAATCAATAAATGAGTGTTAATGGGTTTTTATTTAGAACTTTGCATGCCAGTGTGGTTTACATACGTTTAGTTCTGTTGGAGAAATATTAAACAGATATGATTTACTAACTAAATAGATATGAATTACATATGAAATAGCCTGTTGTTTTTGCTTCTAAGAGTTCTCAATAACATAAGAATCTTAGTTAAACATACTAGAATGTCTTCAACTTTCTGGAGTGCTGGATATGAAAGAGATTGCAATATTACTTGAAAATATTGATCTTTCCACATCTTCTATTAGGAAGGGTATCCCTTCTATAATCGTAAATGTTCTAGTTGCCAGGTTGTCAGGATTTCTGCTCTTAGCCTCGTGGGGGTTCTATGTAGTCTAATTTTTAGTGGATTGTAGTCATAGAGCATAAAACATACTTTGTTTTCTGTAGAGGAAGAATAGGAAATCACAAAAAAAGAAGTATTTTACCTTTAGCTAACAATTTGTTCTGATTTAAATTTTCTTAATAACTTCTTAAATCTGGTAGTATTTTTAGCAAGAAAAGGATTGATCTTGAAAAGACTCAGAATAAAAAATTAGGGCTTACATAGTTAATGGAAAATTTAACTTAATTTTTAATGTCTTGATACTTGTGTATTTTATTATGTAAGTGCTTTCTTCTTACTCTGTATCTGACTCTTGCAACCTTAGGCAAGAATGCAGGTATAGTTATATCCTCCCATTTACAGCCATAAATTTAAATAATTATAAAAGGACTAAGTAGAAGAACAAGACCTGTTTCAAAACAGGTTTCTTGACCTGTAGTTTGGTCATCCTTTTGTCTAATAGGATTTTCAGCCTTGTCCTTGGAGTTGTTTACTCCAGTTATCAATATGTTTTGTTTACTCAAAGTGTAAGTATATTTGTGATTAAAAACAGAGTGAGACTCTGTTGTTTCTTTAAACAGGATATTAGGGGTCTATTATAGGACCTTTGTTGAAGATACTAGGACCATCTTAGTAGCTCAAAGTGACTTTCTCCTTAGCTACTTAATCCATAAGAAATTGGTTGGCAGAAATTATGAAGAATTTTTCTCAGTGCTAGTTAATAGTAATCTAAGAAGGGGAGCCTCCTCAGCAATACCTATCCTTCATCTTTAATTCCTAATAAACAGGCTGCTATTTTTGGGTTCAGGCCTCAGTGAGGGGCAGACCAACCATAGTGACAGTTTGATATGCAGGAGATCAGAAGGAACTTTAGGATTTGGACTGACAACCCAGTGGATTTTCACATGGCATCTTAGTCTTCACGTTTCCTCCTTGTGATGAGTTAGCTGGTTTGGGTTTGTTCACATATAATCCTGGTGACAACTTCACTTAGTTTGCGCAGATCTTAGTATGAATGTTAAGTGCTAAGTAGCTTGCTTATAAGTGAAAACTCTTGCTTTTCGATCTCTGTATTATACTTATGTCATGGCACCACCTTTGAAATGGAACAAGAACCATTTTTTCCAGTTTGAAGAGGAGATTTCCTTATTAAACAAGTTTATAACTTACTGAGATTTTCCTTAGAGTTTGTAATCAAGCTTAGGGCTTTTAGCTGATGTTTTCTTTATTTGTTGAGGCACCAGTAATTCTACACATGAGAGCTCTTAGAAACTTTCTTATTATAAAAACCATCCTTTCCTGATTTGAGTATTGTTTACTTTGACTTTATAGTTCTGCTCTATACCAGTATTATAAAAGGGAGTATATTATTTATAATTGTGTTGGGGAGATGATATAGCATATCAAAGAGTTGAGTCTTTTAGTTCTTTTTTACCCTTTGAAGTAAGGAAATGACTGTTTAAAAGTGGACCTCTGGGCTTTGTCAAGAATTTTCTCTCTCTGACATGAGTTTTCATGTTTTAGCCCAAATACTTTTTCATTGAGCACCTTATCAGTGTTCTTGACCATGCTAGTCATTTTTTTTTCTCTCTTCAGACTCAAACTTGATTTATATTCCTCATCTTTCTCAGGACTCATCATATTGCTTATAGATGAACTGGGATTAGATGGGGAATGAGATGTTACTATGCTGCAGGTACAATGTAGATACTGCTTCATGGTGATTTTTTGTTGTTCTTTTTCAGTGTTCCATTGGCAAGCTACAATAATGGGGCCAGTAAGTATTCAGATTAATTTCAGAATAAACAGTTTGTGTAATTCACTCATTTTAATCCCATTTTTCTTGTTATCAACAGAATGACAGTCCCTATCAGGGTGGAGTATTTTTCTTGACAATTCATTTCCCAACAGATTACCCCTTCAAACCACCTAAGGTAATTGGGATGTGGCAGTTGTTTTTTGTGTACTTTATACAATACTAATAAACCAGTTTACGAAAAGTTTTCCTTTTTTCTGTAGGTTGCATTTACAACAAGAATTTATCATCCAAATATTAACAGTAATGGCAGCATTTGTCTTGATATTCTACGGTCACAGTGGTCTCCAGCACTAACTATTTCAAAAGGTAATGGAGTGGGTATTTGATACCAAGATAAAGCAAGTATGTTTTTTTGTCTTTTTAAGGTCATTTATTTTTTAAAAGATTACTCAGATTTTTTTTAAGAGAAAGTAGCAATCCCCCTTATTCTTGAATAGACCTTGAGACCACTGGAGAGAGTTGAATTTTCAAACATAGGTATTCCTTGGTTTCATGACTACTCTGTCCACTGTGCTATTCAAGCATAGGTTGGAAAATGGCAAGTTGGTGTGAATGTCTTTTTTAGAGCATAGTTAAAGTAGAAGACAATTAATGTCTCTTCCAACCTTAAGATCCATGAATAGAAAGGATAGATACTGCTCCAGAATAGGAAATAACAGCCGTTTTAGAGGAATGCTTGTACTATAAACATAGACATTAGGTTCATGAAAAACAAATTATAGGTGAATTCAGATTCAGATTCCTTAAGGCTTCACCAGCTCTTGTCTTTAGGTTTCTATCAGGAATAGATTCATCCTCTAAGATGATCAGATTAATATAAATTTTTATTTGAACATTTTAACAATCTTTGGATGTAGTCCTGTGTGTATGTTTGTGTGTTCGAAAATGTGTAGAGAAAGTTAGTTACTAATTTAGTGATGAAAGATCCAGTAGTTCTTCTAAATAAGATCTAATTACATGGGTAGGTTGGGGATTTTTTTATGTCAATGAACTGAGTGGTTAGTTAACAAAGATTATCTTATGTCTTGATTAGAAATTGTCCAGCCCCTCAACGTCGTACTCAAATGAAATCACAAGTGGATTAAAATTTGGCAAAATGCAACTACAGGAAATAGGCTGCAAATATGATGAGCTAATATGTTTAAAATATGAGGAATATCTATAAATCAGTAAGAGAAGAAAACATAGCTCCCAATAGATAAATAGACAGAAAAGAATAAAATAATCAAAGAAGCAGAAATTAAAATAAGTTCCCATTTTTCAGCTTTTTAATTAACAAAGATCTTTTAAAAAGAAAACTTGAGCCAGCTCTGGTGGTCTTGTGCTCTCACAGCTGTCACCTGGGTTTGTTTCCCAGTCATGGAACCACACCACCCATCTGTCAGTTGTCATGCTGTGGCAGTGGCTCACATAGAGAACTAAACTAACAACTAGGATACACAACTATGCACTGAACCTTTAAAAAAAAACATTGACAAAAAAGAAGAAAACTAAATACTAACGAGGGAGGTACATTGAAATGAGTGCTTATATACTACAAATAGAAGTATAGATGTGTATAGCCTCGTCTGCCAGTGTGTATTAAGAGATAAGAAACTTAAATCATTAATGCCCTTTGACCCAGTAATTCTAATTTCATTCATTTGTGCTACAAAAAACAACTCCAAATGCTAAAAAAAGCTTTGTGTGCGAGTACATTTGTGACAGTGTTATTTATTTCTGGAAATTAGAAATTACTTAGAGGCCCAACAGTAGAGGAAGAAATAAATCAGTTCTAGCAAATGCATTAAAAGAGTGTTTATCCTTACAAATATTGTGAAAAATGGGAAAATGCTGTGTTTGAAAAAACAGAAAAGAGATCAAATTTGTATACACTGTAGCTTGAGTTATATAGAAAAGTATGTTAAATAGCTAGAAAGAAATAGATTGGGTATTTGGGTGGTAAAATTTGGTGTATGAAAATATTTCTCTTTTCTATCTTCTTATATTTTATCATTTCTTTAATATGTACATTTAGACAGGAGGCAACATAGTTTCATGATAAAAAATGTAGATTCTGGATCCAACTACCTATATTCAAATCTCAGCTCCACCTCTTATTGAATGAGACTTGAGACAAATTAGCTTCTATATGCCTCTGTTTTTTTCATCTGTAGAATAGGGATGATAATAACTATTTCATTGTTATGAAGATTAAAAAAGCAAAAATGCACAATTAACTGGTTCCTTGTAAGCACTCAAATAACTGGGATAAAGGCACTATTGTACAAAGTGTTGGATATTTGTCATGTTATAACTTTGATGTCATATCTATAAATAAGACTTATATACTCTGACAAAGTAATTTTTTAAAGGAAACAAAAAACTCTGGGGCATTAAATTAAAATTTCTGGGGTCCTAGGCATCAATAAAAACAAAAAACCAGAGGACCACGTTTTTAAAAATCATGACTGAAAAAAAAAAAATCATGACTGAAACGGTTTTCCAGATAAGTGGCCCCTTTTCTTTTTGTAGGCCCCGTTGAAATTCAAGGGCTACTTGTGAAAGTCTTCATATACCTGTCCTTCTTGTGAATTCCTGCCTGGCCTGGTTGCTTTTCCTTCACCAAGTAGCAGTAGAGATATAAATCTAGCAATGGGACCAAGAGAGGTGCAAGAGTGTGTGTGTGCGGGGGCGGGGTGGGGGGGCAGTAGGGAGGCCTAAATAGCTGAAATTGTTACCTGGCTTTTTTTTTTTCCTTCCCCTTCTATGCCTAGTGTTGATTTTTCAGTTAGTTTTAAATCATAAGGGCTGTTAGTTTATTTGACTTATGATCTATCTGGATAGCCCTTTTAAAATAGTTGCAGTGCCATTTTGTTGAATTTGATTATATCAGTGTACTTAGGTTTAATGTTTTAATGACTCCCTTTTGTAAATTGAATGTGTTTAGGCAAGCAGTTCTGTGAAAGGCCTAAATGCTTTGTGTGGTATTAATTAGCTCTTTAACATAGCCTGTTTTCGAGGGCAATAATTTTTACCCGAAATTCTTTCCACTTTGAGTATGTATGTTTGGGACCTTAAATATACAGAAAACTTAAAGGAAGCAGATGTGTGTGCCATAAAGCCACTTGATTATCTGTTTTTAGAATTGTGAGTATATACTAGTGAAGAATGTATATATAGGTGAAAACTTAGTCACTTCACAGAAGAGGCTATGCAGGTTGTGGAACTGGGAGTTATTCTCTCTACAGAGAAAGAAGGTGTAGTACGTTATAAGCCAAAATAAATTTTCTACGAATTGAAGGAACTAATAAGTAGTATACTAAGAATCCTTTCCCAGATCCAGATAACCACCACCCCACCTTCCTTTCCTGGAAAGAAAGTCAGAGAAGTTATTTCTTTAAAATTTATCTTTTTTAAAAAGTGGCCTTATTGGAATAATTGGGAAGAATAAAGAAGTTGGTAATTAATACTAATTTGGTAGTATGTCTAATTTTAGCTGAAGAATCAGTTGTACTCTTGCCAATTTGACAGACCAGACAAGTTTCTTCTTACTATAGTCAATAATTTCATGAACATTCAAGAATCTATAACTCCCTGCTGTCATTTCCAGGAAATACATGAAATCTTTCCTAATTGCTGTTAGAATGTTCTGTGCTTGGAGAGGGCATCAGGTGATATACCTGACAATGGGAAGAGAAGATGTTTTGGGAATGCCATCTGCCAGAATTGTGGGCAACAGGAATGAAGAGTCAGAAAACATCTTTGCTGATATTTTTTATTTTCCATGTACTCTTAAGGCAAGCAAATAGCTTTTTTGTTAACAAACTGGATGATAAAGGGCATGTAAACTTTTTCTTCACCTCTCAAAAGCCCTTGATCTCTAGAATAGATTTGATAGGAAAATGAATAAATCCTTTTCCTGCTGAATTTGATGTTTGGGGAGTAAAGTGGGCTCAGAACATTGTCTCTTGCTACAGAACACTGGAAATCAGAGTTCTGTTAGCATCAGAATAAAAGGATTGGAATTTATTTCATTATGTCACAGGCCACTGGATTTAATGTAATTAGTGGGCTTGGCACCTCTTTGCATTCAATAAGGATTACATAAGTTAACAACAAATTTTGAACAGAGAAAATTATAATATTGAGATTTATCTGCTACATTCCAGGTCACTGAGGAAAATGGCATAGATGAATTGTAAATTGTCACTGAAAGGAATTTGAGACCTTAGTAGAAATATGTTGTATCCTCTGTAATAAGTGTGGCCAGCCCCACTTGGGTGTAAGTACTGGCCTTTATGTTCTTAGGCTAAATTGTTTTCAACTGAAAATGAAACAAATCCATTGCATCTAAATGGTAGTACCTGCCATTGAAAAAGTAGTGATGGTTGGATTCCTTGGTTGCTATTTCTGACAAAGAGCATTCAATAGTTTGGTTGTCTTTGGAATTTTGAAAGCCACTTATCCCTGAACATGGGCTTCTAAAAATTAAACTTTATGGGTTATAAAGGGTGTTATTGGTCTAGGATTTGGAAGACCTGGGTTCTAATTACTTACTAACTAAGGACATTGGGCCAGTCATTTTATCAGCCTGGACCAGCTTCCTTAGGGGGTCAAGCATAGAGAAATCTCCTTGGCATCTTCGTTGGTTACTATTACTATAAAGTTAGGTAGAGCTTACAAAGCTGCTAGGCATTACAATATAAATAGGTTCTTAGAATTTTCTCATGTGTTGGCATCTCATGTTTCATTCAGCCCTTTGCTTTTATCTTCTACTAATTTATATATTTTTTTCATTCTAGTACTCTTGTCCATCTGTTCTCTGTTGTGTGATCCCAATCCAGACGATCCTTTAGTGCCTGAGATTGCTCGGATCTACAAAACAGATAGAGAAAAGTAAGTATGGTCTCCAGACAGAAAAGTATCTGTGATGGGGTGGAGATGTTCATATCTCAAATTTTTCTTAACCAAGGACTGAGGGTGGGTCATATATTTAAAAGGAAGTCCTAGTATACTCACCTAGGGACAGGAAAAGGAGGAATATTTGCATCAAGTATCATTATAAGTAGATGATGCTGATCTTACCTCTAATTGTTTTATAAGATTCTTACTGTCTATAAAAATTTTTCTACAGTGTTCTACAGTGCTGGAAAAAAATTTTCCAGCAGCTTTATTGTTTCTGCTTGGTTTTTTACATATAAAGCATTTTTGCATTAAGAGCCCATTCGTTTTAGGTAGATATTTGCAAGTTAATGGGAAAGGAGAATTGATTTTCTACCATTTGGCATACTCTAAAAAAGAAAGTGAATAAATGCCACAAGACGTGAAAGCCCCAAATTTCCTTTAGAAATAAAACTTGGTGTAGAATTTTCATATTTCAGAATTGTACTATGAATTATTGAAGAGTGGTCAGGATATCAAAAGAGATAGTAACTAAAAATGTTCTAATCTATTTTTGTTTTGTGTATTACTCTGTAAGATTATAGGAGGAAATAGGTGGAAGAGAGTGGATAGTTTTCTAAAGTTAAAATATAAAGGATTAAAGAATTATTTGAATTCTCTTGGATTAGAGAGGCATATAGATAGGATATTTTTGTTTTGTTTTGTTTTGGTTTTTGGGTTTTTTTTTTGAGGAAGATTATCCCTGAGCTAACTACTGCCAATCCTTCTCTTTTTGCTGAGGAAGACTGGCCCTGAGCTAACATCCGTGCCCATCTTCCTCTACTTTATACATGGGGCGCCTACCACAGCATGGCTTTTGCCAGGCGGTGCTATGTCTGCACCTGGGATCCGAACTGGCGAACCCCGGGCCGCTGAAGTGGAACGTGCGCACTTAACCCCTGCGCCACTGGGCCGGCCCCAGGATAGGATATTTTTAAATGGAGCTACACTGGGAGTGGGAGATTGTAAAAGCAGTTGGTCTTAATTTGGTTTTGTCTGTGTTTAGGTCTGAATAGTATCTATAGTCATATATTTCTGGCTGCGTTTAGAATAAAATTAGATCATGCTTTTTTTCTATTTGTGAATTTATTCACGAATAGATCTTTTTGATTGGAGAACCGTTTTGTCCAGTGTCTAGAATTATGGGCATGAATGCCTACCAGAAGGCATTAGCCAAGTCATTATGGTGGTAATACTCATCAGAACTTTCCTGCATCCCCCCCTTTTTTGTGTGAGGAAGATGGGCCCTGAGCTGACGTGTGTTGCCAATCTTCCTCTTTTTGCTTGAGGAAAATTGTCACTGAGTTAACGTCTGTGCCAGTCTTCTTCTGTTTTGTGTGGGATGCCACCACAGCGTGGCCTGACGAGTGGTGCTAGGTCTGCGCCCAGGATCCGAACCCACGAACCCAAGGCCACTGAAGCAGAGCGCACGAACTTAACCACTAGGCCACCGGGCCAGCCTCTCCTGCATCCCTGTTTTAATTTCAAAGAATTGTAGAACCTTTTGCCCTGCTTATTTTACTACTAGAATGTTCTTCCGGAGCAGTAAACCCATTTATTTTAGCAACCAAATTGTTAAAATAAGTTCTGCCAGAACTACTTGTTTTATTGATACAATAAATTTTTTATTGAGGAGAGTATTATGTCACTTAATCACTATTAGCATATGATTTCAAGAACCATATAGTGTATAATTATATAGTTTCAAGAACTCAACATAAATGAATCAGGGGTTGAAGATTTTTGTTAGAAATAGGTTGATCAGGTATGGAGTTAGGATATGTCATCAAATGCTAAAATTTAATCAGAATCCTCTATTGTTAGCATTTACAGGACATTGTTTTGCATTTTACAGCTTTTCCCCACTATCCTTGAGTAAATGCACATTAGAAATTTGGGATAGAAAGATGGCTTTGCTTGAATGTACTATAAGTTATTCCCCTCAAATTACTAGATGGGATAATGAATGAAATCTGTTGTTTTCTAACTGACTCCTCACCTTTGTTAAGCCAAGCTTCTCTTTGTGTGTACAGGTACAACAGAATAGCTCGGGAATGGACTCAGAAGTATGCGATGTAATTAAAGAAATTATTGGATAACCTCTACAAATAAAGATAGGGGAACTCTGAAAGAGAAAGTCCTTTTGATTTCCATTTGACTGCTTTCTATGAGCCCACGCCTCATCTTCCCCTGTGCACATGTTTACCTGATACAGCAGTGCTGCGTGTTGTACATACTTGGAACAACAAACTAGAAATACTGTACTTCTGTACCAACATTGCCTCCTAGCAGAGAAGTGTGTGTGTGACAAGCCAATTCTCCAGGTGTAACCTAGGTGTGAGACTAAAAGCTTTCCTTATTGACTTAAATTTGGATAACGGCAAGGTGAGGGGGTGGTGGGTATGGTGTGTGCTTGGATGGGGAAGAAAAGCTCCACTGACATGTTGGAGATTGTTTTTAAGTGGAATCCTTTTAAACTCAACACAGTTACGAAAAGCAAGGTGAAGAACACGAAGCTGTTTCTGTATTCATTTTATTCTGAAGAACCTACATCTTAGGTGAAAGTTAAGACCAACCAGATTAAACTCTACCCACATCCTGTATTTTAAGGTCTAAGTTTTACTGGTCAACATTTAGATGGATTGGAGCTATTAGTACGTAAAGTGTGATGGGCTTTGTTCCCAACTCTTTTACATCTTCCTACCTTTCAACCTTCGTCCTTTCAGCCCCCCCTTCTCTCTTCCATATTCTTTGGTTTGTATGTGGTTTCTCAGTTAATACATAGCTAATAGCTCTTATTTTTCTTATGTTTTTAACTGCTTAGGTCTATCTGGATGTAAGGGTGAAAATTCATTTGATGGAAATACTTGTGTATATTTAAAGACCCAATTGCTCCTCTGGAGCTTGTACGTTCAAGAATGATTAATCTGTGTAATAAACTGATTACTACAGTCATTACATATAATTTTGTGTGAATAGGCTTTTTGATTTTAAGACCTTTGTCTAGCTGAGATAGTGGTGGATTTTCCCCCACCCCTGAAATGTCTTCATTTATACTGGTTGCATTTCAAAATCATGAAACAATTCCAGTTTACATAGTAAAAAGGATATCTTGAAAGTAATTTTACTGAGCAAGATAAGGGCATAAGCTTAAAAGCATTTCCATGAAACTTATATGTGCAGTATTCCAGGAATATGACTGTTAAACTAAATAAGAAATTTGCTTTATTAATGAAACTAAGCTGCATTTCACCAAAACCTTGTGACATTCCCTTGGTACATAGGACATAAAACAAAGGCATTGCTGTTTGGTAAGTTAAGCTTCTGTGATTGTGATTGTAAAAGGGCAACATTGACCAAACCTGGGAAACATGAGCACAATCTTGTATTGGAGAGTCTACATAATTATTTTGCACTAACGTTGCAGGATGTTCATCCAATTTTAAATTGTACTGTATGTGGCTTTTTGAAGTCTTCCCTTGACTCTAGTAAAATGTAGTTTGAAACTTGTAAACAACTGTGTTTGCCAGAAACATCCTTCATGTGAACTAGGCAAGTTACATTTTTTTCCCTCCTCCTAATCTAATTGTAAACCAGGCCAGCCTGAAGGCCATGGCTGATACTCTAGCCATCAGGTTCTTTCAAATGCATCTTTACACTCTTGCACAAAAATTGAGGAATAAATGTCCACTGCTTTTGGTTTTAAACTTGTTTAACTTGTCTTATCTCTAAGTGTCACTACTCTTCCATATAGGAACAAAAGTGTGATATAGCTGGAAACCCCTTAAAGTGCTGCATTTTAGCTGCTGGCTATTAATTAGCATTTCTAGCATCCTTGACCTTGCAAAGGTTTGACTGTTAACAGTTGTAGGGAGATGAGTTAGAATTGAGCTCTAACCTATATTACCCTGTATGCTCATTATCATGGGCAGGTGGGAATTCATCAATTTTTGACTTGTTAACTGTACTGTTGACTATGAGTCAGTTGCATAGATCCTGAAATCCCATTCTTTGTCATTTTAGAGAGCAGCCAGCTCATTACCACTTGCTAGGTAAATGGTAGATAATAATTGAGGTATTTTCACAAGAGTGCTCTTAATTATTTTTAGTCCTAAATAAAAGCCGTCATTCTGGTGTGCAAGTGACAAAAAGTTTAGATGGTCACAAACAACGTTAGAACCTCGAATACAGTTTCGTCTTCTTCATTTGAGTATGAAGCATATTTGATCCAGTCTGCGTACATATGTCTTGGCCAGAATGAAGCCTCAGTGAGGGAGGCCACCTCCACTCACAAAAAGTGTGTCACTCAGAATGTAGGTTCCAACCTGGGATCACACTGCGTCTTACAGGAGTGTCTGATGGCTTTATCAGATGTGAAGACAGCTTGTTTGCGGTAACCTTGATTATCTCAGTGAGGCAGTGGTTACAAGGGAATGTCAAGTGTATGGGTTCTCTTTGCTTTGCTTGGTCAAGTTATAGTTGGAGCAGTCTCTTTTGCTAAAACTACATGATTTCAGATACTTGCATGCACTGTTGCCAATGGTCAAAGGTAGCATTGTCCTGCTGGTTTCTACACCTCGGGTAGTACAAAGACTTGGAAAGAGGGCTGTTGGGGTAGGGAGCAGCAGGGAGGTCTGTGGAGAAAAGAAAACGGTGGTGGCATTCCCTTTCCACTTCCAGTTGCTACAGTATTCCACTTTTTGAGTCATTCCTCTTTGCCTCAACAAGTTATTTTGAGCCCAAGGTACGCTTTCAGGAGAAATGAATTATTTCTAAATTACACTTGGAATGCCTATGCACTGTCCCTTGTCTACAATTAAGGTGAGACTCTGGCCTTTGTCTCACTTTGCTGTACAATACCCCTTAGTACTCAGTGGCAAGGTTTTAATAGAAGAACTTTCTTCAGTTCCTGGGTCTTCTGAATTATGAACACAGCTTTCTTTCCTTCCTACTCAGGAATAAGCATCTTTATTACCCCTGCAAAATATTGTCACTAGTGTTAAGGACCCATCTCCTTTTGATTCCCTTTGTGAAACACTCTAATTTCAAGTGATGGGTTATTTTGACAGGTGTGATGTTATATTAAGAGCAAGCAGCTTTTTAATATGAAAATAACTGTGAAGGTAGCAGACTATCAGCATTTACATTCATATACATCCAAGAAGAGAAAACAGACTTCCTTTGAGATACTCCTGGAACCTGTTCCCTATTTATTTCCTTATGTTGTGCATACACTTAGATGAAAAGTCGCTCTGAGTTCTCTGTACCCCACACAAGCCTGCCTTAAAAGCTTTTTCCTAACCTTACTTAGCCCCAGCTAGTGTGAATGGTTGGTATTCAACCCCTCTGAATATTTCCAGGCCAGTTCCTGGGACGGGCTTAGAAATATGAAAACTGGCCACAGGATCACTTTGTCAGGGTTAATATTCATGAAACAAATACATTCCCCCATTGTTGCCATATTTTACCTTAGTCAGTATAAATAGGAAAGCTCAAAGGTTGGGAGTGACTAAAGCTTTTAAGCCCTTTGGCCTCAGTGGCTGAATGTGTAAGACAATCACCAGCCAGCTTTGCTGTTCCTCAGTGACTACTCCTGGGCTGGTTGAGGCAGAGGTAGGCATTCTTGTCACAAGTGATCACTTTTCATCTTTGAATTATTTGTGGAGCTACACACCTGAACAGAGGCAGAGTATAATCTGCCTCTTAGCAGATGTAGAACTATATGAATATCTTACCAGCAAAACAGCAGCTTAATAGTTTTCAATTGAGGGGGGTTTTGTTTGTCCTGTGTAAGTTGTTATTGGTAGAATGGACTTTTCCAGGGCTGGGACTCCTGATTGCTCTACAGTGTGCTCTGAAAGCAAATGGTTGATCATGTCTGCAAGTCATGAGTGTCCAGGCCGGGCCTCTGGTTACTGATGTTCAGGGAGGAGCAGTGCCAGCCTAGGTGAATGTGCTGTGCTTTTCAGATAAGCATGAGGGTGACAGCTACCATTTTCCCAGGCACCTCTCTCCTTGCCATGAGCCACTTCTCCTATTTGAATTTCTTCCTAAGTACTTAAAAATCTTGACTCTTACAGGGTGTTCCCCTGCCCTAAATTGTAGGCCCCTGGAGAACATGAGTGAGTAGGGAGGGTTTAGTTTTGCTAACCTCAGGACCAAATTGCCAGCTTTCTCAGCTTTTGAAATTTTTCATGGGAAATGAGGGTAGCTTTGGATGCTCCAAAGCTCCTTAGGCCCTCCGACTTGGAAGTTTCTAGAAACAGCTCACAAATACAATCTGACATTTGGGCTTTGGAGCCAGCACCATCTCAAGGGTGAGAGAAATGGTCCATGCTCGAGGTAGTTGGCAAAAGCTAGTCTACTCCCTGACAGCAGGGGCGTCTGGAGCTTCTCCCAGCTAAGTAGGGCTAATAACTGGTCAGGTCCTTTTGGGCCATTTCCTCTACCTCCAGTCAGCATCACTGCCATCTTTGAAAGATGTAGCTGCTTGCAGGGTGTTGCACTGAGAGTTGAGGGGAACTGGCCTAGTTTCAGAAGGCACCCAGGAGTTCCAGTCACCTGCTGCAATGTGAAGGAAGGAACCAAGAAAACCAAGGCTTTCTCAGACCTGCCAGAGAAGTTGAGCTTTTTGGAAGGATGGCTCCAGGTCATCTCAGCCTGGCCCTCCTTTGGAGAGGACAAAGAGACAGCATAAGAGAAGGGGGTGAATAGGAGGTTCTGGTGCATTGTAAAAGGTTATATGAGGCAGGTACTGTTTCCATGAGGGTGGTTCAACCTCTAAGCTGGATAGAAAAGACACTTCCTTTTGAAGTTTTACGTGTAAATTTTGAGGAGGGGGACAGAATTCTTTTGTGATTTCTTCTCTGACACACTGTGTTTCTGGGTTCATCCCTGCTTATCCTGCCCTCTGCTAACCTCTGACTTTAGGTAACAGTTGGATGGGTTTTAAGTTTCTATGCCCACAGATGGAGGAGGTGACTGAAGTGCATTTGCTTGGTTAGAGAGCAAGCTGGTGTCTGAATGGGTGCTAGTGCCTGAGTGGCCAGCAGAGGGCAGTGGTGACCCACAGCTGTAGCAGCCGTGAGGTGGGTGGTCAGTAAATCTGTCTGGACAGAATCTGAGAGGGGCTTTTGTTGAAGTGGGGAGGCCTGTTTGGGCTTAGCTTTG
The DNA here is from genome assembly GCF_041296265.1 of Equus caballus. Taxonomy (NCBI): domain Eukaryota; kingdom Metazoa; phylum Chordata; class Mammalia; order Perissodactyla; family Equidae; genus Equus; species Equus caballus. Next base: position 52,839,514 of record NC_091697.1, on the reverse strand, counting down.
TTCACAATTTATGCAAGACTGGATAGGCCAGTGCTTAGCTCAGTCAGACTCCATCATAGCCTTAATCACAGTGAGGAAACAGGTTAGTATTCTAGCCCAAGGCCTGCTCTAAGTATCAAGCCACTAGCTCCCCCTTTCCCCTCCTGGTTGGTATAATAGCCAGATCCCTGTGTGTGAACAGGTTAATAGGGTCCAGGCCAGGACCTTTGATCACCTGGCTGCAGGTTGCATGGAGGCAAAGGCCTGTCTGTTGTTTCTTGTGAACAAGGGGATCTCATATTTCTGGCAGTTCTGCCTGGTGCCCACTGTTGCTTTACCCAGAGGGAGGTAGTCCTTGTGACCCAAGCCAACTTAGCCCAGTCTCATTTGCCTTCCCACATACTCTGGGCAACCAGGACCTGTCTTTTTCAATCTACCTTGTGTTTTGGGGCCCCAGGCTCCCCAGTCTTCCAGCCCACCAGCTGTGAGCCTCCAGGGCCACTACCCAGAAGCCAGCTGCCTCTTCTTGGGGAATTCTTTGAAATTCCAGGCTTGACCATCTGGGTATGCAAATATCTCCAGATTTGCTGAGCCCACCAAGTGGCTGCACCCCAGGCAGTGCTGTGAGATTTAACTGCTACTACCCCCAGATGGGCAAAGCTCCCTGGAAGCCAGGCTTTCACCTACTGAAAGACCCTAAGAGGCAGGGAAAAGAGATGAGTCCTGGGGGCTCCTTAGGTCCTGTTCTAGTTCCTAACTATATAAGGGATTTTCCATCCAAAGGATGAGTTGGGAGACTCCTGGGGGCCCTTTCTGGAGTGTGAAACTTTGGGCCTAAGAGAGTTCCTGGAATAAGGAGAGAAGCCTTGGGTCTAGTCTGGCTAGAGAGCTGGGGCTACCTGCATGGAAAGCTCCTGACTTCTTACCATAACAGACCCAGGCAATAGAGCTGGGACTTAGGCGGCCCAGAGAAGGACCAGCAGCTTGGCCCCCAGAATGCCTTGCTCTCCCCCAGGCCTCCCCCTGGGGCTGGTTATCTGGCTGCAACAGGAGGAATGTGTGCTCTTAGTGGGGAAGGGGGGGGTCAGGGTCAGGGCGGAAACCTGGGAATGTGGACTCCCTGCCTGCCCTTGTCCCTGCTGGAGGAAGGGAGCCATGGAGAATGTGGCTGACAGGCCCCAGGCGTGGGAGAGTGTAGGCCTGCCTCTGTGTGTATATGCAGGAGGGGGCTGCCCATGTGTGCAGGAACTTGTGAGAGTGTGAGAGAATTGTGAGCATGAACATTCCTTAGTGTTTATGCACATGAGTGTGAGCCTGAGCTGTGTAGCCTTTGAAGAACAGGAGTCAAATCTGGGTTTGAATGACAGGCCTGTGACTTTTCACTTGTATATTCTTGGGCAACTAATTTCTCTTTTGCTTGGTTTTCTCATCTAGAAAACGGGCACTGGGCCCCCAGCCTGGCCCATAGGCAGTGCTTGGTGGAAAATAGCCTTATCAAATTAAAGGGTTGTGGTTGTGGGTATTTATGGGTTCAGGGAGGTAGGCCTGGGCAGTAGGACATCTTTCCTAGATTCCTGTACAAGCCAGAGGTTTACCCCTCTTTGAGCAGGATCAGCTCCTTGGACACCTAGGGATGTGGGTCAGGCTTGCATACCCACTTGGCAAGGCCTGCAAGAGTTTGCCCACAAACAGAATGGGTGGACATGCCTGGCAAGCCTCGTGTCCCTGCCTAGGGTCTGTCTATCCCTTTGCTTCTCTTGGGGGATAAAAGGGGCGTCCAGCTACCCCTTCTAGTGAATAAAAGCCTGGAGGGGGGTGATAGGAAGACTTGTCTCCAGCCACCGGGGAGGAGGCATGCTGTGGAAGGAGGCCAGACCTCCCCCAGCTATTTCTCAGCCCCACCTATAGGATGAGGGTAAGGGATGAGCCACAAGTGATCATAGTACTGCCCACAGCCCAAATCCTTGCTTTCCCTATCCCCAGTCACAGGCCACCTAGTGGCCCTACAACTCTCTCCCTAGTTAGATTGCCTTTGTACGGGTGTGCGTGCTCGTGTTTGCATACATGGGGTTGGGAGTTGGAGTTTTGGATCAGTGGGCAGGACTTGAGATCTAGGCACAGAGAGGTTGGGGAATTACCCAAGGTCACACAACCAAGCAAAACTAGGGAATGTTGGAAGTCTTTCTGGGTAGAACCTTTAGGGGGAGCTCCCTGGCTGCAAGGAATTCCTGGAAGCCCCTGGGAGGGCCCAGGCCTTAACTGGAGGAAGTGAGGGCTACAGCCCAGCTGGCCCTACACTGGAACTACAGGAGTGGCCTATAAGGGTGTGTTAAAGGAATGACAGATCTTGGCCTTGCTCCCACGCACATGCACCTCTGGGAGTAGCGCAGGGGGATTGCTGAGATCAAGGGCCAGCCTTGTTTCCTGCTTTGGATTTGGAATAAGGAAGGCTTTAAGAGGGGTCTGGAACTGAAACCTCAAGTTTCTGTACAGAGAAATGGAGGATTGGAGAGAGGGACAGATTAGGGGTGGTCCTTAAGGAGCTTATTATGTAGGAGGTTCTGGGACCCTGTGTAACTCAGTGGATCACCATTAGGTGGGGGGTGTTATGTGTTCTCTGGCTTTGTGAGAGTGACAGCAAATAGCGCCAGGAGTTATATATATTAGTTGAGTTGCGCCTGGTGAGAGGTTGGAGGTCCCCACCAAAGTCCCAGAGTATGGGTGGCCAGTGTACTAGGGGGAAGTGATGTGTGGCCACTATGTGGATGAGTGGACCAGTGTGAGTTGTGTTGGTGACACTTAAGTTGTATTTCCCAGGTGTGTGTAATGGCAGAACTAGTTTTACTGCTGGGGTGAATCAGGTTCCTGGAGAGGAATGGACCTATCTGGAGAGATTGATGCGATTAAGTAGTTAGTCATTATATTGATATGACTTATTAGTATATAACCATTAATAATGATCCCAAGACCCTCTGTGTTTTGAGTGCTTACCATGTGCCTGGCCTTATGCTAAGCACCTCACCTGCAGTAGCTTGTTTAGTTCTGTCAGAACCCTATGAGTTAATGCTGGTTTACCTGTGCCACAAAGTTTGTTTATTGTGCCATGTTATATTCACATTGGGGTTGTGATACAGTTGCATCTTGTATCTTAGTTGCTGGGGTTCAACTTGTAGTGAGTGGCCCTGTTGTATATATGGGCTCTTGACCCCATTGTGTTACCAATATGTGGCACCATTGTGTTGCATCATGTGAGACCCCATTTGACAATGTTCTTTTGAGTCGGTGGTGATGATGTATAATTTGGCTGTGATTTTTTTGCTTTGTTGTGTGACTTTGTTGTGCAGCCAGAGTATGTAACTCCCTAACTGTTGTGTAGTTGAAACGAGCTGGTGGAATGGTGGAATGTATGATTCATTTTGTGTGCTAGTGATGTTGTGGGTGTCTAGTGTAGGGTTATTGTGGTGCTGTGAGGGCCTGTTGTGGTGGGGTGAACTGGTTGTATGATAGTGTGACCAACTGTGACCCTGTTGTGTATGTCCATGCAAACTGACCACATTGTGTTGTGACTTGTGTCAGAGATTAGTGTAGTGTGATGTAACTCCATGTGGTGAGTGTGCCTCCTTTGTCGTGGTGTTTCCCTGTACAGATTGTGTGTCCATGTGACCCCTCTGTCCCACTGCTCCCCTTTGCGGGTCTGTGTGGTGTTTGACCTCGCCTGCGGATGCCCCCACTCCGGCCAGCCGGCCCCACCACCCCTCCCCCGCACTGTCCGCCTGCACTGTGAGGCGATCGATCGCCATTGATTGTCCCTGACGAGCTGCTCCACTTTCCAGCCAATGTCAGGAGGGGGGATCTCTGCCGCCCTGGCGGTGTCATTTCCACACACTCCCTGGGCTGCTGCCAGCGCGGGCTCCGCCAAGAGCCGGCCTGGATCGCCCGGAGCGCGGACTGGACCGCCTAGACCGACCCAGGACGCCCCCGACGGCGCGGCCTGGCCCCAGCCTGCCCGGTCTGGGGCCCTGCACCCAGGCCCCCCTTCCCTGGCTGGGTGGATGTGGTCGCCACAGGAGTTTGAGCTGGGCCCAGGGAGGCGGGGGTAGCTGGTGCTCAGTCGGTGAGCCTGTGCGCCTTGGTGGGGGCACGGGCTGTTTCCGGAGGGCGGAGGCGCCTGCGGGCCAACTTTGCCGAGGCCCAAACAGATGCTAATGATTTTCCGGGAGGCGCCGGTTATCTCTGACCCCAGCCAGCCAGTGCGTGGTCCTGGGCTGGGCACAGACACCTCCCTACCCTCCCCCTTACCCCCGTGAGCCCCGTGGAATGACCATCTGGCTCTGAGTGGACAGGGAGAGTCACAGGCTGGCCAGGGCACTTCCAGAACTCTGGTTGCATGGTAATATTTGCTCCTTGTCCACCCGGGATGCTAGTGCATCCTCTTTTGAACCCCTTCCCAAAGTCCCCCACCAACACACACACACACACACACACACACACACACACAAGCAAGGGAAACAGAGGCTCAGAGAAGCCCAGACCAAGGTCGTGGTCACAGTCACACTGACCCAGCCACTGCTTGGCTGAGTGGGTCACCCTCTCTTAGAGTCACCCTGTTGGGGACTCGCAGCCCCCCTGGTCCCGCATTGCCCAGGGGCCAGAGCCAGTTTCTAGGCTCCCCGGTGGAAGTGCTGACGTGGCTCTGGGCAGCTGTCTGGGGCCGGGAAGCAGGGCAGATGTCACAGAGCCCAGGGGAGGAGGCGGCTCCATGGGGAGGGCGGGCAGGGCCTCTTGCCTGGCGAAACATGTCTCCTCCCCCTAGGCCTGGCTCTGTCCGGCTGGGGCACAGCCACAGGCCTGGCTGACCCGCCTCCAAGTCTAGCTCCTGCTCCTCTGTGTGGCTGCTGACCAGTGCTACAACCTCTCTGGGCCTCTTCCTCCCCTGTCAGAGGAAAATAATAGCACCTGCTTTGGGTGGGTGTGAGCCTCAGATGAAAGGAGAGGTGTGCAAAGCTTCCAATCCAGCTCTGGGCATATAGTTCTTGCTCAATAAATGTCAGCTATTATTATTATTATTGCCTTTGCAAGTGAGAATTTGGTGTGTCCAAAGGCAAAACTGAGTCCTCAGGGTGCCAGCTGGCTTCAGAGGTCATTCCAGCCACCCTCCTGCCTTGCTGCCCCTGGCATTCTGCATTTCTCATGCCTGTCTAGCTTTGTTCCTTCTCACTGAAGTGTCAGCCCCCCTCAGCTCTGCCTGCTGCCAAGCTGCCCCCACCCCCTCTTATCGGTGTGGTTCCCTCCTATCTGGCCACCACATTGGGTCCCTTGAGCAGCACAGCCCCCGGGGAACAGCAATCGATGGGGCGGAACAGCCTCCCTGACAGATGGACCCACGGAGGCTGGGCTGCTTCAGCAGAGCTCCCTAGGAAACCAGAGAAGGGAGCTGAGCTACCCTGGCTGCCTCCTAAATAGAAATGGAAGGAGGCGAGGACATGAGGAGGAAGAAGGAGGCTGGAGCTTCCAACCAGCCCCAGGCTGAGCCAGCCCTGGGGTTGGGCCTGGAGGGGCAGGACAGCCCCTACACTTTCCCATAGGCCCGGAATCCTCTTGAGGGGAGGGCTCTGTAGAGCTTTCCTGGTAGGTGGGACATGTCTGAGTCCCCCTCTATGGGCAGGTGAAGAGTTTTGCTAGGCCCTCCATCCTGGGCACTTTTTCTAACAATCCCAAAGGCTGGTGGGTGCGTAGGTAGGCAGGCAGGTGGTTCACCACATTCCTCAGGCCACAAGGGGCCTTTGAAGCTCGAGTGGCAGAAGGACCTTCCTGCCTTTCAGAGTGAGAGATGATGAGCCTTGACATTTTGGGCCGTTTAATTCTTTGTCCTGTGCATTACAGGGTGTTTAGCAGCATCCTTAGTCTCCACCCATTAGATGCTAGTAGCAGCAGTTGTGACAACCAAAAATGTCTCCAGATATTGCCCAGTGTCCCCTGGGAGGCAAAGTCAGCCCTTGTTCAGAACCACTGGTCTAACCTCAGGACCAGCCCCCTGGGTTGGAAGGGGTGGCCAGGACCCCATGGAGATGCCAAAGATCCTCTCCAATAGTGGAGGGGGACATTTCCAAAATGGCCCTGTCTCCTGCTGTCTCAGGCCTAGGAGGGTGGGAGACACCACCCTGATGGCCCTGACTGCCAGGTTGGAGGGAACCATGCTTGCCTGAGATGGCAGAGCTGTTGGCGTCAATGCTCAGCTGCACCAGGCTTGTTGCCAACCCCTCACTGCTGAGACTACACAGCATGGGGGTTGGGGAGCGGGTGCGGTCATGGGGGGTGCTCAGGCTGCCTGGGCAGCCTTCTGTCCAGTCAGCTTGAGATGGGGGGAGCCAGCATGGATGATCAGCTTCCTCCCTTCCCTTGATGCTCTGGCAATGTCTCTGCTGCCTCCTTCTAGGCCAGTGTTGGGCTGGGGGTGGGGCTGACAGGCCTCGGAGCCAGTAGGGGCTACTGCCTGGAGAAGGAGAAGGATTGTAGACACAAGTCCAGCCGGCCCAGCCAGCTGACAGCTGGGCCACCTGAGTGCTGAGCTGACCCCTCCAGGAAAGGGAGGGAGGGAGGAAGGCACTGTGGGCTGGCTAAATGGTGCCTGAGTCCCCCAATTCACAAACCCTTGAGCCAGAGGATTGGGGAGGAGGCCCCCTCTGGAGTCATCTTCCTCTTCCTGCCCAGGCAGGCAGGCAGGCATTGAGGTGAAGGAAAGTTTTCTGGTACACAATCCCACTGCTGGGAAATCCCTACCTATATCTAACCTACTTCCTTTTCTCCTATAGCATCTGCCCTATCCTGGCCTGCATGCTCTGGCTCCAGCAGAGTCAAGGCCCAATATTTCAGGTTCTCTGGCCAGGGTGTGCCCTTAGTCCTGGGGGAAAAAAACCCTCATCCATGGGGGAAATTTCAGTCAGAATACAGATCAGTGGGTCCCTGTGCGGGTTGAGGGATGAGGGCACCTAAGTGGGCAAGGCTGAGGGGATAGAGAGGGGCATTGGTGCCAGTTTACAGACCGAGCCCACAGAGAGCAGGGTTGCCCCAAGACACACTGAACTCAGCACCAGCCTAGAGGGTCCCAGGGTGGGGAGGAGGAAGTGGCTGGGAAGTGGGCAGCGGCTTTGTAACCAGAGATGGGCCAGGCAGGCTGAGGCGGCAGCTTCGGGCTAGGGTTTAAAATAGCGCCTCGGCCTGGCCAGGATCGGGTTCGGGTCACCCACAAGGCAGTGGCCACCACCATCCAGCTCAGGTTTCTTGCTCCATGATTAATGGAGGAGGGGGCTACCCAGGCATATGGGCCTGAGAAAAGGGGTCCAGGTACTGCCACTGAAGTCCTCTGACCAGGCTCTGGCCTGTCTCCCTTTTCCTCCACACCCACCTCCAAGGGACAAATTGCCCCAGCCACATCCTGATGCCCTCTCTCCTCTTTAGTAAACATTTAACACCAACCAGGGACCAGGCCCTTGACAGAGCATGGAGATGAGTAAGGCCTTGACCCTGTCCCAGGCCCAGGAGTTCTAGCCCCTAGAAGTGCACAGAAGGGGGAAGGTGATCAGTCAGTATTCAGAAGAGATCCTCCACATTTCACTGATGTTCTAGCCTCACCCTGAATGTCCTAGGCATGGGGAAAGCAAAAGGCGGAAAGACCCCCACAGGTTGCAAGAGAGGAGTTTAAGACCTCATATAAGCCTTCTACCAGAGAAAGGGAGGTGGCTAGAATGGGGAGGGGACAAGGACCTCTCAAAAGCTAATGATCATCCTGGAAAACTCCCCAGGATAGTTCACTCCCTCAGTGTTCCCTGGAGAGAGGAACCAAACAGAATGACCTACCCCTCCCCCAAGGCAATGCCCTCAGATACAGGTCTGAGGGGGCATTCTGGTCCTTCTGTGTTCAAGTAGGGTGCCCACTTCCTCAGGCTGACCCAAGGTATAGGGAAAGCGGTCAGGGGATATGAAGGGGGGGGTCCCCTCTTTAGGTTTTCGAGGGAAGGAAGTAGTTCTAGTCCTGCTTCCCCCATTATGCTGTTGGAAAGGGGGAAGAAACTACTTCAAACAATAAAAAGTTCTATCTAGGGGCCGGCCCGGTGGCACAGCGGTTAAGTTCGCACGTTCCACTTCTTGGAGGCCCAGGGTTCACGGGTTCGGATCCCAGGTGCGGACATGGCTCTGCTTGGCACACCATGCTGTGGTAGGCGTCCCACATATAAAAAAAGTAGAGGAAGATGGGCATGGATGTTAGCTCAGGGCCAGGCTTCCTCAGCAAAAAAAAGAGGAGGACTGGCAGTAGTTAGCTCAGGGCTAATCTTCCTCAAAAAATAAAAAAATAAAAAGTTCTATCTAACCATAATCCCTTCTCCACCGTCCCTTCTTCTTCACTGTCCCTTGCTAGAGTCTCTGGGCCCCTGGAGGCAGTGGCAACCTCTGGGCCATAGTCCCTGGGGCTTAGAAGGTATGGTTTCTCCCCACTTTCCCCTCCTTCCCCAGCCATAGGTCTGAGTAGGAGGAGGTGACACAGGAGGCTGAGCCAGCTCAGGGCTAGATCCCCTCTAACTGGAGCAATGGCCAGCCCTCCTGAGAGAGCTTGCATATATCTAAAAAAGTGTCTTGTATATCTTAATGATTTCTCAACAGCCCCTGATTGAAGCATGCCCAATTTAGCTGTGCCGTAAGTAACTTTTTATATTTCCTTGGGGAATCATTTTACTTATGAATCTTTTTTGAATCTGCAATCTCGATTAAAAGTTGATTTTTAATTTTTTTGTTGTTGTTGTTGGTCTCCATCTCAGCTTCTGAGATGCCTTCCTAGCAAAAAGGGTGGTAGCAGCATCAATCTTCCCTCATTAGCCTGTCTGGAGCAGAATAATTCTTCCTGAGGGGTGGGGAGAGCAGCCGCCAAGCCTCCCCTGTGGGAGCACCTGGGGTACGTGACCTGAGAGGGGAGCTGCCCTGGAGGAGAGGCTCACAGACAGGTTGTGGGAGACGTTGCCAGTCTCCTGCTCACCTACACTCCCCTATCTGCCCTATATCAGAGGCCCTCCCAACAGTTTTACACTGGGGGTGATTGTCCAGTCCATTCTGCCTTTCGAGTGTCTCCTCACCTATAGCTTAGGAATTTGAGGAGACAGAAAATCCTTCAAGGGTTCAGCTTGAGAGCACAAAACTGGTTCAAATCCTGACCCTGTTCCTGTACAGCTGCCACAGCCTGGGTAAGTCACCTCTCCTCTCAGAGCCTCAGTTTCTTTATTTGCCAAATGGGAATGTGATTGCTTAACAGATTACCAAGCAAGTAAACGGTTTACTTAGCACAATACCTCCAGAAAGGCAGCCTTTATTATTTTCTTGGGGGACTCCAGTACCAGGAAGCAGAGTTGAAACAATGCTGAGGGTCCTATCCCAATTCTGGACAGTATCTAGTTCTTTTTTTCAACCCATTCATTATCTAGTCCTAGTGACACCCCCTGAGATGGAGTGGGTGGCATAATTATCTCCCGGAGGAGAATAAGGGTCTGGTGGGGTTGGGACTTGCCCAGGGGCTGCCCCAGGAGGCCCTCCCAGAGCTCCTGACTCTCCCCTAAGAGACAAAGGTCAGGGCTGTAGCAGGAGGACTGGAGGGCAAACTAGGGTGAGAAGCTCTGAACTTAGAAGGGCCTACCCTATAGACACCCTCCGTGTCCCCCACCCCACCATTCCTAATAGTTGGGGGAGGGACTTGCCCAGGCAGTGAGCCTGCTGGCTCTGACCTCTAACCTCTGACTTCTGACCTAGGGTGGGCTCTCCAAGAGCCAGAGTCACAACCCAGTGTCGGGCTCAGGGGACGCGGCAGCAACCACAACCACGGTGGCTCTGGGAGTTAACGATTTACGAGGGGCCCCTTCCTGAGGCCTCCCTCCTCCCAGGCCCGGCAGGCAGGCAGGCAGGCAGGCAACCCGTGACTGCCCAGGCGGCTAGACACAGAACCAGTCCCACCAGTTCAAAGAGCAGTTCATCCCAGGCCCACCCCCAGGCACTACCTGAGCACCCCATTCTCTGGAGTCTGAAGGAGAAGGCAAAGTAGGGTTTAGTGGGGGTCCCCTGGTCTGAGGAGAGAGGCTGGGTCCTGTTTTCAAAAGTCCCAGTGTGAGGGGCATTTACAACCCTGCTCTGCCTTCTGGGGCCAGGTCTGTGAGGGGAGGCTGAGCCCCACCCCTCCACCTCCAGCAAGCCTTCCCCATACCACCCCACCCTAGCCTGCAGCTCTTGGGTAGGGCATTTTCAGGCCAGGCTGGCTTCTGGATGCCCAGGGCACCCCTCCCTTTGGGCCTAGTTTGGGGCTTCCCTTCCCCCAAGAGCCCATTCAGTTACCTCCTGGCCCCTCCCTCTTCCTGACCCTTGGGTGACCTGGAGCCACAGCTTTGGCCTCTGGGAGCATACAGTCCCACTCTCCTAGGAGAGACAGTTGAACCAGGATTGTGCCTAGAGAAGTCAAGAGTTACTGTCAGGGCATGACGCCCTCCAAACTGTGCCCACTCCTCTTCCCCCTTCCACAAAGAGGCTGAGTTCCCTGTGCCTGGCAGAGAATGGTGCTGTCTGGTTGTATGTAGCATGTGTATAGCTGTGCCTGGGCATGGAGAAATATGGAGTGTGAGTGTGTATGTTGGCCTGGGCTCTGCTCTCTCTTAGCCTCACCCCAGAATCATTTTGTTCTGGGACTGGAATCCCCTCCTCAGCCCTCCTCCCTTCCCCACTATTTAAACAGCTCAAGGCTAGGCTTAGGCCACCAAACTGACTTCTCAGGGATGGGCAGGCCTTGGCCTCTTAAGAGACAGACCTGGCTTTTCTGAATTTTCCCGTTAGTTTCACAGCTCTCTTGTTCTTTCTAAGGTCATTGGGGCAGGAATAGGGAGACCTAAGGGCCAATGGTCAGTATGTGAAGACCGAGACCCCATGTCTATCAGTTAAGCTTCTCTCTTCCCCCTGCCCATGTTTACACCCCCAGGCCTGCCCTGAGATTTTGGCTGAGGTCACAGTCCAGCATGACCCCACAGAAGACTATCCTGCACCCTGCCTTGAAATGCCTTTTCTCTCATCCTTTGTGATACAAGTGAAGGAACTGGGACCCAAAGAGGAGCAGACATCAGGCTCCAAGTTGGCCATCTTTATTGAAGACCCTAATTCCCACACTCCCCTCCATGCAGCCATTTCCCAGTCACTGGATGTTTAATCAGTGACTGACATTAGCTGATAAACGGCAGTCATGGAAAAGGCAGACTCCTCAGATAAGGCATGGATTTAAATCCTGCTTTTGCTACTTTGTAACCTTAAGCAGGTGTCTGAGCCCAAGGACTAAATAAGCATATGTACAGAAAGCAGTTAGCATGGTGCCAGACACATAGTAAGTGCTCAGAAAGATGTTGGCTACAATTGTTATTACTGGTGCCTACTTAGTGCCAGGCTTCAGGCCCAAAGCAGGTAGGAGTCTCTCCCTTACTCTCAAAGAATTTTCATTGGTGGTGGTAGTGAGGAGAAAGAGAGACAAATGAGCAAATAAAAGCTATTTCTGTGCAGTGTGGTCACTGTGGCCATAGACAGATGAGGGGCCCCAAAGCTAGGCCACAGAGTACAGTTGTTCATTGCATGCCTTGCAAAAAGGCACCTGGCAAAGGGAGCGAGGAAGACTGAAAGACAGTCCATGACCTGCTGCCAAAAGGGGGCTATATCTGCCAAGAGGGGGTAACTTTTCCTAATTTGCACAAAGACTAGTGGTGGCTCTGTAGATGTGGGCCAAATTGAGGCTGTGAGTGGAAATCAGAGAAGGTTCCCAGTGGAGGTGACACATGCTCTTGGTCTTCAGTGAGCAGTTCACTAGGTGAGCTTGATTAAGGCCCTTCTGGGCAGAGGGAACAGTACCTGCAAAGCCATGGAAACTCTGTCTGAGGGAACCACCAGTGTTGGGTGATGTTGGTCAGCAGGGCCCAGGGACTGCAGAGAGGAATAGGGCTAGTTAGCGAAGCCAGGCTGAGCTGGGGAAGGGGCTTGGTCTGAGCCCTAAGGGCTCTGAGGAATCACCACAGGATATGATACAGGTGACCCCCAGGGCAGATCTGTCTGTGAGAAGCCTCAGTGTGTCAGCAAACCTCTTCAGGGGTTAGGAGAACAACTTTGGTGCCACTCTCACTTCAGTTTTCTCATCTGAAAAATGGAGATGATACTACTACTAGGGCTGACATAAGGATTAAATGAGATAATGTACCTTCACTGTTTAGCACAATGCTCTGCTCAGGGTAAGGGCTTCATAAATGGGTATTATAACCATGATCCAGGAGAGCTGGATCCAGGGTTCTGGCCTGACACACTCCTACCCAGAAGACAGGGCAACTGGATGCAGGGTCCCTCTCTCCCCCAAAGGCACTGGAGACTTAAGGAACTTACTTCCTGAATCTAAGCTGATTGACTAAATAACTATGTGAAACAAATATTCCTTTTGGGGGCAGGGAGAGGGGAGGGAGTAGTGAACCAGGGTAGCTTCACTTCTTCTTGTGGAAGGAGGCTGGGGTGGGGATGGACCTCCCCAAGGCCAGACCTCACACCCAATCCATCCTAGGTGTCCTCCACTTGTCTCACTTGTCATGGTGGGGAGTTCTATGTGGATGGTTGGCACATGACATTTTCTGTTCACGCAGCACTTTTCATGTAGACAATTCTGCCCCTCTCCTCTCTGGATTCTACCAGAGTTGGATAAATGAGGGTCTGGGTCTGCCTCCAGTTTTTTGTTTTGTTTTGTTTTTGAGGAAGATTAGCCCTGAGCTAACTACTGCCAATCTTCCTCTTTTTGCTGAGGAAGACTGGCCCTGAGCTAACATCCATGCCCATCTTCCTCTATTTTATACGTGGGACACCTACCACAGCATGGCTTTTGCCAAGCAGTGCCATGTCTATACCCGGGATGCGAACCAGCGAACCCCAGACCGCTGAGAAGCAGAACGTACAAACTTAACCACTGCGCCACGGGACTGGCCCCCTCCCTCCAGTTCTTAATTTGCAGGAGAAGGGAAGACTCCAGGATCCACTCTCTAAACTGAGCCAGGCATATGCCAACACCCCTTCCCTGGGAAAGTAATCACTGGCATCACCTGGCTCATCTCCATTGCACCCTTCAGTCCCTTGGCCTTTGCTGTCCTGAGTTGTGGGGGAAGGCAGAGGTCCCCCCAAAAAAGTGGATAATTTATGGTAACTCCCTAAGATAGAGCCACTATCTATCCTCCCCCATGGATCCCAGCATGAAGCTTTTTTGGGGTATGTAAGACCTGAGTCTGCATGGACCTTGGGCTTCAGGAGCCCTGCAGGATTGAGTTTCATTTCTTGGGTCTTAGTCCTCTGAGGTCTACTGTTAACTCCTGGGGAACAGGTACCCCCTCACAGTCTGTGCCTCTGCTTCCCCAGAAAAGGTAAATGGAGGTGGGCTAAGGGCTTGGAGATCCTGGAACATCTAGACCTGGGACCCTTCCTCCTTTTTCCTTGTACGGTCAGGGCCCAACATGTTATCTGACAGGGTGGGGCCCAGAATATCTATCTTTAAGCAGTTTAGGGGTGATAATCTGAGGTGTTCACTTGCCTTAAAATTGTGTTCCCAGAGCAACTACCTTGTTTTTACTGACATGGTGTATTTGTTTGGGGTGGCTTTGAGAAAGGGGGCTGGAGAGGAGAGGAGAGGCTAAACACCTCCCCTAAGGAGCCATTTCTTGGCCCATAGTTAAGGGAGGACACTTATCAGCACTTGTGGAAGGAAGGGAGGGGGTGTCCACGATGTCTGGGGAGGGATCACTCCCTGTGGCCTGGGAGGTCAGGAGGAGTAGAGAGGCAACACATTCCAGATGAACTCTGCCCTTTGACACCTCCCTCCCTCCCCTACCCCCTGGCTGGGTCAAGCTCCCAAATTTAGAAGGCTTAGAGGGTGGGCGCCAGCAGCTGCTCCCAGGAGACCCAGGCCCCAAGGCCCTTGCCTGCCTGAGAGACAGGCAGGCTGCACAGAGGAGGAGAGGAAGTAACGAGGTGGGAGCTGGTTTCACTTCTCCCACCAACTGGTGGCTAGGAGGCACCCAGGTTGCCACAGTTAACTCCCTGTTATCTGGGCCCCAGTCAATCTCAGGCTGTAACACTTAACCCTATGCAATTTCCCCAACTGCTCTGCCCCTCCCTTGCTGGGGTCTCGGGTCTGGGGGCGGTGTTTTCTGTGTCTCACGGGGGAACACAAAACCCACCCCCACAAATTCCACAGACTTGGAGAAACTTTCTACCTTGGATTTATCTGCAGTTTGGGATTATATGAGCCTGGAGCTTGCTCTTGCCCGGAGCCTGAGGTGGCGAGGACATCTGCAGCCATAGGATTAGCCCAAACTGAGCAGATGGAGGAGCACTGAGTGAGGACGAGGATATGCGGGCCCAAACCTGTACCCACCGGGCTTTTGTTGTTTCTTTTAACCAGGGTCTACTGAGCGCTGCCCTGTGCCAGGCACTGTTTCAGGCTCCGAGTTCGTAGGCCATGGTCTCAGTGCACCACAATGTAGTCGCCTTAGCCCCAGGACTCAGGGCTTGGGCTGGCGCCTGCGTAGTTACCAAAACGTCCTTCCTCAGATCAGTTTCCTCATCTGTGAAATGGGGACGGAAATCTCCGCCCCTTTTCTCCTGGGAAACTGGAGCCCACCGAGTCTGAGAAAGCGCTCTGGGAAGGGTAGCATCTTTTAACACGCGTCTAGCTCCAAGAGCCTTCGCCTCGGAGTTCCCAGCCCTACGCGCACCTGAGTTTAGGGGCGCGGCCAAACCCTCCCTACTGGTCCTCGCAGCTTCGCAGCCCGCTGAAGAGAGGGGACAGAGGGACGGCGTATTACTACACAAGGTGGGTGTCCACGCCCATGCACCCCTCACTCCTCTTATTTTTTGCAAAGTTGCGGAAAAAGAGGTGCAGACGGGGCGCGCTGGGGAGCTGAGCTGAGCCGACCTCGTCAGAGCGCGGGGAGCTGGAGGCGCAGTGGCTGCGGCTCCGGCCTCAGAGCCTGCGGCGTCCAAGTGGCCAGAGCTGCGCTGGGAGGGAGGCGGAGGGAGGAGGGAGGGGAGCCGAGGTGGAGGAGGGGGGGGAGGAGGCTGCGTTGAGTCCGGTCCGGGTTTTGCCGGCAGCCCCCGGGCAGCGTTCAGAGCTCCTGCCCGGGCGGGCGCGCGGCGGCGGCGGCAGAGGCGGCAGAGCCTGAGCGGGGATGTAGAGGCGGCGGCACTGGCGGCAGCAGAGGCGGCGGCGGCGGCGAGAGCAGGCGCCCGAGTCGAGCGAGAAGAGCGGCGAACCTTGCCCCCCGAAGCCGAGCCCGGCGTCCCAGCCCTGCCCAGCCCGCGCCCAGCCATGCGCGCCGCCTGCTGAGTTCGGGCGCCTCACGCTGCGCCCTCCGCCCGCCGCGCCGCGCTTCGCTTGGGGGTGATTAGTTGCTTTTTGTTGTTTTTTAATTTGGGCCGCGGGGAGGGGGAGGAGGGGCAGGTGCTGTAGGCTCCCCCCCCTCCCCGCCTCGGGCCAGCCGCGGCGGCGTGACTCCGGCTCTGGACCCGGGCACGGCGGGCGGCGCGGCTGGAGCGAAGCGCACCGCGGCGGCGGTGCCCAGAGCGGAGCGCAGCTCCCCGCCCCGCCCCTCCCCCTCGGCCTCGCGGCGGCGGCGGCGGTGGCGGCTTGGACGACTAAGAGAGCCGGTAGGTGTCGGGCCATGGCCCTCCCCCGACCCCCCCGGAGGCCAGCCCCCTCCCCTTCCCCGCCTACCTCCCTCTCCTCCCCCGGGGCCCGGTGCGCGGCCGGGGCCGGAGTTCGCTGCAAGTCGGCGGAAAGTTTGGCGGCGCGGGCTCCCCCGAAGTTCAGGTGCGGAGAGCCAGGGACGGGGAAGGAGGGGTCCGTGTTTAGGAGGGGCTGGGGCGCCCGCAGCCTTAGCCACGGAGCCCCAGAGGCTGCGAGCCCTAGCGCCGGTGATCGCTCCCTGGCCGCTGCTATACTCAAGCCTCCCTAAGCCGCAGTCGGCTCGGTCGCAGATCACTGAGTTCAGACAAAAAAGGGTTTCAGGGTCGGGTACGGCGGGTTGGGCGCCGCGGATTGGGGCTGGGACTCTCCCTGCGGGGTACCGTCTTCTCCCCAAGTGCTCGAGCTTGAGGGCGCTGGGGCGGCGGGAGCCGGGGTCCTCACCTCTCGGTGTTGGGCGGGCGCTCCGCCTGCGGGGGCGGCTGATTGGAGATCTCCGGCGCGCACTCCCCTCGTCAGCCCCCATTCGCAGCCCAGTGTTTTGGGGGCGACGGTAACTGCTCTGAATGCCCTGAACCACGCGTGGCTGAGTCTCCCCCTCCACTTGGAGGGGGCGGCGGCCACTTCTGCATTTCCCCTCCCGGCTCCTCGCCCCCGCTGCCCGCGGGGTGCCTGGCGGGCTGATCAAGTTTGACCTTTTTTTTCCGTCCAAGTATCCCCATCACCACTGCTCCCCGCGGCCTCTCTCTCCCTTCTTCCCCAGCCTTGGGGAGTCTTTCAGGCTGTCTCCCGAGCCCCGCGTGGCCAAGCAGCGTGCAAAGCCAGGAGGGAGAATGGGGGTGTTCCTCTAGCTGCGGAACTGTTGGAGGCGGGTGTCCCAGGCGCCTGCCTCGCTGCTCTAGCCCCAAATTTACCCATGAATTTCGGCCCCAAGCCCCCCTCCCCTTTGCTTCCCCAGAGCGAGGGGCTAAACCGCCGAGAGAAGAATGTGTTAATTTTCTTGCTGGGGGAAGTTGTCCTCGCCCGGAATGGGCTGCTTTCCGGTGGGGAGCGCGGGGTGCGTCTGGCTTTGTTTATTTGTAGGATCGACAGAAAGTGAATGACCCCAGTTTTTAAATGGGGGGCCGCCTCCGAGACCTGTCAGAAGAGCTGAAGCACCCAATGAGCGAAAAGCAAGATCGCTTTTTGTTTTTTTACCCCCCTCAAGAATCGGAAGGGGTGCGCGGAGTTGGGCTGGTGCCATGGGCTGCAAGGAGACACCAGCAGATTTGGTGCCCCCTCCTTTGGTCTCCTGTGACGGCCGTCTGAAGGGTTAGCAGCCGCGCCCTACTTTGCCCCCTGGACCCTGGGTGGTCTGAGAGTTGCGTCTTCGGATTGGGGAGGCTGAAGGGGGACCGGCGAGCCAGCCTCTTGACCTCCGCCTTTCCCAGCGCGGCGAGAGCTGTTCGGAGCCCTTGGTTTTGGGGTGGCCTCAGGCCCCCCCCCCCCCCGCGTTTGTGCAGGAAGCGCTGGGGAGGGGGGCGTGTGTGATCGTTAGGCCCTCGCCCCCGCCGGAGCCGCCCCAGGGCGGCCGGCAAACAGAGTCCCTTTCAAGTTTTCCGCTGGGGCCGCCTGGCGGGGGCTGCGTGCGCGGTCGCTGTGGACTTGTTTGGAGCGCTATTTGAACGCCCGGCGCCACCTCAGCTGCCCCGGCCTGCGGGGGCGGGGGGTGTCCGTCCGAGCCAGAGAGCATTTAAATTAGACGTTTTTAGCTGGCTTACTGGCCTCGGCTTGCCCTTGTCTCCCTCCCGAAAGACCCCAGTACCCTAGGTTCCAACCGCCATAGGAAATCCAGGAACTGGGACCTGAAACCTCCTCCCACACCCCTTCTTGATAGCAATGCGGGGAGACTGAGGCCAGCACTACCTACTAATGCGTAGTGTTGATTTAGCAGTTTGCCTGGATGAGACTCGAGCAAGAGCTGGAGGGCGGGGATTGGGGGGGTGGGGGGTGGGGGGGGTAGTGGCCCGCTCTGCAGCTGTCACCCCCTCCCAGAACGGAAATTGTCCTCTCTCCTTGGGGAGGAGGGAGAGGGGGTGATTTTTGCCCTGGGAAGGAGTGGGAACAGCTGAGGGAGGTTGGCCTCTGAGTTCTCAGTCAGCCCTGAGAATCTTGGTAGAAGCGCCCCCCACCCCCCCACCCCCAATCCTGGCAGGAGCTGGGGCTCTCCCAGGAAAGCCTCTAGCCAGCCTTGAGCCTCCCTCTCCCTTGCCACCTCCCTTTCCAAGGTAGGGGCAGAGGTTCCTCTGCAGAAGACAGACCCTTGGCTGGCTGGCTGTCCGTTGGCGCCTTATTTATGTGTGTATTTGGGCCCGGCTGTTTTCCCGGCTCAGCAGGTGACCCTGGCCCGGGCCTCCTATCTCTCCCCCGACAGAGCCTGTTGACTTACCCGTGGGCCAGCGGCCTCGTCTTTATCACGTGAGGCCTGGAATGTCCACCCGGCTGGGCTGGGCTGGGTGGGGGAAGGGAAGGGGAGGGGAGGATTCTGCATCCAGGGCCCAGGCCAGCAGAGGCCTATGTTCCATGGGCTCACACTGTCACCCCCAACTCTCCCTTGTCTCTCTGACTTTTTGTTTGTCTTCTACCCATTTGGAAGTGTGAAACTGAGGCATATAGGAGTGTGGGGGCAGGGTTGCAGCTAGATAAAGAACTAAGTCTCTGGGAATTAAATACCCCATTTTCTTTAGGACCCCACCTAGTTATTTATGGGAGGGTGCAATGGAGACAGGGGTCTCCCTGGGAGGGAAGGATGTGGGCTGGCCTGAAGTCAGCTGACTTTCCAAGGTGCAGGATAGGGTGGAAGGATGAGGGGATAACTGATGAGCCAGACCCAGGCCTGCTTTCCTAGAGCCCCTGTCTGGCGGTGTGACCATGAAGTCAGAACTAACTCCCCAAGCATGGTGCTCTAGAGTGTGCCTTAATTGGCCAAGGATGGGGTGGGGCTCGCTTACTATTATTACTGTTATTATTATTGCCCACTCTTTATATGTAATTCACTTATTCATTCATTGGCGCATTGTGTATTTATTGAGCACCTGCTGTGTGTCAAGCCCCACTGTTCTGGGGGTGCAGAAATGAATCACTGACTCTGCCCCTCCTCTGGAGGCAAGCCCAGGTGGAAGCTCCGCCCTCTTTCCCCACCCCGTGGGGCCCTGATTGGGACTTCGACTTTTCTTTTCCTGGAGCTTTCTTCTCTTACCCACACCACCTGGTCCCATCCTAGTCTATGTGTGTGGTTGTATGGGTGTGTGTGTGTAAGTGTGTGTGTGAAGTGTCCTTGATTAAGTGTATTAATAGTTAAACTCTCACTCATAGCTGGAACTCACCAGACCACAAAAAGCCTCCCCAGTTACTCACGCGCTACTGCCCAACAAGAATATCCCACTCAAGTTTTTTTTTTTTTTTGCTTTCTGTTACTTCCCTCTTTATTCCCCCAACTCTGAGCCCACCTCCGAGGCTGTGGGCAATGAGAAAGGACTGCCCCTGAAAGATCCAGGAATCTTCAAGCATTCCACCTGCCTCCTAAAGGCAGTGTCAGCTGCTAGAGGAGGCTGTGTGGTTCTAGTCTGTTGCTCTGGGATGTGAGAATCTGGGCAGTGTGCGCGCTTATGACTCAGGGCATGTGTATCTGTGAATCTGTGGGTCGAGCGTGTGTCTGTCTTGGGGTGTGGGAGTCTGAGCATGTGTTTATTCGTGAATCAGGACATATGTATCTGTGGATCTAGGAGTTGTATTTGTCTGCATTGCGTATGTACATGTGTGTTTGTGAATCTGAGAGTATATATCTAAAAGTTGGATTTGTCCCTATGAATCTGGGAATGTATATTTTCTGAGTTGTGTGTGCTTGGAATTTTGGAGAGTGCGTGTTCATGATTTGTGTATATCTTTGTGTTTTGTATATGCTTGTAAATCTGGGAGTGTGTGACTCCCTGAGTGAGGTGCATCTGATTTGGGAAAGTGTGTGTGAATCTGAGAGTGGGCATATCTGAGCTGTGCGGGCAGTGGTCTGTGTCTGTCTTGGTGGCTGATGTCTGTGTTCCTTTCTCTTTCTGTATCTCTGTCTGCCAGTCTGTCATTCTGCGTCTCTCCCTCCCTGGTTGAGGCGCTGAGTGTGTGAGTGCGTGTAGCCTCAACACCCCCCACCCCCCACCCCCTGTCCTTCCCCTCCCCTGCCCTTTCTGGCAGTAACTGGGCAGCCTCCCCTGCTGCCTGCCTGCTGGGAGTTTTGGAAGCCATGGAGGGAGACAGGCTGGGGCCGGGGTGACAGCGCGTATCCACGGCGATGGCAGCCTGTGATTACGGGAATAAAAGGATTTTAAGGTCATGGGTGTATTTTTTTTGTTTTGTTTTATGTTTTTTCCCCCCTTTGGTGGAGCCAGTGGCAGCAAAGGGCCAGAGCTGTGTGTCTGCAGGTTGGGCGTCTGTCCCCAAACAAGTGAACCTGGATATGTGGGACTTTCCTGGGAACATGAACACATATGTGTACATGCGTGAGCAGAGCTGTTAGAGCGTGTGTTCCTATTTGCCTACTCCCCATGTGAGAGTCCACAAGGCTGTTCCCTGGGGGAGAATTCCCAGGAAAACTTCTTGCTTCTTGGTGTTAGATGGAGCTGGAACCCTGCAGTCCTCCATGTGCTGAAGAGGATCTGGCCCCAGTCCTTGCCGATCCATCCTCCCCCCAAACCCCCAAGTAGGGTGTCTCTGGCCAAAGACTGGTGAGGCCCAGTCGCCTGGGCCAGGCCACATCTCGGGGTGTCAGTGCCCCTGGCCCTGCTCCAGCCCCTGTAATTGCATTCTGCCGCCTAATCCCCCCGCCAGCTCAATTAGATCGCAAATTCTTCTTCATTTCCTGCCTCTGATGCTGGCCTCCCTCTGGGCTCGCAGGCCCTGAGAGGGAGGGAGGGGATCCTGCTCCCCTTCCGCTAGCACTGGGGGCTCTTGGAGGGGATATTCTTCGTTCCTGGCATACTGGCCCTGGGGTGCAGGTTGGAACCCTGGGGGCTAATAGGACAGGGATCCACTGACCCTTTTTGGACTAGCCTCAGTATCCGCATACTGGGGGAGGGGGCTTGTGTTATCTAGTATACCGGCTCTGGGTAGACCAGGTCCCTAGGCAGTGCCCTCACCCCAGGCCCCCACAGGCTCTGTCCTTCTGCTCCCTGAGCAGTTGCTGGCCACATCCTGGCACAGCAGTTGTGACCTTGTTTTTCACCTTTTTATGGTGTCTGTTCTAGAGGCCAGTAGGACTACAGCTCCCTTCTACTGGGTCCTCCTAACCTCTCTCTTGACCTCACCCAGGCAAGTGTGTTTGAGCACTGGCTCTGGAGTCAGTCCTGGCTCCAGATTCTGGACATGTTACTGTCTAGCTGGATGTATGACCTTTGAGTGAGTTGCATTCTGTGATCCTCAGTTTCCTTATCCCTGAAATGGGATAGTAAGAGTACCTGCTCCGCAAGGCCATTTTCAGCTGGACACAGGGAGGGTTGTGCAGTGCCCAGCACCAGTGGCTAACCCAGTCAGCCTTCAATAAAAGCTGGCTTTTGTGGTGATGAGGACTTCATATCCCCCAATGAAAAGGAAGAAAAGAACATGTGGCTCACACTTAGTGTTTCTGTTTCAATTTTGCTAATTCCCCAGTGTGTGATCTTGGGCGCATCACTTTGCCTCTCTGGATTTCCCTTCACCATCTGTAAAATGGGACTGATAATGGGCCTGACCTCACAGGGCACATGCGAGGGTTGGTTATCTGCATGCAGATGCTTGGTCCCAGCCGCCCCAGCAGATTTTCAGTGTGTTATTTGCCCTCTTCTTTCTTTCCTCATACCAAGCCTGGCGTGGGGTGGGGTTGGTGAAGACACAGGCTCAGGGACAAGGGGACTGGCTAAGGTCATGAGGTTGGTAATGGGGTCTGGGTGGGGTGGGAGGGCTAGGGGATGACCTGCTGGCTTGCTCACTTGCTTACTCGCTGGCTCAGCTGAGCTGTGAGCATGGCCTTCCCTCCCTGCTGGTCTCTGTGGAAAGCAGTGGCTTGGCTGATTTTTTTTCTGTAGAGGGGAAGCTGGATGTCTACCCCCTCCTTCCCCAGGAGGCACCCGTGGCAGCGGCTGTGCTGACAGGCCTCCTGGCCTTCTTGCTAGGGTGGCTGGCAGCTCTGGAAGGCTGGCTGTGCACAGATCAGCCAGAGGGAAGAGGGAACTGTGGAGGTCCCCTGCCATCACTAATCCCCACGGCCCCTCCCATCCTCAGCCTGTCCTCTCTACTGATGGAGAAACAGACAAGAGCCCCAGCAGGAGGAGAGCTGGGGAGACTGGCTCTGCTGGAGGTGGAAAAGAGGGACAGGCCCAAGGTGGGGGGCAGCCCTCTGCTTCAGGGTCACCGTATCTTCCTGGCCAGTCTCCTTATTTCTATGACCTCTGTCACTCATTGGCCTAGACTCTTTAATATTTCATGGCCCTTGGAGCCAGTCCTCTGCCCCAGCCCACACGACCCCCTTTGTCTGCCTGCTGCTCCCCACCCCTCCCACCCCCGCCCCAGGCATCCCTGTCGCTGGATTGCTGAATTACTGACCCTGAGGCTGCCTCTGCCTTCCTCCAACTGGCCCTGACACCTTCCCTGTCCCTCCTGACCTGCCTCCCCCGCACCTCTACTTGTCACAACCTCCATCTCTCATATGCATTCTCTCCCCTTCCCTGACATCTCTGACCATCTCCCTGCCCTTTTCCTCCATTTTCCTCTTTTGTTGGCCTCCTCCTTCCCAGCAGAACAGAAACCACGGCAACTGGTCTGCCTGCCTGGCCCCCTCTCCCGGGTCCACCCCTTC
Organism: Equus caballus; assembly: GCF_041296265.1. Lineage (NCBI taxonomy): Eukaryota > Metazoa > Chordata > Mammalia > Perissodactyla > Equidae > Equus > Equus caballus. The sequence continues at coordinate 52,816,907 of NC_091697.1, read as the reverse complement.
CTGCCCCCTCCCCCGAGCTGTGCTGGCCGTGAGAGCTGGTTTTATTTATTTTTCTGTTTGTTTGGGAAGAGGGCAGTGGCAGTTCTGGGCCCTGGCTGCTGCGCTCTGCCTAGAGCAGCGGGCAGGCGGGCCATGCTGGCCTCCCAGGAATGTGGCCGGGACGCCCCGCGCTATATTTACTCCTCTCCAGCTGCCGGCCCCAGCGGGGCAGAGCCAGGCCTGCCCGGTGGCCCCAGGGGAGCCCTGTACCCACCCTCCCTTATCCAGCAGACCCCACATGGCCCTTGAGCCCACTGCTCCCTCCTTTCCCTGTGACCTCCTCTGACCTCCTCGGACTTGCTGGGCCTGCCAGCAGGAACACTCCTGTGCCATGTCAGTACAGGCATAAAGTGCGGGTGCTAGGGCCTGATTCGTGTGGGGCAGCACCTGGCAGCCCCCACACCCCTACCCAGGGGCCTAGCCTGGGCCTGTAATCTGGTGGCCAGAACTATGCAAAGCATCTTTCTGGGCCTCTCCCCACCAGTCCTGGTCCTCACTCTTGCCACAATCCCCTCAGCTCTGCTGTGATCACTGGCAGGGGTAGGGTGGGGTGGGGGCCCGAGCCAGCATAAGCAGCTGTGTTCCCTGCACCGCTGCCCCACTCCCATATAACTTGCCCCCTGCTGGGCCTCCCAGGTCCCTCACACAGACACACATACATGTGTACACCTAGGCACTTGCATATACTTACACAACACACATGAACACATGCTGGATTGTGCCTTCCTTGGAGGCAAGGCCATGCCTCCTGTCATTGATTCCGTCATTCATCAGATGCTTATGGGATTTTTTGAGCCTGCTCCTTGCCAGCCTTGCAATGGGATGTGGCAGTGATTCCTTCCCGTACCCCAGGGCCTGGCACCAGCTAAGTGTTTGAGGAGCTTTAGCTGCTGCTGTAATCAATTGCTTTCCCCCAGTTATTACTATTATAATAATAATATGTCATAACAGAGGTCATGACAATGGCTAACCCATCCTAAGCCCTCACTAGGGGCGGGTGCTGTCTTAATAGTTTTCTGGCCTTCACTTCCTTTAATCCTCACAGTAGCCCAATGCGTTAGGTGCTGCTAGCATCCCCATATACAGATGAGGAAACTGAGGCTGGAGAGTTTGTGACTTGCCTCTGACAAGTGGGATTGGGTCCTGGCAGAACCTCTCACTGGTTGTGAACACCATGAAGACAGCCAGGGCTGGTCTGCCTGTGGTGTTTCCTGCACCTTCCACACTGCCTGGTACACAGCAGGGACTCCCTAAATGCTCGCTTAATACAGGCCTTGTTCTCTTTCCTTCGTGAGGCCCCCATACCCCTGGCAAGAGGCCTTGCGTGTGGTGCAGAGATGCACTGGTTGGCTAGTTGGGTGAACGAAAGAATGAATCAATGAATGACCAGATGATTGGCTGTGGGAATGAGTGTTCTCAAGGGACACTAGGATGCAGAATGTATTTGTGCTGGTGATCAGACTGTTATATGGAGATCCACTGGCCCGGTAGAGGATTCTGAGAAGTAAGGTCAGAGGCAGGGCTGAGAGATGTGGCCAGAGACCAGTAGGCTGCTGGGGCTGAGCCCTTGGGGTGGGTCATATCTTCTCTCTCGACCTCAGTTTTTCCATCTATCAAATGGGCTTGGGAGCCTTTGCCCTGGCTGGCTGCCAGCTGGCCTGGCTGGGGCTGGCCTGGGAGCATGAGAAGTGAGGGGACTGTGGTGGGAAGGAGGAAGCAGTGGGTGGTGAAGACAGGAAGGTGAAGCGTGGAGCTTGGCTTGGAACCTGAGAAGCAAGGAGACCAGCCCTGACCTGACGCCCGTCCTCCCTCTGTGCTGCAGGCTCACGAATCCTGAGCTACCTACTCTTGCTGTGGCGAGGGCTGGGCTTCCTAACATCTGCAGCCTCAGTGGCTGTGTGTGCCACAAGGAGGTGACCTGTCCTCCAGGACTAGACCAGCTCTATCCTCAAGCCAAGTTCCTGTTGACTCTCTGCCTGACCCACCTCCCCCAAAGCTAGATGGGAAATTGGTTAGCTGGGCTCATAGCAACAGGCGAGGGTGGGGTTGGCCTGCGAGTGTCAGATCTTGATGGCCTAGAATTTTTAGTCACAGATGTCTAGAATCATCGAATGCGTGGAGCAGAGGGATTCTCATCAAGATTCTTGCCGCGTTAGGATTCTAGAATCACAGAACCGTGGGTTTTTCTGCTGGAAGGAAGCGTGAATGGTCATGTTTCAATCTTGTTTGATGCTAGGGGACATTGAGGATCTGAGGGGAGGGGCTTCCCTTTGGTACCCTTGGGTGACACGAGTACATACCTGAGATAGAAACCCAGTTCTGCCTCTGGTCTACCCATCTTTGGAGATCTAGCCGACAGGGGGAGTGGGCTGTGTGGGCCCAGTCAGGCAGCAAGGGGATGCGGCTGGCCTGCAGGCACAGGAGGGGTCCTCACTGCAGTGCCCGCCGCCCGCTGCCCACGCTTCCCCAGGCTCAATGTGAGGAGGAAATGCAGGCTGTTGCTTCCAGCGACAGCCGGCAGGGCCGGGCGGCTTCCCAGCTCCCCCTCTGATTCAAGACCGCCTGCAGCTCCCCCCTCCCTTGGGGGCCTCAGCAGCCCCATCTGTGCAATGGGGAGAGGAGGCTCTACCCCACAGTCTAGCATCACAAAGACAATACAGTTGGGATTCTTTTCAAGACCACTGTTAGGCTGTGGGAGAGTTGGGAGAGTGGTCCGGAATAGCCAGCTGGGCATTTGGACCCAAAGCACTAAGAGGTTCTGCCTGGAGTCACCCTAATGCCTCCAGTAGCCTTGGAGGGCTGAATTGGTTCCTGGGGCAGAAAGTGTGGTGGGGGTTAAACAGGTAGAGAATGGACCTGCCGTCAGAGGCTCCTTCAGGAAGCGCTCTAAATGGGAGGCCTAGCTCGTTGGACTCTCTCCTGACCTCAGTGTACCCATCTGCAAAATGGAGGGTGGTGTTCCATGAGGTCATTCATTCAGTGTCTACTCTGTGCCTGGATATGTGCTGGATGCTGGGAATACTGGCAATGCCGAGGCAAGTGGCAGAGCGGCGGGTTGGGGAGGGGGTCTCCTTGGCTGCAGACACCGGGTGGGAGTGTGATTTGGCTGAAGGGGCGACTCTGGGAGAAGGAATGAGGTGGGGAGGAGATAAGGAGCCAGCCAGCGAGGCAGTGTCCAGCGGAAAATCCCAGCCATTCTCAGGAAGTGTTTCCTCCGCCGGTCTCCTGGGAGGGAGGCAAGGCAAGCAGGAAAGGAGGGTAGTTGGGGGCAAACAAGGCCCCTGAGCCAGTCCAAGTGGAGATGTCCCAGGTCTGGCAGCTGGGCAGCTGAGCCCCTCGCACTGCTGGAGGGCTGGAACGCACCACCCCCCATGCTCTGAGGCTGGGTCTGTGGTGGGGGACCCAGGCTGCCAGGAGGCGCTGGGCCACAGTGCAGATTTCAAAGCCTTCCCCAGGGGCTTCGTCGTGCCCTCCGCCCTGTCCTGAGCTGCCGCCGCGGGGGTGGCAGATGCTGTTTCATCGGCTGAGGTGTGTGGGAGGCCTCCGGAAGGTCCTCCTGGGAGGTTCCGGGGGGCAGCGGGGGCGTCGGCAGCTGCCTCCCAGCCAGGGCTGGCTCACGGTGGCCTCCTGGGTCCCTCAGTCCCCCAGGCCTAGGGGCTGGTGCTTTGGAATTAAGACTGGTCCCTCCTGCCTCTGCTCCCCCCACTGCCCACCAAGCTTCTTGGCTCTGGCCCCCTCCCATCCCTGGCTGCGTCTGCAGAGCCCCCCGGGGAAGGCAGGGGAGGAGGCGCAGCGGGCTCAGAACAGCGGGTGCCCGCGCAGCCAAGTATTTGCGCGAGCTGTCAGAGACAGACAGGCATGTGGGGAATTTGGTGCGTGTGGGGCTGGGGGAAGCAGCCGGGTGGGCAGGCAGGCAGGAGGAGGGAAGCTGGGGCTGCGTCCCCCGCCTGTTGAACCCTGCAGAGACCACCATTCTCCCCAGCACAGCCCAGAAGGTGCATCCGGCACCTTCTTCCTGCCTGTACCGGTACAGTGAGGGGAGTGGGATCCTGGCTGCGGTCTGATGACGGTGCTGACATTGGGGAAGGGGGTGCCCTGTTGTGGGCCAGAGCCTAGGAGAGGCTGTCTGGTGGAGTGTGGAGCCAGGCAGGAATCCGGGTTGTGCCCGACTGTGGCCTCCAGGAAATAGCAGCTGTCATGCTCCCTCGCCACCGCGCCCCCCCCAGCCTGGCACAAGTTGTTTCCTGGCCAGGGTCCGGCTAGGGCAGATTGGAGGAGCCTGGTATTGCCCAGCCTGAGCAAGGAATGGACAAGATGGAGGGGGCCATGTTTATAAGCCTAAAGGTACTTGGGCTGCTGGGGAGGGCCTCCCCCCAGGCATTCTTTTGCTGAAGCAGGTTGGAGTCACTTTGAGAGGAGGACCTCAGCCCTTATCTCTTTAGACAAAGACCCCAATTTAGCCACTTTTGTGGTCTGCTCTCCAATAATGCCTCTTAGGCAGCTCAGGGCCTAGAACTAAGTAATACTTGATGTTTTGTAGCTGAAAACCCAGAGAGGGGGATACTCTGGCCCAAGGTCACACAGTGGGTTTCCCAGCCTTCTCTCTACACTCATATGGGTGGAGCCAATGGGAAGAGGTGAACATTGGGGGTTTTCTGGGGTAGAGGGGCCTATATTTAGTCAGTCCTGCAGAGCCAGGGGGCCCCTGGGAGCAGCTGTTGGTGGGGGGCAGACAGAGGCCTGGAGCCTCATTTAGTCTGGACAGAAATATCCTCCCCCCACCCACCCACCCACCCACTGGCTGGGCGGCCAGGCTTCGGGCTTGTCCCCTGAGGGGCAGCTTGCCTGGGCCTGGCGGCCGGCGGGACAGGCAAGATGACCCGATAGGCTTTTCCCAGCTCAGGTTTCGATGAAACAGGAACCGGAGCCGCAGCCTGGGCTGTGGGGGCCAGGGCAGCCGGAGCCTGGGGGGCCCGGGCTGCCTCCCCCTGCCCCGTTCCCCCCTTCTCCCTGTGATACTGCCTCCCCTTCTCAGCGGACTGGGGAAGCAGCAGGTTATTTATCAAGCCAGCCTCCCTGCGGCGTCTGCCCGCGCCTCCCCCCCACCTCTTGCGCTGGCGGCCATGAGCCCAGCAGAGCAGGGTGAGCTGGGCGGGCGGGCAGGCAGGCGGAGGGATGAGCTTGGGAGACGTGAGTCATCCCATCGCCAGCAGCCCCACGAGGCCCTGTGGCCTGGAAGGCAGAGCGCACTCACGCACTCCCCACACCCAGGGGCACACACTTGGGACAGACACAGTCATTCAGCACACATAGTTCCACACGACCTAGCACACACAACTGACACGCACGGTACAGGCTTGGTCACATACATCGTGGACACTTCAGAAGTACATTCGCTGTTACACTCACAGCCCCAGCCTCTGGCACACACATACATACTATCATGTACATAGGCATATAGGCATATGCAGCCACACATGGGTGTGCCGTGCCCCTGGGAGGACCCCACACACCGCTCCAATGAGGCAATTGTATGTCTGCTCCATCCTGTCACAGGCTCAGGCAGTTGTCCTCAGGTCACAGCTCACACCCAGATGGTGCCATAGAATTGGGCCAGGAGCACTGACACAACAGAGCCTGGGGTGTGTACACACACACAGCGTGCTTGGAGCTCCACTCACCCAAATGCCTCCTCTTTAGGCTCACACAAAGGAGGCCTGACCCTCAGCCATGAAAAGTCAGCTGAGTTCTATAAGGTGGGTGTGGGAGGGGAGACATTTTTCCCCTCCTCCAGGCTGGCTTGGCCCTCTCTGGGGGAGGAGGCCTTGAGTATCAGCCCTCCAGGATGGGGAACTCTGGCCCAGGCAGAGTGGATTGTGGGTAGATGGGGGAGGGATACAGAGAAGCTAGGAAGAGGAAAGGCTGGAGAAGGAAAGCCATGAAAAATCAATTTTCCTAGGAGCGCCAAGTGGCCAGCTGCTCCCCCTACTCAAGGGGAGGGGTCCTTGAGAGATTGGGGGTGCCAGAGATTGGGAGATCGGAGGAGGAATGATACCCCCTTGATCTAGTGGGCTGTGCCCCAGGAGTCTGTGTGCCCATGCTCCCTGCTCACCCCAGCACCTGCTTTTCTCTGTCCTCTTGGTTCTCAAGCCCCTCGTCTCTCTTGTCTTGCAACCAGCACCCTGGCACTTAGAATTTGCACATAGCCCATGGTTCCCAGTCTGCTGGCTTGCAAAATGGGTACAGAGCTGGCCTGAGTACAGGGAGGGTCTGGGCTACCAGGTTGGAGGGATGCCCTCAGGGAGCCTCTAAGCTTCGCTGCCCATTAGAGCTGGGGCCTGCCTTCTCTGGACTGGGCACAACTAGGGGCATACCTATTTTTCATATACTGAAAAATACGCTGTCTTTCAGATGAGAGAATTGAGTCTAACAGGGATGGCTTCATGGTTCTGGAGGGCTTTGGAGAGTCACCTAATACCCAGACTATGGATCATTCTGGGAGACAGCCCAGCAGGGGTCAAGGCACAGGTGGCTCTAAGGACTGGAGCTGGCCCCAGCTGGTTCCTAGTCCTGGTTACACAGGTCTCCTCCATAAAGGCCTGGACAGTGGTCAGGGAGAGGAGAGGGGCCCAGACATCATGAGGAAGACAAATAGTAGCCAGTCAGGAGGACTGGATGTGCCCTGAGCCATGGACTCTAGAATTGGACAGTCCTGGGCCCCAAACCTGGCTTGGTCACTACCTGCTGTGTAATCATGGACCAGTCTGCCAACCTCTCTGATCTCACTTTTGCCACCTATAAAATGAGTATGAGCCTTACTTCTGTGTCTCAAAGTTGTAGGACCTGAAGTAGATGGTGGGGTGTGGTTCTCACCATGTCACCCCTGGATCTCTGGATGAGTCCAGTTCTCCCCCTACCTGTCTGCTCCACCGAAGCTGGCATTTTTCTGGGAGTGGTACCCCACAACAAGGACTCTCTAATTAGAATGTCTTGGATTTAGCCTTCTCTAGGGCTCTTCTCAGATGGGAGTGCTGAGGTGTGAGAGTGAGGAGGCTGACCTTGGGGCCACAGGGAGGGGGAGGGATGGGAATGGGTTGGACTCAGGGTCCTTGGGTGTCAGGACATTCCTGGGGGCTTCACAGTATGGGAAGAAACAGAGGCCCGACCACAGTTGCAAGGCTTTCTCTGCCCCCAATTCTCCCACCAGACAGCATGGCCATGAGTTAGACTCAAGCAGAGACTTACAGGTGGCAAACAGGGCCTTTGCAGAGTAGTGAGGGGCTTAGCACATGCCTGTGTGGAAGGCCTGTCGGGACTGTGGGAGATCTAAGGAGTTGCTGAGACAGAGCAGGAAGGCCTGGGGGGCCAGGGAGCTGGGACAACGGTTGGCAGGAAGTATAGGTGAGTTCTTCCTGTGGCCAGAAAAGGAAGTGCAAGCCTGGCCAGCTGGGTGCTGCCCTCCTTGTAGCCTTCAGACCCCTACTGTATGCTCATCTCTCCATGTTCCTGCAGGTAAGAGGGTGGTGGGGGGCATGTTTGGGGATGTTCTTTGGGGCTGGGGAAACTGAGGCACAAGGAATTGGCTCAGACCCAAAGGCAAACAGTGGCAGAACTGGGGCTCCAACCTAGGTTACCCAACACTCCTGGCTTGAACTGTCCCTGACCCTCATTCTTATGCCACCTGATGATGACAGTAAAAATAACAACACAGCTAACATTTGTTGAGCACCTATTGCATGCTGGCCCTCCACTGGGAACTTAACATGTTTCCTCTCTAGGACCCTGTTTGGGGTGGGGCTGTCATTGTATGCATTTCACAGACCAGGGAATGGGTTCAGCAAGGTCAAACAACTTGTCTAAGGTCACCCAAGGTGGGGGCCACAGAATGGGAGAGGAGCCCTAACTCCAAAGCCCACTTTGACCCTTTCATGGCCTGAACCTGTGCCTCTGGGGGGCTCCCACCCATCCTCCATAATCACATAAAATGAGTAATATTCTTAGGTGGGCCAGCCCCCTCCCCACCTATGCTCAGCCCCATGACTGTCCTAGGGCCCTCTGCTATCTCAGGGCACTCCCCAGGTTTGGACCCCAGGGCCTTGGGACTGCTAACCCCTCAGGCCTGGTAGGGTGAGCCCTGTTGGCCTTGGCTTCTGCGGAGAAGTGATTTACTAGGAGCCAGATAGGGAGCAGGGGATGCCCCGGGGAGCAGATGGATGCCCCTTAGGGTTACAGGGATCTCCTTGCAGACAAGTTCTGGGAAACTCAATTATTAGGCTTGTGAGAGCCACCTAGAACCCTGGTCTGGGTCACACCTCCCACACCCCATCCCCCAACTTCCCACCTTCCTGGGGGCTCCTTTCCCCTCTTTGGGGAGCCCTGCAGGAATAGTTGAGAAAGTGCCCTTGAGCTAGAGATTTCTTCCTCTTCTGTACACAGGGGCAGCCACAGTGACCCCCCCAGCCCCAAGTCAGTGTGCCAGTTAGCCAAAGAGAGCACCAGGCACAGCGTGGCCCTGGGTCAGGGCTCACTAAAGGTCACTGAGTCTGGTTTATTTTGCTGGAAGTTGGTGCTGGCCTCAGGTGGAGGGGCAGACTCTGGGCTTGGGGCCCTGTGCTGTCTGTCAGGTCACTTCCCCTTTCTAGTCTCAGTTTCTGCATCTGTGAAATGACTGAGAGTCTGCTCTGCACATTCTCTGAGGCAGGGGTAAGTCACAGTCAGACAGATATATCCTTATGCCCTTCGACTGGTGTTCCCAGGGCCTCTGGGCCCAGGGCTCCTGCAGCCCTCATGCTGGCCCAGAAAGTAGGAGGAGCAGGGCAGGCTCTAGAGCTGGGCCAACCTGGATTTTAGTCTCCCCTCCACCATCCACAACTTGAGTAACTGACCAGTCACTGCCCCCACTCAGCTCTGAGTCTCAGTGTCCTCATCTGTGAAATGGGTGGACCATGGTGCCTACCTCTGGGCTGCTGTGAGGATAAAACAAGATGCTGGGGACGGAGCACCTGGCACAGACTCAGCTGATGGTGGTGACAGTAGAGACCCCCCACCAGGCTGTCCTCCTGGTCGCTGTCTCCCCAACCTTGGTTTCAGGGATTCTGGGAAGGAGACAGTGCCAGTCTGCTGGCTCAGCTGGCTTGGCCACTGACCTTCAGAGCACCCAGGCTGTCAAGGCCGCCTGGCTGCCAGGCAGGCGGGCAGCAGGGAGCACCAGCTAGCTCCTTGCCTGACGCAGCCCGCCCTTGCTCCCACCCTCCTCTCCCTCTCTGCGCCTGTGTGTGAGCTAATTAATCTCAGCCCCTTTGGGAAATTAGAACGCTGCAGCCGCGGCTTCCTCAGCCTCTCGGTGCTTGTGCTACTGCCGGGCCCTGCCAAGACCCACTGGTTTGGGAGTGTGGGGTGGGGGATGGGGGCAGCAGGATGAACTGGGCAGGCATGGGTCTCCCTGAGCCCCCCATCTCCTGACTGGGGGGCTCTGGCTTCTCAGCCCCCTCCCCTCACAGACAGCATCCGTAAGGACGCCGGCCAGTTGCCCTGCAGGGGTGAAACCCAACCCTTAGCACCTCTGTGACCAGGTCTTGAGGCTGGTATGGTCACCCCTCAGCCCACATTCCATCTCATTGCAGGGTCCCCTTGCCTGCCCAGCTTGGGCTGGTGGAGACAGATGTAATTATGGAATTTTGCTTGGGAAATTAATTTGAAAAAGTTAATTAATTGGAGGTTCCGGAGGTAGCAGGCTCCACGCCCAGCCAGTCCTACTGACGTCAGTGCTGACCTGCCTGAGACGCGTAGCTTCCTGGGCAGGCTGGGGAGAAGGGACCCAGTGACCTGGCTGGGCAGCCCTGTGACAGGCAGCTGCACAGTGAGGAGGAAAGGGCAGACCAGTGTCCTGGCTCAGAGTGGGCACCTGGAAAGAGTTTGTCGACTGGACCTGCTGAGATGAACTTGGCATCCTGAGAACTCAGCCACTTGTTTGTATGTTCAGCAAGCCATTGTCAAGCTTCTCCTGTACACTGACCCTTGTCTCAGGTGCCCCCAACCAACACAGACCACTGAATGTTTTGTCCACTTCTTCCAAATCCTTTTCCTCAAGGTAAACTTGTAAACCTCTACCCAAAGGCTTTTCCTAAGGGCTCACGGAACACTGTAGATGTAGCACCTGTGGCTCAAACAGGATGTGACTTGCCCGGGTCGTTTAGCTGTATCCCCCAGCAGGATGGAGTAGGGGATGTATAAAGCTTAGGCTTCTTCCCAAGGAATGAGTCTTCCCACAGGCAGCCCCCTCTCAAGTGTGGGTGATAGGGGCCTTAAAGTTTACTCTCTGTTCCCCGAGGAGGGGGCCAGAGAAGATGGCCAAGCCCTTCCACCCTGGCGCCATTGTGCCTCCTTCTCCCCTCCACTTGGACACTTGTGGTACCCTGTATGTGTATGTAGGGGCTTTCCCCACCACCCCACCCAATCCTCAGATGACCTAGCTGGGCTGAGGTGGGAAGCCCCAAGTCTCCCTGGGGTACATAGGGACCCCACTTCTGGGCCTCCTGCAGGGCCCCTGACCACAACAGCCCAACCAAGTTCTAGTGTCTGGAAGAGGGTGAGTTCAGTACAGTCTTTATACAAACAGAGGAAGGGTCAGTGCTGGGGCAAGAGGTGGACAGGTCAGGGATACTGACCTGCAGGAGGCCAGCAAGGTGAGAACCATGGAGTTTGAAGAGGTTTGGTTCTGGGTTTCCTCAAGCTGTGTGGTCTTGGGCAGATCCCTTAGCTTCTCTGAGCCTCATTTTCCTCATCTGGGAAATGGGGATGATCGTATATGTTATTCAGTGGGCTGTGGTGAGGCCCAGCAAGGTATAACCACTTGAAGTGTCTAGCCTTGGCACCAGGCTGGGTGGCAGAGCAGGGAACCGATGGGACTGTTCTGGTGCCAGGGCCTGAGAAGGCCAGCAGGTTTTGGGAGGGGAATGTGGTGCATGTGGTTGGGACAGAGGAGCTGGAGGACACAAAAGAAAACTGATATTTGTGAGGCACCCAAGAGCCAACAGCTAGCAGCTCAGAGCCCTGGGGCCTCTAGGGGGAGTCAGTCTATACAGCATCCACTCCCTGATTTGTTTAGTGCATTCCTTCACCTCCAGGATGTCCCCAGGATCCAAGTGGGCCCTGCAGTTAATTGTGTAGCCCTCACCTCTCATAGTTGTTCAGAACAAAAGTGACTGTCATTGCCAGGCTGAGCTGAGCACTTTGCATCCCACATCACTCTGATGTGGTCTGTAGTTGTGGGTTTCTTCAAGGTCTGACCCCTAGTCCTGGGTTTAAGTGGGCCACACCCTCTCCCTGAGCATCCTGTGTGGGCTGGGTATGGGGGTCAAAAGGAAGAAGCTTCCCCTGCCCACCTCACCTCCAAGAAGCCCTCCCTGGTACCACCCCCCAGCACGTTAGGCCATTGGCTGAGCGCTTGGGGTTCTCTGCACAGACTAGTTGAACCCTTCTGTGTGTGTGTGTCCGTGTCCCCGCTAGACTGGGCGCTCCCTGAGGGTGGGATCCATGGCATCTTTCTGTATCCCATGCCCAGCACAGTTAGCACTGGGCAGGGGTCATAGGGCTCCTGTTTTCCTATTTTACAGCTGGGCCAATTAAGGCCCTTATGAGGACATTGCTCAGCCTTTTGAGGGGCAGAGCTAACCTGGCGCAGGTGGGTGTGGGGCCACAGGCGCCCTCTGGGGTCTTCCTGCAGGCCTCAGGACCTTCCCAGACTTTCTTGGGGCCTGCAGCAACTGATGATGCACCTGACTGGCAGTGCTCCCCATGTTCAGCATCGAGTCCTGTGCTCCTGAGAGCTTGGGGAGTGAGGAGTTCTAGCATGCGAGTGTCGGGGGGCAGGCCTCACTCTGTCCACACTTCAGTTTCTTCATCTGTGAAATGGGGATCCTGGTAACCTCTCCTTGGTAGTGCTTGGGGGGGGGTGTGAGGGGGTTAAAAGAGGTAAGGTGTGTGTTCTTACTCCATGCCTGGAACTTAGAAAGAACTCCTTAAGTGTTCACCATCTTTATTACTACTGACACTGTTATTTTGTTATCATTACATTATTATTCACGCTCCCAGGGCCGCAGCAGCTGCGGTGGCTCTGGGCCTGGACACAGACCTCTGGTCTGCAGAGAAGCAGCAATTTCTCATTAGCCGGTGCCCCAAGGAGGGGGCTTAGGTTTTTATTTTTGCTGGAGGATCCCACCTGCCCAAGGCTTCCCCAGCCCCTGTCATCCACAGGGCTAGGGCTGCGGGCTCCCTCTCTAGCCTCAGGTAGGGGGCCTGGCTCCAGGCGAAAGCCTCCCCAAATTTCCCCTGCCACTCCCTCCGCCTCGCAGACCTCCGGAGCCATGAATCATTTATGAGGCAAAAATGAAACCAATTAAGGACAAACTTTGAAAGCCTCTAATTGCTGCGCCTGGTGGCACCGAGGAATGAGGAGAGGCAGGCCTGCTCGGTGCGGAATCTCCTTGGCCCGGGCCTTCCCAGGCCGCCCGTCCCGCCGCGTCTCGGGGCGCCGGGCCTCTGGGCTCCCGCCGCCTCCCGGCCGGCCGCGGACGTGCCTGCGCGGCTCCGGCGGCTGCGGCTGCCGCCCGGCGCCCGCCCGGGTCCCAGGCCGACTAATTAGGCCCGGCTCCCCTCCCCGCGCCGCCCGCCCGCGCCAGGCCCGAGGTGATGGCGGCTGTTCCTGCCGTTCTGGGGCCTGTGCCCCAGAGCTGGCCGCGTTTCTCCAGGCAGGAGCCAACTCTGCTTGCCTGGCTTAACCCAGACGAGCCCAGGACGCCCTGTCCTTGCACTAGGGGGCTGGGACTTCCCACGCACCCCCGTGGGCTTCGGGCTTGGGTAGGCTCAGGGCCGTGCTGGGTACATGGCTTGGGCGGTCCCATTCAGTCTCAGGGAGAGCTGCTCATCCCAGTGAGAGTAGAGGGAGCTGGGGGGATGACTGATGACAGAGGGAAGATGGGAGGGGGGCCCCAGGGGAAGGGAGGGGGTGGTGGTGAGCTCTGAGGTGTTGCATCGCTGCAGCAGAATGCAACTCTTTCTCGTAGCTTTGCTGCAGACAGTGACCTTATGCAGATTCCTTAGCCTCAGTTTCCCCATTTGTAAACTATCAGGACTGGCCGTTTTTCTCCTGGATTTGTGATTTGGGAAGCTGGGCTTTATATGCTCCTAATTCCCTCTCTTGGGCACGGCTGAGGGGATGGAGGTCAGAGTCTGCAGTGTGGACCCAGCAGGGCCCGTCTCACTGCTACCAGCCCTGGGCACTAGTGACCAGCCTGCTCGCAGTGCTGAGGGCCAGACAGGCCCTGGGCACTCAGGCACGTTGTTTGCTGAAACTGAATTTCTGTGCTTGTGTTTTTCCATAATTATATTAGCAGGTGGGATTTTTCCTTGGGGAAGCGGTGGGAGGGGGTGCACCGTGGCAGTGTCCCCGCCCGCTCTGAGCGTGAGCTCACACTCAGCTCTGCCCGCCCGCCTGCCGCAATGATTTTTTAATTATGCAGCCAGTGTTCAGAATTGCTAATCCGCCTCCAGCCTAGCATCCCCTCCTGCAGCTCACACCCCAGCCCCTCACTGGGGTTCCCAGAGTGGTGGTGCCCAGCCCCAAGCCCATCACTGATGCCCAGGACCACCATCACAGTGAGAGAGAGGGTAGGCCAGGAAAGGCGGCAGGGACACCTCTCTTCCATCTGCAAGCGACGGAACTTGGTTGGGGAGGCTGTGGCTCTCTTTGTCCCCCAAGCCCCTGGCCCCACCATGGCTTGCACCTGCCAGGACAGCTGTGGCTCTGGAAGTGGGCAGGGGAGTGATCAGTGCCCACCCCTGAGTGATGTGGCTGCACCCATTTCAGGGACATTGGTCCTATGTCTCCAGCCTTGTGTGACCCCAAGGACACATGTATACAAGTATGATCTTTGTCTGTGTCAGGCCCACAGTCACACTTTGCTTCCCTTCCCCACACACACTCAGCCTCACGGCTATACAAGGGCAATAGCACGCCCTGTGTGTTTCTTACACACACAACCACACCTGAAGGCCAGGGCACCCTTGGGAGGTCCTGTTGCTGCCCCCCACGCCCTGCCCCTACTCCATCCCCTCCCACCCCACGCCCACTGGAACACGCTCTGAGATCTCCCTGCTCCCACCTGGTGGGGTGGCTGCCTGTGGCTGGGGCCTGCCTGAACCTCCATCGACCCGGCCTGGGGGAGGTGGAGGCGGCCCGGGGCAGGGGGAGTGTTCTGCAGCACTGTGGCGGCGTCTCCTCTCCAGGCGCCCAGCTGTGGCATCTGTCAAGGTCAGATAGCGACTCCGGAACCAGCCGGCTCGGCCCCATGGCCCCTCTCGCCTCATTATTTTTGTGTTCCGGGGCTGCGGCGACACCTCCCTCCCTCCTCCTCAGCCTCCCGCCTCTTGCCTGCCTCCCCCATGCCTCTGCAGGGAGGGCCTGCGGTCTGGGGGCTTTTGTTTTCCAGTTTTTTCCACACTCAGGCCAGGCAAGCGGGTAGACGCTGGCCATAGCTGTTGGGTCTTAAACAGCGGACAAGGCAGGCAGGTGCTTCTCTCGTGGCTGGTACAGCTTCTTAGCTAGTGGAACCCTGGGTTGGTTTCTCAGGGGGACAAACTGAACCTGAGTGGGGCCCAGCCCCCACCACAGCCTAAGCACATCTGTGGGTAGCTTCCTGTTTCCATAGGCGCCCTCGTACCTGGCATCCGTTCCTGTCTGTACTGTCCCTATCCCAGGTGGACCCCAGACTCACATCCCAGAACCCCTCAGAGACCCTGATACAACTCAGTGCACGCATACGTGTGCACACACACATGCAGGTGTACACATGGCAAAGATATGTTGACACTCAGAGGTCTGAAGAACCCACAAATATCCAGCCACTGTATAAACCAATATACTTTTACACACATACATACTTGGGCGTACGTGTACATCTACAGACATAGATAGCACACACTCCACTTGTACACACAGGGAAGTCACACAAAGACCTCCACCTATGCTGGTATATAAGCCCTTTGTATACATCAGTGCTTAAACCCACAGAAAGTGACGTCTGAGACTGTAGATACACACCTGGGCACTCCCCCAGCCCCCTGGACACACACTCACTCATGCACACAGCATGACACGTGTCTGGCACACCTCGCAGGTGGACACATGCACATATCCTTATCCATTGTGCTGCTGCTCACGACGCACACTCCAACCTGAGCTCCCTGCCTGGGGCCCAGTACTCCTTGAGCACAGTGACACCACCCAAGGGACTGTGGTCCCCTGAAATGCTGAAGTGAGCTTGAGGCCTCCCCCTCAGTGCACCCTGTGTGTCCAAGGAGCCCCTGGAGAGTGAGAAATGCTAGTTGACAGATGGACTGCCCTACCTGCCTGGCCACCCTCTTTATGTTCACCACCCTGGGCCCAAGAGCACTGAGATGGAATGGGAGGGGGGGTTCCGGGTGGGTCATGGTGGGCTTGGTGACTCCTGGTGGAGAGGGCAGGCTCATGGGGCTAGCCTCGCAGGCTCTGTCTCTGGGTCCCTCTGTTCACCTCCAGCCCCTGATTAGGTATGTAAGTGTTGGGGGAATGAGATGTGGGCAGACTCCAGGCCCCTCAGGGTCTCTGGGGTAGCCCTGGCCATCCACTGACTTCCTCCTCCAGCTGTGGACTGCTGTGACCGCCCCTGAGAGGGGGAGGTAGCTGGAGGTTTAGCAGTGGCAGGGCCCCCACCCCCCAGGAAACTCAAAACCCTGGGCCAGCCGCGGGTGGCGGGTTGGGGCAGGCACAAAGAGGGCCTCTGTGCGGCCCGGCTGGGCTGCCCACAGGATTCTGGGGGAGGAGGCAGGAGCCGGTTTCCGTCCCATTCTGCTTCCTGCGGAGGCCGCCGGAATGCCCGGAGCTCTGGCCCAGCCTGGCCCGTCCGGCCCACCCGCAGCCCCTTCCCCTGTCTTTTCCTGGGCCTTAGGGTACAGCTGCAGACTTCTCAGCAACAGAGTCCTAATGGGTTTTGCTCAGAGCCTGAGCCACCCCCGAGACCCATGGGAAACCTCAGGGTTTCCTCCCACTATGTGCCTCAGAGCCCTTGGCCAATGTTGGAGAGCCAGGCCCTGGCATCACACAGACCTGGTTTCAAATCCTTGCTCTGCCACTTAGTGACCTTGTGACTTTATCTCCCTCAGCCTCAGTTGCCTCATCTAAAGGTGGGGATGATAGTAGTTAAGAGTACTAGAGAGAATTCGATGAGAAAATGTGTATAAAATGCTTATTAGCACAATGCCTGGCAGACAGTGAGTGCTCATTATTAGGGCCTGCTATTATATCTGCTAGGGAGGTAGAGGCGGGAGGGGCTAGATGCTCCTCGCTCCAATAAGCCTCACATCGTCTGGGGCTTGGTCTCAAGCCTGTGACTTGCTCAGAACCCTTCTGTCCAGACTTTGGTTTCCCTATCTGCAAATCACATCACAGGCTGATTCAGGCCCTCTGGGGCCCTCCTCGTGGGATTTGGAGGGTGGGAGGGGGTCACTGTCTGGAGTCTTTTTTCTGTGTCTCTTCACCTCCTTCCCCATAGCCCCTCTGGGATTGTGACTCCTGCAGTTTGGAGTGAGGAGCAAAAACCATTTTACAGATGGGAAACTGAGACTCAGTGTCGAGGGAAAGGGCTTGGTCAAAGTCGACAGTCATGGGGCTGGCCCCGTGGCCGAGTGGTTAAGTTCGCATGCTCCGCTGCAGGTGGCCCAGTGTTTCGTTGGTTCGAATCCTGGGTGCAGACATGGCATTGCTCATCAAACCACGCTGAGGCAGCGTCCCACATGCCACAACTAGAAGGACCCACAACGAAGAATATACAACTATGTACCGGGGGGCTTTGGGGAGAAAAAGGAAAAAATAAAATCTTAAAAAAAAAAAAAAAGTCGACAGTCAGGTAGGGACAGGATGGAGCCACAAACCTAAACCTTAGGACTCTAGTACCCCAGCCAGTCCTGTTGACAAACACCCCACCCCCACCCCCCCATGCCTTGGCCCAAATATCTCTGAGCTAGCCTTCCCCAGCTTGCTCCGTGGTGAGGCCTACCAGGAGGGAGGTCCTAACTGAGTGTGTGGGCCGTGATCCCAGACTGGTGTCAGCTCAGACATCACCACTTTGGGAAACATTAGTCTAAGATCGAAGGAGTCCCAAATGGGGAGGGCAGCACTTTCTCTACATCACAACTGCTTATCAAATTGCCTGGTCTAAATGGGGCAATAATAGTACTTTCTTCAGAAGGCAGGTATGAGGATTCATTGAGACAAGGCATGTACAGTGTCTGGCACACAGGAAGGCCTCCATACATGTTAGCAGTTATCCTCGTGGTCCCCTGCTACAGATGGGGAAACTGGCTCAGAGGCCATGTGCCAAGATCATCCAGGGCCCTCCTGATCCTTTGACTCTTCCAGGGAAGAGACCTGGCCTGAAGGAGGTGCCTGTTGAGGAAGGCCTTGTCTTTATCAGGGGTTCTACAACTCCCTCCTTAGAGCCCCAGGTCAGGGCATACCTCCTGCCTGGGGCCTCGATGTGTCTGTCCATGAAATGAGCTGATCCCCTTTTCCAGCTACTTTTGGAAGCTCTGTAAGGGAGAACAGAGACCATATACTCCTGGGGTTTTCTCAGCAGCATGTTTCAGTCCGCAGGCAAAGGGGTTGTGCCTGCCCTAGGAGGAGGGGCGTAAGAGGGTCAGGGGCTATGGAGTCAGGGAAATATGCAGGGGATTGCAGCCCCCCTGTTCTGTCCTTGACAGTTGGTCTTGGGGTGTTAGTCTTGGGAAGACTCTAATAGTATTGAGGGCATGTCCACCCCAGGCCATCTGCTGGGTGCTAGCAGTGGTCAATGTGTCCTTGTATGTGTGTCCATCCATAGCTGGATATGTGCCCTGTGCTCTCCGGCTGGGTCTGCGTTTCTCTCAGCCTCCAAGACCACTGTCCCCATGTGTGTCTCCTTAGGCCTGAGTGGGGCTTTTTTTCCCTATGGAAACTCCCCAGGCTGAATCATGGAAATCAGAGATGGAAACCCCCCCACACACACCCTCTTGCTCAGCTTAGTTCAACCACCGTAGCCTGTGGTTTGTTCTCTGCGCCACCACTGACCTGCCCACCATCTGTCTATCTCACCTCCCTCGGAGGCCAAGGAGACCAGCCCACCAAGGTGGGTGGAGGAATGTGAAGGGGTGTAGCGGGGATGTCAGAAGTGTGGGGAAGGGTATGCTGAGCCAGGGTGTTCAAGTCTGCAAAGCTGGCTTGCCCAGACCATGGCGGGCTCTGCTGGGCCAGTGTCTTGGGAAGGTCCCGCTGAAATGCAGCCTCCTCCAGGAGGCCTTCCCTCAGCAGGCGGGACGGCTGGGAGGCTGTTGCAGCCAGCAGGGGAGTAGGGGAGGGATGGCGCCTGCTCAAACTCTGCCCATGGTATTGGTGATGGTTGCACAACTCAGTAAGTTTACTAAAAATTATTGAATTATACACTTATAAGTGGGTGAATTTTATAGTATGTAAACTATAACTCAGTAAAGCTGTTAAAAAAAAATCCTGCCCTTGGCCTCAAGACCCTGTCCAGTTGGGACCCTGCCACCTTCGTAGCCACACCTCGCACCCACTTCCCTTTTTCTTAGGAACCCTTTCAGGCTTGTGTCCCCTTTGGTAACCTCTCCTTAACTCACAGGCTAGCAGTCCCCTCCTCCTGGAAGATCCCCGAAGCCCTACTTGGTCCCCTTCTCACTCTCACTCACACTGGTTCTTGTAACCCTCAGTCTAGCTCCTGTGCACTCCTCCAGGGCAGTGCTGGGTCTGTATCCTGCACCATCTCCCCAGTGCCACAGGGCATGGGGCTGCTGAAGGGTAGGCAGTAGGGGGATGTGTCCAACCACACATCTAGAACATTTCACTGTGGGCCACCTGTGTGCATGTCTACATGCAGACAGGACCATCCCTCCCGACAGTGCCCACCCCACCCCCAAGGCCATGTGGCCTGAAGGGCTCAGGACAGCCTGCTGGGGATGAATCCTGACTCCCTTGGGGCTAAAGGTGGAGTGAGGGCACTGCCATCACCTCTGGTGACCTCACTACCAGCTGGCATTATGATATCACTGGCCCAGCATTCCGAGCTCCTGCCTGGACATCTCCAAGGCCCCCCCAGGTGGGGGTGCCCCTCTGGAGTCTGTGACAGCTCTCCCCACTGACCACGTAAAGGTGACAGGCATGGTAACAACTGGGGGGTGGAGGCAGCCTCGGGGTAGCTAGGTCACCTTGCCCTGGACTACTCTCTCGGGTAGAACAGAGGCAGTCACAGAGCAGGGTGATTAACACTTGGGCTCTGGGTTCAAATTCTACCCCTACTGGGCACCAGCTGTTTGACCTTGACCTGAACCTGTTTGACCACAGCTTGCCTCTCTGAGCTACAATTTCCTCATCTCTGAAATTGGTTAATATTTCCTATCTCCCTGGGTTCTCAGGAGGAGTCAAGGAGGGAGAGAAGCCAAGAGCCTGGGACACAGTGGGTGCTCAGTGAATGCTGGCTGGTAGGGTTAGTCAGTTTAGGGAGCCTGAGTGTCACTTGGTGGTGGGAGCTGGTTAGAGAGAGGTGGGGTCTGCACCTTCTTGGGGAAGACAAGGCCTGGGGGTAGAGCAGGGGCTGGCCCCACTGTCAGGAGAGTAGTCTCAGCTTTGAGGCTCCCTCTCTTCCTAGCTCAGCCAAAGCTCGAGCCCACAGGAGATTGGGCCCCACAGCCAGGCCCTGAGGCCAAGACCCAATGACCCCTGGCCCTGCTCCCTATCTCCTCTTCCCAGGCCTTGGGCTGGAGTGGGCTGGGGCCTTGGGTAAGGTGGGTCTCCTCTGGTCTCTCCCACCTCTGCTTCCCTCTCCTGTGGGCACGTCCACTGCCTTCTCTTGGTCTCCAGGTCCCTGAGTCTGGGACTCTCCTCAGGGCTCTGTCTCCTTGTCCCTCAGACCCTTAAGTCTCTGAGTTGGGCTCGGCACCCTGGGTCTCTCTGAGCCTCGCCATCCCAGTCTCTGCTCCACATGACACTCTGTCCTCTGACCTTGACCCTTTGCCCTGTCCTCTCCGAGTCCCCTTTTCTCTAACCCACCTCTCAAGTCCTCTGTCTCATGATCCTCTATCCTCACCACCTGTCTCTGTTCTTCTGCCCCTGTGTCCCCTGCTGCCCCCCAGCTCTCCATGACTGGTTTTTCCCTCAGCCCCCGCCCCCTGGGCTCTGTCCCCGCCCGTCAGCCCCTGGTCCCAGCTCCCGGCCGGCCCGGCTCCTGCATGGACAAAGGGGTCCTTTGTGGGCTGACCGCGGCTGGCGGGGCGGCGGGGCGCTGGCTCCGCATTGCTGATGAAACGGAGCCCTTTGTTGTCCCTCCTCAGGCGCAGTATTTCTTTTTGGGGGCTGGATACGTTCCTGGCAGGGCTGATGATGGATGCGCCCGCCGCCGTCCGCCTGCCCGCCAGCTTTCCCTCCTGCTCATTCCCGCTCCGCTTCAACGCAGCCCCAGCTCCTCCCCTGCTGCCTGGGCACTGCCAGGCCCTTTCTGGCCTAAGAGGGGGTTGATGTGTGCCCTGCAATAGAAGACTGCGACTGGGAGAAGGTCTTTTCTTATGTCCTTCTCTTCCATGAGTAGAGCAAACGGGCCCTGTGATCAGGGCTCCACTGGGACCAGGGCATCAGCTTTTCCCAGGGTCTGAAGGAAAAGATGAGGCGGGTACAGGAGCAGATTTGGAACAAGCTTGGGGACCAGGCCTTGGGGACTAGATCTTGGTATCTGCCCACTCTAGGGTTTTGGGACAGTTACCCCATGTGCCAGTCCCCCTGGCATACCCCCACCTTCAGTTTCTGTGGCTGACAAACCACGGTGTTCTGCCTGCAGCACCTGTTCGATGACATATCACGTCCTCTGGTCGCGAGCTCAGCATATCCCAGGAACTGGGGGGCTGGGGGAGGGTAGTCCCTGAGGAAGGACAGAAAAATGGAAGGTCAGAGAGATTCAATGAGGGGGCCAGAGATGAACAGAACATGAGGTTTGGTCCCCACCACGAGAGACTGAGGATGAAGACAAAAGCGGAGAGACTCAGCCAGAGTGGAGCACCAGCCCTGAACGCAGGCCGGGCTGTGTCGGAGGGAGCTGACTTCTAATTGACCTGCCCTCCCCGCACACAGAGGCAGATCCTGGAGCTGGGAGGAGGGAGGGAGGGAGTAGAGCAAGAGCAGCGTTAATGCAGCTATCGATTTCTGCCACCAGCCAGCAGGCCGCAGAGGCGGAGGACGCACACAGGGGCTAGGGCGCAGATTGCTCCCCTCCCCAGCTCCAACCCGTGGGCGCCTGCCTTCTCCCTTCACCCCATGTCGGGCTGCTGGGGCTGTGGTCCAGGGCAGGGTAGTTGAGCTCACTCTGGGCAAGTTGACTTGGGGTGATAGTCTTAGGCGGTGATCTCCCTGGCCCTAGTCCCTAACACCTAGCCAGGGTCACTGATGCCTGGAGGGGTACCAGTCTCTGAGGAGTGGAGCCGAAGAGCCAGCCTGGGCTTGCCCCTTAGGAGGTAGGGCAGAGTATAGCTATCTTTGGGCATACATGACCCCCTTCCTCTGTGACACCCTCTAGCCCAGCCTGCTCACCCTGCCAGGACCTCCTGGGTTTGTCCTGGTGGACTCTGCCAGCTTGCCCAGCTCTTCCTCACCACCTGTCTACCTTGACTAGGAAGGACCCTGAGTGGGCCAGTGCCCACTGGGAAGGGGCAGTGTCTGGCTGTCTGCTGATGCCTGCCATTCGCCTCACCCTGAAGACAAAGTGTTTCCTTTCTCTGTGGTCCCTCCTCATTGTGGTCACTCCTTAGCAGTCCTGGGGCAGGGGGCCATATCTGCTGGGGGCCTCAATTTCCCCCTCTGTAAGTGCAGAGGGTTGGACTGGATGACCTCTCAGGATAGGCTGAGTCCTGTGACTGGGGGATGGTGGGGTTGCCTGGGGACAAAGATGCAGTGTGTGCCGCCCCCAAGGCCAGGGCAGGACAAGCCAAGCCAGATGTGCGCTTCCCCCTTGAGCCGCCAGCTGCTTGGGCTGGGCCCTCTCCTCCCACCCCTCTCCTGGGGGTTGCTGGGCCACGGCAGGCCGACAGGCAAGGGATGCTGGAGAGCCAAGCTGATGAGGAAACTGCCACTCTGCTCCATCTGGACCAGTTCCTTCCAGAGCTCCTGGCCAAGGAGCCTGGCTGCTCACGTGTCGTAGTCTTGGGGCCTGAGCAGAGCAGGCTCTGTCCTGGAGAGGGACACCTTGGAAATGTGGATGTGGCTGAAGAACAGGCTCCGTTTCTGAGGGGTCACACCTACTCTCATTCCCAGCTTGCACCAGCCAGAGGCCCCTCCTGCCCACAGCCTATCCCAGCTCTCGAGGCCCTCACTGGGACCTCCACCCAGGCCCATTTGGGAGCCAGGCCAGAGCAGACAAGAGTGGGTCCTGAGGTGATGATGACCATGGTTTGAGAGTGGGGAGGAAGTGCGTGCTGATGTGTGCACAGCATGTCCCCTGACTCTTGCAGGGGAAGGCTTGCCCTGGCACAGCGCTGCCTGCCCTCTAGCAGGAGGATGCATGCTCCTTTTTTTTTTTTCTTTTTCTCCCCAAATCCCCCCAGTAGATAGTTATATACTTTCTAGTTGTGGCATGTGGGATGGCCTGATGAGTGGTGCCATGTCCGCACCCAGGATCTGAACTGGTGAGACCCTGGGCTGCCGAAGCAGAGTGCGTGAACTTAACCACTCGGCCACGGGGCCTCCCCCATGCTCCTGGAAATAAGGGTTCTGTGCTCTATTTGGCAAACTCTATTAAACAAAGTCAAACAGTTTCTTTTGCCTGCAGGACTTGCCAGAGCCTTGAGATTAGGAATCTCCAAATAAAGATCCAGGGGCAGCTTCGCAGACGTTTTGGTCTACACCTTCAAGCTTTCAGAGGCTGTTCTGACCCCTCTTCTCTGTAGGTGGGTTAGGGAAGGGAGATTAGGAAGTGGAAGATGACTCTATAACACTCGGAGGTTAATAAACATCTCCAGCTTTTTCCTTCCCCCAGCCCAGGAAGGACTGCCTGCCTCCACGAGGTCTTCCAGACCCTAGCAGGGCAGATCTGGGCTGTGGAGACCTTGGTGGCTGTGTATCCATGGACTAGTCGGTTCTTCTTCTAAACCTTGTGTTCTTCATCTATAAAATAGGGCGTTACTAGCCACTACTTCATAGGGTTCTTGTGAGTCTTAACTGAAATAGTACAAATAAAAAGTTCCTAAGCAGGGTGGGCCCAGCACTTAATAAATAACCTAGTCAGGCTTGTAGTTGCTACAACAGTGGTGCAGTTAGTGGTGGTGACATTGGAGAAGGAGATGTTGACTTCTGCCCTGATCCTGTACTCTCTTGTCTCGACAGAGTGAAGATAGTTTCACGTGGACACCTGACCATGTGCCTGCCCTGAGCTGCGAGGCCCACCAGGCATCTTTGTTGTGGGCAGCAGGGCCCAGCGTTCATCTGTGGACACCCCACGGTTGGCAGGTTCTCCCAGCAGTGGGGTCTGGGCCTCGACCCCACCATGTCGAGCCTCGGCAGTGGCCCGCAGGACACCGGCGGCAGTAGCAGCAGCAATGCCAATGGCAGCAGTGGCAGTGGCCCAAAGGCGGGAGCAGCTGACAAGAGTGCAGCGGTGGCCGCAACTACGCCAGCTTCAGTGGCGGATGACGCACCGCCCCCCGAGCGTCGGAACAAGAGCGGCATTATCAGTGAACCCCTCAATAAGAGCCTGCGTCGCTCCCGCCCTCTCTCCCACTACTCTTCCTTTGGGGGCAGTGGGGGCAGTGGCGGTGGCACCATGATGGGCGGGGAGTCTGCTGAAAAGGCTGCTGCGGCCGCAGCTGCTGCCTCCCTGTTGGCCAATGGGCACGACCTGGCGGCAGCCATGGCTGTGGACAAAAGCAACCCTACCTCAAAGCACAAAAGTGGTGCTGTGGCCAGCCTGCTGAGCAAGGCGGAGAGGGCCACGGAGCTGGCAGCCGAGGGACAGCTGACGCTGCAGCAGTTTGCGCAGTCCACGGAGATGCTGAAGCGCGTGGTGCAGGAGCACCTGCCGCTGATGAGTGAGGCGGCCGCTGGCCTGCCCGACATGGAGGCTGTGGCGGGCGCTGAAGCCCTCAATGGCCAGTCCGACTTCCCCTACCTGGGCGCCTTCCCCATCAACCCAGGCCTCTTCATCATGACCCCGGCAGGCGTGTTCCTGGCCGAGAGTGCGCTGCACATGGCCGGCCTGGCCGAGTACCCCATGCAGGGAGAGCTGGCCTCCGCCATCAGCTCGGGCAAGAAGAAGCGGAAACGCTGCGGCATGTGTGCGCCCTGCCGGCGGCGCATCAACTGCGAGCAGTGCAGCAGTTGTAGGAACCGAAAGACTGGCCATCAGATTTGCAAATTCAGAAAATGTGAGGAACTCAAAAAGAAGCCTTCCGCTGCTCTGGAGGTAACGGCGCCTTAGAGGGAGGTGTGTGGGCTCTTGCTTCTGTCTGGCAGTCCAAACCCACCCCCACCCCAACCCCGCCTTTTCTGCCTGGGCGAGTGTCCGGGGATGCCCAGCCAACCCTGGGCTCCAGGGTTCCACGCCAGGCTCCGAGAACACCAGTTCACTGCCCCAAAAGTCAGAACCACATCCTGCCATCCCATTAGGTTGTAGTTTGCAAGGCAGGCATAAAATTCCAGGCAAGGGCCTGCGATTCCCAGCCAGGCCCTGGCTCCTACACTCCCTTCTGGAGTTCTGGGTCAAGTACTGAGATTCCCATACAGGTCCTAAAGCTTCCAGTCTGTGAACTAAGATTCTGCGACTCTCCCCTGCCCCATTTTAGGGGTTCCATCCCATGGACTCTGGCTTTGAGGACCAGCCCCTCACTTGCCCCTTCAGGGCCCAGCCTTTTTCCCCAAGACCACCCAAGGATAGGGCTGCTCCAGTGCTGATCACCCTGCTCTGAGGCCTGGAAGAACCCTGGGTCTAGGCACCTTGTTGACAGATTTGGCGTGCCTTGGGGCCCCAAGGTCAGTCTGGCTGCACTGCTAATGGCCAGGGGTCCTCTGGGCCTAGGGTTAGGAGGTGGCTGTGAACCTAGGGAATGGGCAAGGCCTGTCCACTATGGGATTGGCTTAGAGAAGGCAGAGGGGTTCCCATGTTGCTTTCTCTCTACCCTTGTGGCAGGGCCTGTCCCTGTGCCCCCAGCCATGGCAGCCTAACTGTGGTGCCAAGCCTGGGTACAAAAGCATCTTTTCAGCCTGCTGTCCCTGCCCTGTCCCCGCCCCTCTACGAGTGGGCTTGGCACAAATGTCCAGAATGGTTGGAAAACAATAATGGCATCCCAACCATGGCTACCCGCCCAAGCCCCAAACCTCATATATCTGCTCTCCTGCCCAGAGAACACACCTATGTGCACACAAAGGCGCCCACTCTCATCTGGTGTAGACATACACACACACACTCACCCCTGTTCAGTGTACATAGTCTTATTATAGACGCAGTGTCTTAATAAACACAGCAAGTATCCTTCCTCCCCACACAGCTCCAAACAGCTGTACACTGTAGCATAGCTCAAGGCATACATCCATATATGCATCTAGTGCACACGCTTACACGCTCATTCGACAGAAATGTGCATACAGCTCCCAGATGCATCACAGCCACCTGGTGCGTGTGGCCCTTGGACCAGGGGAAGGGGTCTTCCTGTCTGGAAGGAGGGTTCCTGGGCACAGTGGCTCAGGAGGCCTCAGGGTGCTCCCAGCCTTTCAGCGGCCCAGCAGGTCAAGGCTCCTTCTCTGGCCTGGCCAGGATGGCAGGAACTCCACGGGGTGGCTGCCTTTACTCCATGCCCATCCCTCCGCCACGAGGCCATCCACGGGGGACGTCTTTGCACCAGGCCCAGCCGGACCCTGACTGAACTCTCTCCTTGTTTTTGTCTCCCGCCCCCGCCAGAAGGTGATGCTTCCGACGGGAGCCGCCTTCCGGTGGTTTCAGTGACGGCGGCGGGAACCCAAAGCTGCCCTCTCCGTGCAATGTCACTGCTCGTGTGGTCTCCGGCAAGGGATTCGGGCGAAGACAAACGGATGCACCCGTCTTTAGAACCAAAAATATTCTCTCACAGATTTCATTCCTGTTTTTATATATATTTTTGTTGTTGTCGTTTTAACATCTCCACGTCCCTAGTATAAAAAGAAAAAGAAAAGAAAAAAAAAATTTAACTGCTTTTTCGGAAGAACAACGACAAAAAAGAGGTAAAGACGAATCTATAAAGTACCGAGACTTCCTGGGCAAAGAATGGACAATCAGTTTCCTTCCTGTGTCGATGTCGATGTTGTCTGTGCAGGAGATGCAGTTTTTGTGTAGAGAATGTAAATTTTCTGTAACCTTTTGAAATCTAGTTACTAATAAGCACTACTGTAATTTAGCACAGTTTAACTCCACCCTCATTTAAACTTCCTTTGATTCTTTCCGACCATGAAATAGTGCATAGTTTGCCTGGAGAATCCACTCATGTTTATAAAGAGAATGTTGACGGCGCCGTGTCAAAGCCCCTCTGTATCCGTCCACGCGGGCAGAGCCACTGCGAGGAGGTCACAGAGAGGGAGGGAGCAGCCCACCCACCCCCATGCCCAGGCCAGCCATGCTGCACCCATGGTCCCCAAAATGGGACCCCCACCCCAACAGTGATGATTTTGCAAAAATGAGAGCTCCGTTTATCCATTGAGATCTGGGGAGCCCATGTCTCGATATTTCCGATCCTGGCTATTTCCCTTAGAGAAAATAAGTCCTTTTTTTTCTGGCCTTGCTGATGGTGACAGAAGAAAGGGCTTCTTTGCGTGGCCCCCTGCCAGTGGGGGTGGGTGCCCAGGGGGCCCCCTGTGGCCTGGGCCCCCTTGCCCATGGCCAGCTTCCTGCTGATGAACATGCTGTTTGTATTGTTTTAGGAAACCAGGCTGTTTTGTGAATAAAACTAATGCATGTTTGTGTCACGAAGCACCGCTGGCTTCTTGCTCTCCGGTTTTGGGGGCTGGCTTGGGGGCTGTTGCTGGGCAGGGATTGTCTGGGACCACCGTGGGCAGAAGCGGGGCAGACAGGAGCAGCCAGTCTGGCTGACAGGATGGAAATGATGTTAATCTGGAAGTGGCTGGTACTGGAGCACCTCGCCTGCCTGATTGTACCCCCCACCTCAGAATCTGGACCTCCGCTCACCTGGGGCCACCCTCCCTTCACCTAAAGCCATCAGGACCTGATCAGCGCAAAGCAGCCAGCAGTACGAGGGGTGGGCCTCAGCGGCCCCTTCTGGTTCTTCTTTCTTTCTTCTTACTTGCAGGAATCTAGTGATTCCCCAGGGAGCAGTTTTAGCCCAGGTTTGTGGGGACCTGGCTGTGCCCAGCACACAGACAGAGATCCCCCCCACCCCCACACACCCCTCTTCAGGCCTGAGGGCTGCTGGACTGAGGCCTGGTGGTGTCTCTGGCTTCGGCTCTTGTGTGACTCTCCCCACCCCTGGAAAGTTTGTTGGCAAGTGTTGTCTGGGACCTCAGAGGCCAGATGTCTGGGGAAATTACCACACAGCCACATGGTTTAGGCCAGGGCAGCCTGAACAGGAAGGGGTGGCAGCTGCACGCCCCACCCCCCTGCACATTACAGAGGCCGGCCTGCAGGATGAGGCCTGTCATCCACTCCACGGGAGGCATTCTTCCCACCCAGCTGCTTTGCGCCTGGCTGCGATGGAGGCTAGAGTGGAGGAAGGACTTCCTGATGATGCTGGGGCCTGGCTTCAGGTGGATGAGGGCTTCGGGATGAGGGAAAGGACAACTTCTGAAGCTGAATGGGCGGTGAGGTGGGGGAGATGGGCTGTCTCTGCCATTGTTCCTGGGAGGAGAAAAAAGCAGCCATATTGGGTGGGGGCTCTGACCCCCAACCCCTTCGCGGGCGTCACAAGCTCCCTTCCAGCACCAGGAACTCGGCAGCCTGGCCTGGCACAGCGGGGGCGGTGGGAGGCAGCTTTCAACTCCATCTCTGCCTGGGAAAAATTCCCTTTCATGTGGCTGCCTGTGATCTCTCCAGGCAGCTCTGCCGAAGGGGGGTGTCCAGTGGGGAGTGAGGGGAAGTGTTGCAGCCGGGGGCACCCTCGCCCCCTGCACAAAGCAAACTGCAGCACCTCCAGAACTTGGGAGGGTCCTCCTTGGGGGAGTCGGGTGTGAAGCCTGGCCAGCAGGGGGCACCCAGGCAGGAGGCCCCTGCCTGCCCCCACCCGGCTGCTGGCAGCGCACAGGCCACAGATGGCCTCAGCCAGCCCTCATTGGCATGCCTACAGGTGTGGGGTGGACGGCTCCGGTGCCAGCCCCAAGTGTGGGGGTGCTGTGACTCAGCCAGCCTGTACCTTTTAGTGTGCCAACCCACAACCCAGCCATGGCTCCCGGGCCCACCCCACAACACAGAGAAGCCCTAAGTTTGAAGCCCTTCACCTCTTCCAGCTTTGGCCTTTTGCTCTCTCCTTTGTGCAGGTGGTAGGCCGTCCCCTACGTCTGGAGGAGGCCCAGGCAGGGGTGGGGTTAGCTGTGAGGCTAAACATATGATGAGGCCTCAGTTACCTCATCTAGGAAATGGGGCAATAACAGTCTCTCCCCAATAAAGTTGCCTGAGGATGAAATGAGATCACAGTAGAGAAGGGCCTGGCTCGCTGTAAGCACTCGGTCAATGGCAGCTGGTGTTGCCGTTTTAACACCATTATTCATCTAAATGTCATTGAGATGTCCCCCACTTTCTGTCCGGGGTGTGCATCCTTCTGAAAGCCCTGGCCCCCCCACCTCCCACCTCACCATAGAGTGGCCTAGCTGCTGCCCCTTCCCCCAGCAGGTCCCAGCCCCGGCCAGAGCCTGCTCCGGTCAGTCTCTGCCTCTTTCTGTCTGGCTCACTGTCCCTGGATCTCTGTCTTGATGGTCTCTGTTGGTCTCTGACTCATTTCTGTGTCTCATCATTTTTCCGCATCTCTGGGTCTCCATGTGTCTCTCATGTCTCTGCATCTCCCTGTATCTGTGTCTTCCTGTTGCAAGCTCACCCCTGCTGCTCTCCCGTCTGAGAAGTACTTAGAGGCGGGCCCCCTGTTGGGGTCATATGCCCACTTCCCCTCCCCAGGGGTGCCCTCAGCTCCCCTCTGCCACAGTTGGGAGCCTGACCACCTGGTGACACAGGAGGCTTCACCCCAAGCACCTCATACCCCTAGCATCTGGCAGGGGGTGGTTTGACAGGCTGGGGGTGCACACAGGGCTGGAGACAAACCCAGCCTCCATTCAGCCGTGTGTGTGTGTGTGTGTGTGTGTGTGTGTGTGAGAGAGAGAGAGAGAGAGAGAGAGATGCTTCAAGGCCTTGACAACCACCTGAGGCCTTGTGCAGCAACGTGGCTATGTGGGACACTGACATTATGAAAATGGGTCTGTGACAGTGTGTGGTAGACTAGGATGTGAGGCCTCATGTGGCTATGGCTTATTGTATGATGTCAGCAGCCACACTTTGGGATATTCTGTGACATTGCATATGTAATCCTGTGACACTGTACCATCCTATAACAGACCCAGTGTGATACTGGGTTATACAACTGAATGTGTGACGTTCGACGATACTATCTGTGTAACATTGGATATGCAACACTGATATTGTATGGCATGCATGACCCTATGACAGACACTGAGTGATTCTATGTGGTTTGTGACATTGTATCTGTGTGACCATCATGGGTGTGGCCCTTGGACTGACATCAGGGATTCTATGTGAGTGTATGATGCTGACCTGTGGCCCTGCTGTGACCCTGTGATGGGGCCTGTATAACCCTGGTATATGCTCATGACATTGTGTGTCAGTGCACTGCAATCCTCTCAGTGATGCTGACACTATGTGCCATATGTGTCTTTGCCTACAGCATTTCCTGGGTCTCTGTCCTGACAGCCATGCAACCCTGGGGACAGAATGGGGCCCAGGCAGCCCCTCTTACCCCAGCCTCGCCCTGGGGCCCAGTCTGGTTTGCGGGGCTGGCCTGGGGGCAGCAGGCGCAGTTCCCACGGCTGCTGCGGCCCCTCTCCCAGCCCCACCACGGCCGCCTTCAGCTCCACAGAATATCCTGGCAACCCCAGCCTCTTTGTTCTCTGTGGCCGCCAAAGGCCTCCCCCACCCCAGCCTGCCCAGCGCCTGCCAGGCGCCCCCTCCCCCCGACAGCAGCCAGGCTTGGCCTGACCTGGTCCCTTGCTGCCCTTATCCCCCCCACCTGGACTGGGGCCCTGGTCTCATGCCCTGAACCTGACTCAGGATTCCACGCTGGGCCTTTGACCCTCTGCTCTGAGCCTGCTGTGGTCATGGTGGGGGACGGAAGCAGGACAGTTCCTGTGGTATCCTGGTGACTGTGGGCCAGGAGCTACGCTCACTGTATAGATACCTCCCCTGGACCCAAGGCTAGTTGGAGGCTGGCTTCAGTCTAGGATGGTTTCATTTTGTCAAGTAAGTTTGCTTCTTTGGCTCTCAAAAGTCATCAGGATAGGGGTTATTACCCATTTTACAGGTGAGAAACTGAAGCGCAAAGAGAGTGTATGACATGCCCGAGTCACAGAGCAAGATGGTAGCAGGATCCTGACTAGAACTTGGCCTCCTGGCTGCCAGATCCCTGCACAGGATGCTTTGGACCAGCTGCCTCCATGGAAGGGAAAGCAGGCCTGGGAGTCTGGACACGTGTCGTCCTCGCTTTTTGGTCACCATGTGTCAAAGCCACATTCTGCATGTTTATGTGTGTGTGAGTGCCCTTGCTGGATGACCTCAGCCAAAGCCGTTGCGTCTCTGTTCCCAGGAAAGAAAGGCAACATACCCAGGGATTGTGGGGCAGGGCACTTGGCTAGGTGGTTTACAGAGCAACAAGGTCACCTCACAGTTAGTGCCAAGGCCCACAGCATCTCCAACAAGAGCACGGGGCTGGTGGCCCACGGGCAGACTCTGGCTTGGGGCCCCAGCCTCTATTCCCAGGCTCAGCCTTGTTCTGTGCTGTCACAAAGAAGAAGGTGGTGATGACCACATGGCTCGCTACAGTCAAGGCCGCTTGGGCCTGACCTGATTGCAGCACCAGCTCCCACTCCCTCTCAGGTGCCAGAGATAAATGGATGGAGTTTGCTGTGCAGCCTGCCCCGGCCCCCCGCTGTTTACCCGCAGCCCTGTGCCGACAGGCAGTGCTGACAACAGCCAGGTTGGGGAAGGACAGGCAGCCACCAGCATGTTAATAATACAGACCTTGGCCCAGGCACTGTGTAGACAGGTAATGGGCACAGAGAGGCCCAGTTGCCCCCCAAGGTCACATAGCCCTGCAGGGAGTTCTGTCTCCAAAGGTCAACATCTCCCCTGAGGGCCCCTTGAGGGCTCTTCTTGCCACACCACGTGGAGAATGGCTAGGGAGGATAGAGGGGGTGCAGGAGTGTCCCCTGAGGCCGCCGACCGGGCTGCCAGAGCGGACACTTTCATCTCTCTTCGCCTGTCGACCTGCCATCCCTCAGCAGCATTAAATTCCCCTCCTGCCAGAGAACAAGGGCTGCCTCAGATTCCAGGCAGCAGGGCGTGAAGATGGGGCGGGCCCAGGGGAGGAGAGCTGGGCCCTGGGGCTCCAGGCCTGGGTGCAAAGCAGCTGGGCTAGGGAAGGGATGCTTGGCCTGGGGGTTCTGGTGGCCGGCTACCCCAGCTTCCCCATGCTGCTTCATGCTCCTGGTCAGATGCTGGTCTGTTTCCTGTTGCCTTCTCTCTCCTGACTGGTGCCTTACTCCCCCTTCAGGTGGTACCTCCTCAGAAACCTTCTTGACCCCTGCAGGCCAGGTCTAGTGTCCCCGTGCCACCCCCATCCCTGCACTGCTCACTCTGGGTGACACTGCCTGGCATCGCGGCTGCGACCTGCAGCTCAGTGAGCGTGGGACTGGAACATGAAACAGGTAGAAAGCCTCTATGGGCTGAATAAACACATTATTTCCTCTTTCTGGGCATTTTTGCCTCTTGTGCATTTCCAACCCTAATTGGAGTGCTGCCCAAGGGTGAGGGGACACTTACTAGAAAGAGCCCCCTTTCCCCAGTCCCCCTGGAACCTCCATACTCTGCATCTCTACCCTTAGTTAGAGGTGCTAACACTACCCGCCCCCCCCCCCCCCCCGCCTCACAAGGCATGGAGCATGTGGCCCGTGTGCCAGGCCTTGGGCCAGTCCATTGCACTTCCTAGCTCACTTAATCCTCACAACAACTCTGTGGGGAGGGCATTGATCAGTTATCCCATTTTATAGATGAGAAAGTTGAGGGTCAGAGAGGTAGAGGTAGAGAGACACACGCAAGGTCACACAGCCAGGTTCCTTTGCTTTCAGAAGCTGGGCCTTAAACACCTGGTTATGCTTCATGCTTTGGCTGGAAGAAATCCCCCACCTCCACCCCACATACTGTCTGTGATCACGCCCAGATGTAGGATTAGGGTCAAGTATTACTTACTTCCTTAAACTCTTTCGCACTTTCAGACTTTTTGAGTTTTTCACTTTTTTTTTTTTTTTGCAGTAAACATATATTGCTTTTCAAATCAGAGAATCCAATAAAGTTCTTTAACCAAACGTTCTTAAGCCCAGAAAGTTCTGGAAACAAAGAGCACTGTGTGCAGTGAGGGTAGGGGATGAGAGGGTAGCCCAGGATCGCTGTCCCCTCCCCTAAAATGACAGGGGTTTGGGTATTTGGGGGGCCCAAAGTAGGTGCAGCCTGAATCTACAAAGACCTTCGCCCCTCCACCTGCCTGGCGTCTTCCCACCCCTCACCCAGCTCTGAGGCCGGCCCAGGAGGGGTACCACCTACGGATGAGTTTGGGCTCTGCCGCAGTGGGATCCACAGGCAGCTGCTGGGGTCCAAGGGGAGTGGCTGCGAGGGTGAGGGCAAGGGCAGTGCCCACCGTTGATAAGGCGACGGAGCCCTCGGGATCCGGGACACAGTGAAGCCATGGAAACGCGGCCAAGGTGTGAGGCTGGCTCAGCTGCTTCCCGCTTCCCCCAGGTGGCCACCTCCGAGGCCTGGCAGGGACCCAGCAAGACAGGTCCACCCACTCCCTGACCTCCTGGGAGCCAGGCTTGGGCAGGTGGCTGGGCAGGCTTGATGTTCCCCCAGCCCACTTTCTCCACGGCCAGCCTGGGGTCAAGCCTCAGATCTGAGTGGGGAGGGCTGAGGACAGGGGCGAGGGTGCTGAGCCCTCAGGCCCCAAAGCCCCCTGACCCCATTCAGTCCTTCCTGCCGTCTCCCACCCCTCTCCTTTCCTATAAATATGTGTGCATTATTTACCTTACGCATTTTGATAAATCATAATAGCAGAGACATCTGCTGTCAAAACTGCAAACTGCATTTGGGGCTCAGCTGGCGGTCGAGGGCTAGAGGCCAGGGGTGCAAGGGCTCTGATGGTCTGAGAGGCATAATATGGACGCCCCCCACCCCTCATCCAGGGCTGGGCCTTGAAGGGTACCCAGGCCCCATCCTTTGGGACCCCTCCTCACCAGTGGCTGACCACAAAACCTTCCCAAGGAGGCTATCCACCGCCCCCCTCAACTGTGTTCCCTCCTTCCTGCCTCCCTCTGCCTCAGAATTAATGCAGCCGTGACAGCGGCTGAGAAGTCCCCTGAGCAGAGATTAACTCCTGGGGCAGCGCGGGCGGGGTTGACCATGGGAGGCTGAGGAGTGGGGGGCCGACGCACAGGCCTCACAAGATTAATCGCCCTACAGCCAGCCTCATCACGAGGGTGCCCTGCCTCCTGCAGCCCTTGTGGCCCCCACTCTAACTGGTAGGAGGATTTGGGGAGCTGATGCTGAATTCCTTTCTCATTTTCTCTTCCCTGCCTGGTGGCCCTCGGGGCCCCTGAGGACCAAGCGGCAATCCTACAACCTCTCTCCCTCCCCTGTTCCCTGCTTGGCTCAGCAGCCTGGGGAGGGGAGATCTGACCCTCCCCTGCCTACTTACCTCGTGCTGCCCCACTGGCCCTGCTGGATCCCATGGCCCCACTGGCCTACCAATTCCCCAAAGCAGAGCTGGGGGTTGGGGGCTCAACGAGGAGTTCTGCGGATCTGTTGGCCTGGGGCCTGATGTGTCTGCTGTCCAGCAAGCCCCCTCTAACCTTCCTGGTGGGCCTGTGGAGTTGGTAGAGTGAGGGGATCCTGGGGAGATATAGAGTAGGGATGCTGGTTCAAAAACACTGGGGTCAAGGACCTAGGTACTGGCCTTTCTGAGCCAGTCCCCACTTAAAAAGTGTTTTAGGGATTGGTGCTAGTGGGACTGAGGTTAGACACGGGAGTAAAATTCCCCAGGCAGGCAGGACCTAAGGGAGGGCGTGGCTGGAGTCCACCTTGACTCTGCAAGTCTGGCTGGAGAACCCTCCTCTGTGCACCCACTGCCTCAGGCGCCCTCATTGCAGGCTTGTTGGGATCATACTGGGTAAACCCCCCCCTTCGCTTGCTGGTCTTCCCAGCTAGAAGGTGAGCTCCAAGGGGAAGGGGCTTATCCACCTGGGACATGTTAGGTGCTCAATAATGTTGAATAAATGGATGAATTGGAGGTAGAGGACATAGGTTGGCCCTTTGTGAATAAGGACCTGCAGAAAGAACTGTTGGAGGATCCCAAATGCAGTGCCATGGGCTAGTGACTGCCAAGAGGGGACCCCAAGAGAAAAGGGGGCCCGGAGTCAGGTACTAAGTTGATGCTCACAGGCTATGTGACCTTCTACAAGTGACTTCTCTCTCTGGGCATTGGCTTACTCATCAGCAAGTAACCACTTCTCAGAGAAACTGTGAAGGTGGAATGAGAAGTCCTGTGTGAAAGGCCCTTGTGAACTCTCAAACCTTGTACCCCTTGGTGATCAAGAGATCTGTGTGGCTGAGAAGAGCCCAGAAGACTTCTTGGAGGAGGTGTGAATGGAGCTGAGCCTTGAAGGACCATGCTGCTTACCTAGGAGACTTGGAGACTGCTACTGCAGGGGCAGTAAGGAGACTATACGGGAGAGAGCCCAGGGGATGGTGGGGTCCACCTCAAACTCTAGGATAAGTGCATCCATGTATTTTGCCTTGGGACAGTGGGAGCTAATGATGAGTCTGGAACCTGGGCAGCCTTTGGAGGGGCAAAAGTGTAGAATGAAGTGTGGGTATGTGGGGCAACTTCCCAACCACACTCTGGCCCCTGGGGCTGGGTTGGAGAGTCAGCAGGAGGCCATGATCCTTGCCATGTTCCCTTGCAGGGGAACCAAAACATATCCTGTGTTAGGAAGCAGGGAGCTAGGCTTGACAAGAAGTGATCTGTCAGTTTTGGGGCCTTGACCGCTCATTACAGGATGGGCAATCCAAGTTACAGAATGGCCAGGGTGGTCGGAGGGCTTCAGGACCTGTTCACTTCCTAGAGACAGGGATAAGGGGACATCTGGGCCCCACCTCTTACCCCCCCAAGACCCTCGCCTAGAGGCAGCAGAATCCTGGGCTGCAAGGCAAGGGGTAGGATTGCCATCCAAGCCCTACCCCCTGGCTGGCTTTGTGATCACATGACCAAAGGGATAGCCAGCCCCTCCTGTGCCTAGCTTTTCCAATCAGTGCAATGGAATCCCTTCCGGCACCAATCAGCCAAAGTTCTAGGCCTTTCCTGGGGGCTCAGGCCTCAGGAGGGAGCTGCAATTTCGGGGTCCTTCACTCCAGCCCCTCCCCCACTCCTGTGCTAGGCCCCCTCCCTTCTCCTGCTCCTCTACCCACACCCCTCTCACCCCTCACCCTGTGGCCAGCAGCCTCTGCTGCTGTCATCCGTTGTCATGGGAACCTTGTAGCTCTGACCTGGTGCAGGCGAGAGCTGGCCCAGAGCTCCTAGGAGGGGAAGCCGAGGGTAGCAGTGGGTGAGATGGGGATGCCTGGCCCTGCCAGCTTGGCTGGGTGATGATGCTCCCCCACGGGAAGGGGGCATTGGGAGGATGGTCGAGATAGGGGTGGGCTGGGGTGCAGGGTCTCAGAGCCTGATTGCTCCTAGTCCCTGGGGTCCCTGCCCTTTTCCAGGCCAGCCCCCCCTACCCAAACCAGGCTCCAGGCTGGCAGTGGTAGGGAGGGGTGGCAGGGACCTTCCCATTTCCCTCACTGCCGATGGTTGCTCAGAGCCCTGAGCTCAGCTCATTCTCAAGGCTAAAAATACCAGGGAGGCGGCAGTGGCAGCTCCCCTGACACCCTGTCCGCCGCACCCCTCCCACCAGCAACACACACACACACACAAATGCACGCACGCGTGCACACCCCGGCTGGACCAGGCACCGAGGTGCAGCTTAACCCATACAGTGCAATGGTCCTGAAGTTCTGCCCCTGTGTGAGACCCAGATCTGGGTTCCACTTCCACCTCTGACCCCAGTTTGCTGTGTGATCTTGAGGTGGCCCTTTGACCTCTCTGGGCCTTGGTTGTTTCCCCTTTTGTGCAATGAGGGAGCTACTAGGAAGAGGGCAGGCTCAGGAATGGAGTAGATGGCCAAGCCCCGGCTGCCCCATCTCATTACCTTAGCAGTCCTGGCTGTCCTGCTTCCTGAACTATGCACTGGGTCATGTCATCTCTCTTGTCTAGGTGAACACACTGAAGGTAGAGAGGTAAGCGTGACTCAAGGGGTGCTAATCAGGCCTTTGAGTCCAGGGTGGCACTCTCTTTTCCTGTAGGGGCAAGTTGAGCTTCTGAGACCCCCAGGCTTCTGTTGAAAAATAAGTCTGTACCCCCACGGTAGGGCACAGCCTAGCTGTATGGAATCTCAGAGAAGTTCCTGGTTCTGTGAGCATGATTGGGAATGGGGGTGAGTCCATGCTGTCCTCTAGCCAGGGTCTGGCTGAGGCTTGAGGTGAGGGTCCACACTGCCCACCCAGGGTGTGGTTGAGGTTCAGGTGAGTGTCCAGTCGACACTGTCCGTTTGCCCAAGGCCTCGCCGAGGTGTGGAGTCCCAATCCTTACTGCTCTTCCACTTGGGCCTGACCAAGTCTGGGGTGAGCGTCCATGCTGCCTGTCGGCCTAGGCCCGGCTGAGGCTGAGTTGAGGGTCCACAATGCCCACAAGGAACTGAGGTCAAGGTGAGTATCCACACTGCCCATTTGCCCTCAGCCTGTGTCTTCTTTCTACCAGCCCTGGACTCAGACTTCATTTTGGGTTTCATACTCTCTCTTCTCTCCTGGACACCAGAAATTTTGCTCATCTACTCCGCTTTAGTGGAGGCCCAGTTTTATCTGGGAACCAATGGGGGGAAAGAGAGAGGTGTGCCCCTGCTATTTCCAGGACCCTCCTGAGGCCCAAGGAATCCACCATGGCAGTCACAGCCATTGGGCACTGAGAAGCCTGGAAAACCAGACCCAGACCTCAGGGCTCCTGGGGTCCACTGCTGTGAGACCTGAGTCCCACTCCTTCCCTCTCGCCCTGTCCCCCAACTACACTCACATCCTGAGAGCCACAGGGCACATCTCCCCACAGACCCAAGGTCTCAAAGCTTGGAGCCAGTGTCTGCAGGACCAGGGCATGGA
This sequence comes from Equus caballus, assembly GCF_041296265.1. Lineage (NCBI taxonomy): Eukaryota > Metazoa > Chordata > Mammalia > Perissodactyla > Equidae > Equus > Equus caballus. The sequence continues at coordinate 52,779,261 of NC_091697.1, read as the reverse complement.
TTTTCTGAGGGGGCTACTCAGTCCTGCAGGGCAAAGAGTGCGCTTCAAGTCACACACCCTAAGTTTACAATGCCAGCTCTTCCCTTCAGTTGCTGTGTGACCCTGGGCAGGACACTTCTCTTTCTGGGTCTCTTTGTCCAACTGTAGAACACTTATTTAATAGTAGCTGTCTACAAAGATTGGTGCAAGGATTAAATGAGATATTCCCATAAAGTGTCTGGCAGAGTAAGCACTCAATAACTATTCTTTCTGGAGGCTGGCAGGGAAGGGGCATGCTCTGAAAGGGTTCTGGGACATTTGTGCATTAATTATTCCAAGGTCAAGAACTATGTTGATTGCTGGGTCTCAGGGCCTGAGGCCCCAGCTGGGGTCCCCCACCCTAGGGGCCTCCAAAAGAAAAGCGTTGCTCATTCATTTTGTGAACATATTTTCAGCCCATAAACGGATGCTCTTAGGTAAAACATTAATAAGCTTCATCACGTTGGTGGGGAAAATTAAATGTAAATTAGATAATTAAAAATGAAGCTGATGCCCGCTGCTTGGTGCTATTACCTCTTATTAAAAGTTATGAGAGGTGGACCTGGGTTAGGTGGGAGGCTGGCTGTGAGGTTCCAATGGGGGTGAGGGCTGCAAGGGATCGCCTGTTGGAGCTCAGTTTGGTCTTTGGAAGAGTCAGGCTTCGGGGATGCTCCTGCATGGCCTCTAGAGAGCTCTGGGGGTGCTGGGACCAGAGCCCCGGGTGCAGGCCCAGGTTCTGCCACTTGTGGGTCCCTGGGTCAGTGCCTTTCCCTCATCAAGCCTCAATGTTTCCTCATCTGTAAAATAAGGATAATAGGATAATAACAGAACCTATTTCATAGGACTGAGGCAGGGATGATATAAGATGTCTAGAAAGTAACCAGCCTGGGGCCTGGCACATAGTAGGTGTTCCTTAAATAGCTGTGATTACTGGTAATATCACCACCACCATCATGGTGATTAAATCTTTCTCGGAGGCAGGCCTTGAGCATAGGGTGCCCCTGTTAGCATAGGAGGTGGGTACTGTTATCCCCATTATGTTAGGTAAGGAAAGGAAGACTCAGCCTAGGGGAATAAGGGTCCAAGGTCACACCTCCTAGGAGGTAGGTGGCATTGTTTATTATTCCAGTGTCACAGAGGAGGAGCCCAGGGAACAAGGTCACAGAGGAGGAGCCGGAGGATCAGTACTCCCCGGCACATGGTCTGCTTCCCAGGCTTAACAGGTTACATGGACTCCCTTCTTTTTTCTCCACCTGCCCTGTGCTCCAGGCCCTGTGCTGGGTGTGGGGGCCCAGAGGTGAGTCATTCTGGAGGGAGACAGCCAGAGGACCTAAGTCCCAAAGGAATGTTCTAACCATAGCAAGAGTCCGGGGAATAGACAGCCCTGAGGAGGGGGGTCTGAGGACTCCCCCGGAGGTGCAGTCTGGTTCAGTATTGTAAGAGATTGGTAGAGACTGGAGGATGGGCAAAGCAGGGAGCAGGACCAGACGGAGCAAAGGCAGGGAGGCTGGAAGCCCGCGGCCAGGCCTGTGGTGGGCTGCGGAGGGTGCACGACGAGGGGGTGGGAACACGGAGCGGGTGAGTCACCGTTTCTGGGCCAAGCAGGCGGCGGCTGCGGAGCGGGGGGCGCATTCCTGGCTGGCAGGGCGGCCGGCACTAATGTCTTTCCCACATGGCCCCGAATTCCCGGCTCGGCACGATCACACGGGCAAGACGCTCCCGCGGCCACCCCCGCCCCAGCTGCCTCCTTCCCACAGAGAGGGGAAGGGGGGGAGGGAGTGTGGCGGAGGCAGGCGGAACTGGCCCCTCCTGGGGGGTGGGGGTCTCCGGCATGGCCTCCCTGGGGCCTGCGCCCCCGGCACCCTGCGCACCGTGAGCGACTAACAGGGCAGATTTAGTCAAAATAAGAGCAAGGTCGGGCCTGTGAAGGGGGGAAAGAAGGAGGCCCGGAACGGCCATGGGTCCTTGGCCACGTCCCTGCTTCTCTGGCCCCCATTCATACACCCCGCCCTGTGTAAGGCCCTGGCGGAGAGGGAGTTGTTGAAGGGCGCTGCCCGATTGGCGGCGGGATCATCCGCAGTTTCGGGCAGCCTCAGATCCAAGGCCGTCCGCCCCCCTCCCCTCCTTCCTGACCCCTGAGCCCTGGTTGGAGTGGGGGACCGAGGCTGCGATGCATCCGGTGGGGGACTGGGGCGGGGGTTCCTGGAAGAAGCCACACCCAGTCCCTCATTCCGTGGGGCGGAGGACAGCCCTAGCTCAGGCGAAGGGGACCATGGGCCACTGCTCTCCCACGCAGCCCCTGTCGCTGGGCCAGGCCCCTGGGGGGAAACTGAGTCTGTGAGGGCGGCCCACCCAGAGCTCTCTGTCTGCTGGGGGAAGTTGGCGGTTGTCCCTCCCAGCTGGGCTCAGAGGCGCTAATGAGAGTTAAATGTGGGGCGTGAGTCACCTCGGGGGGGGGGGGGGGGGGGCTGCAACCACCCCCAGATGTGGATCCTGGGTGGAATGGAGGTTTGTCCAGACGGCTCAGCCCTTTCCCACTCCCCTGTGCTTCATCCTCTACTCCTCAGCAGGGTGGGGCATGGATTCCTGACCTAGCAGATCAGGCCCTGTCACCTGGGCCAATCTCCCCCAAATGGCTGGCTGCCTCAAGTTGGGTGTGGGGGATGGGGGTGGGCAGCAGCTACGGAACTACAAGGGGACTCCAAATCCCAAGATGGGGCCCAGCAGCCCAGGACTTGGGGGATGGACCAACACCTGGGATTTTCTGGTGGCTGTGAGCCCTGGGGTATGGTGATATCTTGGGATGAGGGGGTAGGCAAAGGGCCCAGGCCACCCGGGAGGATCCCCTCACCCTCTACGCCCATCTGGCCTCACTCAGACCACCAGGCTCTGACCACACAGGGTGCATGTTCCTCCACCCCCCACCCCTGACCTCCGGCCAGCATAGGACTTCAGTCTGCAGTCCTCATGGCAGGACAGACTGTGTGTGTGTGTGTATACATGCGTGTGCCCCTGTGACTGGTTCTATTTGGGCTGCTGTGTGTATTTTGTGACTGAATGTGCAATTGTGTATATTTATGTGTGACTGGCTGTCTGTGTAGGTCTCAGTGTTGCAGGAGACCTGAGGGAGAATGTGGGTTTCTGCATGTCTGTATCTGTGTCCCCTCTATGTCTCTGTTTGTCTTTCTGCGTGACTGAGTGTCTGTGTCAGCTTAGCCTTGTCCACAGGATCAGTGGCTCCTCCTTGCACACCCTATCACCACCACCACCAGGAGCCACAGGGTCAGGGAAGTGGATCTGGAAGGGGACTGCGGGGGGATGCAGTGCCCACTGTTCCCGGAATTTAGTGGCTAGGCTGGTGGGCAGCACCAGGGGGTGGGCGTGGGCAGCCATGGGAGAGAGAGGGCGATAGGGGAGGGCCCCTGCTCACAGTCTCCTCCCTGCCTCCCTCTGCTCCCAGCCCAGCGCCTCCTGGCAAGAGCTTATTTGCATGGTATTTACATTTCATTTGCATCGCGTTCAATTAAAAACCTGACCAGCTCCCGCCTGCCTGGCGCTGCCTGCCCAGCCTGGTGAAAACATTGGTTGGGCATTGTGTGCCGCCTCCCCTGGCGCCCCCCCCCCCCACCATGGATTGACTGATGTGGGAGGGGTCCTCCCCTCAGTGACATCACCTAAGTCACCCATCCTAGGATTGAGAGGGCTGGAAGTACAAATGGAGAAACTGAGGTCCAGAAAGAGACGCCAGGAGCTCCAGGCTAAGTCCAGTCTCGAAGAAGAGCTAGAAGAATTTTAGTAGTAACAACTGCCCCTTTATGAAAGAATTGCTGTGCCAGGAGTGGTGCCAGCACCTGGATGTAATATCTCATTTGAACTTTGCTACCCCTTGAAGTCAGGCCTTGCATTACCCCCATTTTACAGAGAAGAAAACCAAGGCTGGAGAGGGCAAGCCCAAGGTCACTTAGGTGACCCAGAATTCAAATCATCAGTATCACTTCCAAGTCTATGTTCCAAACCCTGAGCATGACTGCCAAAAGTACAGTGGCTGCCACCTCCTCCTGGTGAAACCTCCAGAGTCATTAGCTCTACGACCAGCTACTGCAGCTCTCACCCTAACCTGGAGGCTGGTCCCGCTATTGCCGGTTCTCTTGCTTCCTAACACTGACAGCCATGCCCATCCCTGGCTACAAGGTGGAATACTGTCCCTGTAGAAGTTCTTCCTGGCACCTGGCCATAGTCTTTCCTGTTGCAAGATTGCCCTTCTTGGCAGTCAGAGCTGGTGACTTTGTAAAAGGCAATTAAAGACCCTGATAATGAAACAAACACAATGGGAAACTTAGAGCCGGGCTAAGGGTGAAGGATGGGTGAAGAGATCAGGCAGGCCCATGAAGACATGGGAGGCACCAGAGCAAGCTTGGGCAGGGGGAACCCTCAAGGCCCCTTCTGTCCTGGCCTTCTCACCTGGCCAGAGCTGGGCTGGTCGATGCCATCTACACGGGTGGGAACTCTTGGAATTGGGGAGACTAGGGGTCCTCAGGCTGCCCATGGAGAGGTCATGCAGGACCCAGAATTCAGCCCTAGAACTGGGGAGCCCTGGTGTTGAAAGGACTTCCGTCCCGTCCCCCCACACCCACCCCTCAGCCAATTACCTTTCCTCCCCACCACCCTTAGGGCTCTGGCTGTGAGTAACCATTCCACCTACCCCTGCTGCTGGAAGACCTGGCCAATCAGCAGACTCCTCCTCCCTGACCACAGTGATTATTCAGGGATGGACACATGACCTAGGCCTGGCCAGTCGGGTTGAATCCCAGAACTTTGGTTGGAATTATTGGGGTGAGAGGTTGTCTGATCTGGTAGTGTGGGAATTTGAGGCCGCCACCACTTGGGGAGAGCTCTTCATGAATGAAGCCATAAAGGGAAACTGATCCTTTTACTTGAAGCCAAACACTCTTTGGCTTGAGCCTCAAAAGGAACAAATAGGTTTCAATTTTGCTTAAGCCTGTGTGTGTTGGGTTTCTGTCACTTGCATCCTAAGTCCTAAGCGGGTAGTGCATGCCTTGCCCATTCTGCCCTCAGCCTTTGCCCATGCAGTTCTCCTCTGCCTAGAATGCCTTCCTCTTGCCCTCTGCTCGCTAGGCATACCTGCATTGAGAGGTCCAGCTCACCTCTTCTCTAGGAAGCTCACTTCCATTCTGTACCCAGCTCTCCTGGCTCCACTCTCCTGGGAGTGTTACCTGGAACTTCTGACCCCCAGCCTGGCGCTCAGCACCTATGCCCAGAACTGCTGTGTTATTTCCTTTTCCAGGGTTTGTGTCTCATTGCCCCAAAGTGGATTGTAAATTCCTAGATGGAGCTGAGTCCCCTCCTAAAGAGAGGAGTGATATAGTACAGTGATTAGAAGCTTGGCTTTGGCATCAGGCAGCCTCCGTTCAAATTCTAGCCCGTCTGTGTGATCTTTGAACCAGTCCCTCCACCTCTGAGCCTCAGTTTCCTGTTCTTTAAAATGAGAATTGAATAAATCTGCATGAAAAAAAGTACTTAGCACAGTCGGTCCATGAATGTTTACTGGGTACCCACTCTGTGCCTAGAACTGAGGGTTCATCTGTGTAGCACCCACAGGCAGGCTCAGTCCCTGCCCTCAGAGCAGCTGAGGGGGGAAGTTGGGGCAGGGTCCCCAGCTGGAGTGGCCAATCAGGAGGGTGGGGGTGGTCCTCCCCAGCCTGCTAGCACTCCTCTCTGAGGGCAGGGGCCCCCTCCAGCCCCACTTCCTTCCAAGGCACTGGGGGCCCTTGGTGGGGGGAGTCCTGATCATCCCCTCCCCCTTCCTCCCCTCCCTGTCGTCCCTTGGAGCCTGCGCCGCTCAGAGTTAATCTCCTCGCCCGTCAGGGGGTGACAGGAGGTGTCTGTCATTCGAAGCCGAGGCCGTCAGCCTCGCTGGCTAATTGGGGCGCAGGCGCCGGGAGCACGGGAAATGGCCAGAGGGAAGGAGCGGGAATGAGGGAAGGGAGGCTGCCCTCACCTCCTTCCCGCCAGGCTTGGGGCTGATCCACAGGGCTCCTTAGGGGAGGGGGAAGGCCAATCAGAGGAGGAAGGGGCCGTGGAATGGGGACTCTGTGACCTTGGGCATATTGCTATTCCTCTCTGGGCTTCATATTATTATTATTCATAATGACAACAGTAAGCCTTTATTGAGCAATTACTGTGTAAATCAGTTCCCAGCACGCCTGCTGAAAACCTCCAATGGTTTTATATGGCCCTTGGAATTAAAGCCAGGCTCCTACCAAGGTCCTTGAGGACCCCCAGTACCCATGCCTCTACCCTCCCTGCTCCCTCTGCTCTAGCCACACCAGCCTCCCCACAGAGCAAGCTCTTCCTGCCTCAGGGCCTTTGCACTTGCTGTTTCTGCTCCTTGGAACACCCTTCCTCTGCCTTTCAGCATGGTTGATGACAACTCATTATTCAGGCCTCAGCTCAAATGACACCTCGGAGATAAGGTCCCTGACTACCATATCCAAAACCACCCTTCCCCACCTCCAGTTATGCTGTTATGTCACCCTGTTACATTATCCTATTTAAACTTTCCCTGCATTTGTCATAATCTGAAATTCCTTCATTTTCATATTTGTGGTTTACATTCATTCTCCCTCCCTAGAATGGAAACCCTTGAGACAGGAGATCCTGTCTGTGATTTACTGTTGAAACCCCAGTGCCTAAAACAGTGCCTGGCACATGGAAGACACTCAATAAATAGAGAATGATTAAATAAATGAAATTCAGGCATTCTGTTAAGTACTTCATACAACTTAATTCTCAAAAGAATCTTAGAAAGTTGGTATTATCTCCATGTGAGGGAGGAAGCTGAGGCTCATGGAGACTCTGTGACTCTAAGTTATGGTACCTGGAATTACCCCAGGACTGTGAGACCTGCAAAGTGTGAGGGCTGCAGGGATGACTGTGATGCTCAGCTGAGCATAGGGGGCATGCAAAGGGAGGAGGTTCCTCTGGGAACTCAGCTGAGGGCACCCCAGGGAGCCTCTCCTGGTTACAGAGGCATCTTAGTCCATTCGGGCTGCTATAACAAAAATACCATACACTGAGTGGCTTAAACAATAGTTCTCTCCTCACAGTTCTGAAGACTGGGAAGTCCAAGATCAAGGTGCTGGCAGATTCAGTGTCCAGTGGAGACCCACTTCCTGGTTCATAGAAGGCCTTCTTTTTTTTTGAAGAAGAAGATTAACCTTGAGCTAACATCTGCTGCCAAGCCTCCTCTGTTTGCTGAGGAAGGCTGGCCCTGAGCTAACATCTGTGCCCATCTTCCTCTACTTTATATGTGGGACGCCTACCACAGCATGGCTTGCCAAGTGGTGTCATGTCCACACCCGGGATCCGAACCGGCAAACCCCGGGCCGCCGAAGCAGAACATGTGCGCTTAACTGCTGCGCCACCAGGCTGGCTCCTAGAAGGACTTCTTGCTGTGTCCTCACATGGGGGAAGGAGGGCAAGAGGGCTCTGTAGGGTCCCTTTCATAAGGGCACTAATCCCATTCATGAAGCCTTCACCGTCATGACCTAAACACCTCCCAAAGACCCCACCTCCTAATACCATCACACTGGAGGTCAGGATTTCAACATATGAATTTGGGGGACGTAAACATTCAGTCCATTGCAGAGGCAGCACCCAATGTGCCGTGCAGGGAGGTGGGTGGATGGGGAACCTTCGCAAGGCCTGATGCCTTCGCTGCCCCTGGGCAGGGGGAAGGTGTGAGATGTGAGGGAGGGAGGCAGGCTGGGGCTCTCAAAGCCTCTTCCTCCAGTCTGCACCTACCCTTCAGGCCCCCTCCTGCCTGTCAGAGAGCTGGCTCCTGGGCCTAGCATTCAAGGCCTGGCACAATCCAGCCCTTGTCTCCCCTTCCTTTCTCCTCTCCTCTTTCTGTCCCTGACACTCTGAAGCAGGCCCTGCCCACTGTGCCTTCAGTCACATGTCTTGTCACTCTTTCTACTCATCTTTTGAAGCCCAGCCCCTGTGCTGCCTCCTCTAGGAAGGGCTCTGTGCAATGGTTGTCAGTAGGTCTAAGGATCTCTGCCAGGCTGTCAGTACCCTGTGTCACTCTCAGTGTCCATCACATGGTTGGCACAAAGGCACTCAGTGAGTATCCTGCTGCCTCCCATCCATCCAAGAACCCCAGGTGAGCCCACCATTCTGAGTTCCTGGGTCTCTTGTTCCTACTGAGTGTCTGGGTGCCTCCAAACCTGGAGTCTCAACCTGGAGTCAGACGAGGGCATGGGTGGGCTGCAAGATGCCTCTGCAAATCACAGTCTTCAACTGCTGACACCTCATGGCCAATCAGACCCCAAGACACTCATTATAATGATGTCTGGGTCCAACTGGGACAGGCTATTGGCCTCTGGTAACTCATGTGGGTCACACCTCCTCAGCCAATCACAGCAGCACCCTCCTCTCACGTCCCCATGTCAGGGTCTCTTAGGAGGCCCTGACCTGGTTAAAGGTCCAGGCTGAGGCCAGGCTGTGCACACTCTGCCCCTCTTCCCCCAGCATCACAGAACCATAGTTTCCTTCTTTCTAGTCCTTGCTACCATCCCGTTACTAGCATCTCTATTTCTTCCTGTCTCTCCCCTCCCCTCCCTCCAGCCCAAGCAGCCATATCTGAAGGGTGTGTAGGTGTGAGGTCAGCTGTAGGAGAGGCAGACTGGCCCTGTGTGAGGAGAGGCTGGGGTGTGAGGATCCTACTCTGGGGCTGCCCAGCCATCAGCAGCAGGCACAGCAGTAACAGCAACACCTCCTCCTTTCCTTTCTCCTGAACCTCTGTTATGGGGTGGCAGGCACCCAGACCCCAGATGTTTCCTGCTGCACTGCCGTGTGTGTGTGTGTGTGTGTGTGTGTGTGTGTGTGTGTGTGTGTGTGTGTGTATGTTTGCTGCTGGCTCCCCTGCCCTGCCCCACCACACTCCATCCCCAGAAAGGCAGGCAGGAATCTCCCTTTCTCCACCCCCACAACATTGGAAGTAGACAAGCTTAGGTGGACCCTAAATGGGTATTCTCCAAAACCCCCAGCCCCTGTTCTGGGTCAGCAAAGTGGGAGGAGGATATCAAGAGGGGGAATAGGATACCAGGGCAGGCCAGGCCCCTGTGCATTTTGACACTATGTGAACAACATGCAAAGCAGATGCAAATATTATGCAAACTAGAACTTTTCTTTTCTAGTCAACAGCTCTGACAGACTCTGAAATGGGCTGTAGGGGGCCCAGAACCCACGGGGAGGTGTGGAGGTGAAGGCAGGCATCATCACTGCTTTATCAAGAAGATGCAGCATTCAGGCAGTACTTGAGTACCTACTGTGTACCTGATGCCAGGCTGGGCTCCTGAGGATTCAGATGAAGACTCAGGCACACAGGGAAGTTGAGGGAAGTAAGGGCAAGACGCATCTCCACAGGACTTTGGTTGAAGGCCTCTCAGAGACATCTTTCCATTTAACAGCATATGAGACCAGATAGCAGAATGGTTAAGTTCTCCTGTTCCTGCCTGGGTTTATTCCCAGCTCCACCATCTAATCGCTGTGTGGTCTTGGGCAAAGCACTTCACCTCTGGAAGCTTCTGTTTATTCACTCATAAATTAAGAACAGTAATAGTATTGACCTCGTTGGGTCATTGTAAGGACTCAGTGCTGTGTATGGACCAGGACCTGTCTGGGTAAAGGCTCCATAAAATGGGAGTTGTGATTGTAGTAACTGCTTTCCCAAGGGAGCCCCCCCACCCCCCTCTCCTGTCCTGCTTTGAGCTCCCAGAGCACAAAATGCCATAACCAACAGCAATTGAGTTGTCCAGGCATTTGCCTGGGGGCAGGGCCTGGGTTTGCTTTTCTCTGTCCCCACACAGCCCTGCCTGGAGGGTCACTCAACTGATTCAAGGAATGATAACTGAAGGCTCTCAACTCCTCTGGCAGTCCAGGAGGGCAAGCCCATATGGAGACCACTGAGGAGCTCAGAGGGTTACCCCAGGATGGTTAGTGGGGGTCCTGGGATGACGAGGGATTCCAGCAGTCAGTTTAGTGAACAAAGACTGGGTGGGTCTCTTACCAATGATCCCCACCCTGTTGACTGCCCTCCAAACCAAGGTGTGTAGGGTCGGGGTAATAGGAGGAAGAGGGGCTTCTGCCCTCAGCAAATGAAAACAAGGCCAGACGTGGGTTGGGAAGCCAGGGGATGGTTCTGGTAGAGAGGTAGGTATGTGTGTGTGTGGTCCGGGGGTGGGGAGTGGAGTAACAACACCTATAATAATAGTCAACATTTATTGAGCACCTACTAGTTACTAGACTCTGTGATACACACTTTTCACGTTATATCATATTCAAACCTTACAATGACAATTTCCATTATCATTCTTCTCCTTTTTAAACGCTTGAGGAAACTGATAGAGATGCTTGCCCCAGGTCACTCAGTTGGTGATTATCACTAGGGGGATTTGAACCCTGGCATTCTTGCTCCATAGCTTTGCTCTTCACCTCCAAGCAGCTCCTCCACACTCCCAAAGGCTGACCTAGGTTCAAATCTTGACTTGCACACTCACCAAGCTTCCTGTGCTCTACCTCATCCCCACAATCACTTCACGTGCCAAATATATCACTAATCCAATAACCCCTCCTCCATCCCCTCTCCCCCCTCCGGCCCTATCCTCTCCCCCTCCTCCCTGGTCTCCTTGCTTACAGCTTTGCCTTCCTTCCATCTACACAGTAGCCAGAGGGATCTTTTAAAAATTTAAGTCAGACCATGTCACTCCCAGCCTGGAACCCACCAAAGGCTCCCAATGCACTCTGCATAAACCCTGACCTCCTCCCCTGGTCTGCTTTCCCCTTTGGGCCTGAGGTCAGGCCCACAGTGGCCTGCTCCACCCGCTCTCCTTTGCTTGGCTGGCTCCTCCTGGCCTTTCAGGCCTCAGTGAGGTCCTCTCTGACTACCATAGCTAACATGGTCCCCTCCCTGAAATCAGTCTCACATGACCTATTTTAATATCTTCAAGGCTCTTCAGACGCTCAGAAATGCTCTTGTTCAACTATGTATTTGTTTACTTGGTTAAAGTCTGTCTCATTGAATTAGAATGTAAGTTCTGTGAGGCTGGGAAGGATACTATTTTTGTTTTCTGGTGTCCCCATAGTCTAAATAGTGCCTGGCACTTAGTAGGCACTCAATAAACATCTGAAAGAATGTTGTAGTTGGTGTGACCTGGATCAGGAAGTCCTAGGCCCTCTCTACCTCAGTTTCCTTTTTCTGTTGGGCTCTGCCTCTTCTCAGCCTCTTAGGGAGAGCTCTGGATGAGATCAAAGATGGTAAAAGGTTCTTTCCGGAGGAGGGAGGGCACGATGCCCGCCTGGGGATGAGGTCAGTGCGGCAGGCACCTCTCTGCAGTGCAGGAGGCAAGCAGAGCCGCAAAGATCGTCTTGACTAGACCCCTGCCCGGGCCTGAGATCCTAGACGGGCAGGGGAGGGCGCGCAACCCTTTCCTCCGGTGGGAAGCTCCTCCCGGCGGGGCCTCCTCTTCCCCCCTCCCCGGGGAGGCAGGTGGAGCTGCGTCCTCATCTTTGTTCCCATCTGGAGCGCGTTTGGCGCGGCGTGGCGGGGGCGGGGCTGCGCCCCCGCGGTGCCCGGAGAGACGGGCCCGCCCGCTTATCTGATCTGCGGCTAATTGAAACTCCCTGCTCGCGAAGGTCAGCTCGGTCCCCTGACAGCTGCCGAGCCGAGCCGGGCCGGATGGAAAACCCGGGCTGTGCAGGGCCCGGCGGGGCGCGGGGGGAGGGGTGGTGGGGGGCTGCCTCTGCGGCAAAGTAGACAAAGGCGGCCCCTCCCTCCTTGTGCGCGCTGCTGGGGGTCGCCAGAGGTAGCGGCCTTAGCCCTCACCCAGCGGGGCGCTCCGGCCTGGGTCACATGGCCTAAAGCTACAGAGGAGGGGGCACCCTTAATCCCTACGCGCCCGCCCACCCCGCTCCCACGCCGGGGCCCCGTCTGGGGTCTCTGGGAGAGTCACCCCCAACTTCCTGCCCCTACCCCGCCTCCACGCCCCGGCTCTGAGACTTCCTGCCTCCCCGGCTCCGGGCAGCTCAGGCTGTGGGAAGCTGGCGGGGCGGGGGCGGCCCGCTCCCCTCCCCCTGCGCACTCGACGGGGCGCTGGGGGGGGGCGGGCGGAGGAAGTGTGCGCGGTGGGGGGCACGGCCTGGCCCCGGGGCGGCCATCCGGTGGGGCAGGTGCGGCCTCAGCCCTGGGAGGGAGGGCAGGCTGGCCTGTTGCTAATGGTGCTGGCGCGGGGGTGAGGGCGGGGGTGGAGAGACCGCGGGGAGCCCCCTTTCCAGGGTTCCGGGTGCGGATGTGGCTAGCTCGGGAGGCTCCAACCCCGTCCGCCGCGCCCCAGGCCCTAGGCCGCTGGCACGCGTGCCCTCACCTCCCGCCTTTGCGTCTAGGCTGAGGTGCTGGGGAGCTCCCAAGGTGTAACTCCCAGCCTTCAGGCTGACCGCACTCTTGAGCGAAGCCTTCTGGGCTTTGGCTTTCCCAGCTGGGAAAAAATAACCCCAACCACAGCTACCATTTTTCAGAACCACGTGCCAAACACAGTGATAGGCGTTTGACGTACTTTGTCTGAGGCCTCACACTAATTCCGCTTTGCTGATGTGCAAGCTGAGGCGCAGAGAGGTCGTGACTTGCTTGAAGTCACATAGCTAAGTTACCTAGGCGGGATTCGGCTGACTCCAGAGCCGGCGTTAACCACGGGCGGTCTCGTTTTAGCAAGAGCTCTGGAGTTGTGCGCCAATATAGGTCGATCTTCCAGGGCATTCGCAAGTGCATTGAGCCCCTCGGCGGCGTCTGGCCACACATGTTCCCGACTTGGAGCTGGGCACGTGTTTCTTGGCGCATTCCCGCGTGCCAGAGCCCGGGGACAGAGGCACAGCCTAGCGCACTGGTGCCCAGGTGCGCCATTCTGGGTTTGGACCCGGCAGAGTCACATGGCCTGAGCCGCGGGCGGAGTAGAGCGGGGGCGGGGAACTTGGAGTGGAGTCCACGCGGGCCGCGGCGCCTGGGAGGCCGCAATCCGGGCGCCTGCAGCCGGCGAGGCGCGGGGTGACGCGCGGGGGCCCAGCTACCGTGACCTCCTCCGCGGTTTCCATGGAGACGGTGCACTATAAATAAAAAAAAAAAGGAGGAATTTCAAACCCGTTTTCTACGGCGCTTGGCGGGAGGGGGGAGGAAAGCTCTCTTTGAATCGAGTTTCCCATTTCACCTTCCCAGGCGGTGGGAGAGCTTCCCCCGCAGCCCAGCCGGGAAATTGCCGCCCCTCACGCCGCGTGGCGCCCCCCGAGGAAGCTAATTAGCGCAGCCCGCGGAGCTGGGGACTGGGGACCTGGCCCCAGGGGGCCAGGGCCCGCCTCTTGTGTAGGGGGGTAGCGCCTACAAATTGCCACACCCCCAGTCTCTCCAGGCGCGCACGCAGGCCGGGGCACAGGGCGCAGGCGGGAGGTCGCATCTGCAGCTTTGGCGCAATGAATCAGGCGCGGCCGCCGCCGCCGCCGCCGCGGAGCGCGTCTGGCATCCGGAGTCTCCCGGGATCGAAAATAATTTGGGCAAAGCGGTGGGAGGTGTATGCGCGCGCGCTCCGAGGGGAGGGCGGGGGAGCAGGCCGGGCGGGGTGCGCGGGGCGGGGGGAGGTGCCATCCGACAGCCCCGCTGTGGTGAGAACAGAGTTGACACTTCTTTCCTTTCCACTTACTGCGGCAAGTACCGCGAGGAAGGTTAACCCTCTCGCTGCTTGGAGGATTAGAGGCACCGCGAGCGCCCTCATGAGGGCGCGCCACGGTTGGGGGCCAGGTGTGCAAACTCTTTTGAAACCTGTCCTTGCGGCCTGCTCGGTTCAGCTCTCTGGCTCCTCAAACAAGCGCTCCCACCTGGACTTTCTTCAGGCCATCCGCCCCGGTGCTTTTCTCAGTCCCTCCTTTAACATTCTCCAGATCTAGCTAGTTTCAGCGCTGTGGCCTCAGTTTCCCCACCTATACAAGAAGGTGGGGGTTTCTGTAGCATCTTCCCTGTTTGGCCACCCCAGTTTTGTGACCCTCTGGCTTGGGCACTGGGCAGAGGGGAGAGTGGGCGGTTAGGGTGGGGGGTGCAGGAGTCGGATCCTGGTCCTCCATCTACCGTCTGCACTTTGGGCGCCCTTCATCAAAATGGCCGGGTTCCTGTTTTTGCCTCTGAAGGCAGAAATGTCACCGCCGGTGCATTAAGCACGCTCGGTGGGAACTCGGTTTGGATCGAGGAGCTGGCGCTCAGCCCTGCCAAGCTGCCTGCCGCAGGGGGGTGGGGGTGGGCTAGCTGGCCAGTCAGCCTGGCTGGGGTCAGCCTTTGTCTGAGCGGGTTTCCACCTTCCTGCCTCTCCAGCCCCCAGGTCCCCCCTCCCTCAGCTATGCGAGTTGCTCCCACCCCACTAAGGTTTTTTTTGGGGAGGCGGAGACCTATTCACACCCTTGTGCCTGTCTGGCTCAGCAATGGCAGGGGGAGATGATTGGGGGCAGAACTCACTTCTTCCTCCTCTCCACCCTCATGATGGGGAGCGCCTCTGGAATTCACGTATCTTCTCCCTGTTAGTATTGCCCCTTAGATGAGGAGGGAGTGGTAGCCAGGCCTCAGAACATCCCCAGCTTTGTGACCTCAAGTCCCCCCAGCAGGGCTTGAGGGGAGGTGATTTCCACTTTCCCCTAGCTTCCTTCTGGCCAAGGGATCTCAGCACCCCCAGGAATTCTCAAACCTTGGTGCAGGGAAAACCACTTGACCTTGTGAGCTTGCAGATGTGGAGAGGGATGGTGGTGGGACAGGAAGTGTTGATGTTGGGCATTCTGAAAGCAGAAATAGGATAGGAATAGGATACCCAAATGGGAGAGACCTTTGGGAATGTGGGATCCCACCTTCCTCCTTTGGAAAGGCAGGATGGGGGGAGCTGAATGAGGGTGTAGTACTACATGTTCCTGGAATGTAGGGCTGATATCTGTTTCATTCAGGGGCTTTGGGACTGCTGGTTTCTCAAGTGTCACCCAGGAATTGTGGTCAGAATGCTGGAAGGACTTCCTGAAAGTCAGGGTTACACACTGAGGAGGGTCCTAGGGTGGATTCCTGAGCACAAGAGCATTCAAATCTGACCTGGGGGGCCAGCCTGGTGGTGTAGTGGTTAAGTGCACGTGCTCCACTTTGGCAGCAGGGTTCGCAAGTTCGGATCCTGGGCATAGACCTATACACTGCTCATCAAGCCATGCTGTGGTGGTGTCCTACATACAAAATAGAGAAAAATTGGCACAGATGTTAGCCCAGGGACAATATTCCTCGCCAAAGAAGTAAAAAAGGAAGTCTGACCTGGGGAAGGGATGTGTGTTTACCTGAGGCTGGCGGGTGGCTGAGATGGCCTCTCAGAGCTCCTTCTTGGGCTGTAGGCAGCAGAGGGTACCAGCTTTGGGCCCTACTGTTCTCATATACACTTGCCCACACATCTACTCTTGCTCAACTCTCTCATCCAGACTCACACCCGCCCATATGTTCTCATGCCCCTACATGTACATTCATGTACACAGGCACATGCATGCATACACACCAGAACACCACACATGTGTATACCTATGCATGAACACACAGGTATGCACTTGAGTGTCCAGATGCACAGACACTAACATGCATGGGCACATAGATCTCCTGATGCACCCAAGCACACGTTAACACCTATGTACACACATATGCATATATTAACACTCATACACACATGTGCACACGTGGGCAGACCCCTAGGCATTTGCTCTCCCATCAGCTGATTTATGTGTATGTGGATTGTCTGTTTCCCACAAGGATAGGGCTACTTTTGTTCATTGCCAAGTACTCAGAGGTTAGAGATTTGTTCAACCTCAGGGCCTGGTGCCTGGGCCCAGAAGGTGTACAGTACAGAATTATCTGGAATAGATGAGTAAATGTATAAGTGTATACTGGAATGTATGAGTGAATAATAACCACAGTAGTAAAGCATTTAAATAGCATTTACTGAGTACATGCCATGTGTCTAATCCTGTGCTAAATGCTGTCTTTACAGGTACCATCTCATCTAAGCCTCATAGCAACCTACAAGGCAAGTGCTATTATATTTTCTGCTTAGGCCTATGGGAACTGAGGCTCCGAGAAACGGTGGCTACCTGTGTCAGTTTCCTAGGGCTGCCATAACAAAGCACTGCAGACTGGGCAGCTTAAACAATGGAAATTTACTATCTCACAGTTTTGGAGAGGAGAAGTCCAAAATCAAGGTATTGACAGCCTCCTTTTGAGGGCTGTGAGGGAAGGCTCTGTTCCAGGCCTCTCTCCTTCATTTGCAGATGACCGTCTTCTCCTTGGGTCTCTTCACGTCATCGTCCCTCTATGTGTGTCTGTGTCCAAATTTCCCCTTCTTACAAGAACACCAGTTATATTGAATTAGGGCCCACCCCAATGACCTCATTTTAACTTGATTCTCCCTGTAAAGGCCGTGTATCCAAGTAAGGTCACATTCTGAGATACTGAGGGTTAA
The DNA here is from genome assembly GCF_041296265.1 of Equus caballus. Taxonomy (NCBI): domain Eukaryota; kingdom Metazoa; phylum Chordata; class Mammalia; order Perissodactyla; family Equidae; genus Equus; species Equus caballus. The sequence continues at coordinate 52,762,660 of NC_091697.1, read as the reverse complement.
GGATGTCAGCACATGAATTTTGGCCGGGGGCAGGGGGGAGTGGCGGGAGACACAGTTCAACTTATAATGCTATCCAAGGTCACACATCTAGGAAGTAGGGTAAGCAGGATTTGACCCCGGGTCTGGAATGCCAGAGCACACGGTATCATCCTGTTATGTAGTGCAGAGCGTGCGTGCGTGTGGGTGTGTGTGTCAGTCCTAGTGGTCACTCTCCATGGCTCCCCATCTTTCACCAGCACATGGGCCTCTAGTGCCTGCTTGCATGAAGGAGTTCGTCCTTTGCAGCCTTGGCTCGCTGGCATGCTAGTAGCTTTAATTCTCCTTAGGCCATGAATTGGGCACCCAAAGCCATCCCCCAGGACCTGGTGTCCAACGCTGCCCAACAAGTCGACACGACAGGAGTACCTGGAGATACACACAGGGGGCCAAGGGGCTGCCTGACTCCCCCCACCAGCTGCCATCTCGGATGCTGCGGCCTCATTTCAGAGGCTCCTGGCTTTGAAGTGCTCAGCCCAGTCAGGCGGGAAGCTGGAGCAAGTGTTGGGGGCGGGGGGGGGGGGGGGGGGGGGGCAGTCACGAGGCATCCCTGCATCGGCTGGGGCAGCTAGGACCAGGCAGGCCCCGTGCTGACCTTCGTCTACAGCCTGAACCTCTTCTTGTGCTGCAAGGAGGCAGGGGGCTGGACCGCACCCCCTCCTGCTCCTCTGAACTTGGCTGGAGAGCAGAGGCTGAAAAAGAGACCTGGCTCCTGGCCCAACAAAGGAGACAACCCCCAGTCTGATGCGGGAGGCACAGCCTCAATCCTAAGGGGAGCCCAGACTTGGGAGGCATGGCCTCTGCCTTCAGGGAATTTTCAGTCTGAAAAATCCTAGCTTTTCTGAGCCTCATTTTGCCCATCCAGGAAGTGGGGATGATATTCTAGTTTGCTGTGAACATTCCGGGAGTTACTATTGCACAGGAGGACCAGGATTAACAGGGGCATCTTATCCCATGCATAGCTACAGCGTTTAGGGTCATGATGATGATGATGATGATGATGATGATGATAATGGGTAATATTTACTGAGCACTTACTGGGCCTCAAGCTGAATGCTAAGTGCATTCTTTACCCAATGATTTCATTTAATCCTTCTAAGAACTCTGGGAGGCAGCTACAATTATCACTGCTATTTTGCAAGTGAAGAAAGAGGTTCAGAGAGGTGGAATTGCCCAAGGTCACAGAGCCAGAGAGGAGGGAGTGGAGGTTTGGCTCTGCTCTTAGGTTTCACAGCAGGCCCTGTGATTGGGTGAAGATAGGGGCCTCAAGGTAGGGCCTAGAGGTGTGACTCTGCTATGGTTGGTAATGGCCCTGGTTCTGGGCTCCCCACCCTCTGAGCCCTACCCTGGCCTTGGTGGCAGTGGCTGCGGTGTGTCCATGATGGTCATGATGTGTCTCTTTTGTCAAGGTGAACCAAGTGCCGGGCCCGACACTTTTGAATTTGGGCCTCACCCTGTGAGTCGGCATCAGGGAGTTATTCCTGTTTGACAGGAAAGGGTGCTGAGACTCGGAGTGTTGAAGTCAGTCTCCTAAGCAAGTCGGAAGGTCTTCTGATTCCACGTGGCTATTTCTGCTGGAGGCGGGTAAGTGTCTTCAGGTCTTTTCAGAACGTAAGCCCTCTCTGGTTCCCTTCCCTACCCCGGGTTGCTAGAACTCTGACTGAAGGTAGGTACAGGTAAGGAGAGGGTGCAGATTCCCAAGGACTAACTCCCAATAGCAACTCCAATGTTAACAGTTGACATGTGTTGAACCCTTGCTTTGTGGCAGGTGTGATGCTTATGTGTGTTTGTGCAGCCTCAGAATCTTTCTTTTGTTTTGTTTTTCTTCAGGAAGATTAGCCCTGAGCTAACTACTGCCAATCCTCCTCTTTTTGCTGAGGAAGACTGGCCCTGAGCTAACATCCATGCCCATCTTCCTCTACTTTATATGTGGGACGCCTACCACAGCATGGATTGCCAAGCAGTGCCATGTCTGCACCCGGGATCTGAACCGGCGAACCCGGGCCGCCCAAGCGGAACGTGCACACTTAACCACTGTGCCACTGGGCGGCCCCCTAGAATCTTTCTTTCTTTCTTTTTTTAAAGATTGGCACCTGAGCTAACAGCTGTTGCCAATCGTCTTTTTTTCTTCTTTTTCTCCCCAAATACCCCCAGTACGTAGTTGTATATTTTAGTTGTGGGTCCTTCTAGTGTGGCATGTGGGATGCCGCCTCAGCGTGGCCTGACGAGCAGTGCCATGTCCGTGTCCAGGATATGAACTGGCAAAACCCCAGGCCACTGAAGCGGAGCATGCAAACTTAACCTCTCGGCCAAAGGGCTGGCCCCTCAGAATCTTTCTTAACACAGTGCTTCAGGCAGCTGCTGCTACCCAATATGCGTAGGCACAGGAGTTCAGTTCAAATGAACCAATATTAGTGAGCACCTACCATGAGCCAGGCACTGGCCTGGGCCCGAAGGATGCAGGGGAGAACCAGGGCAATATCCGGGAGGCAGACTGAGATGACTGTGATAATGTAGGGGAGTGGCTAGATTGTGGGGACGCAGACACGGGGCCCCTAGTGTCAAACTGAGGGGCTAGGAAAAGTTTCTCAGAGGAAGTAATGTTTAAGCTGATGACTGAGAGTTCAGTAGGACTTAACCACGCAAAGAAGAAAGGATGGCGGGGAAGAGTTCTAGGCTGGGAGAAGCCTACAACCACAGAGGCCTGAAGGAGGGAGGAGAACAACCTATCTGAAGAGCTTAAGTATGCTAATGTGGCAGAGGGGGGAGTGGGAGGAGGGAGGGAGAGGGCAGGGCCTCGACTCAGGGCACCCCAGGCCAGGATAAGAGGTCTAGTCTCGCCCTGCCCTGCGGCACGGGTGCCTACTGATCCAGCTTCCCACCCCCCTTCCACATGGAACTTTCCTGTTTGCAAGACCCTCTCACATCAGTGAGAGTCGCCCAATACCTCTGAGCAGGAGGTGGAGCAGGGGTCACCACGCCCATTTTGCAGATGAAGAAACTGAATCTCAGAGGTTACAAGGTTGGGCCATTTTACCTGGCTGGTAAAAAGGGCATTGGGGCTGGCCCCCAGACCGCTTCAGGCTGGTACTGAGCCAAGGGCCAGCACTATTTGCAGGACATCAGTGTGGGTTCTGGGATGATGGTATGAGGTAGGGTAGGAGCACAGTCTGGTTTGGGGAAGCCCTGGGGATACAGAGGGAGGGTGGGGATTCCTCCTCCCCAAAGCTCCCAGCTGGAGAGGGTTGCTGCCGCTTCTGTCTTGCAGTCTGTCCCCAGTGACTGGCTGGGGGTGAGTCAGCCTGGATGAAGTCACCCACTTCCGCGCAGCCTGTGCCCCCTGACCTGGGAGGCGCCTGCCAGGGGCACCAGTCGAGCTGGAGGACGGGTTGGGCAGCTCTCCAGGTCGCTCTGTCACAGCTGATTTAGGGGGGCTGGAGGTGTCCGGAGCCATCCGAAGCAGCTGGGCGTCTGGGGCTGCGAGGCCCATAAGTCATGCCGCCACCCGCCATTCCCTGCAGTGCTCCCCGAGAGGTCTGTGATGAATCGCCAGGGACTGGGCTCATCAAAATCAGTTTATGCCAAAGGGAAATTAATTTCTGTCTCTCTGAGATGGGGTGTGGGGAAGGGAAGGGCAGCTTCAGAGGCAGGCCTGTGACAGCACTGCAGGGAGGGGACGGGATCCTACAGGGTGGCCGTCGTGGTCCCTGGCCTAGAGGCCCTGCCCATTCTACAGAGAGGGTGACTGAGGCTCCAAAGGAGCCTCCTAATTTGGGGACAAGAACACAGATTTTGTTTTATTGTCTCTTTCTCCGCTTCTTCCCTCCCTTCCTCCCTTCCCCACAGGTAAGTATTTACTGACCACCTGCTGTGTGCCAGGCATGGTTCTGCGGTGGAGACGCGATGCTGCATGAAACACTCACAGTCCTGCACTCATGGAGCATACAGTCTGGCTGGGTAAGACAGGCCGACTGGTAATAGAGAAATGGGAAAGTATCAGACGGGGAAGAATGCTAGGTGAGCATTAAGATCGGGTGATGTGATCAGGGAAGGCCTCTCTGAAGAGGAGACAGGTAAGCTGACACTTGAGAAGATAACCCTTCAGCTGTGAGGCAGATTTTCTGAAAATCTAGCCCTGTTGGGCTGGGGCTGGGGCTGGGGTCGGAGGTGCACTTCAGGGAAACGAATCGAATCAGCAGATGTAAAGGCAGGGAGCTCCCCCCAATCGCTCCCCTTGTGAGGCCGGCTCCGGACTGCACCCACCTGTGCGGCTCACCCTGGGGCCTGGCTGTGTGGGCGGCTGCGGGGCAGGCTGGGTAAATGGCTCTGCTTCCTGGAATGTCTCTCTCAGTAGAGGAAGCATTCAGTAATTTAATACATTATTTTTATTAGAAACAAGCATGGCTTGCTTATAGGGGAATTCACAAGACCCTTTAAAGATAAAACAGGAGATGTCAAAGAAACCTTGGGTGGAGCAGCTGACCCTGACCCAAAGATCTGCTTTCACTCTTCTTGAGTCCTGGGGTTCCTTGTGGTGAGGTATGAGCAGCTGGGTCAGTCCTTTCCCGGCCCAGCTTTATTTGGGTCCCTCTCTGTCAGGAGTCCTCTGTCACTCCCCATTGCCCAGTAACATGAACGCCAGCCAGTTCTCAGTTCTTGAATGATTATCTTAGGCTGGGCATACTGCCTGTCTGAATCCTCAGAACAACGCTGTTAGGCAGAAACTATTGTTATTTCCAGTTTACAGATAAGGAAACTGAGCCTTGGACAGGGGAAGAGACTTTTCCGAGGTCCTACAGCAGATTAGTGGCAAAGCCGGGACTCAAACTTAGCTGGTGCCATTAATCACTACTGCTTCTCCCATAGCTACATCCTCACTCTTACCTGCTCCTGACCCAACTTCCCCTTATCCTGTGCTCCACAGACTGAGCAAACAGCCCCTTTGCTGCTCCCAAACATGCCGCACGGGTTCCCACCTCCGAACCTTTGCATGTGCTGTTCCCTCCGCCTCGAGTCTCCTGCCTCCCATCTCTGTTTGTTGCAACCCTAACCATTCTTCATGGTTTTGTTCAGCTTCTTCCTCTTCCGTGAAGTCATGTGCTTACTCCCACAAACAAGGGGCTGCCCTTTATCTCTCATGCCCCGCAGTTCTCTCTGCCCTATTCTCTCGGCCCTTATCACAATACTTTGTGTGCCCAGGGATTGGAGTGGGACAGACCAGGGTTTAAGTTCAAGTCTCGTTTCTGTCATGTATGGGCTCTGGGATCTTGAGAAGACAGCGACCTTTGTAAGTCTCAGTTTCTTCTTTGGTAAAGTGAGCCTAAGGTGGGGAACAAATAGACAATGAATCAGAAACACTCAGCATAGGGTCTAGTTAGTGCTGAATCAATGGCAACTGTTGTTACATAACCTCTCCCTGCCTCAGTTTCTTCATCTGTAAAAGGGGGGAAATACGGTACTTCAATGCTCTCTTGTAGGGTGGTCATAAAAGATGGCAAAGGGCGTCTGAAGTGCCTGGCACACAGTCAGTGCTCAACAGGAGAGGGCAGGTCCAGGGACTCATCACATCTCTCTCCCTCATAGGCCCAGCCTGGGCTTTGTGGCTCGGAGCATGTTTTTTCAGTTGAAGTTGAGGTAGATTTGCATTTCCAAGGGATGTGGCCTCATTCAGTCCAGGCTGCCCTCACACCCAGCCTGGTGGGAAAGGGGGAAATGACTTGGCGCCCACAAAATCTCCACCATCATCATAATCACAATAATTAATTTTTTGTTAGGGGCAACTGGCATTTTCTTTATTTTATGTAAAGTGCTTTTGGAAAACTTTGCTATTTTTATTGATCTGTAACCTATTATTTAAGTACAAACAGCGGTTGCACACACAGCTTCAAGCAGGGCCTGCAGCTCCCCTCCAAACACACTGCTGCCTGCAGTCCTCCCTGAGGAGGAATTTGGGAGCTGTCTCTGTCCAACTGCCCTCCACTCCCACCCTCCCTTGGTTATGAAGCAAATTCTCTGGAAACTCTGCCCTTTGGTGGCTGGGGGTGGGGATAGGGAAAGACCCTAGCTCCTTTCACAGAGGGAGCGTTGTTTTCAGTCATCTTCACAGGGGGGACCAGATCTGATGAGCATTAGCAAAAAGATGGGCTGACCCAAGGGCAGGCTGGGAAATCTACTTTGAGGTGAGGGAAGGGCTGTCCCCTGAAGGCCAATGGGGCCTCCGTCCCTAAAGACCTGCAACCTTTCCTGCCAATTCTTCAGAGAACCTCTCAGCCTAATTTCAGAGCCAGGAAGACCAAGACTGAAGTCCTAGTGGCCCCATCTTGGGGCTATTTCTCTGGGGAGTGGGATTGATCCTACTTTAGGAGTATAGGCAGCCAATGGGAGGCTGGGGCTTGGTTATGTCTCCATTTTTGGCCACAGCTGATGGAAATGGAGCTTCTCGGAGGAAGAGGCTCTGTCCGTAGGGCAACTCTTTTTTTTTTTTCCCTAGGAAGATTAGCCCTGAGCTGACATCCACTGCCAGTCCTCCTCTTTTTTTTTTTTTTGCTAAGGAAGACAGGCCCTGAGCTAACATCTGTGCCCATCTTCCTCTATTTTATATGTGGAATGCCTGCCACAGCATGGCTTGACAAGTGGTGCATAGGTCTGCACCCAGGATTCGAGCCAGCGAACCCTGGGCCACTGAAGCAGTGCATGTGAACTTAACCGCTAACCCACCGGGCTGGCCCCACAGGGCGACTCTGAAGTGTGAAGTTCTTGCAGTCTGGCTGGTCTACTGGGTGCCCAGGTGTCCCACGCTACTGGTTGGGGTCTGAGCATCAGTTTGAAAACGTTGGTTAGGAGCTGGAGAAACTATCCAGTAGTTTGGAAAATTGGATATAAGAAGAGAGGAATGGGGCAGCAGACCCTAAAAGGGCTCTCTTTTTGGTTCACGGTACCTGAGGATTTCAAGAAACCTTTGCCTGGAGGGACATGGAGACCTGAGGGCAGCTGGGCCTCCAGGTGTCCCTGTGGAGCCTGGTAGCCCCTTCCTCCTTTCCCAGTTCTCCATAGCCCCGTGTACCCAGGGACAGCAGAGGCTTGGCAGTGAGTGACGAGAAAGATCGTGTGTGGCCTCGGGAGGGGAGAGAACTCCTTGGGCCTTTCTAGGCAGCCCCTACCTCCTCCCCACCTTGGGTGTTGGGAGCCCGGCCATCCTTCTTGTGCTCCAGGTTATGTAGTTAACACTGTTTCTTGAGAGTCCCTGTGGCCCAGGTTTGTGCTAGGTATGTATCCCCATGGGAGCCCTCAAGGGGCTCACCATCAAGAGGAGGGAGCCAAACGAGTAGACAGCTGATTACATCTCAAACAGGTCTGAGGTTGGTGATGCTCACAGCAGAGGTCCCTAATCTGGTCTGAGAGGCCAAGGAAGGCTGCCTGGAAGTAACATGCTGGGTTCCAATTATGGCTGCACCGCTTACTAGTTGTGTGACCTTGGAAGAGTTCCTTAACCTTGCTGTGCTTTACTTTCTTCATCTTTAAAAAGGGGATAATAATAATACCTACTTCAAAGGGTTGTTGTGAGGATTTAATGAGTTAATACATGTAAATATCCCTTAGAACAGTGCCTGCTGCACAGTAACTATTCTATAAATGTTAAATAAAAAATAAAAACAGCTCCCACTTGGATGAGTAGGACTTGGCGAGCAGATGGATGGGAAAGTGTCCTAGGCAAAGAGAACAAGGGCCTGGGTGTGAGAAAGCAGGCTCCTCTAAGGAACTCCATTTTGTATCACCAGGGGAGGGTGTGACTGGTGGCTGTTCTGGTCTATGATTTGGGCTGGGGACTCCATCCCCTCCCTTCCACTGCCACAGTGTGGTCCTTGGGCCTGAGATGGGACTGAGTCCATGGGCCTGGCCATGCCCAGCCATTCATTCCTCTGCCAGTCCTGCCACTGTCCGCGAGCCAGGCCTCAGGCTGGACAGCGCTGGGCATTCTCCTGTGGGCATCTGGAGCTCCCCATTTGGTGGGGAAGCCCAGGGATCAGGAGGGCTTCTTGGGGGAGGTGCTCTCTGAACAATGTGCCAAAAGGAAGATGAAAAGTTCCCCAGTTGCGGGGAGAGGAGGGAGTTCCAGACAGAGGGAATGACCTGTGCAAATGTTGAGAGGGAGGGATTCCAACTCTGAGGAGAAACAAAAAGACCTTCGGTGGAGTTTAAGTTCTGGGCCTGGGCGTCCCCCTCTGGGTCGATTGTATCAGGAGGCTTGCATGGTCCTCACCTTGCCCTTTAGCCTCAGCAGGGGTGGTGGCCTGAGAGGTTAAAGTCCAGTGTTGCTCCAGGGCCAGCCCAAGAGCTGAGGGTAGGGGCGCCAGTTACCCTGGTCCCTCCCTCTCACTCCAGAGCTGGGAGGGTTTGGCAAAGCAACAAGGCAGCCTTTGTGTCCCTCTGTGGGTCTAGGCACGTCTGGCCCAGCCTAGGCGGCTGCTGGTTTCAGTGCCCTGTGATTCCAGCCAGGCACTGCAGGGCGGGGCAGGCAGGGCGTCTTCAGGGCCCACAGTGTGGCTGCCTTGTGTCCCCTGCACCCCCGCCAGGGCTCCCGAGGTGAGGCTGCCTGTGCCACGGATACGTGGGGATGTGTGGGGCTGGCAATGAGAACCCAGAGCAGGTAGAGGGTAGGCAGAGGTGTGCACGGAGGTGGTGGGTTGGGGGTGGGAGCCGGGAGCATCTGAAGGCTCCTATGTGCCGCAGCGTGGGCCTGAGGGGTACACCAGGGTGAGTCTGTGAGTGTGCACTGGGGTGAGGATGCGCTTTGGGGTGTGAGGGTCTGGGCTAGAGCACATGAGCAGCCCCCAGCCTGCTCAGAACAGAGTGCTGCTGTCTCCCTCGGCAGCACCAACAACGAGGCCTCTCTCCCGGCACATAATGTCCCCTCTGTATTGTCTGCTGCACAGCGGTGATGATAATTTTAAGGCCCCAATCCTTTTCTTGGTGGGGGAGGGTGGGGGCAGGGTGGAGGCCGTCCATGGAGGGCCAGAGTTCCTCAGCAGGGTTTCAGCCCCGTGAGTGTGTGTGTGTGTGTGTGGGGGGGTGTCTGTTGTGTATTTGGGCCTCCCCCTTCACACTCACAAGCCTTACAGGGGCAGCAGAGGGAAGTTGGGGACTCCCCAAAGCCTCTGCCAGAACCCCTGCCCTGAAGTCACGTGGCCCCTCCCTACCTGCCCACCTAGACTGCAAGGCCTGGGCACGGGACTTCTTCAGAGGAACTAGCTCTGGTGGCCTGTTTTGTTCACTGCCTGTCTCTCTGCTGATCCAGATGTTTCTTCAAGTCTACCCCTAGTCTTTCCTGCTGCGGAAGCACTAGACCGGCAGTTGTCAAACTTTTTGTTCAGGATGTTTTTACACACTTAATCATTATTGAGGACCCCAAAGAGATTTTCTTTATGTGGGTTGTATCCATCAAGATTTACCAAATTAGAAATGAAAACAGAAAATTTAAAAGCATGTATTTATTCATTCATTAAAAATAACAGTAATACTTCCGTTACATGTTAACATAGATAATATCTTTTTATGAGAAATAACTTTATTTTCCAGAGCAAAACAAAATTAGCAAGAAGAGTGGCATTGTTTTTACGTTTTTACAAATCTCATTAACATCTGGCTTAATAGAGCAAATAGCCCCCCTGGGGTTTGATTCTCATATCTGCTTTTGCCTTCCGTGTGGTGTGATGTTTTTGTTGTTGTTATTGAAGTAAATGAAGAAAATCTGGCCTCACACAGATTTCTGGTTGGAAAAATGAGGAGTAGATTTTCATAGCCTTTTCGGATGGTTTGATACTACACCAAAACTTGACAAGTGGTAGTTTCTTAAAGGTTAGTTGCCATGTAGAATCTGAAACCGTATCAATGAACTTTTCATATTCTGTTACATTAAAGTCCATTTATCTATTTCGTGCTTTGAATAGATCTCTTGCCCATGCGTGATTTTATACCATCGTGCTTTGGCCATTTAGAAAACATTAGTTCACTAAGTTATGTAGATCTCGCAAATGTTAGCACATTTCATTATATAATACTAAATAATTTCATAGGAAATGTACCAGGAAGCTGTCAAGCTCATGGTGACTTATGCAAGTATTCCAAAATTTGAATTTTCACTTAATAAAATAGAATTTTATCATTGGCGGTAAATACTGTTAGTTGTTTTCCTTGAAGCGACAGGCTCACTTTATTATTTCTGAGAGAATGTCTGCCAAATATCCATGTCTAAAGTTTGTCTGTCAGTCTTTCTTGTGAAGCAAAGATGGTATTCCATCAACAAAGCAGCTAGTGCAGCTCGTAACGCAAACAAACTGCACAAGGGTTTTTCCTTGAGGCAACAGTCATACTCTGGTATGTTACAGAAGTGCTTTGTGTGAATTTCCCATGTCATCACACACCATGTTTAATAGATGTATACACAAAGGTTGAGACTTAATAAAATTACTAATTTTACTACTTCACTTGCACAAGGACTTTTTTTTTTTCTTCAGGAAGATGAGCCCTGAGCCAACATCTGTGCCCATCTTCCTCTATTTTGTATGTGGGACACCTGCCATAGTGTGGCTTGATAAGTAGTGTGTAGGTCCGAAGCTGGGATCCAAATCAGTGAACCCTAGACCACCAAAGTAGAGCCTGCAAACTTAACCGCTATGCCTCCAGGCCGGCTCCAGCAAGGACATGCTGAAAGTGAAACTAGCTGTTTTTTTAAAAAATGGAAGCTCCTGACAGTGACAAATATAATGACTCCTGGTACAGTTTGATGTCACTGCTTTGAGTTGTATTAAGGCACCAACAATTTTCCCTATGATTGCTTTTGCACCATCCGTGCAAATCTCAACACAGTAAAAGACTTAAATAATGTCTTAGTATTAGTAAAATAATTTGACCTCACCCATCCCTGAGAAGGTCTTGGAGACTCCCAGAGGTCTGTGGACCCTGCTTAGAGAACCACTGCACCAGGTTATTCTGCCTCATTCTGTTCTCAGTGGTGGTCCGACCGTGTCTTACATATTTCACTATTAGGACACTGAGGCCCAGCGGAGCCCGACCATTGGTCCTTGTCTCTCATTCTGGCACTGAAGTGAGAATTTTCTTCCTGGTGGGGAATGGGGAGGCTTCTCAGGGGAGGTGACATTGATCTTATGGACAAGCAGCAGACCAAAAGGCAGGGGTGGGGGCCTGGGAGTGCATTCTTAGTGGAGGGAACAGCATTGGCAAAGGCCCAGGGTACTAAGGGCCTCAAATGCCAGCCGCAGGGCAGTGGTCACCACAGAGCAGTGTTGACCGGGGAAGCGATGGATGAGATGTGCCCAGAGACAGGGACGATCAGAGAAGAGGTCCCTAGTCCTTTACCAGGGGCCTTCCCGTCGTCTGGCCTCAGGGCTGTGTCCTTAGGGTGGGGTTGACATGTGGTTACCCAGATGGACTCACCCTTCATGACCGTGACTGGCAGAGTATGGTCTGCTGCCCAGAATTCCCTGCTGAAAAGTTTCTCCACAGACGTTTACACTGACCATAGCTGTTTTTTTCCTTTGTATTGGCTTTTTTGGTGACAGTGGCTAGCCTCACCGAGTTCCTTGTGCCATGCATGAATGTGAGGGTGACCTGGGCAAGAGATGGCAGCTGACGGGATTGGTGGTGATGGCAGGTCAGTATGTGATGGGTGCCTAGGTCTGAGTCCTGTGAAAGTGGGGACTGTAGAGGTGACTCTGAGCAGGGACGGCTTCCCATTCCCACCTCAGGCCTGGCTGCCCTTCTCCTCCAATGGGCCCTCTGTCCCTGCCCCAACTTGTCCCCTTGAGCTGCTAGAGCTCAGCTCCTGACCAGATCTGATATGGGGAGACAGACAGTTTCTGTGCAAGACAGGCCTCTACATCCTGCTGTGTACGTCTGTCCTCCTGGGCTGGGTCCCTGGGCCTGTGTGGGTGTGCCACACACATGTTCATGGCTGTGCTGTGGGACTGTGTGGTACGTCCTGAGACATGTATGTTTGTGACTGACACATGGTGCGCTCTACCCCCAAATGCTTGTGAGCTGTATATCATGCCGTGCATGTTGAGTCATGTGTGGTCTGTATTCCTGCCTTTAATTGGGTGGTGTGTATTGTGTCTATAGTTTTTGCATGTCTTTTGGAGGGTGTGAGTGTCACTGTGGGGGGTACGTGTTTTTGTGTGATGGTTTGTCATTGTTGATCTTGGCCCAGCCCCAGAAGAAGGCCTGCTGAGGCGTTGGGGGTGAGGACTGTGCCTAGACGGGAAGCCCACAGCTGGGAGGTCAGACTGGGAACAGACATGTCCTCACCCGCCCAGAGAGTGTCACAAGCCCTCAAAGAGCCCCTGTCCAGCTTCACCACCCCTGGCCAGTCAGGGTAGGTGACTAGAAAGGGGGCATGAGGGAATCAAAACAACCTTGGCCCACCTCCCACCCCTTGCTGGCACTTGAGCCTAGTGCTGGTGCCCTGGTGCCCTGGGCCGGTCCTCCTAAGGCTCCAAGCACCTGGTATTGTGGGGGTTGGACAGGGGACAGAGACATGGCTCGGTTTGGCTCTTGTGACCAAATTCAGCTTGTAGTGGACCATGGAGGCAGAGCAGCCCAAGGTCTTACTGGGGCTGGGGCTGCACGGGGTACCAGCCCCACTGAGACAGGCCTGAGGCTAAGTTCATTACGTGTGTCATACAGCCAGCAAATATTTACTGAGCTTGTGCTCTGTTCCAGGCCCACTTTAGGTGCTGGGAATATGGCAGTCACCTCACTGAATTAGGAGGGAGGCCAGGGGGACTGCTGCTGTGCATTTTACAGATGAAGAAACAGATCCTGAGAGGTTAAGTAATTTGCCCAAAGTCACAGCAAAGCTGAGATTTGAAACCAGGCCTGTCTCATGCCAGAGCCCCCTCCTCCTGCCCTTGATGCTTACAATTAACAGCCTACATGCATTGAGCTAGGACCAGCTGGGACCGGCAAGGGGCTGGGCAGGCAATGCTTGGCTAGCCTTGTGCCGTGGGCTATTGGCTGATGCAGGAGGGTGGGTACAGTAACTTGTGGCCTCCTAATTGCTCTGCAGGGAAGGTGGGTTGCCTGGGGTGGTCCCCTGGGCCCCTGGGCTGTGCATAGAGATGGTCAGGTAGAGATTCAGGTGTGGGGGTAGGGGAGTGGAGGGCGAGCCTTGTGTCTTCAGGTTGCACTGGGACCCAAAGGAATGCCTTCTCTCTGGCTGTGTGACCTGGGATGGGCCCCTGCTTCCCTCTTAGGCTCAGCTTTCTCATCTGTAAGTTGGGCACAAGAATTGCCCCCTCCCAGTGGTACAAGGATCACGGCACGGTGCCTGGTGCACAGTAGGGCAGCTGGGGGGATGGGGCAGAGCTGGAAGTTGGCAGGGCCTCCCCAGGGCTCTCTGCTCAGCCCCAGGAAATGGGTAGGGGGTAGGGAGGAGGAGGAGCAGATGTGCCCGCGTCTCACAAGAGCAGCCGCATTTAGCCACCGAGTTGGGATTGAAATATTCCTGAGGGAGAAGAACCCTGAGGCTTCAGGGCGGCAACAGCTCGTCAGTGGGGAGCGGGGAAGGGATGTTGTCACCATCTGCCTCGTGTCTGTCTGCGACTAAAATAATACTGGGGTGAGACTCGCCGCAGGCACGGGCCCAGCCGCAAGGTTCCCCGGAAGAGGGAGGGGCCAAGGGGTGCTGGAAGGCTTGCGGTGGGATCAGCCTCATGAGTTCAGGGCCAGGGGACCCCCAAGATTCTGGGGTCTGCTCCAGAGGGGAGACCAAGCATGTGCTGAGGTCCCAGTAAAGCAGAGGCAACAACAGAGACAAAAAGAGAGGGACAGACAAATTGCCTGATTCAGCTTCCATGAGCTGATCCAGAATATGAAACCAGAAAACGTAGCAAGAAGCTATTTTGATTTCAGCCGACGTATAAGTTTTGGGTGTATGGTTTACTGTGGTTTTTATTTTGAATTAAATATGGAGGCTGCTCCATAATCTCCTCAGAGCTCAGGGCTGTGGGGACAGAGTGCCTGCCGTTCCCGCTGGACATGGTAGGCACTCGCTAGCTGGCTCTGAGTGTTGGTACCCCTGGGCCCAGGCTGGCGCCCCTTCAGATTGGGACCTGGCTGGAAGCCTGACGCTTGGCCTCTGGGTGGTGAAGCAGTCATGTCTGGTCTTCTGCTGTGGGTCTCACCAGACGCGAGCAGTTGGGTATTTTTGTTTTTGCAAAGAGAACAGACCATGACCTCAGCGGTTTATTTGAACTGCAGAAGCACCCTAACTGCTGGTTGCTGTGTGCTGACAAGATGCAGGAGTATCAGTTCACAGACAACACTAGAACACCTACTCTGTGCAGGCCCTGAGCTGGGGCAGGATGGGCCCACTCTGAGCATGCAGGGTCAGCCACCTGCGTGCCGGGGAGGGTGTTGGGGAAGTCAGTGAGGGGTGCTGGATAGGGCAGGAGACCACAGCCGTCATCCTGGAGGAGGTCGCAGATATGCTTAGCCTTGAAGAGGAGACGCATGGTGACAGCAAAGGAGAGTGAGGAGGATGCCCCAGTCAGAGGGAACCACATGTACACAGGCCACCACTTTATGGCTAGACCTCATGCTATCTGCTTTATGTGTTTTCCCAGTCAATCCTTACCAACACCCCAGGAGGTCAGTACACTTAGTGCCCATCTTACAGATGAGTAAACTGAGGCTCAGGGAACTCTAATAACTTGTGTAAGTAGTAGAGGCCTGGCCTTGGGTTACTGTGGGCCACCCCTGCACGATGTCCTCAGTCAGCAGGCAACAACTGAGCACCTACTATGTGTTGGCCCTGAGCCAGGGTGCTTCCTGGATTTGGACCCTCTAGTACCTTCCAGAGTGTCCTCAGATGGCTGGGGTCTCTCATCTCCATCCAGGGACAATGACCAAAGGAACCTCTCTCCAGGGTGTGAGTGTGTATATGGGGGAGTGGGATGCAGGTGGGAGCCTGGAGATCCCTATTCTACAACCTTGAGCAAATCTCTCCCTCCACTGAGCCTCAGTTTCCTCATCTGTAGAAGGGGCCTACAGCACCTGCCATGCAGGCTCCTGGTGAGGAGTGAAAGTGAAGGCTTGTGTGAGAAGTCTTCTGTGAGTTCAATTCTTCTCAAAACACCGGGAGCCATCTTCCCAGAATAATCCAGCCACCAAGCTTTCCGTGCAGCTGACAGCCCCCCTTCCCCACGCCACCACAGCAGCCACCACCCTGAATTATTCAGGACCCTCCAGGCCTCTCTGGCAGCCCGTCCCCTCCCCCTGCACACCAGGCTGTCAGCACCAGCCGCTGAGCCTCTGCCACGGCTCTGCCGACCCTCAGGGCTCCAGGACTTCAGCCTGTTCAGGTGGGGTCATCAGTGTGATAGGGTGAGAGTGTGTGAGTGCGACTGATGTCAGTGAGTGTGAGAGCACAAGTGTGAGTGTGTAAGTGTGTGAATGTAATTGAGTGTGTGAAATGTGACTATGTGAGTCTGCAAGTGTGTGAGTCTGTGTGAGAGGACCGTGTGAATGTGTGTGAACATGTGATGGTGGGTACTAGTTTGTGTGTGAATGTGTGACTGTGAGTGTGTATGAGGATGCGTGTGAGTGAGAACGTATGTGTGAGTGTAATATACTGTGTGTGAGTGAGGATGGGAGTGTATCTGGAGTCTGGGCCCTCCTTAGATATGGGAAAGCCAGGCTCAGAGAGGGGGTCCCTCTGGTTCAAGAGTACACAGTGATCCGGGAGTCAAATTCCAGCCTGGAGAGGGAGGGATCAACTCACCTCTAGTTCCAGAGTCCCTTAAGGGTTGGGTACAGGTGAGGGGCAGAAGTTTGGGAAGAAGGGTATGTAGTGGTTGGATCATGGACAGGACCTGGAGTTCACTGCCCTGGGGGAGCTCAGACCACTGCCAGACTATTCCTGGTGTATCTCACTTCCTGATGAATTGAGACCCTCAGAGAGGCAATTCCCTCCTGCTGGTCCCTTTCCTGCTCCTGAGCCTGGGAGAGCTGAGAGCCCCTGTGGGTGAGAGGTGGGGACTATTCTCTTGGATCTGTGGCCTGGTGGCAGCCCCCCAAGGTCTTAAGGGGCTGTCAGGTGCCGGGGTCCACTGACACTCTTGCTGGAGCCCCCTCCCCCGATAGGCAGGAAGTACAGAGCAGACCTCTGTGTGCTTGACCCCCACTCCCACGTATACACTGGTCCTGCCTGGAGGGCTACCGTCCAGTGTGTGGAAAGATGGAGTACCCAGCGGGTGGGAGTGCAATTGAGGAACTGGGAGCCTGCAGTATGTGGAGGTTGGGGATGGACCGTGTGTGAGCTTTGGCGTGAGTGGTGAGGTCTGGGTGTTGGTGTGAGGATGTGGGTGGTGGTCTGTTTGTATTTTTATCTGTGAGTTTGTATGAGTACAAGCAGTGTATGTGTGACTGCTTATGTTAATCTGCAAGTCTCTGTGTGAGTACCTGTGTAACCAGATGAGCATGTACAGTCTATGTTTGAGAGTGCATGTATGAGGAAGCACGCTGTTTGTGCAAGGGGGGTGAGAGATGATTGACAAGGAGAGGGGAAGATGGGGGGCCACACTCAGCCCCACGACTTCATCCTTTCTCAGGCCTCGCTGGGCACTGCCTGACGTCCCATCCCCGTAGACTGCTCTGGGACCATGCTGCTGGACGTGTTGTTTGCCTGGCTTTGGCTGGCAGAACCTCAGAGCCCCGTGGGAGGAGAGCTGCAAGTAGGGGAGGTGAGGCAGGGTGAGGAACTTGATAGTTGTGGGGGACAGATAGAACTGGGTATGGAGATAGGGCTGCTGTGCCTCATGTCTGGGTCCAAGTCCCAGCTCCTTCACTCACTGGAGTGAACTGGGCAAGTCACTTCTATCTCTGAGCCTCCATTTCCTCCTCAGAACAAGGGGGTTTATGGCGATTATGATGGTCATGAGACCTTGGGGTACAGTGCCTACACACTAAGCACTCCCCACAAGATGTCCTATGAGCTTGCCTTTTTCTTCTGGCTTTGGGAAGATGGCCAGTTGGAGGCCTGGACACTGGCCTGCCAGAGTCTGGGCAGGTGGCTCCTTGTCCCCTTTCCCTAGCCCAGAAGGCCTGACTTCTCCCTACTGTACTCTTCCCCTCAGAGGGATACGTGCGCACATACATGTAGAGGGCTCATAGGAACATAAGTCAGCAGGTCATCCTGTCCATCCCCCTGCATTCTGGGAGGGTCAGCCCCAAGTCCCCAGCCCAGTGAGTGTGTTCCATTCCTCTGTTCCTTCCCATGGTCAGAAGCAGGAATGGAGCAAGTCCTGCCCGTCCCATCTCTGCCCTCACTTTTCCCCTCTGGAGCCACACAGGTGGGGTGTACTGGGTGGGAGGACTGAGTGTCCCTGCTACCGGGTCCTCAGAGCTGGCTAGCTCCCCCAGCACCCCACACCCGCTCGCCTGCAGAGCTGTGGCCCGGGCAGCTGTCCGGCTGAGCGGGTTAGCAACACAAGACAGATGGCAAGGGATTATCTCAGCTTCTCAGAGTGCAATGGCGGCGGGGGGGTGGGAGGGAGCTCTCACACTCTCTCCATGTGTGTATACATACACACACACAAATGCATGCATGCACACGAAGCTCCTCACTTCTGCCCCAGACCCAGCCCCGCCTCCTGCTATTTATGAGGTGGGCAGGGAGGCAGGAGGAGACATGAGATTCTGCAAATTGGTGAGAACCGTGGGATTTGGGAGTCTTGTCCCTGTCCCACTGGACTCCTGGACCAGAGGCTGAAGCAGCTGGGCCTCTGAGAAGGCCCTTCCAGGCCCTTCTTGGACTCTGCCCCTGCTTCTGGAGTTTCTCTGCAGCGGCCTCCACTGGGAATGGTGTGTTCAGGAGAGCATGGACTTATAGAGAAGCCTGAGGCTCAGAGATGTGTAAACTGCACCCAAAGTCACACAGCAAATTTGGCACATCAGCAGGCTGAGCCCTGGGGCTTGGCAGGTGGCAGAGTCTCTCAGATGTCTAGGCACTGGCTGTGGGATCCCTAGGTCTCTAAAGAAAAGGTGTGTTTGCCTCAGCACTTGATGCTGCTGCCCAAGGTCCCACAGAGGTGTGTGTATAACCTGTCACTGGAACAGCTGCATGCACACAAGAACTCAGGCACAGCCTCTCCTTCACTATACTTCAGGCTCTGGATGAAGCCTATTGAGTGACAGAGCTGGGTCTCCAGGCTACGTCACTGGGAAAGAATTGGGGTGGGGTTAGAGCCCCACTAGAGTGAATTCTCCCACCTGTCCCCCAATTTGCCATAGGTAGATTGTGGAGGGGCTTTCTCTTCAGCTTCAGCCGCAGACTCAGCACAGCACCCCCATGCTCCTTTAGACACCCTCCCCTCCCCACCAGCCCTGAGTCATCTGTGCTGGGCCCCAGGGAAGGGTGTGGGCCGGGAAGCTGGGCCGGATTTGCAAATGGCAACCCCAGGGGACCCTCTTCCCAGCAAGGGCGGGAGGGGGAGGGCAGGGTGGAGGCCTCATGACAGAAACTGGTTCTTCGATATAGCTGCCAATGTCCAGACCTCTCCTCCCTCCCCAAGAGTGACTAAGGGCCTGCTGGACCCAAGAGTGCCAACTAGTGCAAGGCTGCTAAGGTAGCCTGGTCCCACTCTTTGCCTAGAGCAAACTCACTCCTCTAGGCCCCTGAGGCTTCAGCCTGTTACTGGGTTCCCATGTGTTCATGTGTGCCTGGCTAGGACTCAAGGTCAGGCTGGCCTGGGGGTAAGCCAGGGAACCAATTGGGCCTACCTTTGAAGCTGCATTATTTGTAGGCTTGTAGAACTTGGTGACACCACCCACACTGTTCCTGCCACAGAGAAGACTGTGCACCACCAGCTCCCCATCCCCAGCCCAGGCCAGCCCCTCTCTCCTCTCCACCTCCAGTCTGAAATGGCTCCTGACCACACATCTGGGTATCTGGAGGTGGGCACATGGAAGGGTCCAGGGCCAAGCCTATCGCCTGAGTCTAGACCAAGCTCCACCTCTCTGATCCTCCGGCCACAAGTCGGTCATTTATATCATGAAGGTTGGGTGAGAGCACGTCTAAGCTCCCCACCTCCCCTCAGAACTTGGCCTGGGGGGCCCTACATGAACCTTAGGGGTCTGAGCTTCCCCTTCTCTCTCATCAGTGGGACTTTTCTTTTTCTTAAGGTTTCAAAGTAACATTCTAAAGAGGCACCATGAGAGCCAATCAGCGAGCCCATGTAAATATGGGCTCGCTGATTGGCTGTCTCCTTCACGCCCTTTACGAAACTTCAACTTCATCAACTCAGCAAAGATTTTTCCCTCTGGCCTCTCGCGCCCGGCAGCATGGGGGCTGGGGGGTCACCCAGTCCGGCGGCGTAGGGACAGGCGGGGGCGAGTGCACCGCTCCGGCCCGGGTTTTCCGGGGCTTACTCTGGCACAAAATCCCCGCGGGGGCGGACCGGGGAGTGAGCCCCCTCCTCTTCTTTGTAGGACCGCCGCAGAGTGGGCTGCAGGCCGCGGGTATCGAGCTTGCCTGGGCCGGATCGATATCTGCCCGCTGGACTGACGCGCGGGGGTGTCGGCTCTACAGGAAGGGCTCTGCGGCAGAGTGATGGCAGTGCAGCACCCCCCTGCCCCCTCCCTCCCGCCCCCCCGCCATCCCCTTCACCGCGCTCCCGGAGAAACCGAGGAGGGGAAGCGGTGTTGGGATCGAGGGTGCGGCCAGGGGCAGCGACGCTCCCGCGTTCTGGGCCGCGGCTGTCGTGGTGGGGGTGGGGCTGGCACAGGATGGATCCCTGCTCCCCAACCTCCGCTCGTCCCCACCCCCCGACGAACGCCCGCAGCTCGAGGCCGTCTCCGCCTGTATCTCGTCCCCTCGTTCTATCCTTCGCCTTCCTCCCACTCTCTTTGTGTCTCCTCTCTGGCTCTGAGGTCCCTCCCCTCCCTTTCTTCTCTCTCTGTGGGTGTCTCCGTGTCTATCTCTACATCTCTGTCTCCCTTTCTTTCTCTGCCTGTCTCTGTCTCTAGCTGTCTCTGTCCCTCGGTCTCTGCTTAGGTCTCTCCTGGCCTCTTGCTCATTTTCGCGTTCTCTCTTTGTCTGTCTGGCTCTCTCTTCTCTCTCTCCCTTCAGTCCCCCCCACCCCCTCCACCTCACAGCCCTGTTTACGACATCCCCAGGGCTGGCAGGTGGGCGGGGCTGCAGCAGAGAGGGGGTGAGGGAGGGAGACGCAGCCTCCCCCCCAGCTGTTAACCTTCACGCTTCAGGCCTCTGCGGATGGCAGAGGAGGGGGAAAGCCCAGCTGCCAGCTTGGCGGAGGTGACCAGGCGGGGGCTGGGGGCTGCCCCTCCCTCTGGGCTCGTCTCTGGAGAGATCTGGGGCCGGAAGGAGTGTGACGGAGGGCGCCTCCGGCAGAGAGAGGCTATTGGCGGATGAGTGGCCTCCCGAAGGCTTTGGCTGGCCGGGCGGGTGCCCAAAGGGGGCTCTGAGCGGCGCCGGCCCAGCCCGAGGCCGGGCCGGACGTGGGGGCCGGCGTGAGAATCCCGCCCATCTGTGAGCCGGCCTCACGCCGTCAGACCCAATTTATCTCGCCGCCAAAGTTTCACAGCCATCTGCTCGAGTGGAACGGCTTCCAGCGCTGGCCCCACCGGGCCCCCCAGCCAGCGCGGGGATGTTTTCCAATACGGCAGTATCGCAGCCCCCCTACCCCAAAGCAAGGAGGGGGTGTGGAGGGAGGCGGCAGAGCACGGTGCGTGGGGCTGGCAGGCAGCCCTCTCCGGCGAGCGAGCCGACCCTGAATTTTAAGCGATTGATCAGGAAGCGCAGGCCGTTCCCATCACTTAGAGCAGCCAAATGCGACGGCGCAGGGATTTCAAGGGGCCTCTGCGGAGGCGGTAATGAGGTCACCGTCACCGCGCCAGCCCTGGGGCAGGAGGGGCGAAGGCCTGCGGGTACATGTGTGTACCCACGCCGGTGAACACAGACACATCTGTATCCACGTGACCCCAGGGGCCCCGGCACTGACCCAGGAGAACTGGGCATTTGGATATGAGCTGATCATTGTCGCCTACCCGCATCTCCACCCTCTAGCACGGTCAGAGAGATTAAGGTAGCGCCTAGCGCCTATCTCATCCATGATCACCTCAGACAGGTTCAGCACAGGAACCCCAACCCTCTTCCCCTCCCTGCTATGTGCCTAAAATACAAACGTTTGGGCACATGCCCATCGCATTTCTGAGCAAGCCTGCAGAGACAGATGTACCCCAGGCACCAGGTAATCACACAGGTGCATACATTCCGGTTACACACCTGACCTCAATGCTCATGCACTGGTACACTCCCAACAACCGCCCCCCGCCCCCCAAACATGGACACAGGAGCTTCGCCATTCTCAACCTAGCAGCCAGGAATATCCAAGCCCCACACCCAGCTTCCCTGGACGCACACATGTGCATACTGGCTCCTGAAACCCCGAGCTTGCTGCCGTGTCCGTGCGGGTGGGCGCCTCTGCTGCCCGCCAGGCAGCGCGGGTGCAGACCTCAAAGAGAACAAAGGCCGGTTGGGTGGGAGGGAGGGGAGCTGAGCCCCCGGCCTCGTCCTCCTTGGCGATGCTCGTCTGTCTCGGCTCCGGCTCCGCGGCCACCGCATCGAGCGGCTCTGATTGCCGAGTAAATCACCGCGATGATCTGAATAATTATCGTCTCCTGAAAAGGGAAAAAAACAGCGGAATAAATAAACAGAGGAGAGAGAAGCCACCTAATTTCTCAGAGCCCTGGGTGGGGGGAAGACATCGGAGTGGGTGTCAGTGGTCCCCTGCAGATCCTAAGGGCTTTCTTGAGATGCAGTGCAGGTGGGGGTGGAGTGGGCCTCAGGACAGAGAGTCCTTCCATAGAGGTGGCAGCTAGGATCTAGTCCCCTCTCTTCATTCGTCTCTTCAGGGTAAGTCAGGCCAACCTCCTAGCCTTCCCCGCTCCACTCCTCCTGCAATCAGGCCCACCTGCCCTGTGGAGCCCTCTTCAGGCTCCAGGGCTTGGCTCCAGCCAGTGTGCCCTGCGACACCCTCTCTCTACCACTCTCCCATTTCTGAAGCCCATCCCCAGGCCATCTCCTTTGGGAGGTTCTTCCTGACTGCCCAGCCCTCCAGGATCCTCCTGGTGTCTGACTCCACGTAGTCTCACTGGTTGGGGGTGTTTGCCTGGTCTCCGCAGCTGGATGGAGAGCTTTGGTGGGAAGCAGCCATGTTTTAAACAATTACCGATAACAACAACAGCAGCTACTTTCCCCGGCCTGAGCATTACCTGTGTGCTGTCTTCATGCTAAAACATCCTCTCACTGTGGATCCTCCCCAGACTCCTGTGTGGGAAGTAATATTCCCATTTCACCAACGGGGAAACTGAGGCCGAGCGAGAATGAAGCTTGTCCCTGCCCTTTCCTCCAGAGGTAAAATGCTGGTCATCTTCTGGATCCTTTCTGGAGTTCCCCCAATCCTGCAGGTTGGAGAAGCTGCTCCTCCTCTAGGTCCCAGCACCATGACATAAATACCCCAACCACATCCTGCCATTCCTGCTCCTCCCACCTCCCCCACCTCTGCTTTCCTATCCTCAGGAGGGGTGCCAACCCTGCATTATGACCCCCGACCCCCCAAAGGGCATGACCCTTCCCCACAGCCCCGGCATCAAAGGAGGGGCAGCTCAGTGCTATGCTCCTCCTGCCTGAAATGGTTCCAGATGTGGGACCTGCAGGGGCCTACAGAAGATGCAGGGTGATGGTTTGGTATATGGCTAGGTTTCCTCCTAGAAGCTGCCCTGAGGGAGGCCCTCTCCACCCTGGCTCCTGGTCAGTAAATGGAAACAGAACGTGTTCAGGGAGGGAGTCTCCCAGGAAGCTGGGGAAGGCGGATGCCTTGTGGAGCCCTGGTGTCTGGGCAGGAGAGAAGCTGAAATTCATTATGGGTTTGCCTTCTACTGTCCATGGGGGGCAGCTGCTGGATCGGGGTCCTGGGGGCCATATCCTTGGCTGGGTTCTCCAGGCTGTGCAAGGAGGCCCAGGACTGAGAGGTTTAGATCCCCTACATTCCTCATCAGAGAAATGCCATTGTAGACAGGGGAAACTGAGTCAAGGGTCCCAAATTGGCTCCTGGCTAGTGGTGACTGTGTAGACCTCTCCCATCAGGGTCCTGATTCAGGACCTCAAGTATTCCTGGGGCATGGGATGGCCTGAAAGTCTTTGTCTGTGGCTTGCATAGAGAAGAGACAGGTGAAATCTGGTGTTGGTCTAGAGACACATCCCCACCTCTGGGTCTGGCTGAAGACGACACAAGGCTCAGCCTGGCTTTTGGAAACCCTCAGCCCCTAATCCCCAGCCTTCTTTGGGGCCCAGACAGCACCTCCTCCCTGGGAGGGAAGCAGAGGCAGCCAGGACCCAGCAGGTGGTTCAAAGGCACCCCAACACCTCTGCCAGCTACTCTTAGCCTCAGAGCAGGGCAGGGTGTCTTGGCTCCCTATTCCCTCCAACTTAATAGATATTTCTTTGGCATCTGCTGTGAGCTGGGCACTGGGGGCACAGCAGGCTGGGGTTCAGACAGTGCTCAGGCAGATGGGGAGGCATGCTCATCCACCCACACACACTCACACGGACTCTTCCCCCCGATGCCACAGAGTATGGCCACTGGGAACCCCGGGGAGGCAGTAATGAATATGGTATGACCTTTGCAATTAGACAAACCCAGGTTCAGACTCTGGCTCCACTACTTATCAGTTGTGAGCAAGTCAATGAGCCTCAGTTCCACATCTGCAAAGTGGGAATTCTAATAGTACATGTTTCATAGTGTGTCTGTGGGGGTTCAGTGAGATAATCCAGATGTAGGATTTAGTCCGGAGCCCAGCCCATGCTGACTGCTCATCGCTGTTAGTTACTAGGGAGGGAAAAACTCCAGGTTGCTCCTTGGTCGCACTAGGGCAGCCCCTCCACGGCATGGCTGGTGTCCAGCCTCTCAACTCAGGGTTGGAAGTGCTCTGTCTTGGCAGGTCCACCAAACTGCACAGACCCCCTACTCTTCTGAAAGCCTGGTTCCCCTACCTGTCACAGCTTCTCCCTTCCGGCCTGGCTCTCACATTCTCTCTGCCTGCCCATAATTCCATCCATCTGCATCTCTCCCTAAATACACAGAGCTCTCCCTGACAGGAGAACATCCCCCCACCCCTACATTCAGCTCAACCCATCAGGCCCATGCATGTAACAGCCACATACATACGCACTCACACCCAGGTGCACACAGGCACGAGGACATCCACACCAACATCCACACACAGACAAGTGCACACACAGCACACATAGATGCACACAGGTACATACAGACACAGTGACAAACACACAAGGATATGCAAGCATATTGCACACACAAGAATCCATAGGGGTGTGTGCCCACCCTTACACACATGTACACACAGAACAGACAGGCACAAACAGGTACACACAGACACACACAGGGACACACAAGCACGTTTACACAGGAAGGCACACACACACATGTGCACACACGTAGGCACACACCACCTCTCTTGTCCCACCCCCTGTGAGGAGCTGGCCGCCCGCCAAGCGCAGCGCTTTCTGCTGGGTGTGCACAACCTTTCACAGACTCTAATTGAGTCGAGGGTGATTTATAACGCGGCAGCGCCCCTGCCCGAGCGGGCTGCCCCCTCCTGCTGCAGCCC
Source organism: Equus caballus (assembly GCF_041296265.1). Lineage (NCBI taxonomy): Eukaryota > Metazoa > Chordata > Mammalia > Perissodactyla > Equidae > Equus > Equus caballus. The sequence continues at coordinate 52,737,898 of NC_091697.1, read as the reverse complement.
TGGCCAGAGCCTTCGGCCGCCCCCCATCCTCCTCTCACAGGGTCACACACACAGGCCCCTTAGAGAGAGAAGGGGCCCTTCCCTCCTTGTCACCAGCTCCTTTCTTCATTCTTGCCTTTCTCTGAGGCCAGACACTGGGCTCTGAGAGGTTTTGCCTCAAACCACCCACTCCACCGCCACCACCACCAAACCCAGCATCACAGCCCAGATGCTGGGAGACCAATCACAGCCTTTCTAACTGCCTGGCTAGGGACAGCTAGGACCTTGACTCCAGATCACATGTGCTTCCTGAGCTACAGCAGGAGAAACTGGATTTAGACATTAGAAGGGACTTCCCCAGTGAGCTGAAGGTGGGGATGGGTTCTGGTCAGCAGGGGCTGAGAGAGCCTGGGTTCAGGGTGATGGGAGAGGCCACTGAGAATCTCGCTTCCTACCTCTCCATCCTTTTGGGTAAGTGAGCTGACTGTGACCCTTCCTCCCTGCTGTCCCCATGGCCTGTGCGGCTGGGCCTGTGATTAATTGCATTAATTAGGCTCTGAGGTTCGGCTCATAAAGTCCCCTTGTCCACCTAAGAAGGAGCTGCTGGGAGGGCCTTTGTCCTGGTGTGTGTGGGGGAGTATGCACCCTGACCCCTCACCTCTGACCTCAGCATGGACTAGCAGCTCCAGCCATGACCCATGAGCTCAGCCTGAGGGCTATTTCATCCTCCTAGCAGCCTCCTGTGTTGCATGCCGGTGCTGTTCACCCTTCTGACAGTGAAGGCAGCCAAGGCTCAGAGAGGCCAAGTCCTTGCCTGAGTTATACACCTGGTTCATGGTGGAGCTGGGATTTGAAATCAGACAGCAGAACAAAGCATGCCTGACCCAAGCCTGACCCCACGACAGAGCCCCATCTCGCTCCCGGACCCCTGGTGCTAAGGGTGCTGTTTTTTTGGAGCAGGAGAGGTTCCTTGGAGGAGCTAGCCCTCTCCTTTCCCAGCATTGGGGTTAGCTTACAGCGTGAAGGACTCAGATTAGATTTAAGAGGGACCTCCCTGGTAGTAAAGAGATTGGGAGCCAAAAGAAGTACGAGTGTGTGGCGGGGAGAGGTGCAATGGAGGGTCTGGGCTGTCCCCAATGGAGTCCACATGGTAATGGCAGCCAACACGCCAACAGTACTTGCCTGTTGCCTATGGACTCACACAGTCCCCTGGGAGAGGAGTTGAACCCCGTTTTAGAGGTGAATAAAACTGAGATTTGATGATTTAAACCATCTTCCCCAGCCTCATGGATTCAAGGCAACTGCACTTGGACCCCTTGCTGCCATATTCCCTGGCCTCTGTGGCCCAGTGACCCCACTTCGTCTCTGCTGTAGGTCAATCCAACCTTTGGCCCTCCTGAACTCAGCTGAACACCTGTGAGTGAGGGTGTGAAATGGGTGGCCTTGAAGGTATGGAGTGTGTCCCAGAGACCCTGTTGGGGTGGGGATTTGTGCTTGGATGTGTCTCACTGTGTGTGTTTCGGTGACCTTGGCCTCTTTGTGTGTGGGGGTGTCTTTGGAACGCTAAATAGATGCTGTGTAGATTTGTGCTTGTCTCTTTGTGTCTCTGCATGTTTGTGTTTGTCTATAGACCTCGATCATCTCAGTGTGTGTGTATGTTTGTCCGTCTGTCTCTGTCCCAGTTTTTGGATGTGACTGTAGGTGAGCATCTCTGCACACACCTGCTGGGTGTGTGTGTCCATGTGGCTCTGTGTCTGTTTCTGCAAGTGACTTTAGGTGTGACAGTGTGTGTGATGGTGTGTCCATGTTTCTGTATCTGTGTGTGTGACTGTGTGTGAAACTATCTTAACTGTATCTGTGTGTGTGTGTGTGCATGTCACTGAACGGCGCTGTCTGTGTGACTGTTTCAGAGCTGGGACTAAAATTGTGGGCACAAAATTTCTTAGTAATCAGGAAAATTAGTGTAAAATTTTTCAAAATCACAGTTAATGCAAAGAATCTGTGATTAAAAACATTAAAGACGGGATCAGTGTGTGTGCACGTCCGCGTGACTGCGTGTGTGGCTGTGCCTGCGTGCCCTCCCTCTCGCGCCTCCAGGTGAGCGCACCCCCCTCCGGTCACGCTGCGCTGGGCTGAGCAGCGATAATTTCCGAGTCGGCGGCGGCTTTGTGTGCACCGGCCGCTGTCTTGGGGGCGGGGATGGAAGGGAGGGTTATTTCTCCCCCTTCTTCCTTTTTATTGGGTCATTAACAACGGCCCGGACTGCCGCTGCGCCCCCCCCCCTTTCATGTCTGCCGCGCCTCCCGCCATTATCTCCCTCCGCCGCGCGGCGTAATTCGATGCCAATCAGGTTTGGGACGCTGACGCGGCCGGATCAAAGACGGGGCCGCGGCGCTGGAGGGAGTGCGGTGAGGGAGCAGGCTGTGCTCCCCCGGGGTCGGCGCACCCACCGTGGGTCCCACCCAAGCGCCCAGGGTCAGAGTGGGGAGGCCCCGCTCAACCCGTGACGGGGGTTAGAAGGCCGTCTGCGGTGACGAGAGTCCAGTAGGGCAGCGGGAGCCAGGGCCCCTGAAGGGCTGGAGGTTGGGGGTGGTTTCCTGGTGGGCGTGGCCTTTAGATGGAGCCTTGAAAGATTTTGGTAACAAATGTGGAGCTAGCAGAGAGATGGCATTCTACGCAGGGGGACCAACTTGGGCAAAGGCTGGGAGGCAGGAACCAGCCGTGTTTTAGGAATGGAGAGAATCTGGCAGACTCCTCTGGCTAGGCGTTTGTGCTGTATTCCGAGGGCACGGAGCGATGGAGGGTTCTTGAGAGGGGAAGGACAGAACCTCAGCTGGCCTTCAGGACAGTTTATTTGAAGATGTCCTCTGCCTGCTGGAAGCCCTATCGGCTCCCCCCACCTCCTCCACAAGAGATTAGTGAGATGGTGAACGTGATAAAACAAGCAAAAATAAGCACAACTCTCATTTATTGAGCACTTACTGTTCACCAGGCCAGGCCCCAGTCTTGTTTCATTCTCACAACAGCCCTGCAAGGTTGGAACCCATTTTACAGGTGAGCAAACAGAGGCACAGAGAGGTAAAGTGACTGGCTCAAGGTTCCACAGCTGGTAAGGGGCGTGGTTGGGTTATGAACCGGCATCATACACCCAGAGCTCACAGGAAGAGGGTTCTCAGCTGGAAGGGTCCCTGCCCCGGCTATCTGCTCTACTCCCACCGCACCTGGGCCTTGGGGGAGGATGGGGGTAAAGGTTTTGGAGCCGCCCCTGTGGGGAGGTAGTGGTTCCACAGAGTGGGCTGGGTGGGGGTGGGACCAGAATCACCCCCCTCAGACTCACAGCCATTGCTTACAGCCCTCTGTCTTGGTCTGTAAGACACCTGCCACCTCCTTCCAGTCTGCTTCTTTGTCTGTAAAATGGGGTTAACAAGTTTCTTGGGCTTGTCCCTGAAGAGTCAATGAGTGAATGTTGCAAAGGGAATTTTGAAAGTAAGATGCAGTATAAATGGGAGTTTTTATTATCACCATCAGCCAAAAGCTTGAGGGGAGGATGATGTCTGTTAGATAGTCCCGGCAGCAGAGGATGGAAAGCCCCCTTCTCCCCCAAAGAAAATGCCAGTCTTCAGTCCCCATGATTTTGGAGAGAGTTGTTCCCCTACCCTCATTCCTGAGAGAGAGAGAAAAATAGATTTTCTCTCTCGAATAGTGCTGGGTCTTCACAACTCTAAATATCTCAGACCAGAGAATGTTCTGAGCAAACTGTGGTATACATAATACATGCTTCTGTTCTCAACTAAGAAGAGGCCTCCAACCTTGAGGGCACCAGCCAGCAAGGGGCCCCACCTCTGTCCTCTACCCTCTAACCCTCAGATCTGGGCTCTGGTAAATGGGGCATTGGGGGAAGTGGGGAGTGGAGGCCGAGCCCTTGGCGCCTTCCAGATGGTTTCCTGAGTACCTACTTGGGCTGGGTCTGCACTGACCTGGGGAGATAGATGTAGGAAGCCCACAGAGAGTGCCCATTCTGGTGGAAGAGGCCAGAGAGAGCACAGCTCCTGCACATGGGGATCCAGGCTCATATGGATGGGGTTCCCAATGGGCCTGGGGACACCCTCTCTTCCTGGAGGGACAAAGGAGTTGGAGTGAGAAGAATGAATAAAAGTTTACCAGATGAGGGCTGGGGACAGGAAGCACATTTCAGGAACGCAAAGCTGAGAGCCCTGAAAGAATATTGCACAGTGAGGGTTTCTGGAGTTGGGGAGGATGAGCAGGGGGGCGGGCCTGGGAGGGCTGCTGGACCCCCAAAAGGCAGAACCTGAAGGAGCTTGGAGGTAATCCTGAGGGTGCTGGGGACCCAGAGCAGCTTCAGAGCAGAAGATCACCCTTCCTCAGCTTCCTCATCTGTACCATGGGCACAAGACATCTCCCTACCCCCGGCAGGGCTGGATAGCAGGTAAATGAGACAGAGGAAGGACAGACACTTGGGCCTTTTTACCCCCTCCTGCTCAGGGAACTAAGGGATGGACAGAGGCTGAAGTGAGAAGGCAGGGATGGGGGGCTCTGTCCCCACTGTTCTCCATGCACAGGCAGACAGATCAGGGATCCTGAGCCCCCTCCCAGACCTGGAGGTGGCCATGACTAGCAGCCCCAGGTGACGTTGTCAGGTGGCTTTGGCAGTGTCTACTGCTGGGGAAATGGGATCTTGGTTCCAGCTCTCAGGTCAGGAAAGCTGCTCTCTGCTGGGGGTCTCTGCAGGGCCCGGCTTTAGGCCTGAGCAGGATCGTTTTGTCGTCTGTTGGTTCTACATCTCCTACCTTCCCGAAGGAGGTCCATTGCCCCCCATCCTCCATTCCTCCTGGGGAGTCCCTACCTGGCTGGAGCTGGGTGCCTGTGTGTGTTGGGGAAGGGGGTGGTGGCTGCGCCGTACACCGCAGATCCTGGCTGCCTCTGGACGCTGAAAAATCCAATTTTCTTCCTAATTGCCACCGCCCGCGCTCTCTCTCCCCTCACAGCCCACTTCTGCTTGGCGGCGCCTCGTTTCCCCCACGCTCCCCTACTCCTGCCTCCCGCTGCCCACCCCACTGCGGACGCTGCCCACCCCCGCCCCTGCCGCGGTCACCCGTGTCGGGACGCACCATATATCATGTCTGCAGCAGGGAGGGGCTGGGAGAGCGGACAGCCCCCACCTTGGGCTCCCTGACGAAATCGTCCTTTTTCGAGGCGGATGACAGGTTGTGGGAACAACAGCTTGAATTACGGAAAGAAGTTTCCCCACTGAGTTAATCTGCAGTGGCTGGAGGTGACCTTCTGGAGACGGCGATTAATCACGGGCCGTGGCGGGCGCCGCGCCACGCCGGGCCCTTTGGGGGAATACTAATTCCACTACAAGATAAATCATAATTTGACAATAATCATCTGCCCTAATCACTCCAATTCTTCCGTTTAATTATTTGTATACACTGTATTTCTTCAACGAGGACCCTGTGTGCCCATGGGTGGGGAGGGGAGGGCCACCTAGGCACAGACCCCTCTTTGGCCCTCAGCCTCAGGGCCCCGTTGATACGCCTGGGGAGGCCTGACTCAGAACTGCTAGGGAGAATATTGGATCTCAGAGTGCCATAGCATCACTGGGGAAAACTGAGACTCAGAGAGAGGCCAGGCCTTGCCTGAGGTCCACAATAGGCTTGGAATGAGCCAGGCTGAAGACTAAGGCCTCTGATGTCCAGTCCTAGGCTGCACCCCATTGCACTGCCCTGCTGAAGAGTTGGCCCAGAGCGCCTCACTTCCACTGTCCTGCTCCCTGGCATCTGTTCCCACTCTCCTGTGATGCTCGCTCCCACCCTCCATCTGCCAGCATGGACAGCGTTGCTGGCTGCTTCCACCCACCCCACCCAAACCTTGGGTCTGGCTGTCCACTCAGGACATGAGGATCAAAGGTTGTGGGCATCTGAGCAGGTATTACCTGCCCCCACCTACTAGGTGCTGTGTGATCGCTGGCAGTTGACAGGACCTCCCTGAGTCTGTAGCCTTTACCTGTAAATTGAGTGGGGCTCCCTTGTTCCCAGTGTGATGGAGACCTGGCCAGGTGCCAGATGGATAGGGGTGCTCACAGATGCCTGCTGCTGTCCCTTCCTGTTCTGTCAGGGCCCAGTCACTAAAGCCCTGCCATTTCTTACCTCTACCCCCTCCCAAATCTGGCTGCTGGGGACGCCATGCTCAGCCCCTCGGCTGCCAGGAGTGTTCCAGGGACCTAACCCTGCCCCTGATGTCCCCCTTGGAGGGGCTGCCTGGGCTGCCTGGCTCTGGCTCCCTGAAGCAGGAATCAGAATGACTCAGTGTCTTTCTTCTTCCAGGCCAGCTCCTGGCACCCCATGGTGGGGGTTAGTGGTGATGGAGGATGGCGGTACAGTGGGGGCTGTTGGACCCAGTGTGACACCCTAGTTGGGGCTCACGTGGGAACTGTGGTGCATATTTGTGGCAGTGTTTTCCAGACAAGAGCCAAAAGCCTAGCTGGGTGTGTGCTGGTGGGGCTACAGCCATAGAGAATGATAGACTGTTGATAATGAAAATAATGATAACAGTAGTGAAGGTTAGTTCCCGACAGCAGCCTGCCCGGGACTTCCTGGTCCCAAGGACAGTTGATGGCAGGCTGATGGTAGAAACACAGCTCTTGTCCTCAGGATGCCTCAGTCTCAGGGAAGAGATATGGCCCCTTTGCTCAGATCTGAGAGAGAAGAAAGAAGCGGGGAAAAATACAAACCACAGTATTACCTGCCGACATTCGTGGAGTTGCCGCCATATGCCTGGCCTCGCGCTCAGGACTCTGCCTGTTTCAGGTCCCTGAGTCCTATGGCCACGTATGAGTGAGGTGTGATGTCAGCCCGTTTTACAAATGGGAATCAAGTCACAGAGAGGCAAAGTTACTTGCTTTATGTCACCAAACTTGTGAGTACAAGGCTGGATTTGAACTCAGCCTCCTCCTCCATTCCCTCCAGTCTCCTAGAAATCTTGACAAAGCCACTTTATGAGTATTGTGGATTTCTGGTTAGAGAATTTGGGAAAACCTGAGCTGGTCTCTTTGCCTCTCAGGGTCTCAGTCATCCCAGCTGTGAAAAGGAGCGTAGGGCAGTTGTGAGACTGGAGATGTGAAAGGGCAGCTGGTCCCCGCCTTGGCCTTCCATACCTGTAAGTTCCGCATGGGGTCTGACTTCCTTCCCTTCTGCTGTAGTTTCCCTTCATTCATCCTCTTTGGACACAGGGCTCCCCTGTTCTCTGTCTTTGGCTAGATCTGTGCCCTCCCACTCCACCTCCTTAGTGATCCCTGCTTGGAGGAGGGGATATGTGTGGGGCAGGCAGTGGACTCCATCTGATGCCATTCCCTGACAACCCCTGGGCAGACCAGCCATGGCTTGGGACCAGTAGGGACACTACTGGGTCTGTGAGATGGGTTTTGATCAGGTACCCCCTAAGGATCCTGCAGTCCTTACCCGACCCAACCTGCCTTTTGGGGCCAGTATTCCCACACACCATGCTGGGCTCTGGAGGGTGGCTGTGCAGGAACACCCCACCCCAGCTATAAAGACCTGAGGGCGGTCATTTGGCCTTTCTGAGCCTCAGTTTCCTTATCTGCAAACGAAAGTTAACAGTGTTACCTGGCACACAGTATGCACTCAATAATTGTTGCCTCTTGTTGATATCAGACTGCATGGTGAGGTCACAGAGGGGTCAGCCAATTGTCGCCGTCCCCCAGCCTGGCCCCTAAGCTGCCTTTTTGGGGTATTCAAGAGGGGAGGGGCATCCCCCTTGCAGATAGCACTCCACTCCACTGGATCAGGCCCCTCCCACCTGAGCCTGCCTCTCCTCCTGCCAGGGGAATGGCAGGTGCGGGGAGGGCTCGTGGGGAGGTGGTGGAGCTGTGGCAGGAGAGGGGAGGCAAAGGTTGGCTGAGTGGGGGAGAGATGGCCTGGAGGGAGAGCAGCTGAGTCGCTGGGGAGGGAGGGAGGCTGTCACACTATAAATACCTCCCAGGTAACAGGACCCGTAAATGAAGGGAGGGAATTAGTCACATTCCGCGGCGCCTCGGAGAGAGGACAGGGAGCAATGACCTGAATCCATGGAAGGGAAAAAATTAGGCTAACCTTGGGGGGGGGGGGGTGGCTAGGGCTGGATACTGCGCCTCCTCAGAGGGGTGCCCTGGACGAGATCTGCTGGACAGGGGCCAGGGAGGAATAACTGGTAGGAGGGGTCTGGAAGGGACAGCTTGTCTACTCTATGTCCAGGTGTGTGAGGGGCTCTTTTCTTCTCAAGGTCCCCTGGCCTCTCTCAGAAACTCAAACCCATTCCCCTTGGAAGTCCTTCCAGGGGTCTAGCCCTGGTCTTTCCTCACGTCACTCTGAAGCATGCTTTCATTTGCTGCCCTCCTGAAGCCCTTGCTCTCCCTGAGGCCCCCACATTGTCATGTATCTAGATCTAGCTCTGGGGTCATCCCCTGGGTTCCTGGTTCAGGCAGAAGAATGTTTGCTTAAGAAGCCAGAAGGATATGTCTTGCTTCCCCTCTGGACCCCGCTGCTGGGGCTGGCTGGGTCCACTTGTCGCTCACTGGGATGACGAGCAGGGCCTGCTCTCTAGCCTCTCCTCCCCAGCTTCCCCCTGCTCTGGGCAGCCCCCTCCCTATGGTTGCCTGGGCGGCAGTCAGCACATGCCCTCCCTTGCCGACCCCTTCCTACTCCTCCAGGAAGGGAGTCCAGGCCCCTTGGCCTGGCATACTGAGCCTCCCCAACCAGCCTCCAAGCATCTTTCTAACCACATCTTCGGCCCTCGCTCTCCCTCACTCCCAGCCTGCCACTCTAAATTCCCCAGATCTTTGCATGCGCGGTCCTCTCCACTGAGGGTGCCTGCTCTTGCTCTGCCTGGAGGACTTGCATTTTCTACCCAAGCTTGAGTTGGAAATTCTTGCTGCTGTCTCCCCAGCTGAGTTGGGTCCTCTTTCATATATGCTCTGGAAACCCTTCTGGCGGGGGGAGTGTGGGGAAGCGGTTAAGATCCAAGTTAGAAGGCCAGCTCTGCCTCATGGTATGTGGCCTGGGGTGAATAAATGAACTCTGGGGTACCTCAGTTTCCTCATCTGTGAAAAGGGGTTCTCACAGTGCTTCCCAAGGGTGGGACAGTCTGGGTGAGTCCCTGCATGGGGAGGGCTTAGCACACAGTCAGCGGGTGTCTGTTGTTGGGGTCACGGTATTGACTGCACTGTTTCTGTGTCTGCCTCCTCAGTGGGCTGTGAGATGGAGGGGTAGGGGGGTGGCGCTGCGTCCCCGCGTGACTCGTCCCGGCAGCCGCAGTGGCCAGCTCGCGCCTGGCACTGAGACGGTCGGCAAATGTTTGCTGAATTAATGAGTGGGGGCTGCAGGGGGGGCTTGGGCTGCAGTTCCGCCTGGGCTGCTGCAGCTGGGGCGCCTGTCTAAATGTGTGTGTGGTGGGAGCATGAGTGAGGGGTGTCTGTGGGTGGGGGAGCTGTATCCGTGTCCCGGGGGCCTGGTGGCGCCGTGGGCAGCCTGGCGCGCCCGCTCCCTGGGGTCCCCGCCGAGCGCCTGCCTGGCTGCGGGACCCCGTTGCCAGGAGCAGTCAGGATGCGGCAGCGTCTCCATGGCAACGCGGCATCTCGAGCCGCGCGCCGCCCTCCCCCGGCGCCCCGCAGTGGGCAGGAGGCCGAGCCTGGCAGCCCCTCCCGGCCCAGCAGCCAGCAAGCTGGGCCAGGAGGCCGAAGCCTGGTGGGAGGGACTGAAGAGGGGGCTCCTTTTTTTCTAGAGATGAGGGGCTGACCTGTCTTTACTTCCCTCTTCATCTGGGGGAGGTAGACAATATGAGGGCTCTATCTTCTGTCCATGTGCAGTGCTCCCCCCGCCCCAACTTCTGGCCAGGAAATCAGGAACAGGTCGTGGTCAGGGAAGGGGACCCTCTCTGGCCAAGGGACATCTCTGATCTAAGTCCTGGCTGTGAAAATGGCACAATGATCCAGGCTCGAGGGGCTGCAGTATGGGGGCACTGAGGTACTGCTGGGGAAGTGCCCTCCTGGTCCAGGGTATGAGTGCAAGCTAGTGACTTCCAGTACCCACCCAATGTCCGCCAGTATCCCCACTTCTCACCAATATTGCCCATGTCTCCAGTACCTGCTGAGAGCTGTCGTAATGCCCCTTTAACCTCTCAGTCATGCCATATCCCAAAAACCACTCAATGCTTCCCACTGTGGGCTTAATGACCCTCCCCCTCAGATCCCCCCTAGTGCCTCTAGTCCTCATCCAGTGTCTTCCCAGTGCCTCCCAGTACTTCGAAGTACCCACTTGGTGTCTTCAGTTGTTATACACTATCCTCTTACACTTAGTATTTTGTTTTATTTTTCCTCCCCAGAGCCCCCTAGTACATAGTTGTGTATTTTTAGTTGTGGGTCCTTCTAGTTGTGGCATGCGGGACGCCGCCTCAGCGTGGCCTGACGAGTGGTGCCACGCCTGCGCCCAGGATCTAAACCGACGGAACCCTGGGCCGCCGCAGGGGAGCACGTGAACTTAACCACTCCGCCCCGGGCCGGCCCGTTACTCAGTATTTTCAAATATCCATTCAGGCTCCCCCAGTTATCACCCAGTAAACATCTGATGCCCTCCTTCCAGTTTAGGCTTGGTGCCCCTTAATATCCTTCAAGGTCCATTCACTGCCCCCACTAACTGCCTAGTGGCTCCTAGTGCCCTCTTATTAACTACCCAGTACCCTACACATCCAATGTGGTTCCCAGTACCTTCCTAGTACTCCTGTTTACCCAGTGCTAACGACTACAACCTCATTCTGCCCAGTATACTCCCACTACACGTCTCCTGCCCCACTCTGTTTCCCAGTAAATCTCCCTTATCTTTCTGCCCCTCCCACCCTCCCACCTCGAGCTCCACCAAACCGCAGTGCTCACAGTGGCCAGGAGAGGGCGCGCGAGCGGTCAGCTGAAGACCGAAGCGCGGGGCGCGGCCGAGGTGGAGGTCGGGGGGGTGCATCCGAGGCCTTTGTCTGACGAAGCCTGAGTCCGCGCCCGGGGTAGGGCTGCATTTCAGAGGAGTCCTGGCGGGGGTGACCGCATCCCCACCCCTCATTCTCTGTTAGTCCCACCGGGCCCGCCGCCGCGGCCGTCGTGGCTTCGGCTCTAGGAGGGAGCGCGCGCCCTCTGGTGGCCACGGAGCAGCGCAGCTCCTTGGGCTGCCGAGCGGGGACCGGGTGGTGCGTTTCTTCCCTCCCTCTTCCAGCGTCCTAGTTTCTTGGGCCTGTCCTTCAGCTGGCACGCGGAAGGGTGAGAGGTAGGGCATTGGGGTTGTCGGCAATCCAGACTCCTCTCTGGGGGCAAGGCAAAGAGACTGGAGCCTGGGTTGAAGGAAGAACATTGGTTAGAGAGCTCGAGACTGAAGGCCCCAGAGTCGGATCTGTGGGAGCAGAATGGTGGTGGTGCAGGGAGAGCTGTCTGCTAAGAAGTGGATCTCTACTCAAGGATTCGGCAATTCGGGCTTTTATCTGGGTGTGCTACCTGGAGAGGGAGGGGAGGATGAGGGGCTGGTGGTAGGGTGAGGTGCCTCCATTCCTGGCAGTTCCTGCCTGTCCCTAAGCTCTTAGCAATGGGATTGCCGGCCATCACCTACCCGTGAATAACACCATTACTGCCTCTGCCCACCGGCTAGCCCTAAGTACCCTGCCCACCTGCCTGGGCTTGTCCCCAAATCTTCAGCAGTCCCGAAGGGGTGGGGGCATCCTCTCCCCCTCCCACAACATGGTTTCCTGTCCTCTGTGTGTTGGGGAAATAGATGGAGCTATAGCAGGAGGGATCCAGGTTAGACTCCTGTAGTCTGTCCTGGATTTGGGTGACCCTGGCCTGTAGGACCCTCCAGGGTCAGATCTGTGCTCTTGCGCCCATCTCTGGTCTGGCATCAGGACAGCACTCAGTGAGCCTCTGCTCAATGGGTTAGTGAGGGAGTTCCCTTAGACTTACAGGTCCTTAGAGACACCTCCTCCATTCTCCTTCTCATTGCATGGGTGGGGAAACTGAGGCACCCAGCAGGTAAAGAAATATTCCAGGATCACCAAGAGTGGATGGATGGGTGCTAGAACAGTGAAGTGTTGAAGAGCACTGGTCTGGTCTGGGTTTGAGCTCAGTTCTGATACTTGCTGAAGGAGCTTTGTCAAGTCGCTTCCTTCTTTCTAAGCCTCAGTTTCCCCATTTATAAATTGGGAATAAAAACTCTATCTACTTCCAAGGATAGTTGTGAGGATTAAATCTGATGATGATGCTACTGGGGAGGATGATAATGATCACAGATGCTGTTAGCTGAACACTCGCTTTGTGCCAGGTCCTGTGCAGAGTGACTCACTCAGCACGTGAGATCCAAGAGGTTATTACACTAGGTTGACAAAGGCTCAGGGCCTTCCTGAAGAGGCTGTTGGTAATGACCAGCTCACAGGCAAAGTGACAAAGCCCCTACCAGGCCTGGTGCCCAAGTCCAGGCCTCTAGGATGAGCTCCAGAGCTCCTCTGCCTCTGCTAGGGCTGGTGGCAGAGGGAGGGACGAGATGACCTTGGGCTGTCCTCTGTGCAGGGCTCCCATGTTCCCTAGGCCTGGATCAGATTTCCGGTCCCCGGGGAGGGCAGAGGGAGCTAGTTGATGGAGGAAGCATGTGTCCTGGCCTGGGCAGCTGGACCTGGGGGCCTTGCCCCGGAACCTGGGGCCTTTCCTGCAAAGGGAATATCCAAGAGCAGGAAGGAAGTGGGGAGGGGGAGGAAGAGGGAGGAGGGAGAAAGGATGGGACAGGCCCCAGCTGGGAGTGAGTTCTCTCTGGGACTGGCCGAGAAAAGAGAACATCTGGACTGGCCTGGCTGAGAGGCCGTTGGGCTGTCACTTTGGCTGGGGCTTGGGTGTGTGTGTGTAGGGGTGGGCAAGAAAAGAGGATGAGTCCCACCCTCTGTCCCCCCCATCTGTGTAACAGGTACAAGAACACCGCCTTTCTGGGCTGGATGGGAGTAAAAAATGAGGTCAGGAATTTAAAGCGCCATCAGGACCTGGAACACAGTAGATGCAGCATGCCTCTCAGTCCCTCCTCCCTGGCCTGATCCGTGAGACGCTAGCTCAGACAGAGACGGCTCCCACTGCCTGAGAACTCATGTCTTCATTCTGTGACCATTATCGAGCACCTACTATGTGTCGGGCTCTGGGGCTATTAACCTGAACAGGAGCCCGTCCCTGCCCCCAGAAAGCCCGTCTGTAGTGAGGGAGGAGGAGGAGGAGTCACCAAGTAGTGATGGGGGGAAGCACAGGGCTTGTGACAGTCCAGGGGAGGCTCCTGACCCAGCTTGGGAGGTGAGGGGAGGCTTCTTGGAGGAGGTGATATTTATGTCAGGACCCAAAGGATGAGTACACAGTGGCCAGGAGAAGATGGTAATTTCTATGTTATGCGTATCTTACCACAATCTAAAATAATCAATAAAAAATATATATCAAAACATTCATTTGTTTGTTTGATCCTGCCTGACCCATTAAACTGTGAACTTCACAAGAGCAGCCCTCTGTCTGTGTGGTGCACCTCTGTGCTGCCAGTCACTGAGGACATGGGGAACAAGACAGACAAGGTACTGAGATTCAGCCTGGGGGGAGGGGAAGAGGGATCTCTGTGGAGGGACGGGCAGGCCCCAAGCCCAGGGTTCAGAGCTCTGGCTGCCATAGAATGTGTGACAATGAACATGGTGAGAGGGGAGGCAGAGCCTTGAGGCTCAGGAATGGGGCTGTGGATTTTATCCTGGGGGTATTGGGGAGCCACAGAATGTTCTAGGCAGGGGTGGCATGGTCAGAATGGAATAAGGCCCAATGGAGCGTACTCAGGGCCTCTATCGTGTGACCTGCCACCTCGGCTCTCATGGCTCCTCCACAGGGAGCAGCCAGTCTGGAGCGTCCCAGCCCCCTAAGAACGCCTCAGGCTTTCCCACCTCATTTCTTTCCTAGAGCTACTCCCCTACCTGGATATGACTTCCCTGGATAGGCCCTCGCCTTACGCAGACCATGAAGACACAGCACGGGGAGAGATGGAGCAACCCACAGCCCCTTTTCCTTTCTGTCCTTCCTTACTCATCAGTCAGCCGAAGTAGAGCATGTGGGTAGTATGTGCGCAAGTCAAGAAGTGAAATAAAAACAGTGGAGTTTGTCTGTGCAGTGTTTCCACCGTTCAGGTAAGAATGAAATACATTTGCATGCACGAGCTACAAAATACAAATTGCGTAATTTCTATGATTCTGCGTATGAGTGAAATGCCCTTGTATTTGCATTTAAAACTGGCATTGCACAATATAAAGATGAATGGTAAAATGCATGCTAGTCATTTAAATTTTTAATTTTTCTTTACTTAGAATGATATTAAATAGCAAATAAAAATACATCGTGACAAGTCGAGAGACAGACCACATAGGAAAGGAGAAATCTTCAAATATATTTAGTTTTATATTTGAGTGCCTTTAAAATTAGGCACTTTTCCCTTGCTTTTTGGACAAAGGGTTCTGCATTTGCATTTTGTGCTGGGCCCTGCAGTGTAACCAGCCCTGGGTGGAAGACCCTTCATGTCTATTTTGGGGTGGGAGCTGTGAGGGTGGGGACTCGGGCTGCCCCCTCAGGCATTCCCTCTGTGGTGCAGCCAGTGCGGGGTGGGGGGGGAGGGATGGGGGGGCGTGGCTCTCAGTTCCCTGAGCCCAGGAGTGCAGGCAGGAGATGGGACTGGCTCCTTACCTACAGTACACCTCCCGGCTGGTGGAAGGCTGTAGCCCTCCCTGGGGGCCCTGCTCTCTCCCAGCTTGCCACAGTCCAGAATTTGGGGCAGTGCAGGGCATGAGAGCGAAGCCAGCCCCTTCAGGCCTGAAGATGCTGCTGCCCCTGGCCTTGGGGGTGTTTTCACTGACTGCCAGGCTCCGTCCATCCTGGCTTCCATGGGGTTCCTGATGCTCTCCCATTGAGATTAGGGGCTCCCAAGGGCAGAGTTTGCAGATGGGCCTCAGAAACAGGCTATTATTGAGCCGGAGATGGGCTTTGGTCTTGCCTCTCCCAGCCCATGTCCCCAGCTGGGTGAGGGACAGAGGGTGGGTGCTCTCCCCTTGGCTTGCTTTTGGGAGACAGTGGAAGGAGGAATGGAAACCCCTTGGTAGTGATCGGCCAGCAACCAGCTGCCTATAGGAGACCCTCGCATTTGAGGCAGAGGGGGTGGGTGACAGTGCAGCTAGGTGGGAGGAAAGAGCCTCCTCAGACTGGTCCCTAAGGGGGACAGGGAAGGAGCAGCCCGCACGGGGTGATTAAGACTCCCTCTCCCACTGTTTGCCGTTGACTCTACTCCCAGACCCACCAACTCGCCCAAGCTCTCTGACCCTATTGCTTCCTTTATACCACAGGATAATGACTCCACCTGCCCCAAGGACTGTTGCGAGCATTCTCTGAGCTAATCTACAGAAAGCTTTTAGTGTGGAGCTGGGTACTTCGAGGCTGCCATTCACAGAAGCTCACCTGTTGTGGAAGAGGTTGGTGACTCGGACTCAATGGGGCCTTCCTCTTTGGCCATCAGGAATTCTCTCCATCACCTTTCCCTCTCCCGGCTCCTCCTCCTTCTCTCTATGCCTTCTCCCCTTCCTCTCTCTGCTGTTCCTCTAGCATACCAGGCTCATGCTCACCTCAGGGCCTTTGCAATAGCTGTTCCCTGTCTGCAGCTCTGGTCTTCCAGATGCTTCATGACTGACTCTTTATCATTTCTTGGGTCTGAGCACAAACGGCACCACCTCCGAGATGGTGTGCCTGACTGCTCCATCTGACATCCCCCTTGTGCAGCTACTCTGTTACATTTCACTGTTTTAATTTTCTCCCTGGCACTTGATAGGTGATAGTTTTGTTCACTTGTTTGTTCAGTGTCTTTCTCCCCTCCCCCCAGGCTGAGCCTCAGCACACTGTCTGTGTTGTTCCCCATGTCCTCAGTGACTGGCAGCACAGAGGTGCACCACACAGACAGAGGGCTGCTCTTGTGGAGTTCACAGTTTAATGGGTCAGGCAGGATCAAACAAGCAAACGAATGTTTTGATGCATATTTTTTATTGATTATTTTAAATTGTGGTAAGATACACATAATAGAAAAATTGCCATCTTAACCATTTTTAAGTGTACAGTTCACTGACATTAAATACATTCCATTGTTGTACTTACATGCCATTGTTGGCAACCGTCACCACCATCCATCTCCAGATCTCTTTTCATCCTGCAAAACTGAAACTCGGTACCCATTAGACAACAACTTCCCACTCCCCTTCCCCCAGCCCCTGGCATCCACCCTTTTACTTTGTTTCTGTGAATTTGACTACTTTAGATATCTCATTTAAGAGAAAGCAGACACTATTTGTGTTTTTGTGATGGGCTTATTTTGCTTAGCATAATGTCCTCAAGCTTCCTCCATGTTGTAGCATGTGTCAGAATTCCCTTTCTTTTTAAGATTGAATAATACTCCGTTGTATGCATATGCCGTATTTTGTTTATTCATTCATCCACTGATGTACACTTGGGTTGCTTCCCCCTCTTGGCTATTGTGAACATGCTGCTATGAACATGGGTGTACAAATATCTCTTTGAGACCCTGCTTTCAATTCTTTTGTGTATACACCAAGAAGTGGAATTGTTGGATCATATGATAATCCTGTTTCTGATTTTTTGAGGAACCATCATACTGTTTTCTTTTTTTTTTTTTTAAAGATTTTATTTTTCCTTTTTTCTCCCAAAGCCCCCCGGTACATAGTTGTGTATTTTTAATTGTGGGTCCCTCTAGTTGTGGCATGTGGGATCCCATCTCAGCATGGCTTGCTGAGCAGTGCCATGTCCTTGCTCAGGATCCGAACTGTCGAAACCCTGGGCTGCTGAAGCCGGAGTGTGCGAACTTAACCACTTGGCCATGGAGCGGCCCCCATACTGTTTTCCACAATGGTTGCACCTTTTTGCATTCCCACCAATAGTGCATAAGGGTTCCAATTTCTCCACATCCTCACCAGTGCTTGTTATTTTCTTTTTTTTTAAGATTTTATTTATTTCCTTTTTCTACCCCAAACCGCCCAACACATAGTTGTATATTGTTAGTTGTGGGTCCTTCTATTTGTGCTATGTGGGACACCGCCTCAGCATGGCTTGATGAGTGGTGCCATGTCTGCGCCCAGGATTTGAACCCGGAAACCTTGGGCCACCAAAGCGGAGCACGCAAACTTAACCACTTGGCCACGAGACTGGCCCCGCTTGTTATTTTCTGTTGTTTTTTTTTTTAACACTAGTCATCCTAATGGGTGTGTGGTGATAGCTCATTGTGATTTTGATTTGCATTCCCCTAATGATTAGGATACACATTTTCAAGGAAACATGTTTGGAGAGTGGAGGGTAGGGAGCCTCTTAGCTCCAGTGGTCTGGAAGCCCTCTTCAAGAAGGTGGTATTTAAATTGAGACCTAAAAGAAGGGAAGGAGGCAGCCATTGGAGGATCTGGAGGAAGAACATTTCAGGGAGAGAGGCAGTAAGTGCACAGGACCTGTGAATGTGTGAGTGCTGCATATTTTTGTTGGAGAAATAGTGAATAACGGGCATGAGGGGAGGTGGCGCTGAGGGGCGGGCAGGGCCGTCCAATTCAGGGCTTTAGGCCATGGGACGGAGTTTGTATTTGCAATTTATAGTAAACACTGGTTTCCTCAGGTTGTGGGGAAGAGGCAGGAGGACAGGGGACGGAGGGATGGATGGACGGAAAAGCAGGGCTGTTTGGGTGGTGATGTCGCTATGTGCGCTCGGTCGCGTGGTGCTTGTGAGTGTGTGCCGTGCGTGTGCGTCCACAAGGGGGCATGGTGTATGTAGGTGCTGACGCGCGCGCGCGCGTGTGTATGTGTATGTGTGCCTGGACACCCCCAGCAGCCCCGGATCGTTATGTGATCTCTCTCAAGAATGTGCTGCGCCCACTTCCCTTCTGCCCACAACGGCCTCCCGCTCTACAGAGTACTGGCCGTCCCAGCCAGGAGGGCGCAGTGTTGCTTTTCGGGCTCCTACTACGGTCGGGAACCCGCAAGAAGGATCCAGAGCCCATACCTAGGGGCTGAGACTAGTCTCTGAGAATGACCACCAGGTTTTAAAGGTTTGGAGACAAGGGCTTGCCCGCCTGAGACGAGGAGAGGACTCCGCGCCCCGCCTCTGCAAGGCAGCCAGGGACGCGGGAGCCACGGGCTGGGTGAGCAGGGCCGGCTGCTGCAGTACCGAGAAGGGCCGCCCGGGGGCAGCTGAGGACGCCGAGCCGCGGAGAGGAGGAGGGGCGGGTGGAGGGGTGGAGGGGTGGGAGAGGAAGCGGGGTGGGGGACAGAGGGGCGGGTAGGTAGGGGCTCAGGGCTGCCGGGTTCTACAGTAGGTTTCCGCCTCTGAGTGGCTATGTGAGTGAGAACAAAATGAAGGCATGAGCTCATCGCCATCCCGGTGGCGTCCCATTTCATGCTCACAGCAACATCCTCACAGGCCCAGAGAAGTGGAGCCATTTGCGCAAAGTCGCTCAGCATGGGGATTCAGACCAGAGCTGAGTGACCTCTAAGCCTGTAGCTAACCCCTGTCCCACCCTGAATGAATTGATCTGCAGGAGAGTGCGGGTGTGTTCAACTGTCTCCTGGCCTCACCTATCCCCCACCACTCCCTGCCTCATCAGAGCACTCTTCCCCCTTGGGCAGCGCCAGGACAGCCTGAGGAGGGAGGCTGGGACTTGGGACCTCTCCCTGAGGTCCCTGGGGAGGAGGAATTCAGGGGCCCTGGGGTAAGGTCATAAGTATGCCCACATTACCATGGTGACAACCCAGGCATAGTAACATCTACTAATACTGGGCCTCCTGTCTGACCTTCCCGGAGGCTGAGGGCTGGGCAGGGGGATCTAGGGGACCTGGCTGAGCCCCTGGCCTGCCTCTGGGGCCCCTGCTACCTCTGCTGACTCTTCTGGGAGCATCGGGCCCACCTCCCAAGGACTGTAAGCTGGGATTCAACCAGGGTCCTCTTCCAAACCCCTCCCCCAACATATAAGTGTGTGACTGGCAGTTTGGCCGTCCCTGGAGGGAAAAACATGGATGGTTTCAGCTAAGACCATTGAAAACAGAGGGGCAGACTGAGGCTCAGAGACGAGCAGGGAGCCATCCAGGATCATGCAGCCAGACAGCTGCTGAGGCCCTGGTAATTTTCACCTGGAAAGGACTAGAGGACCTCAGACAAGGGAGTCAGTAAGATTTATACCCTTATGTTGGAGACTGAGGGGCCAGAAGGACAGTAATCCAGCCTGCTCCTCCAGAAAGTCCTCCCTGACCACCCCCTCTGCCACCAACGTCGAAATGGCCTCAGAGCTCCCTCGACACTTTGGGCAGAGAGGCTAAAAACTCATTTTGAGTTGCTTAATGGACCTCAGAGACTCTGAGTCCATTCTCTTGGTCAGCACAGAAATCCCTTCTCTAACCCTCGTGTCAGCTGCCCATCTTGCTTGCACACCTCATGCAACAGGGAGCTCACTGCCTTAAAAGGCAGCCTGTTCCATTGTAGGACAGCTCCTTCTAGTGAAACCAAACTGGCCTTCTTGTGCTGTCCATTCGTTGGAACGAACTCACCCTGTAGAACACAGAAGAGTGCCTCTGTCTGCTGCACACAGGCCCCAGGAGGCTGCAGAGAGGTCTGTACCCTCCCAGCCCCACGCCAGCCTTCTCTCCAGCTTCAGTGGTCCCAGTTCCTCATAAACAACCTTTCTAGCCCTTCGTCTCCTGAGCAGCTCTCCGTTAGGTATACACTGGGTGGGAATGGCCCTTCTGTGGTGACTGTCTTCTTCTCAACACACAAGAAAATAGGTGTTCATTATCGGGAAATTAGAAAATACACACAGGAAAAAATATCCACAATCCCACCACCCAAAGACAACCCCTTTTAGCTCCTTGGGGACTTTCCTCCCAGACTGATGCCAAGGCGTGTATTAAGAAAGTGGGAGGCAAAAGCGAAGTTATTCAAACCTGGTGGTAGGTAGGAGGCCTTTTACGGGAGAAAGGCAGTTTTTGTTTAACACCTGGAAGCCTCATCTAGTTGTGAAGACAGGTCTGCTCTGGAAGACTGAGGAATGGGACAAAGAGAACAAAATAATTCTTATACTAAAGAAAGAAGAATTTCAAGTTTCCAAGGGCTGTGCTGGAGACGTGGGGGGATTTCTCCAGAGCACTGCCTTTCCCGCAAGCTCCCAACAAGCATTGCCTCTCATCACCCCTCACCTACCTCCTCCCAGAGCCCGGGGCAGGCGTCATGGGAGCAAGGCAAACCCAGGTTCCAATTGGCAGCGGCCCCCTTTAGAATGAGGAAGTGAAGGTGCAATCCTGAACCCCCAGAGAAAGCCCTGCAAGATCCTGTTACACTGTGGGTGGTCCCCTTGCCCTGCCTGGCCCCAAGTGTCAGTCAAGCTGTGCGTCCAACTAGTGGCACTGGAGGTGTGGTTCCCGAGGGAGAGTGCAGGGGGAAGGGGACAGTGGGTGCAGGAGGTGAGAGGCGGATGGGAAATGGAGGATGTCATGGAAATAAGAAAAATAAGCTGTGATAGGGAGAAAACAAAGCCCCCCAAGAACGCTGGGGAATCTGACAGCGGGTGGTATGTGGAGGAGCATCAATGTCACAGGATGGAGCCTCTAGTGAAGGGTAGGATGGCCCCAAAGACCTGCGTTTTCTTCTAAACTATACATGTAGAGAGAATGTCTTTCCATTTCAGCAAATATTTGTGATGCACCATTTTATTTGCTGCATCTAGTGCATAAAGACCATTTAGGGCATTTAAGTTGTAGACAACTTTTTGTCATTATAATAAATGTTTCAGCGAACAGCCTTGTAGCTACACCTTTGCCCACATCCATTTTTATTTCTTTAAGAGAAATTCTTAGCCATGGAACTGCTGGACTGAAGAACAGGAGCATTTCTAAGGCTTTCCATACATGTTGACAAATTGCTTCCCAAAAGGCGGCACCACTTTTGGGAAGAGGTCACAGCTGTGTGAATGTGTGTCCTCCTACCTTGAGCATCAGTTGTCTCCTTTCCCAACATTTTATTATTACAACTTTACACATACAAAAAAGTTGAACAAATTTTACAGTGAGCACTCATAGCCACCACTCAGATTTTACAATTTACATTGTACTATATTTGCTTTATCGCTCTCTCTGCCTCCCTCCTCCATTCATCAGTTTGTCTTCTTTTTTGGACGTATTTCAAAGCAAGCTGTAGGTATCAGTACGCTTCACCTCCACACACTTCAGCACGCGTATCACTAATGAGAGTTCGCTGTTTGTGTATGGCTCTTAGCTGTTTTGAGGCAAAATTTATATATAATGAAATGCACAGATCTTAAGCATACCTTTGGTTGAGTTTTGACAAATGTATATACTTGTGTACCCCAAGTCCTGCCAAGAAGTAGATATTTCCATCGCTACAGAACGTTTCCTAGTCACCCTGCCAGCCCTGTTCTGATTTCTTTCCACAATGGCCCATTCTAGAATTTCATAAAAATGGAATCAGACGGTATCTACTTTTTTTGTGTCTGGCTTATTTCATTCAGCATTATGTTTTGGAGATTCATCAGTAGTTTGTTCTTTTTTATTGATGAGTAGAATTCCATTGTGTGGATGTATAACAGGTTGTTAATCCATTTGCCTCTTCATGGACACCTGGGCTGTTTCCTGTTTGGGCCATTGCCGATAATGCTGCTATGAACATTCTTGTACAAGTCTTTGGGTGAACATATGTTTTCATTTCTCTTGAGTACCTAGGAGCAGAATTGCTGGATCATAGGGTGGATGTATGTTCAGTTTTATAAGAAACTGCTCAACCTTTTTACAAAGCGGTTGTACCATTTTGCACTCCCACCATCAAAAGAGGACCTCCACCACTGAGTTTGAAGCTTGGAACACAATGGGGCTGTCACCTCCTTAGTTTCGGATGCTAAACCTCAGTGAATACCACTGAAGGTCATAATAACAGGCTCGGCTGCATTGCCCTGGCAATCAGGTGGACATCTTGGGCTGTTTCTCATGGACAGATGAATGGATGGATGCCCAGCCAGGTCTCCTCGACCCTGAACTTGTACGATGGCTTTGTTGGAACCTGAATGTTGGCTTTTTCATTTGTCTTCATTAGTTTCCATCTTGTTGGTTTTGACTTGACCCTTTAGCCAGTCCCAAGAAGGATGAGAGCAGTAAGCTTACACACATTCGCCAGGGGCCAGACCCTGAGTAAACTCATTCAGACTTCAGGACAACCCTGTGAGGGAGCTACTATTATCAGAGATGAGGAAGTTGAGGCACAGAGAGGTTAAGTAACATGCCCAAGTTGACCAGTCATAAATGAGCTGGGATTAGAACCCAGCTAGTTTGGATCCAGACATCGTGGTCTTAACTACTCACTCTGGTGCCTCTTTTTTTGGCTTCTGCTGTTATCTCCCTCCATCTTCCAGTTTATGTAAATACGTTGAGTATGCCTCCAGGTCTTCATTCAAATTATTGGTTAAAAAACAAAAACCAAAGCCAAAACAAAAACGAAAAACACGTATGGACCAGATAAGTCCAGGGCCAAGGGCAGAGCTTGGTGGCATGCTCTAAAGATCCCCCTTTGCACTGGCCTCATTCTGTTTGTCCATTAGCGGTGATGGTGATTGCTCTACCAGCTGCAAAGCCACGGAACTGGCATCCAGCCAGGGCTCTCCACCGTGGTCTCAGGCCAGCAGTCATCAAATAGCTCTCTGAAATCTCCACACAACCAGCATTTTGTGTCAGTCCCCAGACTTACCAGACCAGGGGCCCTGGGAACAAAAGGAGCAGATTGGGGCTAGGGTAGCACTCGCTGGACCCCATCTGGGCACCCAGTGGCCTTTCATAGCCCCTAGGTCTTGGCCCAGTGTCTAGTATGTAACAGGTGGTCAACAAATGCTTGTTAATTATTTTTTTGAAGCCCATTTAATTTAATTTTTTATTGTGGTAAAATATACATAACATACAAGTTACCATTTTAACTTTTTAAGTGTATAATCCAGCGGCATTAGGTACATTAAAAGTGTTGTATAATCATCATTACTATCTGTTTCTAGAACTTTTTCATAATCTCAAACAAAAACTCTGTACCCATCAGACAATAACTCTCTGTTTTCCCTCCCCTCAACCCCTAGTAACCTCTATTCTACTTTATGTTTTTATGAGTTTACCTATTCTAGATATTTCTTATAAGTGGAAATGTACAATATTTGTCCTTTGGTGTCTGGTTTATTTCACTTAGCATACCTTTCAAGGTTCATCCATGTTGTAGCGTGCGTCAGGATTTCATTCCTTTTATGGCTGAGTAATATTCCAGTGTATGAATATACCGTGTTTTGTTTATCCGCTTATCTGTTGATAGACACTTCGGTTGTTTCCACCTTTTGGCTACTGTGAATGATGCTGCTATGAAGCATGTTAATTGTTATTTCATAATCCCTTTCTAATCAGGTTCTCCGCAACACTTTCCACTAAGATGGCTCTTGTCAAGGTCCCCAGTGATCTCCACGTCATTAAATCCAATGGGCAATTTTTGGTCCTCATCTCACTTGATCCATCAGCAGTATTTGACTCAGTCAATCTCTTTCCTCCTTGATATTGTTTCTTCATTTGGTTATAGGATCCCACACTCTCCTGCTTTTCCTCTATCCCTCTGGATGCTCCTTCTCAGGCCCCCTTCTTGTTTCTCCTCTTTCTTCTCCCCCACATCTTAATGCAGGAGGCCCTCAGGGCTCCATTCTGGGTCCTCTCACACACTCTGCCCCTTCTCCTGGGTGGCCTCATCACTCCTGAATGTACATCTCTAGCCCAGACTTTGCTCACATAGCCATCTTCCGGTCTGACATCTCCACTTGGGCAGCAAACTCCATCTGTCCCAAAGTGAGCACCTGCTTTTCCTCCTCATTCTTTTCCACTTCTCCACCTTGGTTCCTGGTAACTCCATCCTTCCTGTTGTTCAGGTCCCCAAATTTTGCTTCACTCTTGACTCTTCTCTTTCTCTTATACCCCACACCCAATCCCTCAACTCATCTTATTGGCTTTACCTTCAAAGTACATCCAGAATCTGGCCAGCCCCACTGCTGCCACTCTGGTCTGAGTCCCTGTCAACTCTCCCCTAGAATTCTGCAGTAGCTCCCTAACTGGTCTCCAGGCTCAAATCTGTCCCCAGCACAGCAGCCAGAGGCATCCTTTAAAAATGTAAGTCAAATCGGGTCAGTTCTCTGACCCCAACTTTGGGTGTCTCCTCATGTCACCAAGAGTCAAAGCCAAAGTTCTCACAATGGCCTAGAAGGCCCTACATCACCTGGCCCTGCCACCTCTCTGCCTTATCTCCTACGATCTCCCCTTGTTCCCTTTGCTCTTTACTGTTCCAAGAACATGCCAGGCATCCCACCTCGAGGCCTTTGCACTGGCTCTTCCTGTTCCTTAGAAGTCTCCTCCCCCAGAGACCTACATGACAAGGTCCCTTACCTCTTTCTTATCTGTGCTTGAATTCACCTTCTCAACGTGTCTGTCAGGAGCACTCTATTTAAAGTTGCTGTACCCCTCGTGCTATCCACTCTCCTGATCCCTTTTATGCTGTCCTAGTCCTCCCTGAACTACTTTTCCCTGGCTATAATATCATACATTTTACTTATTTATTGTGTTTATTGTTTCTGTTCTCCTCCCAACTCCATTGAAAATGATTCAGGAGGGCGAGGATTTTCGTCTCTTTTGTTTACTGATATGATTCACCTAGAATAGTGCTTGGTACATGTAGGACCTCAATAAAAAATTTGTTGAAGGAAGGAAGGAAGTAAGCAAGCATAATAGTTTGGGAAGAGGTCTGCAATCTAAAATTGGGTGAGTCAAGAAAACGTGTGTTTCTGGCACGGCCAGGTGTCGTGGATGGTACTGCTGTTTGCCGTGCAGCAGCCATCCTCCTCCTGGTAATTTTCCCCGTGTTCCTTTGGGACGCATCCCCTCCTGCCATCAGTCCATATGGACTGCCTGGGGCTGGCCCCTGCTCCTCACTCCAGGGGGGCGCAGTGACTCTTCATGCCGCAGTGATTGGCTCAGGGGTGGGCATATTCCACCGGCTGGGCCAATGATACTGAATCCTGAGACTTTTGCTTATATTCTTGGGATGGGGAAGGCTTCTTCCCTCAAAGGTAGACATAAACTCAGAGCTACCTTAGCCATTTGACTCTTTTTTGGAAGAGGCTGCCTGGAAGTGAAGCCAATACAGAGGAATATTTGGCCATAGAGGTAGAGAAAGACCACATTTGGGAGCCTGGATTCGGTACTGTCTGCAGCTCATTTACACGAGCCCCTTTCACTGAAGCCAGTGTCTGTCACTCTCGACCACTTACACGGTACCTGCCTGAGCTCTTGAGTTGGGAAGTAAGGAAGGGGCTGAGTAGGGCCTGTGGGTGTATAGGGTGGGTGGCCCCAGGGGCAGGTCCAAATGAGAGGGGCTGAGCATACAGGGGGCATTCAATGATCAGTGCTGAGAAGAGGTGACCTGGGAACAGATGCTTTGGCCCTGCCCTAGAGGAGCTCTCAAGCTGTCAGGGGAGAAGGACATGGACACTCACGGGGCAAGACAGACTGAGGGATCCTGCCATACCAGCTGCAAGCTAAGCTGAAATGGATGGTGTCCAAGGCCAGGGCAAGAGATGTCCCTCATAGTGTTCATTCCGGAGCTGCCACTCCCCACTCACCAGTGCCGGTGGAAGAGCCCAGTTAAAGTGCACACCAGGGATAAGGTGCACCAGGCATAAAGTGCACTGGGGATAAGGTGCACCAGGGATAAAGTGCACCGGGTATAAAGTGCTCCGGGGATAAGGTGCACCGGGGATAAGGTGCACACCAGGGATAAAGTGCACACCATGGATAAAGTACACACCAGGGATAAAGTACACACCATGGATAAAGTGCACACCAGGGATACAGTGCACACCAGGGATAAAGTGCACACCAGGGATAAAGTGCACACCAGGGATACAGTGCACACCAGGGATAAAGTACACACCATGCATAAAGTTCACACCAGGGATAAAGTACACACTAGGGATACAGTGCACTTCAGGGATACAGTGCACACCAGGGAGTGCCGTCTGGGCTTTGTCACATACTATAGGTGTGTGCTGGGGTAGGTTGCTTAACTTTCCTAGCTTCAGTGTCCTCCTAGGTAAACTAGCAAGAATGATGTCCACCTCATAGGGTTGCTGTGAGGATGAAACGAGATGATGTGTGAAATGAGATAACGCGAAGAACTTACCATGAACCTGGCTCACAGAACACTTAATGAAAGTCAGCTGCTCTGTTGTTCTCAGCCGTCTCTCCCAGCCATGGATTGTGCTTGGCAGGGCCGGTGCAGTTCTTACAGACACCAGCAGGTGGCGCCCAGATCCCAAAAGAGAACAATCCTGGACTGTTTTCTGAATGGCTCTGGAAGGGGTTGGGCGGGGCGGCCTCTCGGTTCTCTCGGCCTCTCGGTTCTGGGCTGCCAGTTAGACCCCTGCCTTCTCCGCTGCGGTGGGGAGAGGTACTTGCACTTCTCTCAGTTCCAAGGCAGAAAGGACCTGGGTCACCATGGGATAGTCAGCGGAGCCTCAGTTTTCCATCCGATTTGTGGAAGAGCATGGCCTTCGGAGACAGCCTGGAGCAAGCTGAGGAAATACTCAGGTTGGACCAGGTAAAGGACTTCCAGAACAAGCGATCGTCCCAGCACGGAGGCTGGTTACAGAGGGCCTGCGGCTGGACCTCTGGCTGCGACTGGGCCTGGTGCTGAGGCAGGGGAATGACGCATATGACCTGTATTCGCTTCCTTTTTGGATGGGAGAGAGAGAGGGGCTGCCTGGTGCCGAGGACCCAGGACCTGCTTGGCCCTGTGACACACGACGCTCTGGTAATTCTGGGTCCGGCCAGAAGAGGGAGACAGAGAAAGTCCTGGGCCTCGCTCGGCTCCCTTCCCGGCCCAGAGATCGCTCCCCGGGGAACCTTCCAGGCGTGGCCGCTCCTCCCTGGGCAGGACTCGATGTATCCTGTGTCCCTTCGCTTTGGAAAATGCTTGCCCTCCTCTCTCCCGCTGGGCTTCTTGGGGAGAACGCGTGGGGCAAGGGGAGGTCAGCTTCACCCTAACTCTGTGCATCCCCCCAGCTGAGCCCCACCATTCCTGATCTTCAATAACCAGGATTTGATCTGATAGCCACTCTAATTCTAGCCGCTCCGACTTCTGGGATTGGGTAGTATCTCCCCAAGGGTAAGGATTTGGTGGGTGGTGCAGAAGGGAATCCTCTTCCTAACCCCCCATTAACCCAGGCCTGGATGGCCAGCTGGACCTCCGGAAGCAGGGGAGTGCCCACCCCATACCACCCTGGCCAGTTCCCGGCATTCTCCTGGACGTGCTCCCAGAGGCCCACAAAGGCCCTCAGACAAAGTTCTGGGCCAGGCTTTGCCCGTGCCCTGGGCCCGCAGCCGGCTGGCTCTAGGCACTGCAAGTCCCTGGCACTCCTGTGGGGCTTTGTCCACTAGCCCTGGACCAGTGCTGGCAGGGCCCTGTTTGTTGGGGGAGGGGGTGAGACAGGAAGCTCTCAGCTTGAGCAGTCGCCCTTCCCTCCTGCCCATGGCCCTGCTCTCCTCCAGGGGACCTTCCTCCTACCTCTCACCTGCTCAGGCTGTGGCCTTTCCCCACTTGCCCTTCTTCCTTTTGGCTGCAAGCCCAAATCCTTGCCATCTTCAGGGTCCTGCTCATATTCTACCACTCATTTATTAACCAATATTTATTGAGCCCTACTATGCTCCAGGCCCTTGCTAGATGCTGGGGATCCAGCAATAACAAGACACACAGTTCCTGCCCTCTTTGGAGTTCACAGTCCAGGGAGGTTCTAGGCAGGAGACTAATAAAACTGATTTCCTAAAATTGATTTCATCTTGTGAAAGTGGGGTGAAGCTGCCTGCTCAAGGAAGCTCCACCTACTGGGGTATTTCCCCTGGGAAATCATCTGATGGGCTGTGAGCTGTGGAGGGAGGGACTTTGTCTGCTCCCCTCCTCCCTGCAGGGCCTGGCACACAGTAGGTGCTCAGCAAATTTTTGTTGAATGAATGAATGAATCATCCTCACAGCCAGGGGCTGTCCAGTGAGGATGGCCTTTCCTCCCCACACTGCCTCCCAGCTAACCCAGGATTTGTAGGTAGTGTTGGAGATTGTACAGACAACACCCTGAGGCTCCAAGGATTCCTCCCCAGGCCTCTGTTGCTCCCTGCCAGCTCCTCACTGCATGGCTTCCCTCCCTTAGGCCATGTCAGAGTCCCATGGCCCATGCATAGATTTGTCTGTGACCTCTCATTCATCCATTCTTTGGTTCATCACCTTTTGGGAGCCTACTGTATGCTGGCTCAGATCCGGGACATGATGTGACTTACATGTAATTGATGTGGGCAATGTCAGTAGTGGGGCTGGGTGGAAGCAGGGGGACCAGTTAGGAGGCTACAGTGATAGTCCAGGTGAGAGATGACAGTGGCTTGGGCCAGGCGGTGGCAGTGGAGCTGATGGGACATACATTGAAAGTAAATGCCATAGATTTGTCGAGGGATTGGATGTGGGGAGTGAGAGACAGAGAGGTGAGGGTGACTCCTGGGTTTTTGGCCTGATCGATGGAAGGATGGTGGTGATGTTTGCCGCAAGGAGAAGGGGAGGTCGGTGTTGGTTGGGAGAAGCTGGAGCTGCTCTTTGGACATCCTAGTGGAGACTTCCAGTCAGCAGCTGGGCGTGAGGGTCTGACCTCAGGGGAAAAGGTTGGGGCTGGAGAGTCAAACACCGAGAACCATCGGGGGCTAGGTGAGCTCTGAAGCCAAGGTGGGATCACCCCTGGGGAGTGAGAGGGAGAAGACAGAGGACTGAGCCCTGGGGGCTTTGGCATCTGGAGGTCAGGAATCGGGGAGGAACAGCAAAGGAGGCTGAGAAGGCACAGCAGGGAGGGAGGAGGAAAACCAGGCCTGGAAGTCAAGGGAAGAATCTTTCAAGGAGGAGGAGCAAGTGTGTCAAATGCTGCCAACAAGTTCAGATGAGGCCTGAGAATTGATTTTTGGATTTGGCATCATAGCAGTCACTGGGGACCAGACCACAGTCAGTCTAGCCCCTTTGTACAAACACTAGAAAGATGCAGCCCCTCCAGGTGGACCTGGCTGTGCAGGAACACAGAAGGGAGACCCCTCTGTATACAGGAAAAGGTGTCCCTCCCTCAGCTAGATGTAGCCTTGAACCAGGCACACAGTGTGGTGAGAGGACAGCAGGCTGGACTGCAGCTCCCTCTCCACCTCTCGTGCACCTCAGGTGCCCTTGTCCAGTGCCCAAGCTGCACACCTGTGCTCAGCAGCTGTGTTGGTGACTTTGATGAGTGGTGTTTGTGGAGTGAGTGTGGGTTGGGGGGATGAGAGCCAGATTGGAGTGCATTCAAGAGACAATAGGGGGCCAGCCCAGTGGCACAGCGGGTAAGCTCGCACGTTCCACTTCAGCGGCCCAGGGTTCACCGGTTTGGATGCCGGGTGTGGACCTACGCACCGCTTGTCAAGTCATGCTGTGGCAGGCATCCCACGTATAAAGTAGAGGAAGATGGGCACGGATGTTAGCTCAGGACCAGTCTTCCTCAGCAAAAAAAGGAGGATTAGTGGCAGATGTTAGCTCAGGGCTAATCTTCCTCAAAAAAAAAAAAAGAATAAAAAGAGAATGGGAGAGGAACTGGAGAGCATGGACAACTTTTTTGAGGAGCTTTGCTATAATGAGGAAAAAGAAATGATGCAGTAGCTGGAGGGGGCTATAGGGTTGAGAGGAAATAGCCAAGTGAGGATGGCTGAAAGGGAAGGCATCCCAGGCAGGGGACCAGCACAAGCATATCGAGGTCAATAGAAATGGTTGGGGTGCAGTTGGGTGGGAGGGGTCCTAGAACATCACATTTGAAGTGGGAAGTGTCAGAACGGGACACTGTGAAGGTGGGTTGGGATCTCTATCTTGGGGGTGCTGGGGGCAAGGGCGGGATTGGAGCATGGCTGGGCACACAGTAGGTGCTCACTGAGCACTCTGGGATTGGCCTGGGGAATCCCTACCCAGCCTCCCCTCCCTGGATTTCAATCTTCCAGTTGGAATATGGGAGAATTGGGTGTTTCAGATGCTCTCTGAGCCAAGGCTCCTCTAAGCCCAGGATTGGACCCAGATGCCTTCCTCCAGTTGGCCTGGGGAGGCAGGAGGTCAGGTAGAGGCCTCACTGTGGCAAAGGCTGTAGTGGGCTGAGTGGGCCGAGAGCTGGATCCCCTGCCTGAGGGTGCTGACCACTCTCAATGTGACTGGGCCTTCCCATATGTCACTCGTGCTTTCCCTGGGGACCAGCCGAGGCCCAGGCAGTAAGCCATGGGGAGCGGTCCCTCAGTGTGGGGGTCTTTGGTCTGGCCTCCGGCACCTGCCTTCCTGAGACTCACCCTCAGGTGGGTGGGGAGGAGGAAAGGGAAGTCCCTTGGAGGAACGGGAGAAGCTTCCATTCTTCTTTCCCTGGAGGGAGGCTGGGGAATATAGTGCATTTTGGCTGCTGGGTGGGGGATGTAGACCCTGTTCTCTTTCAGGAGGCAAAAGTAGCTACAAGAAGAATAATAACCCTCTCTCCTGCGTCCATGGCACCCAAAGCACTCTCTCACATAGAGCCCACCTGTGGCCTTGTGACAGCCCTTTGAGCTAGTTCCACTTGACATAGGAAAGTAAGCTTCAGGGAGGGGATGTCGCTGCTCATGGCCACACAGCCAAGAAGCAGCAGGGGCCAGACTAGAACCTAGGTCTCCTGGCCCTGGCAGGCTCATGCCCGCTGCAACAGGCTCCCAGAGCTGTGAAGGACCGGGAGCAGATCCAGGCCAGGGACTAGGTTGTGTGCACCAGCCCAGGCCAGATTAAGTGGAGAGACAGTATCTCCCTACCTCCCTGTCTTCCCCTCCCTCCACGTATATTTATTAAGCCATACCATGTGTTAGGTGCTGAGGGTACACTGTGAACAAGGCAGACCTTGTCTTCAAGGGGCTCACAGTCCATCCAGGTGGACAGAGATGAAGTAATCCATCCATGAGTAAGTCACTCCTTACAATTGGAATAGCCATGGCCGGCTGAGTGCATCTGTGTGCCAGGTCTTGGGTGGGTGGGCACTGAGCACATCAGCTCTTACATCCCACAAGAGAGGGGCTGTTACCATCCTCGTGGGGTAGATGAGGACATGGAATCTCAGAAAGGTGGTCCAGCTGTGACTGGAGGTCATGGGTCCGGAAGATGGGGAGTGTGGTAGCAAAGCCCTGTCACCTCCACTTCCCCCTACAGCCCCTGCTGGTTGCCGGTTGTCACCCATCCCTGCCTACAGGTAAGCAGAGGGCAGAGGTAGAGGGAGGGACAGCAGGGAAGCCATGCTCCCTCTGTGCCCTTCAAGAAGATCCTGGGCATCTGCAGTAGAGTGTCCCCCTTGTTTCTGGGCTCTGTGGGAATGTCCTAGGGTTTGATGGGCAGTGAAGGGGTGTGGCCAAAGTGCCCTCTGAACTGTCGAGCTGTGTCCACATGATCAGACCTCCTGGGACCTTAAGCAAGTGGCCTATGCCTTTGCAGCCTCAGTTTTCTCATCTGTAAAGTGGGCTGTAGGATTGTTCTGAGGGTTGAATATACCAGATAGAAAGCACTTAATGTGGACTCAGGCACACGGTAGATGCACACAGTTCATAGCAGAAGTGTCAGTATGGTTGATGAAACCCCAGCTCCAGCTGTGGCCCAGCTTGCAGAAGGAGGAGGCTGAGGACAGCTCAGACCCTGCACCTCCAACTACTGCCACCCTGCCCAGCCTAGACACCCCTCATAGGCCAGTAAATTCTCTCTCTCCTCTCACCCTCTGCACCCTAAGAAGAGGGTCCCTAAGGTCTGTATGTGTATGGGTGGAAAGAAGGCAGAGAAGGCTTCATGGAGGAAGGGGCATTTAAGCAGGGATCTGAGGATTGAGTTGGAGTTCACTGGGCACAGCAGGATCCAGGCCTGACAGAGCAGAAGGTGGAACACCTGCACAGGTCCAGAGGCGGGAGAGAGCTGGGTATAGAGAAGAGCCCCTGGGGGCTGGAATGGAAGGAGGGAGGTGGAAAGTGGCTTCCTGTGGTCAGGCCTGACTCTAACCTGATCTCCCTTCTCTGTAGGGCTGGGCCTGCTCACCCCCCCCCCCTCCCCCGGCCCCAGCTCCTGGTCTCTCCAGGTCTCTATGGGTGGGGGTCCTTTTATTATCTCTCTGAGAGGTGGAATCTTGCCCTGCAGGGACCTCACAGCCGGCCAGTTCTTCTTGGTGTCTGGCCCAGGTAGAATACTGTCAGCTGTCTTCTTCAGAGCCAGGATCCTGGGGCTGGGGAGGGCTTCAAGGTAGTGACTAGCATGCAGGAGGGTCTGTGGGGCCAGTTCCTTGGGAGATGGTTTCCACAGCCCAGAGCACCCTATATTTGTCTGGCTAGGGTGGCCTCCCCCTGACCTGGCACTGGGACTGTGCATCCTTGATAGGACCCACTCCTCACCTGTCCCTCCCTCAGCGTCTCTCCCCTTTGTCACTCTCTTCTGCAGCCTCACTTCCAGCTCTGTCGAGCCCCACTTCTCACCCCCTCTCCCAGGTCTGTCGGTCCCTTTGGGTAGGTAGGTAGGTAGGGCTCGGTCTCCCTCCCTCTGGGATCGTCCAGCTTGCCCCCTGCACTGCTCGTTGCTCCCCTGTCCCAGTCAGGTCTTTCTCGGGGCGGGGTGTGTGGGGGCGTGGAGAGCAAGGAGTCAGATCGCCAACAGACTGT
Source organism: Equus caballus (assembly GCF_041296265.1). Classification (NCBI taxonomy): domain Eukaryota; kingdom Metazoa; phylum Chordata; class Mammalia; order Perissodactyla; family Equidae; genus Equus; species Equus caballus. The sequence goes on along the minus strand of NC_091697.1, from coordinate 52,704,990 downwards.
GGGAGGAAGGCAAGGACCCGCTCCCTTCGTCGCTTCGAGGAGGGCCGAGCGGACCCAAAGACTTGAGGGCTCAGGGTCTGGGGGCCCGAGGGTCCTGCCGAGGGGGCGGTGGTTGGGTCTGGCCCGCCGACCGGCCAGGGTTAGAAGACAGCTGGGGCCCGGCTGAGCTGGAGGTGGGAGGGGGGCGGAACCTCGTAGTGCTCCCCTCCCCCACTTTCTTAAAGGGCCGGGGGCGGGGCCTTGCGGGACGGGGCTGGCTGCGCCCTCCCCGGCAGGGTCAGGGGGGCACCGTCAGACCCTCGGTGCTGAGGCGCGGCGGGCCGGCCAGCCAGAGTGGCCGCTGTCGCCTCCAGGCTCCTCTCCGGCCGCCCCCCCGCCTGCAGTCCCTCCGCCCTTCCCCGCCCTTCCCGCTCCTCCCTCCCTCCTTCCCTCCTTCCTTCCCTCCCTCCTGCCGTCCGTCCCCCCATCTCCGCTCAGCTTCTCCACAGCCGCGGCTCCGACACCTAAAGGGACAGAAGCGGGCGCGGGAGCCCCGACAGGCGGCGGCGGAGTGGGACGGTCAGTCCAGCGGCAGCCTCTGCATGGCTCCGCCGTGAGAGGCTGGACCCAGCGTCTGGGACCAGGAGCGGTGAGTAGGACCGCGGGGCCACCTTGTCCCCAGGGCCCGCGTGCTCCGGGACCCCGCCCCTCCCGAAGCCAGGCTGGAGGCCGGGCCGGGGGGCCAGGGGTGGGGGGGCCGCATGCAGGGCGCCGCCCTCCGCCCTCCTTGCCCGCCCGGGTTTGCTAACAAAGCTACATTTTGAGATCAATTCCGTGGCGGCTGGAGCATCGAAGGATACGGTTGTCATGGAGATGGGGCCGAGAGAGGAAGCTCGGGGATGGCCCGGTCTGGGCCAGGGAGTCGGGGCGCCACTAGAGAGCCTCAGGCCAGCCTGCCGGGGGGGTCAGGACTGGCCAGCCCAATTGTCTCCTGGGTTCTGCCTCCCTATCTCCCCTTTTTGTATAATCTGAGGGTATATCTGTGTGTTGAGGGGGTGCCAGTGAGAGCTTGGTGGCAGAGGACCCGGGGTGTTGGATGCGCGGGCCTGCCGGCAGCCACCTTTATCACGGAGCAGCTTTGAGGATTTATTTCTGTTTCCAGTTTCCCAACTTTGACAGCTTGGCTTGGCGGCCAGGCCTCACAGGCTGGCTCTCAGCTCTGCCGCTAGAGCAGGGGCTTCCATGGGGGCGTGGCAGGCAGCAGGCAAGGCCGAGGAGGCACATAATGGCTGTGGCAGCCGCAGGGTGAGGGAGGGGTCCTTGGAGCCCACTGCTGGGGCTGGGGTAGGGCAGGGAGTCCAGATGTGGGAACCCCCTGCCTGACTAGCCCCCTCCTAGGAGGAGGTATATTGACTCCTGCTGTCCCCAGAGGATCTGAGGGTTCCCTGAGTCAGAACTGGGGGCATTGTCTCTGCACAGGCCCAGGGGGCCACTGCCTCAGCCCATCCTTTCCTCTTGGGGCCGTCTTGGGGGGGCCCTGGAAGAGAACTGGGGGCAGAAGCACCAGCCACAATGAAAGTGGATTTGAGATTCCTGGCAGGCTCAGGATAAGCCAGGCTGAGCTTGATGGTGAGTGAATGGGGAGCAGGGGGAGGGCGCAGGGTTTGGCCAGGGCAGATGGTCAGCCTGGGTCTGGGGAGAGGCATCTGGACTTTCCTGGGTTCCCCAGCTCCTTCTTCTAGACCCTGGAAATAAGAGCTGCTCAATGGAGAGTACTCAGGCAGCTTGAAGGAGAGTGGGTGAGGGGCATTGGGAGCACCTCCAAGCCCAACCCCTGGCCGTGGGCAGTTACAGTCATTCTTCTACCCTCTCCTTTGGGGGGTTAGGAACCCTGCTTCCCAGGGAAGCCACAAGTTCTGTGACCTGTGATCTCTGAATCAATAAAATGGGCCAGCTGCCCTCCCCTCCCCACCTCACATCTCTGGAGGAAAGACCTGCCCTGCCAAGAACCCCTTTCCCCCAGATGTGGTGAGGGGCAGTGGCTTCTGAACAGGGATACTGCGAAATTTGGTCCTCGGGGAAACATGGCAGGTCCCCAGGTTGTGGCCTGAACCAGAAGGTTCCCACACCCACTCAGAGGGTGAGTAGGTGGGTGGTGGTCCAGCTAAAGGTAGAAGGATGACTGGAATGTCCTTGGAAGGCCTCCCTTGCTGGTGTCTCTTACGGGGCTGAAGCCTCAATGCTTGAGTGACTTGTCCCTTACAGCTCAGGAGTGCCCTGGGCCAAGCTGAGAGGTTTCCCTCCTTCTGCTCGTGCTGGTCTGAGCTGTGGGGCATGCACCCCCCAAGATGGCCTGATTCTAAGTGTTTCCTGAAGGGAAGGAGCAAAGCTAACTGGAACGAAGAACAGGACTGAGAGAGGGATTGGGGGACATTACCTTGCCCAGCTTCCATATATAGAGTACTAAGTACCACTAAGATAAGTACTCACATATGCGCAACAGCCTTTAGAGTGAGGTGCTCCTATTATTCCCATTTTGTGGAGGAGGATATTAAGGCTCAGGAGAAGCTCCTTGTTCAAAGTCACCTTGTTAGTAAGTGGCAGAATCAGGATTTGCACCTAGGCACAACTGTCTGAAGCTTGGACCTGTGTCCTAATCTCGTTCTCTTCTTCCTTGGAGATACAAGTGAAGAGGGAGGTGGGACTGAGTGCCTTTCCATCCAGAGCAAGGGGGTGACATTGGGGAAACTGAGGCACTAAGCTGGGGTCTTCTAGAGGGGCGGGATCAAGGCATTCCCATTCAGGGTGTCGGCTTGCAGGAGAATGACACTGCCTCTCGCGACAGATGATGCTCTAGACATCCTTTGCCAGATGGTCTTTTCCAGGAAAATCTGTTTTGAGTGGCGTCTTATGTCTGGGGCTCCATATTTAGCCTGGCTCCTCATACGGGAGGATACACTTAGGCTGTCGCCCCTTGAGGGGTGTTTGGGGGGAGGGGTGGGCCTGGGCCAGACCTAGCTCCTTGCCATAGCACAGGCAGAGGTAGGGTGGGGCCCATGTTCCTGCCAGCCCTGCCCACTTGAGGGCTGCCCTGCTGGTCTCCCTGGGACCTGGCTGTTTCTTGCAGAGCCCTTGTCCTCCTAAGTGGGTTTGCTCACAGGTAAGTCTGCTTCCTTGGGGTCTGACCCTCTTTAGGTGATGAGCCACTCCAGGGCTGTGTCTGCCTGGCCCCGCATCCGTGACCCTGGACACTCCAGTGTCCAGCCCAGGACAGGCCCACAGCCCAGCTTGTGGGCTGCTGCAGTGAAGGACTGCCCCCTTCTCCTGTTCCCCCTCCTCCTCTGCCCCCTCCTCCTCTTTCCCCTTCTCCTCTGCCCCCTCCTCCTCTTTCCCCTTCTCCTCTGCCCCCTCCACCTCTGCCCCTCCTCCTCTGCCCCCTCCTCCTCTTTCCCCTTCTCCTCTGCCCCCTCCACCTCTGCCCCTCCTCCTCTGCCCCCTCCTCCTCTTTCCCCTTCTCCTCTGCCCCCTCCACCTCTGCCCCTCCTCCTCTGCCCCCTCCTCCTCTTTCCCCTTCTCCTCTGCCCCCTCCTGCTCTTTCCCCTTCTCCTCTGCCCCCTCCACCTCTGCCCCCTCCTCCTCTGCCCCCTCCTCCTCTTTCCCCTTCTCCTCTGCCCCCTCCTCCTTTTTACCCTTCTCCTCTGCCCCCTCTTCCTCTGCCCCCTGCTCCGTCAAGCCTGGCCCTGAGTTCCCCTCTTTGGAGTGTCTCCCTCCACTCCCTTCCTTCCCCCCTAACTTTTTGTTTTGTCAAACCTGGAAGTACAATGAACACTCACCTATATACCCTTCACCTATAGAGCCAGATTTGCCAGTTGTTGACATTTAGCCCACATTTGTCTCTCTCTCTCTCTGGACCTTTTGAAAGTAAGTTGCAGACATCATAACACTTTGCCTCTAAATACTTCAGCATGAATTTCCTGAGACAAGGACATTTTTCTACGTAATGACTATACCATTATCATACCCAAGAAATTTAATGATATAATTTAACCTAATATGTAATCCATATTCAGATTTCTCTTGCTGTCCCTGAATGTCCTTTATTGCTGTTTAAAAAAATTCTTTTGATCAAAGATCACACATTGCATTTAGTTATGTCTCTTTAGTCTCCTTTAATCTGGAATAATCCCTCTGCTTTTTTTCTTTTTAAGTCTTTTGTTACATTGTCATTTTAAAGAGCCTTGGTCAGTTCTCTTGTAGAATGTCCCACATTCTGGATCTGCCTTATTGCTTCCTCATGAGTAGATTCAGGTTAAACATTTTTTGGCAAGAATATCCCATAGGTGATGTTGTGTACTTCCCACTGCATCCTGTCAGGAAGCACATGTCATCAGCTTGTCCTATAACAGGTGGTGCTAAGTTAGGTCACTTGGCTAAGGAGCCCCTTTGTTTCACTCCTGTTCCTTTCTCTTCCCTACCTCCAGAAGCTTCATCCACCTGGTCATCCACGCACCACGTCAGCAAACCTGACTGAACTGCTACTTCACACCATCCTCACATTGACAGGGCCTTCAAGGAGTTCACAACCTCGGGGTGGGGGGTGGGGTGAGCCACAACTCAGAGCAGGTGCTGTCAGAGTTGGGGAGAGGCCCAGAGAAAGTAGTGAGAGGTACAAGGGGGGAGAGGGGATTAAGGCAGGAAGAAAGAGGGTGGGGCCCAGATCACAGCTGGCTTGGAATGTGGCCAAGGGCACTGGGAGCCACTGTAGAGTTTTAGAGAGGGGAGTGATGGGGGAGATGTGAGCGCACAGAAGGGCTCTCTGAGGAGGATGGAGTGGGATTGGCAGGGCCAGCAGGGTGGAAAAAAGACTAGTCAGGAGGCCATGATGTAGTCCAGCACAAGATGTGTGGCACTGGATTCGGGCTGCTGCGTATGGTGCACAGAGGGAATGGAGTTGGTGGCATGGTAGCCCTGCTTGGACTGGGGTGTGGCAGGTGGGGGTGGAAAGAAGGGGATGGAGTAAGGATAAATTTAGGAGGCAGAATGGATGGGCACTGGTGTCTAAGTAGAGATGGGGAAGCTGTGGTGTGATGGCTTGGGAAGGGGATGGAGAATGCAGTTCTGAGCGTGTAAAGTCGGAGGTACTTTCCAGGTCAGAGGAACAATTGTGTGGGAAGCTCGTTTGTCCAGGTCTTGGTGGCTACCTGTGGCCCCCCTCTGAGAAGCTCATTTTGGGATGTAGGCAGAGGGAAGGCCAAATAACCCACAGCAGGGAACCATGGTGGGCTTTCAGGCACCAGCAGGGAAGGGACTTTGAGCAGGGGCCAGGGGCTGGCTCAGAGGCAGCTGCCACTGTAAAAGTCAGGATAATGCCTCCCTTGCAGACCCCCCATCTCCCTTATCTCATTTTGCTTCTTTATACCTGCTTGGCAAAACCCCAATCCTGGTTAAATTCAAGGCCCAGCCTGCTTTGCATCAGACCTGTGCAGCTGAATGGGGCTGAGAAAAATTACTACCCCGACTGGGCTCACTCTAAGTTCAAAACCGTGAACTTCAGGTGCGTCCTTAGTGCTGTCCTGCAGTCCCACCACAGGTGCGAGTCCATCCCTCTCCGCCTACCTGATGACTGTTTCACACTTTCTCTTCTACCCTCATCCCTAGTCCCTCTTCCCAATCTTCCCTCAAAGCTGATGACATTGCTTCCTACGTCTTTGAGAAAATATAAGCAAACAGAACTTCTTCAGACTCCCAGTGCTACATTGACCTATCTACCAGCAGCTGCACCCACTGCTCTGCCTGCCTCCTGTCACTGTGCGTGAAGGGTCCCTGCTCCTGGTTAAGGCCACCCCTCTACTTGTGCACTAGATCCTTGTCCTCTCATGCCTGCTTGAGGACATTGCTCCAAGCAAGTGCACCCTCCTACATTATAGGTTCCCCCTCTACTGTCTCATTCCATCAGCAGTTATCTTGCGGTTGTTTCTCCTATCTTAAAAGATGGCTCTCTTGTCTTCTCCAGCCAGCTACCACTGCATCTCTCTGCTCCCCTTTGCAGCAAAACTCCCCAGAAGGCTTGTCTAGACTCATTGTCTCCATGTTCTCGCCTCCCACTCTCTCTTGATTCCACTCTGGTTGGGCTCTCACCCTCTTCCACTCCACTGACTGCTCTTCTCAAGGCCACCAATGATCTCTGTGTTGCCACACCCAGTGGCCAATTCTCAGTCCTCATCTGTAGCATTTGACATTTTCAATCTCTCCCCCTTCCTTGACCTCTAGGACATCCATTCTCCTGTTTTCCTCCAAGCTTGTGGGTTGCTCTTTCTCGGCCTCCTTCCTGCCTCCCTGCCCCAGTATTGGAGTGCCCCAGGACTCAGCCCTGGCATGGCTGCTCTTCCTCCTCTGCGCTCACTCCTGTGCTGATCTCACCTAGTCCTGCGGCTTTAAGTACCACCTACATGCTGCCAGCTCCCAAATTTATACCCCAAATTCTGACCTCTCTCCTGACCTCCAGTGGCCTATTCAGCATCTCAACTGTCACATCTACTAGACACCTCAAGCTCAGCTTGTCCAAACCTGAGCTCCCAATCTTCTTCCCCAAACCTGCTCCTCCCAGTCTTTCCATCTCAGGACTGGCGACTCCATCCTTCTAGGGGCTCAGGGCCCAAATGCTGGTGTCATTCCCGACTCCTCTCTTTCTCTTCCACCTCATGTACTGTCCATCAAGGGATGAGGCTTTTACCAGTGACCAGATCTCCCATCAGTGGGCTGTGGTTGAATCAGAGGGACAGTTTCAAAGATAGCGACAGAGAGGTAGAATGGCCCAGTACAGTCCCTTTCATAACTGCTCGTTTTGCATCACATGCTGCTCACCCTCATCCAGCCCCAAGGAGACCACAACCTTTGTCAGACACTGTGCCGAAGTCCTAAAGCGGAGACAGGAGATGACAGAGGAAAGGGAGGGAAGGAGGAGAAGGGGGAACTCAGTAAGGGAGGGGTTAAGTAGAGCTACATAACAAGAGGTTGGGGTGGGGAGGAAGGTCACAGGGGAGGAGGTAGAGAGGGAGAGGGGTTTTCTTGGAGTGTAATGGACAGAGAATGTGGGGCTCTAGAGACTATGGGGTAAGTGAAAACTGGGCAGAGAGAAGGGAGGATGAAATTTCTTGGTTCATTATTCCTGGCTGTTGAACGAGACTGAGGGCAGGCTCTTCAGAGATCAAGCCCTCCAGTCTGCTCCCACCCCAGCGTTTTAGACAAGATAGGGCTGGTTGGGAGGACTTGTACTTGGTCAGTCCATTGTAGCTCTTGTGGTTCAGCTCTCAATCCGTAGGCTCATGGGTCAAACGTGGTTCAAGCATCAGAATGAGTCCCAGGTGCCGGCTGAAGCTCCAGGAAGACAGAGCAGCAGCCAGTCGCTTAAGCAGAATATCCTAGTCCTTTGTGGTCCCAGATAACTGAAGACTCACCCTGTAGGGAAGTCAGCTAGGGGTAGAGTCACCAGCTGTCAGCGTGATTTGGGATTTGACAATGGACATTGTGAATTTCATCAGTGTGGAGGGCTCTCCAAACCAGCTTGCAGATGTATGCAAATGATAAGCAAATGAGGGTGCCAAGTGACTGAGGGGTGGAGAGAGAAGCAAGCTGGGAGATGTCAAGGAATGACCTTTGCAGACCTGCACCCAGGGGCCCCTGAAAATCCCAGCAGGCTTTGGGGCACATGCAGATAAGATGCAAATGTAAACCCAGCCCTGGGGACCACAGCCTGCCTGACCATGAGAAAGAGGAAGCCTTCCAGACCCCCGTCACCCAAGGCAAAGCTGGTTCCCCACGGGCCAAACCGAGAGGAGGAAAGCAGGGTGGTGCTGAGCCTCCTTAATAACCCCAGATTGGCACCACCTAAAAGAGATGGGCACCTTTTAAGAGAGGCCCAGGCTCCTGGCCCTCTTCCTCACCTGGTGTGGGTCTTGTGCCTTGAGAAGGAAAGTTAGGAGGGAGGCTGGCCTAGGGTAGGAGTGTTGGTGGGGCCAGGACTGTAGGGTCCTCACCTGCCTCAGGAAAGGGTGGTGCGCCCTCTCTGGCCCACCCTCCTGGCCCCCACAGGAGACTTTCTCCTGTCTCCACCCTCAGGCTGGGCCTCTGAAGCCCCTGCCTCAGAACTTGCTCTAACAGCCTGCCGAGGACAGATGTCTACTGGGGCCCACTGAGTGTCCTGTGCATTCTACCCACAGCGTGGGCAGTCAGCTTATTCCCCTGCAGACTCCAGAGAAGGTTCTGGGAAGCAGTAGCCACCGTCTTTCCCTGAGCACTTGTGTTCGGCTCTGAGCTAAGCATCATGCTCACGCCATCTCTTTTGTCCTTGCTGCATCCCTGTGAGGCAGGTGCTGTTAGCACCCCCCATTTTATAGTGGAGGACACAGAGGCTCAGAGAGGTGGGCAACTTTCCTGAAGTCACACAGCTTGTGGGTAGCAGAGCTTGGATTTGAAGCCAGGTCTTTCTGACTGCACAGTGAGGGTGTTGACCCTCTGTCTTGGTCTGTCCCAGTCTGAGGCACTTGTTGCTGCACAAGGTGGTCTAAGCTGGGAAGACTAAGTGGATTGGGAGGGATTAGGGTCACTTTGGGGAGTGGAGGTAGGGAAGTGCCCAAGGCTTCTGGGTGGGCATCCCCTCCATGTTATCCTGGGCACCTCCCTGCCCAGGGCAGTTGGCACATTAAGGAGGTGCATGCCCAGGCTGACCTGTACCTAGGGAAGGTGCCTAGAGCTCCCTGATGACAGGAAAGTCCTGACCTCCAGACTCCTTAGCTGGCAGAGGCTGGCCCGGAGAATGGTGAGTTGTGTGATCCAGGGACCCATTGAGGGGTCTTCCTGTCAACTCCTTGCTGCCCAGGCTGTTAGTTACCTGGCAGGTTCCTGTGGATCCTGGGGTGCACAGGGCTGGGCCAGCCTGGGACCTGTGAATGGTGTGGGGCACAGCTGGCCAAGGTCTGTTCTGAGCAGTTACTACACACTAGCCCTATTCATTGATCATCTTGTTTAACTGTCCATGTGTGTGCACTTATGTGTTTGTGTGAAGATCCCAGTGCCTACTGTTTGCCAGGCACTGTGCTAGGATCTTGGGGAGACAGCAGTGAACGTGACATAGCCCCCACTCTCACTGAACTTACATCTTAGTGAGGGAAATGGGCAGGAAACAAATAGAAAAGAAAGTTTCAGTTTTGCAAAGTGATGCTTAGCAGATATGATGCTCTGTGGAGGACTGTGAGTGAGTGCCAGGGGGTCAGAGAGGGCCTTTCTGAGGAGGCAGCATTGGAGTTGAGCCCTGAGTGACAGAAGAGGCAGTCATTTAAAGATCTAGGAAAAGCGCATTCTAGGCCAAGGGTACAGCTGGTGCAAAGGCCCTGAGGTGGGAATGAGCTCAGGGAGCAGAAAGAAGGCCAGTGTGGCTGATGGGGTGGGGGATGGGGAGAGGGCAGTGAATCAGCTCAGGCAGGGCCTTTTTAGGCCATGCTGAGGAGGTTGAATTCTAACTGAAGGGCGATGGGAGCTATTGGGGGGTTATGAGTGAGGGAGGGATATGATGTAATTTGTGTTTTCACAGCTCACTCCAGCTGCCATGGAGAGAGTGGGGAGAGGGACAGGGTTGTCTCAAGAGCAGCTGAGACCCAGCAAGTGGTTGGCTTGGCATTCGGCCCTGGCCCAGCCTGGGTTCCACTATCTTCATGGGCCCTGTCTTGGTACTGAAGAAGAGGCTGCTGAGCCCAAGGTCATCTCAAGGGCAGTGGGTAGCAGGAGCCCCTGCCCAGAGTAGGGTCTAGTTCAGACCAAGAGAGGATGCAGGGGATCTAGCCATGGCCAGCATGTCATTTGTAGGCGTATCCTTGGGATAGGGGCCCTGTGGTCCAGCTGTACCCCTCCCCAACTCTTGCCAGCAGGACTGGAGGTGGGCAGGATCACTGGTTTGGATAGACTCTCCTGGTTGAGGATTTGAGCCCTTGATCTTGTGGGAGGGTCTGATGGTGGGCCTTGGAAACTGAGGGCTCATCCTCACCTCCAGCCCATCCAGGTGCAGAGGGAGGCTACTCCTGAGTTCTAGAAGCAGCTACTCACTGTGTGACCTCAGGCAAAGCCTTTCCTGGGTCTGTGCCTCCCTCTCCCCATTTGTCAAAGGTGATAGTGAGAAGAGTGGATCATAGCTGCCTTCTCCTTGACCTCTGTAGTGTTTGTTCTTCCTTGGATCTCAGCTCTCTCAGCTTCATGACCTTAAGTTCTCCCACCAGCCATGGAGAAGGAGAGCAGAGGCGCTGCCCCCATTCTGCAGATGAGTTCACAAAGGCCAAAGGGGACAACAAGGAGACTCAGGGAACATGGTGATTCAGAGTGAGGACTTGGGGCATTGTTTCACACCTCTGCCCTCAAGATCCCCTTTATGCACCCCTCCCTTGGGCTCAGCAAGAGTGGGGGTTCCTGGCTCAGCCATTTCTGGGCTCAGCTGGCCCTTAGCCCAGGCAGGGACTCTGGGCCCCCCGCCCAGAGTGGAGATCAATGCTATCCCTTGTCTGCCCACCTCCAGAAGCCAAGGACACGGCCCAGTGCCCAGTGTTGGCAGAACCTCTGTCCTGCTCCCTGCTGCAGGAGGACATGGCAGGGCAGGTAGGGCTTAAGCCAGCCTGAGGCAGCTGCTGGACATTGGGGAGTAGTGTAGGGACCTCCCAAGAGGTCCTTGATTTGTCCTTAACCCTGGCTTTGGGGCTGGTGTAGACTGACCATCGGGTGAAGCTGCTTGTGCTCTCAAATCTCAGGCTTCACTGGAAGCTCGGGCACAGCCCTGACCAAAGGGGAGGCACCCCACCCTGCCAGGCTCAGCCTCCATGCATGGGTGTGGGAGCTGGAGGCACCTTGTTAGAACTGGGTTGAAGCTCTGTGCCCCAAATCTAATGCTTGTCCAGGCCCCAGGCTCGAAAGCAGGCCAGAGAACTAGAACTCAGGCAGCAGGCCAAAAGGCCCCACTCTCCCTCATTTCTCCTTTCTAAATGCTTCCCCCCCCAGGAGTCTCAGTTGAGGAGATGACCTCCTGTTCTCCCTCCTCTGAGTGCACAACTGGAGGGAACAGATTGAAATAGCAACTGCAGCAGCAGGGATTTAGGGCAGACCAAAAAGAATCCCTCACTCAGTGCCGAGCCCCTTGAGATTCCTGGTGTCCTAGGAGCAGGGCCCAGATATTCTAGAGCCTGGTTCTTTGGATTTTTAAAAAATCTGTTGAAGTAGGTTTTTTTTTTTTTAAAGATTGGCACCTGAGCTAACAACTGTTGCCAATTTTTTTTCCTTCTCCCCAAAGCCCCCCAATACGTAGTTGCACATTTTAGTTGTGGGTCCTTCTAGTTGTGGCATGTGGGACACCGCCTCAGCGTGCCCTGACGAGCGGTGCCATGTCCGTGCCCAGGATCTGAACCGGCAAAACCCTGGGCCGCCGAAGTGGAGTGCATGAACTTAACCACTTGGCCATGGGGCCATCCCCAGGTTTTGTTTTTTTAAAGTAAAATCTTATGCTCATGCAGTCTTCAAGGTTCTAGGAAGTGATGCTCTGGGGAGGGGGGGGAGGAGAGGGGGAGGACTGGGGCCCCAGATCTCTATTTTGCCCTCTTTTCTTCCTCTCCATGTTTGAAAACCAAGGGTTAAATGGATCTTAAGTAGTCCCTTGGTGGCAGAGCTCCCCTCAAGGGCCCAGAAGCTCCCAGAGTAGATTCACCTTCCTCTCCAGGCTCATCTTCTTTAAATGGGAAATTCCTCCTGGAGTCTAACTCAGTGTTTCCCAAACTTGCCTTGTTATAAGAATAACGGATTGCTATATCTGTTCCTTGTAGATTCTGGTTCAGGAGAACTGAAGCGGGGCCTCATAATCTGTATTCTAACAAGTCCCTCAGGTGACACTCATGACTAGGCAAGTATAGGCAGCATGGTCTCACTTAAATCCCTGTTGCTGTACCTGCAGCTTGTTCTGCTGCAGCCCAGAAGGCTGACCCGTCTCTCTCCTCCTCCAGCTTCTCCTGAACCCCCAGCACCCCTTCTCCAGAGGAGAGTGGGGGTGTTGGGGGAAGCTGAAGCCTGAAGAAGAGAGGAAGGAACTGGGGGGCTGGTCTGTGTCCCTGGTGGCAGAGGTCACTGGGGATGGGGGGCAGAAATAACTTAGGCTGGGTTGGGACAGGGGCAGAGAGGGATAAGGGGAGAGCTAGAACACAGCACATTACATCTGCTCTCCCATCTGGGATTAGATTGGGCAGGAAGCCTCTGGGAAATATGGGTTGGTTCCAATCGTTTTAAAAAGGGGTGGGGGTGGAGATGGCAGGTAAAATGGGTGTCCTCCTTTTACAGATGAGAAGCAGATCCAGAGCAGGGCAGAGAGCAGTGGGGCTGACCTGAGTACGGCAGTGAGGGGGCCTGACCTGGACCCACACGAGGGTTACACAGTGTTTTGGGCAGAGCAGGGTCTGGCTCCCCTTCCAGTGCTCTCCCCAGAGTGCTCCATGGGCAGCCTCCTCATGAGTCCCTCCTCCAGCCTGGGTGAGCTCTAGGGGCTGGGTGTGGATGGGAACCCCAGGCCCCCACCTGCTTCCTCCTCACACAGCCAGCGCTTTGGGCGCTGGGCGGCGGAGACAGCCTCGCTATTGGCGAGGCTCCCGGGTGGCGCCGCATTCGCCCAGCACCCTGGACAGCGCTCACGCTGGGCCTCGGGGCTTCACTTCGGCTTCTTTCGGGTGGCCTCTGTTCTGATAAGTCTGCACTTCTCTTGGCTTCCTTGCCTCCTCTCTTAACTCTGCCTCTAAAGGCAGCCCCCAGCCCAGTTCCCTCCACTTACCACAGATTCACTCTTGTCTGGCTCCTGGAACCAGGGCGAGACAACACGGAGAGGCAAGAGGACTGGCTGGTCAGCCTGGGATTTTGTCTCTATCCCTCACCAGTGGGAAAGGAAGAGAGCTTGGAGGGGTCCTGGACCCTCTCCTCGTCCCTCCCAACCTAGATCTTCCTCAGGAGGCTTTGGTGAATTCTTGAGGGCACAACAGAAACACATAAGAGGTAGCAGGGAAGGCAGGACTGGGGTACATGGGGTCGCAGGGGATCAGGGGAGAGGTGAGTGGGGCTGGCCTGAGCAGGGCAGTGAGGAGACCATGACCTGGACCCAGACTCCAGCAGGGAGGTCCTGAAAAGATAATCTCAGCTGTCCTCCTGTCCCCAGGCAGGCTGCTGGTGCTCGTTCTGCTGGGCTTCAGACTCTCAGCACCTGCCCTGTCTGACCCACCCCTTCATCTCTCCATCTGCCACCAGGTCTAGTGGAGTCCCAGGAGCAGCCAGCTCAAGGTGGAAGCAGTGGCTGCCATGGATGAGGATAAGCCACCATCTGTACTGCCTGGGGAAGGTGGTGCCGCCTGGGACGCCAGCCTGGAGCCCGAGGAGGCACCCGAGGTCCAGAATGGAATGGGAGCCAGTGAGGACCTGAATAGTAGTGACAACAGCCCAGGACATGAGATAAGGCATGCCCTGGTGGACACTGAGGAGCCCACAAAGGGCCCAGACATGGCCCTCCATGGCCTCAGCCTTGGCCTCTCCCTTACCAATGGCCTAGCCCTGGGGCCAGAGTCGAACATTCTGGAAGATTCTACAGAGTCCAGGCCCTGGAGGGCTGGTGGGCTGGCGGAGGGTGAGGATGCCTCCAGGAGCCTCTGTCCAGACACTGAGGACCCTCAGCTGGGGTAAGTGGGTGTCTTGGGATAGAGGCTTACCACATTTAGCTGCTCCAATGCTATTTGGCCTCGGCCTAGCCACTTAACCTCTCGAGTTCTTATTTTTCTCATCCATAAATGGGGACATGAAATGTCCCTGGGTGTTTTGGGAGGATAGAGCCATGAGATTTCAAAGGCCACCTTCAGCCCCCCAAACCATCATGAGCTGTTTCTATGTGGGGTTGGAGGGCCGGACTCCCTCCATCCCAGGAATTAGAATTTCAAAATGCCTTCATGTAGAAGGTCATCTGGTCTATCATTCTGCTTCTTGGAGATGAGGATCTCCCAATTCTGCAACTGACCTCAGGAGAGTAGGCTTTGTGGGTTAATCCCTGTTTGCTACCCCTCACCTGAGTGCCATCTGGAAGTTCTACCAGGAATCTCACTTCAATCCTGTTTACTGGAGTTACAGCTCCATTTCTGTTATCCTTACCAGGAGGTGGGGAGATTCAGTGCCTTAGAGGTTCCAGTTGGACACAGAGGGTAGGGATGGGGCAGGGGAATGGGCTGAGAAAAGAAAGCATATGGAAGTCTTAGTGTGCATAGCTGCAGGCCCTGACCTGGACAAGCAAGTGTGCAGAAGGTGTGTGAGTGTGTGTGTGTGGCATGCATGTGTATGCCTGGCCTGTGCATTGGTGTGTGCACAGAGAAGTGTGAGCATTTTGGTGTGCATGGGTCTATGTGGTTGTCAGTGGGGGGTGTTTGTGTGTGCCTGGCCTATTCATTTGTGGGTGCACATTTGGGTTTGCACATGAGTGTGTAGGGCCAAATGTGCCTAGGTCTCCACAGGTAGGAATGTGGGTATGTGGGATCAGGTGCCCGTGTGTACCAGGTATGCCATGGCCATAAGAGCATTTCCATCCGGGCAGGTCCTAGAGCGGCCACCTGGCTGGCTGTGGGTTGCCGGCAGAGGGTTGGGGCTTCTTAGAGCACACTGTTTGTATTTAGGTGGCATATCTATTTGGGATGGCTGAAGGTGGGGGCAGATGAAGGTTTAGAGATTGGGCTGATGGTTTTTAAGCCCCTGTCAGAACCACCCCACAGGTCTGCTCAGGTGCATGGGAAGGTGGGAGATGGGAGGTAGGGGAGACCATTCATGTCTCTGACAGTGAGATGAGAGCCCCCAAGGGCAGGACTCTGTATTGCTGTTCAAGTGTCTCCAGGACCCAGCACAGGCCTGGTGGAGGTGCCTTTGCTGGGCACATTTCAAGTGTCTACTCTGGTGGCCAGGGCGGTGACCCTTCTCTCCCCTCCCCTCCTCCTGGAGGTCAGTGGAAGCAACTCCACCCCAGCCCCCTGCCAGGCATCCTGCCACTTTTTAGATTTCTGCCCTCCTCCCCACTTCCTTCTCTGGAAGGAGAAGGCCTCATGAGGCTACAGTCTCAACTTCTGCTGGGACAGGGGTGGCCAGATGGCTTGGCTCCAGCTTTTTCTCTCTCAGGTCAGTTTGTTTCTACAGGAAACACACTGGGACCAAATCTTAGACACTGGGGGGTCCAAGGAGGTGTTTGAGTGGAAGGGACCTCCAAATACAGCTAGGTCTCTGCTAGGCAGCAGGGGCTGGAGGAGAAGCCAGATCCTCAGCAGGAGACAGGGGTGCACTTCTTTGCAAATGAAGGGCCTTGATTTCTCTGAAATGGGCTGGGCTCAGCCTGCTTCTTTCTGTGTTTGTGTCTCTTCCTCTTGCTGTCTCTATGTTTCTCTCTCCCTCTCATTGTCTCTCTTTATCTCTGTTACTCTCTGTCTCTCTTATTCTCTGTCGCTCTGTCTGTTTCTCACACTTTCTCTATCTCTTTTCTTTGTCTTTTTCCTGTCTCTCTCCTATTTCTCTTCCTCTCTGTCTCTCTCTTCTTGTCTCTGTTGTGGTCTTTCCCTCTTTCAGTCTCTCTCCTCCTCCTCGCCTAACCTCCCTGCTTACCTGCGCATCTCCCCAGTGGATGAGAATCCTCCTCGGATGCCTCAGTTCAGCTGTGTGTGGGGCTCTATTATAGGGGCTGGGGATACGTCAGTGAACAGAACAGACAAAAATTCCTCCTCTCATGGGGCTAATAGTCTAGCGGGGAGATAGATAATAAATCACAAAAATAATAAATGATTATATAATATGTTAGAAGGAGGTAAGTGCTTCAGAAAAAATAAAGGAGGAAAAACGGGCTGGGGCGTTTGAGGAGAGGTCCCAGTTACAAATAGAGTGGTCAGGGCAGACCTCATCGAGAAAGGGTCAAGGGAGGAGGCTTCAGCTTGAGGGAAAAGTGCTCTGGGCCGAGGGGACAGCTGGTGCAAAGGCCTCTTCTGGGGCAGCGCAGGGCCCTGCAGGGCTTAGGCAGTGTGGTGGGCTATGGGACTGAAAAACCTCTGTTCAGTCACCCAGTGCACCATTCAGCAAGGTTTACTGAGCACCTACTGTGTGCTGGGTGCTTCCTGGCCTTGTAGGGCAAGTTGGGGGGTGCTGGGGAACAGATGGTAAATGGGCATCAGAGTCCTACCTGCTGAGAGGGGCTGGGAGGAAAGGAAAAGATGCCCTGAGGATGGAAAATACTGAGAGGGGGCCAGTGTGGTGGGTGGTGTGGACCTGCCTGGAGGTGACATTAAGGCAAAACCTGAGAGCTGGAATGTGGTCAGCCAAGCTAAGAACCTCCCAGGCTGTGGGGACAGCAACATTATGGCCATGTGTGACACTTGTTGGGGTAGGAGGATGCCCACACTGCTCTGGGAACCTGGAGGGAGCAGCGCCCCCTGGGCCAGGCTGGAGGAAGAGCCTCAGCCTCACACTCCTTCATTTAGATGCATGATGCCAACTATGGGTCAGGCATGGGTTGGGCATGGGGGACTGGGCCATGCCTGTCCTCCTCACTGCTGTATCCCAGTACCCAGCCCAGCACCTGGCACCTGGTGCTCAGTAAGTACTGGCTGAAAGAATAAACAGGACACAGTCCATGCCTGCCCCCAGCCCCCAAGGGAGCTCCCAGACCCAGATTGATGCAGTCAGCACCTGTAATGGGAGACACCCCGGGAGGATGGTGACTGGTCCTTGCATCCTGCAGGCTGGGTGGCCCCGGAGAGCCAGATGTGCGGGATGGCTTCAGCGCCACTTTTGAGAAGATTGTGGAGTCAGAGCTACTGCGGGGCACCCAGTACAGCAGCCTTGACTCCCTCGATGTGCTGAGCCTCACAGACGAGAGTGACAGCTGCGTCAGCTTCGAGGCCCCCCTCACACCCCTCATCCAGCAGAGGGCCCGTGACAGCCCTGAGCCAGGGGCTGGTTTGGGCATTGGGGACATGGGGCCTGAGGCGGACATGGGAGCAGCTGGTGGTGATGGGGAGCTGGGCAGCCCCCTGCGGCGCTCCATCTCCTGTAGTCGCTCAGAGAACGTCCTGAGCCGCCTGTCTCTCACGGCCGTGCCCAATGGCTTCCATGAAGATGGACCCCAGGGCCCAGATGGGGATGAGGATGAAGAGGAGGAGGACACAGACAAGTTGCTGAACTCAGCCAGGTAAGGCAGGGCGCAGGTTGGAAGCTGGAACCATTGAGCAGATGGGGAAACAGACCCAGAGGAGGCAAGGCAAGTTAGGGCAGTACCCAGAGTGAACAAGGTCATCATGTCTTCCTCTGCACCCAGACTTCCCACCCCAGTCCTGAGGTTCCATTCTGCTCTTCCAGGCTTTTCCAGCCCTGGTGGGGCCAGGGAGCTGTGCTGTGTGCTTGTATAGCATCTGATGGTCTCACTTGAGGCGCTCTTCTATAATTCTGACTTGATTCCTTCCTGATGCAGTGGAGTGTTTTTCCCTGCTCTGGCCCCTGCATAGGTTTTCAGAGTCCTGGGGAGACCTTCCAGCCCCCTGCTAGGGCCTCTGACCCTGGGCCTCTAGTCCCCTCCTCTCTACCCCCACTTTCCCTTTGCAGCGACCCGAGCCTAAAGGATGGCCTGTCGGACTCTGACTCAGAGCTGAGCAGCTCGGAGGGGCTGGAGCCTGGGGGCACAGACCCACTGGCCAATGGGTGCCAGGGGGTCAGTGAAGCTGCTCGCCGGCTGGCACGCCGCCTCTACCACCTCGAGGGCTTCCAGCGCTGTGATGTCGCCCGGCAGTTGGGCAAGAAGTGAGTTCCATCTCCTGTACCCCCCATCCCAGGCAAACCCAGTGTCTTCCTCAGCCTGAAGGGGTTGTGACTACTGTCAGGGGTGCCTGGTGCTCAGGGGGCTCCCAACGGTCCCCAAGAACTCCTCCTCCTGCCACTGTCCTCATTCCTGGCCTTGCCCTAAATCTATTTCCTTTCTGGGCAGCCTGGGCCAGGGCCCATGCTCTCAGGGAGGGGAGGTAGTGGTAGGGCAGCCCCTTGGGGCTAGGAGAGTGGGATGTGGCATGTGGTTACGGGGCCATGAGGGGTGGTAGTGAGGACAGAGCAGCTGGGCAGAGGCTAGTGGCCTACTTACTGGGGCCATGGAGAGAGGAGAACCTGGGCCCCAGGAGGTGGGGAAGGGGTTCCTGGCCCTCATTAAACCCCACTCACTGTCTATTGGGACTGGCTAAAGGGGCCAAAGCACAAGCCCTGGCTTCTGGATGGAGTTTGGGGGGGGGGGGGGACTAGCCAGCTGGGAGTCCTGAAGGGGGTGGGGACTGTGAGACTGGGGCAACATCTCAAGCATGTCTGACCACCAGCATGTCCAGCTGCCTTTGTCCTTCCTCCAGAATGCCTCCCAACAACCACATTAAGGCTCCCAGATGTGCGGAAGCAGGCCTGGCTCACAAGGCTAGGGGTACAGTCCAGACCCTAGACCCTAGGTTGGAGCTGACTAGGGGCTTAGGCCACAGGAAGGAGTGAGGGGGCTCTGCTCCCAGATCCCTCTCTTCTCCTTCCCTCTCACCTCTGCCACCCTCCTGCAGCCTCCACATCGCTCTGGCCTCCCAGCCCCAGCCCAGAAATCACAACTCTGAAGCCCCCACCTCTGAGCTGGGTTGTAACCTACCTCGCCAATTTATGCCATCCTCCAGGAGCCTTCATGATGGTTGATCCTTTCTGAGACTCCCTCTACAGGAGTTTTCCCATCAGCATTTCATTGTGCTTAAGTCTCTCCCATCTGAAAACAAAAATCCTTCCTCAACTGCATGTCCTCCCTCAGCCTCTTCACAGCCATGATTTCCGGGATTTCTGCCCTGGGTGGCGTCTGTCCCCTCCCCTTCTCCACATTCAGCCCCTCTGGGCTGGCTTCTTCCCCACCCCTCCTCTTCGGAAGCCCCTCTCGTCAGGGTGAGTAGCAGCCTGGTGTCTGAATCCGGTGGCTGCTACCAGACCTCACCTTATCCCCCTTCAACAGTGTTGACGCCCCAGCCACTCTTTTCTTTTTCTTTAATTAAGCTTCTTATTATGAAAATTTCAAACATATACAGAAGCAGAGAAAATAATATATTAAGCGTCCATGTACCCATTACTCAGCTTTAAAGTTACCAGCATTTTTCTATTCTTGTTTCATCTAGTCCCCCCACAGGCCCCTTCTCCAGGTGCTGAAATATTTTAAAGCATATTTTAGGCACTCTATCATTTGATCTGTAAATACTTTAGAATGTGTCTCTAACTGATAAGGATTCTTTTACCATTTCTAACAAAATAACAAAAATTTCTTAGTATCTCTAACATTCAGTCTATGTTTAATTTTCTCTGATTGTCTCAAAAAATGTTTGTTCAACTCAGGATGCAAACAAGGTCCACACATTACATTTGGCCAGTATGTCTCTTAAGTCTCTTTTAATCAACAACAGTCTGACAGTCCCTCTTTTTTTAACGCCATGTATTTGTTGAAGAAACGGAGCCATTTGTCTGGAAGAATTTTCCACGTTTTGGATTTGGTATCCTCATGGTGTTACTTCACACATTCCTCTATTTCCCAGGTCTCCTATAAATGGAGGGGAGAGCTCGGGGCTTGATTAGATTCAGGTGGAAATTTGTTATTTTTTTTTCAGCAAGAATTCATCTCTCCAGTCTTCTTGAAACACTCTCTCCCTTGGCCTCCAGGACACCACACTCCTACCTCTCTGGCTGCTGTTGCTGTTTCCTTCACTGGCTCTCTCTCCTCAGCCCACCCTTAAGAGGGGCCTTCCTCAGATTTCCGTCCTGGGTCTGCTGCCCTGTCTGTGCACCCTCCTCTCGCACACCTCATCCACCCTTCCACTGAGTTGTTATTAACCAGCTGTGGGCTGACGACTCTCACGTGGGTGCATCCAGCCCCACCTGTTGTCCTGAGTGCTGGACGTCTCCCCCAGGCACCACCTTCTTGGTCATGCCCCATACCCATTCCATCTCCATGTCCTGTGGATTCTGAAATCTCTCTCCTCCCCATCCCTTCCACCTCTCTCCTGCCAGCTACTGAAGCCCCCCAGTGGGTCTTCACTCAGCAGGTAGAGTGTTCCCAGTACACATCTGACCATCTCACTCACCCCCCCCCCCCTGCTTCAAGCCCTTCCAAATCAAGTCCCAACCCTTCCCTCGGCCCTCAGGCCCGGTTCCCTGCCTCGTTTCTTGCTGCCCCCGTTCCTGCTCTCCAGTTCTGGCTGCATGGCCCTGCTGGTAGCTTCTTGGACATGTTGTGTGGTTTCCTCTGTTGGGGACACTCTACACCATCCCACCTCCTACTCCCTTCACCTGCCTGGCTCTTACTTTCTAAGAGGCTACGAAGGTGTTGGCTAAGACATCAACTCCTCTAGGAAGTCTTCCTGACCCCCAGCCCAAGGTTGAACTGTCAGAGCCTGACTGACTAGCAGGGGGAGGCAGCTTAGGTGTGGGCAGGTCTGGATGGGGGGTCAGGGTTCCCTGGGGACCCACTGCCCACATACCCTGCATTATTTGCTGTGCCCTGATTCTGATGGACACTTCATGCTCTCCCGACAGCAACGAGTTCAGCAGGCTGGTGGCCGGGGAGTACCTCAGCTTCTTTGACTTCTCAGGCCTAACTCTGGACCGAGCACTCAGGTCAGTGGGGTTGGGATGGGACAGTGCCCACAGGGGGTACAGGTGGTGCATCTAGGTTCTTATGCTTGTTCTATCATACACTTACTGTGCAACCGTGGGCAAGTCTCTTGACCCCTCTGGGGAGGCTATGGGGAAGGCGTCATCAGGGCAGCAGCAATCCAGTGACTCAATGAGTCCCGGCTTTGTGGTAGGCGCTGATATGAAGGTGGAATGCGGTCGTGACTCTTTAGGAGAGGAAAGGGGCAAAGGGCTTGCCTGTACTGAGCACTTCCTATCTGTAGGATGGTATAGGTCTTTACACACCCTGCTGACTTCATCCTCACAACACCCCTGTGAGGTAGGTGTTATCATTCCCATTTACCAATGAAGAAACTGTAGTCCAGAGAGGTAAAGCGACTTCCCCACAGCCTTGAGGGAGGAGATGGTAAAAGGGGGATTTGATCTCAGGTCCTACTGGTGTCTGGACCCAGAGAGTAGCCCTTGGGAGGGCCAGGCCTGCACCTGGCCCCAGGGAGCGCTGGGGGTGGAATGGAGGATGCAGCCCAGTGTATAGCAGATGCTGGTGGCAGGGCCAGCAGGGAGACGTCAGGCCAGATCCCCAGCGGGAAGGGACAACAGGCTCTGAGCCAAGGGGTGGGTGGTCCACGTATGTGACGTCTTCTTGCCATGCTCCATGTGTCGCTTACACTTAAAAAAATATATTTCCCATTCTTTTTTCTCTGCTTCAGTTGGGAGATCTTTCCAGTTCACTTACCCTTTTGTTGTATCTAGTGCGTCGTTAAACCCATTTATTGAGTTTTTACTCTCTATTGTTATATTTTTCAGTTCTAGAGTTTTCATTTTATTAAAAATTTGTTTTTATAGATTCTAATTTTCTGTGGGGATTCTTCATCTTTTCACTTATTTTCTCCATCTTCCCCTCCCTTTTCTTGAATGTATTGGTCATAGTTATTTGAAAGTCCTTATCTGCTCACCCCAGTATCTGCCTCATGTAAACCATCTCTATCTGTTTCTATTGTCTCTTTTCATTCCTCTTGGTTTTCTATCATATATTTGGTCTCTCTGCATGCTTAGTAATTTTTAATTTTTATTTATTTATTTGTTTATTTATTTGCTGAGGAAGATTAGCCCTTAGCTAACATCTGTGCCAATCTTCCTCCACTTTATATGTGGGTCACCACCACAGCATGGCTGATGAGTGGTGTAGGTCCAGGCCCAAGATCTGAACCTGCGAACCTGGGCTGCCAAAGCAGAGTGTGTTGAACTTAACTACTACACCACCAGCTGGTCCCTGTAATTTTTTAATTGGATGCTGTACCTTTTGTGTAGAATTATAGTGGTTCTAGATTATTACATGTTCCTCCAGAGAGGGTCTACCCTGTCCTCTGCTGGGCACTTAGGGGCGCAGGGGTGCTCAGTCCTAATCCAACCAGGGCTGAGCTGAGGAGAGGCTGCACTGAAGTTTGGGAAGGCTCAGGGCCCACCCCCTCATGGGGTGGGGGCCTGCAGGGCTTCCCACTGGGAGCCTGGTGGTTCACTGGGGCCTCTCCCTTTGGTAGTTTTATCTCTTCAATGCGGCAAGACTCTCAAAAAAAGCCAAATGCCCCTACTTCTCAGAGGCTTTCTGCTCAGCTTTTTAGCGTCCTGCCCTTCATATATTCAGAATTTGGCGAATATCTCAAAGGGAAATCTGTGTGTCTACAGCCCCTCAAGTGTCTGGGTTTGTCACTTGAGCAACGTGAAGCTGTCACAGGTTCTGTCTCTTGCCTGTGCCTGTAATTTGCAATGGCCCCGGGAAAAAGCAGCTGCAGATCGGCCCACCTTTCCTTAACTTTCTCCTCCAGAATCTTGGTGCTTTTGGTCTTTGTTGCATCTACAGTTTTCTGATAGCTTAAAAGAGATATATTCTGTCCGGGATTCTCATCATTCTCAGTGGAAGTGTTGGTCTGCTGCAGGCTACTGTATCCTGAGCTGAGTCTGAAGTTTGTGTTGGAGTGAAGAAGCTGTTCGGTGGGTCAGCTCATGATCAGAGGACCTTGTGTGCCAGCCCGATAGACTGAGGCTTCACTGCACAGGCACCACAGAAGCTGCTGGGTGTAAATCAGTGTTTGGGGAGGCAGTGCTGGCAGTAGGGTGCTGGTGGCCTTGGATCCAGAGGTGTGCAGACTTCCAAAGAGGGTCAGGTGGGAGAGGACAAGGCCTGAGGTTGGGCACTGGGGCTAGAGGAAGGGTGGGTGGGAGAGGTTGCACAGAAGATATAGTAGAGTGGCTGGTGGTGTCAAGATGCAGGGGAGAGAGTAGACAGTGGGGAGGCTGACCTTGGGGGCAGCCTGAGAGTTTGGTGGCGGCTGAGCTGGGTTGGGGCTTGGTGAAGACCCCCGGGCAAGAGGTGTTTGGGCTGGGGAGTAAAAGCTAGGATGGATGGCTCATAGCTGGACAGGCTAAAGTGGGGATGGGGGAAGGGTCTTAGAAAGTTCTAGTGGAGTGTGAGGAGAAGAGAGAGGGGCCAGAGCTCGTGGCCAGATGGGGGGAAGAGAACAGGGAGCAGGAAAGACAGATGGAGGAACAGTAGATGGCAGACAGAGGGTTTTGTACTGCACTTGATTGATTGGGATTGAATTACAGGGTGGTCTGCAGTTTTGGATGCCTTGAGAAGCCTCAGAGGGTAAGGGCTGACCAAGATGTGGCTCACAGGTCCCAGGGTGCCTTAGGAGCAGTATGAAAGAAGATAAAGCAAAGTGGGGTTACAGAAACCAGTGAACCATAGCAAAATTAGGAACAAACTGGCTTCATGAACCCAGGACAGGTAGAGGCCCAAAATGGCTCAGCTTGTAATTTCCCTTTTCAAGAAGGGGTATGCCCAGGCCCCAAGGTGAGGGACCCTGGCCCCATCTCCCAGCCCCTCTGGTTTGGGGATCAGCTGCCAGGGGCCCTGAGAGGCAGTAACCTTTGAAGTGGTCCTTAAGGGGGATTCAGAGCTGCCCCGCTGAGGAAGGAAGGGCCTTCCGGGCAGGGCCACCCTGCTCAGAGTCACGGAGGAGTGAACATGCCTGTCCTGTCCAGGGTGTGAAGATGGTGTGGGGAGGCAGCCGGTGGGTGTGAGGTTGGAGGAGCAGCAGGGAGGTGGTGTGGACAGCAAGGACCAGAAATGAGAAGCTTGGACGTTGCTCTGAGGGCTCTGGGGAGCCAGTGATGGGTTTTAAGCAGGGGCAAGTCTTGACTGCATGTGTGTTTAGAAAGAGCACTCAGCGTTGCAGGGAGGATGTGTTAGGGCCGTGCAGGGGGTGTACCTGTTAGGAGGCTGTTGCAGAGTTCCTGGGTGTATGATGAGGACAGAGGAGGAGGGATTGAGATCTAGGGTGAAGAACAAACCATCGAGACTTGGGGACAGCTCAGACTTGGGGTGAGAGAAGAGTGAGGGAGGCTAGGGTTGGGCCTGGGGCTCAGCTGGGGGCACATCAAGTGAGGAGTGGGAATGACTGAGGAAGAGCAGTCTTAGGGGCAGGCATCACCATCTGGGCCCAGGCATAGAGGAGGGAGCGAGAAGCAGGCATTTACCCCAAAGAAGAGCTGATGCTGGCACTGAGGTGCTCATCTGTGTTTTTTCTTCACAATCTGTCCCCTGCCTACTTCCAAAAGGGCCCTGGAGGGCGATGAAGGCTGACACTCTAAAGTCTGCCAGGCCCCCTGGCCTCCACTCTCCAGAGGCTGTCCCAGGGACCAGAGTGCCTCCCTGGGCCCAGATGCTGGGGCACTGGAGCGTTGATCTCCTTGGGTAGATGTGTGTATGTGTGGTGGGTGCCTCCTACCCTGGGTGAGGACCCAGACTGACTCATGGGCTCTGGGAGGCCCTCAGTATCCTTGAATTGTCCTCCAGAACCTTCCTGAAGGCCTTCCCGCTGATGGGGGAGACACAGGAGCGCGAGCGTGTTCTTACGCACTTCTCCCGCCGGTACTGCCAGTGCAACCCTGATGACAGCACCTCAGAAGGTATGGCCACTTGCCCTACTCTGCCTGACCCCCGCCTCCCAGCCTGGCCCTGGCTTCATCCTGCCCCTGGTCCACCTGCCCCAGTGTCCTGCTCAATAAACATTGAGTGAATGAACTATGGCATATGTAAAGGGGTCTGCCTGCTGAGCAAGAGACCCCCCCAAATGTCTTACCCATTGTTGTTCCCTGTGCCTGAGAGTCCTCCATCCTAGATTCAGACCTTTGGGTCTTCATCCTCCTTAGTCCCCTGTCTCACTGCTGATTCTTGGTGTGGTGGGAGTCCTGGCCTGGAGGTCTGGGTCAGGGCCCTCTTAGGGCAGTGACCTATGAATGGACCTGAGTCCCAGGAACTGGGGGATGAGGCTAGTTATTGGAGGAGACACAGGTTATGGCAGAGACATGGCCCAGGACCCAGAGAATTCTTGGGTCTTCTGAGGTTTGAGGTGAGTTTGGCCCTAGGAAGCAAGTGTCTGGGCTAGAACAGACCCAGGGTGATCAGGTCTCCTCTGAGGGAGGGGTTGGCCCTGACCCCTGGCAGGCAAGTGAGTCCAGTGCTGCAGTGGGACAAGGAGTGTCACAGGCCTTGGGCCCTGAGGTGCATTCAGCAGCTGGCTGGCCTCTTCCTGTCTCAAAGCCTCTGAGCTGGCTCTGTCAGGAGATAGGTGGGTGGCTGGGACTGGGAATGAGTGGGTCCTCACACTGAAGATGCCACCATCTCTGATTTAGACGGAATCCACACCCTCACCTGTGCGCTGATGCTGCTCAACACGGACCTGCACGGACACGTGAGTTGGGGAGGCAGGGAGGGGGAGTGTCCTCTCACCGACCTGCCCCGAGTTGCCCAGGGGCTGGCTTTCTCCAGCCTCCTGCCTGAGGCCTCTTGCTCAGTGGCCATGCTTCTTTTAGCAGGCTTGGGAGTTGGGCAGCTTGGCTTCCAGACTTGGCCCTTCCTTGGTTTATCCACTTGAGACCTGCCCGTGTCCCCACCCAAAAGGGGCAGTGAGAAGAGCTGAGGCACGTGGAATTTTAGGATGTGCTCAATACGATGGGCAGCCCTAGCTGTGTCCATGCCAGACTTTGCTAAAAGATTGTGTGCTCTTCCTACCTCTTGTCCCACAAGCCCAAATGTAGCCCCATTTGTGTGCCACACTCCAGGCAGCTCCTACCAGTCAAATGGTAGGTTCCCTCAAGAGGCATTCTCATCACCCCCACCACTCACCAGGCAAACAGAGAAGGGACAAGTGGGTGCCCTGGGCTGTGAGGCTGTGTCTGGCCCAGGCCCTGGGCTGTCTCAGTGCTGCTTGGGACTTAATAACTCCTTCTTCTTTCCTCTATCTGCTCCGGGGACCCCCTCTTTGGGCTCTCTTGCCCTCCCTCAGGTGGTAAGTGTAGCTGGTGTTGTGCATGCCTGGTGAGCCTAGACCCCCCATCTCCATGTCCTCCTTCTGTGTCCCCCATCACCCCATCTGGCTCCACCAATCACTGCCCCATCATTGCTCACCCAGGGGTGGTCAGAGCCCCGTGCTGGGTTGGGGATATTTCAGTTACTCATGGGGACAACAGGCCAGCCTGTCTATTTCTGGAGTTAACTAGGAAAGTCCAGGGCATGTAGGATGGAATAAAAAGCTGGGATGAACCCGACTTCAGACTTGCCTCTGTGTGATAGCTCTGTGGCCCTGGCCAAGACACTTGCCCTCTCTGGGTCTCAGGTTCTGCATGTGTGAGGTGGGAATAATGATTTCTGCCAGTGTCCTGGGGAGGACTGAGAGAGGTAGTATACACAAGACCAAGTATTAGAGTCTGGCTCCTAGTAAGGATTTTACTATGAATTAGATTATTACGTAAGAATAACAATAGTATTCACTACTAATATTAAAATTTAAATGATGGAGAGCCCAAAGGCCCAGCCTGCAGATTCCTGCAGGGTCAAGAATGACAAGGCCACAGTCTGATGGCAGCCTGGGTGGGCGTGGGCACATTGGGGCACCTAGCCTGGGGAGGGTGAGAGCTTTGGTGACCTTGGCAGGAAGAGTAGTTGTGGGACAACTCCAGTTATGTCCACCTGGGCCAGTGGCCTGACTGTGGATGGGAGAGAAGACATGCATATTCCACGGGCATGTCACCAGAGCTAACGCCCATTAACTGGCTAATGTTCCCCCAAGACGGCTCACTCTGTTTGTTTATGGAGAGCAGGTGTTGCTGGCGTATCTTGAGAGGAGCACTAAACACACCTCTCCTCTCCCCAGCCCCACCCTTGGCCAGGCCCCAGGGCAGTCTCAGGACCCAGTCGCTGATATGCCAAGCCCTGGCTGCCTCTCCCCGTGGCTAAGAACTGCCAGCGAGGGCAGCTGCCACTATCCAGTGAACCCTCAGGTGGAGAATACCCTCCAGCTTGGTGGGCCTGCGCTGCCCGTGGCCCCACATTAATGTCCACAGCTGAAGAGAAACATCAGCACCTTCACAGATTAGAAGTGGGTGGGGCAGCATAGTTCCTATTTGCGGCCAAGAGACATTGAGGACCCTGACTTTCTCTCTGGAGGCAGTATTGCTCGATGCTCGGGAGCAAGGGTTCTGGGTGGGAGCCCTCTCTATTTCTCCACATGACAGCTGTGTGGCCTGGGGGGAGTTATTTATCTCACTGAGCCTCAGTTTCTCCCGGTGTAAAGTCCCTGTGGGGGCTTCAGGAGACAGCACTGATAAAGCACTTGGCCCAGCGCCTGGTTGTTGCAGTTCCTGTGAGCTCTTCAAAGGACCCATGGGAAATGGAATTCTTTTCTGCTGGGAGACGGAAGCTGTGGGCACAGGTTAGAGTGTCAAGGGCAGGCTGGGAGGCCCGATTGACCCAAGTGGGGGAGGGACGGAGGAGCTGGGAACTTGGAGGCCCCCAATCATCCACCTCCTTCAGCTTTGGAATGATCTGGATTCATGTCTTTTTTTTTTTTCTTTTCTGAGTACATGTGTTTTTGCCTGGTTGTTGTTATATTTTAAATCAGATAACCTACCCAGTATGATTTCACTTCTTTGCAATTTGTCAAGTCTTGCTTTTCTGTCCAGAGAGAGATCAATTTTAGTAGATATTTCACGTGGACTTGAAAAGAAAGTGTATTCTGCAATTCTTGGTTGTAGTGTTCTGCATGCCAATAAGGTCGTCTTTTAATTGTGTTGGAAAAATCTTATATATCCTTAGCGATTTTTTTTTTAAGATTGGCACCTGAGCTAACAACTATTGCCAATCTTCTTTTCTTTTTCTGCTTTTTCCTCCCCAAATCCCCCCAGTATATAGTTGTATATTGTTTTTAGTTGTGGGTCCTTCTAGGTGTGGCATGTAGGATGCTGCCTCAGCATGGCTTGGTGAGTGGTGCCATGTCCTTGCCCAGGATCCGAACCCGCGAAACCCCGGGCTGCCGAAGTGGAGTGTGCGAACTTAACCACTCGGCCACGGGGCCGGCCCCTCATGATTTTTTAAATTATGTTAAAATACATGTCATAAAATTTACCATTTTAACCATTTTAAAGTGTGCAATTCAATGGAATTAAGTACTTCCACATGATGTGAAACCGTCATCACTTTTTAGTTCCAGAACTTTTCATCACCCCAAAAGGAAACCCTGTACCTATTAGCAGTCAATCCTCATTCTCTCCTCCCTCCAGCCCCTGGCAACCACTAATCTGCTTTCTGTCTCTATGGATTTGCCTATTCTGGATATTTCAAGTAAATGGAATCATACAGTGTGTAGTTTTGTGTCTGGCTTCTTTCATTTAGCATAAAGTTTTGAAGGTTCATCCATGTTGTAGCACGTATCAGTATTTCATTCCTTTTTATGGCTGAATAATATTCCATTGCATGATATACCACAGTTTGTCCATTCATCTGTTGATGGATATTTGAATTGTTTCCACCTTTTGGTTATTGTAAATAGTGCTGCTAGGAACATTTGTGTGCAGGTTTTTATTTGAACACCTGCTTTCAATTCCTAGGAGTACACTAGCTGGGTCTTGTGGTAATTCTATGTTTAACTTTTTGAGGAACTGTGAAACTGTTTTCTGTAGTGGCTGAACTGTTTTAAATTCCAACCAGCAATGTATGAGGGTTCCAGTTTCTCCATATCCTTGCCAACACTTATTTTCCTTTTTTTTTTTTTTTTTGTAAATTATAGCCTTCCTAGTGGGTAGGTTTTGGTTTTTATTTGCATTTCCCTAATGACTAATGATGTTGGACATCTTTTCATGTGCTTGTTGGCCATCTGTATATCTTCTCAGGGGAAATGTCTATGCAAATTCTTGCCCCCCCTTGTTTTGATTTTTAAAAATTTATTTAAAAAAATTATGGTAGGGGGCTGGCCCCGTGGCCAAGTGGTTAAGTTTGCGCACTCTGCTTTGGCAGCCCAGGGTTTCACCAGTTCGAACCCTGGCCGTGGACGTGGCACTGCTCATCAAGCCACACTGAAGTGGCATCCCACATGCCACAACAAGAAGGACCCACAACTAAAAATACACAACCATGTGCCAGGGGGCTTTGGGAGAAAAAGGAAAAATAAAACCTTAAAAAAATTATGGTAAAATACACATAAAATTTACCATCTTAACTATTTTTAAATGTATAGGTTAGTAGTGTTGTCTGTTCACACTGTTATGCAGCCAATCTCCAAAACTTTTTCACTTTCCCAAACTGAAACTCTATACCCATTAAACAACTCTGCATTTCCCCCTCCCCCCAGCCCCTGGCAACCACCATTCCATTTTCTGTCTCTGTGAATTTGACTGCTTTAGATACTTCTTATAAGTGGAATCATACAGAATTTGTGTTTTTGGGATTAGCTTGTGTCATTTAGCATATCTTTAAGGTTAATCCATGTTGTAGTATGTGTCAGAATTTCCTTCCTTTTTAGGGCTAAATAATATTCCATTGTATGTAAATCCCACACTTTGCTTCTATGTTCATCTGCTGATAGGATGCTTCTGCCTTTTAGCCATTGTGAGTAATGCTGCTGTGAACATGGTGTGCAAATATTTTTTCAAGACTCTGTTTTCAATTCTTTTGTGTGTCTATTTAGAAGTAGTATTGCTGAATCATATGGTAGTGTTATTTTTAACTTTTTGAAGAACAGCCATACTGTTTTCCATAGAGACTGCACTATCTTACATTCCCACTAGCAATGCACAAGGTTCCAATTTCTCCACATCCTCACCAACACTTTTGTTTTTTGATAGTAGTCATCCTAAAGGGTGTGAAGTGATATCTCATTGTGGTTTTGATTTGTATTTCCCTAATGATTAGTGATGTTGAGCATATTTTCATGTGCTTGTCGCCCATTTACATGTCTTCTTTGGAGAAGTGTCTATTCAAGTCTTTTGCCCATTTTTAATTGCATTTTTTGTCTTTTTGTTGTTGAGTTGTAAGAGTTCTTTATATTTTCTCGATACTAGACCCTTATCAGATATATAGTTTGCAATTTTTTCTCCATTCTGTACATTGTCTTTTCACTCTCTTGATAGTGTCTTTTGATACACAAAAGTTTTAAGTTTTGATGAAGTCCAATTTATCTATTTTTTCTTTTGTTGCTTGTGCTTTTGGTGTCTAAGAATCCATTGCCAAATTCAGGGTCATGAAGGTGTACCCCTATGTTTTCTTCTAAGAGTTTTATAGTTTTAGCTCCTATGTTTAGATCTTTGATCCATTTTGGTATATAGTGTGAGATAAATGTCCAACTTCATTCTTTTGCTTGTGGATAGCCTATTGTCCCAGCACCATTTGTTGAAGAGACCATTTTTCCTCCATTGAATGTTCTTAACACACTAGTCAAAAATCAATTGGCCATAGATGTATGGGTATATTTCTGGACTCTTAATTCTATTCCATTGATCTATATGTCTATTGTTATGCCATTGTCCCACTGTTTTAATTACTGTAGCTTTGGAGTAAGTTTTGAAATCAGGAAGGCTGAGTCTTCCAACTTTGTTATTCTTTTCCAAGTTTGTTTTGGCTCTTGGGATCCCCTGTGATTCCCTATGAATTTGAGGATAAGCTTTTACCTTTCTGCAAAAAACGGCCTTTGGGATTTTGATAGAGATTGCGTTGAACCTATGGGTCAGTTTGGGGAGTATTACCATCTTAACTGTATCAAGTCTTCCAATCCATGAACAAGGGATGTCTTTTTTTTTTTTTTTAAAGACTTTATTTTTCCTTTTTCTCCCCAAAGCCCCCTGGTACAAAGTTGTATATTTTTAGTTGTGGGTCCTTCTAGCTGTGGCATGTGGGACCCCGCCTCAGCATGGCCTGACAAGTGGTGCCATCTCTGTGCCCAGGAACCAAACCTGTGAAACCCTGGGCTGCTGCAGCAGAGTGCGCCAACTCAACCACTCTGCCACGGGGCCGGCCCCTTAAAGATTTTATTTTTCCTTCTTCTCCCCAAAGCCCCTGGTACACAGTTGCATATTTTTTAGTTGTGGATCCTTCTAGTTGTGGCATGTGGGATGCTGCCTCAGCATGACTTGATGAGCGGTGCCATGTCCGCGCCCAGGATCTGAACCTGCGAAACCCTGGGCCGATGAAGCAGAGCACGCAAACTTAACCACTCGGCCGTGGGGTTGGCCTCCAGGGATGTCTTTCTATTTATTTAGGTATTTAATTTCTTTCAGGAATCTTTTATAGTTTTCAGTATACAAGTCTTTCACTTATTTGGTTAAATTTATTCCTAAGTATTTTAATCTTTTTGATGCTATTGCAATTGGAATTGTTTTCTTAAATTCATTTTATGATTGTTCATTACTAACACATAGAAATACAATTGATTTTTGTATGTTGTATGTTGATCTTGTATTCTTCAACTTTGTTGAATTTGTTTATTAGCTCTAATAGTTGTTTTGTAGTTTCTTTAGGATTTTCTCTATATAAGATCATGTCATCTGGGAATAGAGATAGATTTGCATCTTCCTTTCTAATTTGGATGGCTTTTAATTATTTTTCTTGCCTAATTGCTCTGGCTAGAACTTCCAGTACAATGTTGAATAGAAATTGGAAAGTGGCTATCCTTGCCTTGTTCCTAATCTTAGGGGAAAAGCTTTCTGTCTTTCACCATTGAGTAGGAGGATAGTTGTGGGTTTTTCATAAAAGCCCCTTATCATGTTGAGGAAGTTCCCTTCTATTCCTAGTTTGTTGAGTGTTTTTACTATGAAAAGGTGTTGGATTTTGTCAAACGCTTTTTCTGCAGTTGAGATGATCATGTGGTTCCCCCCCTTCATTCTGTTAATATGATGTATTGATTTATAGATTTTTGTATGTTGAACCACCCTTGCATTACTGGGCTATATTCCACTTGGTCATGGTTTATAACCCTTTAATATGCTGCTGGATTCTGTCTGCTTGTATTTTGTTTAGGATTTTTGCATTTATATTCATAAAGGCTATTGTTCTGTAGTTTTCTTGTGATGTCTTTGTCAAGTTTTGGTATCAGGGAAATGCTGGGCTTCTAGAATGAGTTAGGAAGTATTCCCTCTGCTTCATTTTTTCTGGAAGAGTTTGAGAAGTATTGGTGTTAATTTTTCTTTAAATGTTTGGTAAATTTCACTAGTGAAGCCACCTGGTCCTGGGCTTTGCTTTGTTGTGAGGTGTTTGATTATTAATTCAATCTCTTTCCTTGTTATAGGTCTATTCAGATTTCCTATTTCTTCTTGAGCCAGTTTTGGTAGTTTGTGTGTTTCTAGGAATTTGTCCATTTCCTCTAGGTCATCTAATCTGTTGGCATTAGTTAATTGTTGTTAACTAATTAATTGTTTAGTATTCTTGTTCTTCCTGTTACTGAGAGAGCAGTGTTAAAATACCTAACCAAGTTGTAAATATGTCTTTCTCCTTTTGGTTCTATCAATTTTTGTCTTTTATCTTTTGAGACTATGTTATTAGGTGCATACGAATTTAGGATGCTTATATCTTTTGGTAGATTGACCCTTTTATCATTATTAAATGTCTCTCTTTATCTCTAGTAGTGCTTCTGGCCTTCAAGTCTATTTTGTCAGACTTTTTATCTCTTGTATCATATACTTGAAGAAAAAAATCAAGTCTCATAATCTTTGCCTTTTAATGTGACGATTTAATGAATTACTAATATATTTGAGTTTAGACATACCAGGTTACTTTTCTTTCTCTCTCTCTCTTTTTTTTTTTTTGATTTTGGAGTTGGTTCTTTGTATTCCTTGATCACATGATCGAAATTTTTTTTTTTTTTGGTGAGGAAGGTTGGTCCTAAGCTAACATCTGTTGCCAATCTTTCTCTCTTTTTTTTTCTCCCTGAAGTCCCAGTACATAATTGCATATCTTAGTTGTAGGTCATTATAGTTCTTCTATGTGGGATGCCACCACAGCATGACTTGATGAGCAGTGAGTGGGGCTGCGCCTGGGACCGGAACTAGGGAATCCTGGGCCGCCAAAGTGGAGCACATGGACTCAGCCACAGCACCAGCCTGCTTGTTTTCTCTTTGACTCACATGTTCTATTGTCCTTTTTTTTTTTTTTTTTTAAAGATTTTATTTTTTCCTTTTTCTCCCCAAAGCCCCCCGGTACATAGTTGTGTATTCTTCGTTGTGGGTTCCTCTAGTTGTGGCATGTGGGACACTGCCTCAGCGTGGTCTGACGAGCAGTGCCATGTCCGCACCCAGGATTCGAACCGATGAAACACTGGGCCGCCTGCAGCGGAGCGCGCGAACTTAACCACTCTGCCACGGGGCCAGCCCCTCTATTGTCCTTTTTTGTCCTCCTTTCTCGCCTGCTTGTGGATTATTTAAGTATTTTTTGGGATTTCATTAGCTTGTTAGTTGTGCATTCTTTTAGAATTCTTTTTGTGGTTTGCAATATGCCTCCTTGACTTATCAAAGTGCTTTTACTGCTTCCTGGACAATGAAATTACCTTGAAACATTTTAACTCCATTTATTGTGCTCTAAACTTATATACTACTGTTATCATGTTTTTAACTATTATATCTCTCTATTTTATTCCTCAGAAAACTTTATTATTGCTTTACACAATCAATATTCATTTAAATTTAGCCACCCTTTTTGTTGCTCTTCATTCCTTTCTGCTTCTCCATGCTTCCCTCTGGGATGATTTTCCTTCTTTCTGAAGAACTCTCTTTAGTATTCCCTTTCTTTTTTTTCCCCTGAGAAAGATTTACCCTGAGCTAACATTTGTTGCCAATCTTTCTGTTTTTGCTGAGGAAGATTGTCCCTGAGCTAACGTCTGTGCCAGTCTTCCTCTATTTTGTATGTGGGACGCTGCCACAGCATGGCTACCAACAAGTGGTGTAGGTCCGCACCTGGGAACCGAACCTGAGCCGCTGAAGCGGACTGTGCCAAACTTAACCACTAGACCCTAGGGCTAGCCCCACTATTTCTTTTCTTAATTTCAACTTCTTTGTTGAAATATGACTGGGGTGTTTCCAAGGGCCCCTTGTCCTTGGTGGGTCCTGAGCTCCAATTTTTGTTCTCCAGTCCTATAAGACCACTCAGTGCTCAGGCTTTTGGCCACTACTTGTGAATTGACAGATGCTTCAAGGAGAAAAGCTGCTCCTTGTTGGGCTCACCTCTCCATACGTCCATTCTCTGCAGAATCTTTACTCATGAAGTCCTCACTGCTTGTATATTTCTCTAATGCCTCCACACAGATGTCTTATTAATATTTTGACCAGCAGTTGTTTCTGCTGGGGAGGTTCATCTGCAACAAGATAGTCTTCTGTTGCTAGGATTGGAAACCTTGCCTGGTTATTTTTTGATTTTGCACTCCTGACTGATGGCTGGGGAACATTCAGTGTGTGTGGAACTCAGACAAAATTGTCAACATTGCCCTCATACTCCTCTATTATGAATGCACATGTAAGTGGCTGTATATACATGTATACATACATACATATATGTACATGTAAAATATACACATAAACATATGAAACACACTATATCAAGACACACAAAGGATCTTTTCTCCTTAACCTTTTGGAAAAGGTGTGGAAAATTCTTGCTTGTCAGCGACTTATAAACTCTTATATCATTGTTTTCTGAATTATTTTCTGTGGTGTGTGAATGTGCCATGTGACGTTAATAGATTCTCTTCGCTAAAATAGTGCCAAGGTCAATAAATTTGGGAATCTGTACATGGAATCCTCTCCTTGGAGACTCTCAACACATGTAATCATGTTAAAGATTCTGAAGCGTGTAAATAAACTTATTTGATTATGAAATCCTTTTTAGGGGGAATACCTATTCCCATCTGTAGGTAAATCGTGGGAAACACAGCCTTATAGCAAACCTAAATTCACGAGTCCCACACCAGTAAGTATCTGGTGTTCAAGGGTCTTCGTCTTCACAAAGATGAAGTGCTATCCAGTGTTTCCTCAAATGTGGATACTGCAAGGACAGTCTGAAGGTATGCACATCAGGTGTTGGGTTTGGAGGGCTGGAGCCCCTTTGCTAACTCAGTGGTTAAAAAAAGAAGGCAGAACTTGGGGGTACACGCATTCCCAGCTTTTTGGGTCTCCTGGAGTAAAACCATCTGCTTGGGTTTCCTTGGTCCCAGCCCAGCTCAGCATGGGGTACCCATGTGTGTGGGTGGAAATTAATTTTTGATTCTCATAAGACCAAACTCTCCCTCACTTCACCTACCTCTTGGAGGTCTTGCTGCCCCTCTGTACAGGTGAGAGGGTGAGACAGTTGTGACGGAATACACAGAGCTTCTGCTCAGGAGCCAAGAGGCCTGGGTTCAAGTCCTGGTGCTGTGTGACCTTGGGAGAGTTAACCATGGAGTAGCGGGTGAGAGCATGGGCTTTGGTGTCAGACACACTCAGCCCTACCACTTCCTTGCTGTGTGATCATGGGCACATCACTTTACCTTCCTGCACCTCAGTTTCCTTACCTGTCAAATGGGGATGATGGTAACACCCACCTCACCTTCTCCTTGTTGTGAGAAGGAAACATGATAATGCATGTCCAGTACAAAATCTGGAACATAGCAGGCACCTGGCAAATGTCAACTATTACAATACTTCATCCAACCTGACTCCCTCATCTGGGTTTGAGGAGAACCCCAACCTCTCATGATGCTTGAGGATCAAATAGAATCTTGAATGTGAAAAAGAGTTTTTTAAACTCTTGGAGGCAAAGGGAAATCCAGGCAGTTTTTTTTCATTACTGCCCTTGATGCTGCCTCATCCCTTCTGGCTGGGCAGGGCAGGGTGTGGGGACCACACCAGCCTCCGTCCCTACTCTCAGGCAGAACCATTTCTCCATTACAGAACATTGGCAAGAAGATGTCCTGCCAGCAATTCATTGCCAACTTGGACCAGTTGAATGATGGCCAAGACTTTGCCAAAGACCTGCTGAAGGTATAACCTGCTAAGGGTCCCAATGTGCCCAGCTGTGCCAGGGGTGGGTGAAGAGGAGAGATGTCTCTGCCCCACTAAGTCCTGATATTCATATTTTTCATACTGGAGTCAGGGCCACCACGACTTTGGGACGGAGTTAGAGACCATCCAGCTCAACATTTGACTATAGTGTGGTCCTTGAGTTAGGGAGAAGGGTAGGCTTTGTGAGATTTGTTTTCAGCACTCCATTATCATCATTGCTGTCATGGTAATCATCAACACTGCCACAACTGCCACCGCTATCACCACCACCACCACCACCATACTCATCACCACAGGGAAAAGTCCACTCATTCCTCCAACATCACAGGCATTAAGGGAACATACTTTTTTTTTTGAGACTAAAGCCCAGGGTGGAACTCTGGTCCTTCAAGGCTGGTCAGTTCTTGGCCTTGGAGCAAGAGGAGCAGGTCTTTTGGGGTAGATGATAAGTTCAGTTTTAGATAGTGTGTTCGAAGGACCTGATGATACCAGGTGGGAAGTTGGATAGTGAATCTAGAGGTTAAAAAATAGAACATTGTCTCCATCACTCTTCTTATCATAATTATCTTTTCCCCGTCAAGAAGCACTTGTAAGTATATATTTGTAAGTGAGATCAAATAATCCAGTCCCACCACCCACCTATCCGCTTCTCCTGATCTTCTACCCATCTACCCATCCTCCCATCTACCCACCCACCAACTCAATCATTCACGTGCCCATACACCTACCCATTCACCCATCACCCACACATAGACTCCCTATACCCCTAAACACTCACCTGTACACATTCCACATCCATTCATCTATCCACCCACCTACTCATTTCCCCACCTATTCATATTCAATTCAATCTACCCACCAACCCACTCATATTCAAATCTATCCACCTAGTCATCTACCCAATCATCCACCCACACATCCCCCATTCATTCACCCATCCAACAAACATCTATGAATGAAACACCCACTTTGCCCTACTGGCTGAAAAGGTGCTCTCTCACTGAATCCGCATTGCTAGAAGTAGATGGAGATTTCTTTGATTCTTCATCTGACCTCTTCTCCCTCTTTACCCTTCTCCCAGACCCTTTACAACTCCATCAAGAATGAAAAGCTGGAATGGGCCATGTGAGTAGTGCCTATGGGCACAGGTATGGGGAGACTGAATCACTGGGAGAGGGAAGGGACGGTGGCTGGGGTTGTAGGGAAGTCACTCCTGCCCCTCTCCATGGTGCTGATCTCTCCCAACCCAGGGCCCTGGTGACCACTGTCCAACTGGCCAGCATCTGATGTTGAGTTCCCCTTTGGGCTCGCTTTCTATCTTGATAAAAAGTGTGCAGTGTTTACACTGCTGTGGAATAGATTGAATTGTGACTTTAGTTCCATGATGTCTACAACTGGTTTTCTGTGCTAGGGATATTGCCACTATTCTCAATGATAACTCCTTCCCCTTTGGGAGGTAGGTAGGCAGGAGGCATGGGTCCCCCTTTAACCCAAGAATATGACCATATTTAGGTGACAACTTTTCTTGGCAGTAGGGAGGGGTGACTTCTCCATAACTTCTTCCCCTGCAATGGCAGTGAGACCTGGAGGTGCCCAGCTATCTGGAAAGAGGTTTGGTGACCCTGCTGGTTGAGGAGACTGAGAGGCTCCTGGGGAAAGTGGCCACCCTGCCCTGCTGTGCTCTCCAGGGCAGCTTGGATCTTTGGGTCCTTGTAGAGGTCCCAAGCAGGGAATTTTAGGAACCCCAGCTGCATGGGGAAGAGATGGCATTCTTCTAGCAGGGCTCCAATGGGGAGCCTAGACTTTAGTGGCCTCATCTACTGGCTGCCCTCCCCCAGCATGTCCATGGGCCTCGGGTAGTAGCTTCAGTCTGGCCATTGGTTACTGCTCCCTGGGGCTGGGCTTTCAGGTTTGGAGAGAGGAGAAGGAAGACCAGGAAGGAGGCCTGGAGATAGTAACGTCTCCAACTTTGTGATCAAGGGTGAGGATTGGAGGTTGGAGGCCAAAAATCAAAGATCAGAGGTCAGGGGTCAGAATTGAAGACTGAGGGGAGGGGTCAGAGATCTGGATCTGTGATCTGGAATTGGAACCTCCTCATCTCTTCTCTTCACCTCTGACTGTCTCCAAGAGGGGTGGTGGGTGGGGAAAGGGCATGTTGATGTAGGTCTGAGGCCTTTTTGGAGGTGGTGCTCAGACCTAGTACTTTCCTAGTGATGAGGACGAACTGAGGAAATCACTGTCTGAGCTGGTGGATGACAAGTTTGGGACAGGCACAAAGAAGGTGACACGGATCGTGGATGGTGGCAACCCCTTCCTGGATGTCCCGCAGGCTCTGAGTGCCACTACCTATAAGCATGGTGTGCTGACCCGGAAGACTCACGCCGACATGGATGGCAAGAGGAGTGGGTGTCAGGCGGGGGAAGGGGTATGGGGAGGGATGCTATTCCAGAGGGGGTCTGCCCGCCTTGGCCACTCCTCCAGGGGTGCACACGCAGTAGACACGTGGGGGAACTAGGGGAGGGGATATTAGGGTGCTAGTTGCTGCCACACTACCCATGCCCCCCTCCCCAGCACCCCGTGGGAGGCGTGGCTGGAAAAAATTCTACGCGGTGCTCAAAGGGACCATCCTGTACCTGCAGAAGGTGAGAGACTGCCTCCGAGTCCTTACCCAGGAAGGGCCAGCTTGTTCCCCCATCCAGCCCCTACCTTGTGGTGCCCAGAGTGTCCTGGGTAAGACCTGGGGCTTAGGCAGATGCTGGGTCCTCCCCTATCAGGGGCCTGACTCAGGCTCACCCAGAGCTTTGGTGATTTCAGGGAGGGGTCTTTTAAATGCCAGGGACTCAGAGGATACCCAGTGTGAGGCCTGTTCAGGTCCCTAAAACAGGGGGTGGGGAGGAGTGCCTGGAGTGACTTCTGCTGAGGTGGGCATGGCATCACACCGGCAGGAGCTGAAGAATGGACGGAGACATAGGACAGAGATGGGGAGAGCAAGAGGGAGGGATGGTGGGAGTGGAGGAAGTGTGGGCCAGTAAGCCGGTGCCTGGCGATGACAGAGGCTTGCCCACCCCTCACCCCGCCTGTCCAGGATGAGTACAGGCCTGACAAAGCTCTGTCCGAGGGTGACTTGAAGAATGCCATTCGTGTGCACCATGCTCTGGCCACCAGGGCCTCTGACTACAGCAAGAAGTCCAACGTGCTCAAGCTGAAGACGGCCGACTGGAGGGTCTTCCTGTTCCAGGCACCGTAAGTAGGGGTGGTAGCCCCCTCACTCCCACCCTGGGCTCAGGGCCTGCAGCATGGAGCCTGCTTCATACCCTCTCCTCACTGTCCTCAGGAGAGGCGCTCTTGGCTTCCCCTGAGCATCAGCCACAAGAACAAGTGTATCTGCTTGGCACAAACCAACAGCTGGGGTCCCCTGTAGCACTGGTTCTCCATGTGGTCCCCTTAGTGACTCCTGGAAACTTGCTAGAAATGCCATTTCTCTGGGCCCACCTTAGACCTACTGAATCAGAAACTCTGGGGATGGGCCAGCAATTGTGTTTTAACAAGCCCTCCAGGTAATTCTGATGCACCCTGAAGTTCCTAAATATGGGGCAGATGGAATCTTTATGAATCATCCTTCACTTTAAGGGGGGGAGGGGTGGGAAAGACTCACCCTACGGTTTCCCTGTAAGGCCTTCTGTCACTCCCCTGCACCCCATCCTTCTGTGACTTGGGATTGGAGTTTCGTGTGTCAGATGAGCTTAAAGGGAGGGAGGCTAGTAGGTGAGCACTCAGGACGGGACTGTGTGTGCCAGGCGAGGTAGCGGGACAGGGACAGGAGGCCAAGTGGGGATGGCCAGTTGTCCACTGCCTCTAAAGATCCCCTGGGTCCTAGGCTGACTCTAGGATCTGTTAGTTCCAGGGCCATTAGCTCTGGACCTAGGCCGTGAAAATCTAAGTCTCACCTGAGAGCTGGGACGGAAGGGGAGCTCCCTGCGCAGATGTGGCCAGCCCATTCAGCCCCAACCCTGCCATTCTCCCTCACTCCTTAGCCCACTTATGTGAAGGTATTCATGCCATTTCTGTGCCTGGCTAGTGCTGGGTACTGGGTACTGCATGCTGGGTGGGGGATAGAGAGTCCTATTATGAGAAGCTGGTGCCCTCTGACCTCTCCTCCTGTCACCAGGAGCAAGGAAGAAATGCTATCCTGGATCCTTAGGATCAACCTGGTGGCTGCCATCTTCTCGGCCCCAGCCTTCCCAGCTGCTGTCAGCTCCATGAAGAAGTTCTGTCGGCCCCTGCTGCCCTCTTGTACCACTCGCCTCTGCCAGGTACAAGCTCCTAGGGTCATGATACCACCTCCCCAGGCTATGTCCCTCATGCCAGGCCCCCTTTCAAAAGCCCCCACCTCATCTCCTATAAGTGCCTGGTCCTGGGCTAAGAGACAAGGCGAAGGGGCAGATACTCTCTTCCATCCCCACCACACCCCACCCCATTTACAGATGGGAAGACTGAGCCCACGCACCACACGGAGGCCTGGCTGTTCTGTGCTGGGTGACATGGGTGTGCTTCTCTGCCAATGTTGGTGTATCCTGTGGATGTGATTGTGGGTTTGTGGGCATCGTATGTGTCTGGGTATGAATACGAGAGAATGTGTGTGTCAGAGGGAGCTAGGGACAGGTGAGACTTGGCTGACCCTTCATCTAGTGCTCTTTTGCTGTTCTCACCTACTCTTAAGTGTTTTATTTGTAATCCTAAAAAAACCCCAACTCATTCATACTCCAGTTTTTCAGGGTTTTTTGGAGAGGAAAGGATGGACCACTACTTGAGAGGTAGAGGGCAGGGGAAGCTCCATACTTCCCATCTTTGTCAGGGCCCTCTTCCTACTGGGCCCTTGTCCTGGTCTCTCCACTGAGCTTCAGGGCTTCTGCTTATGTCCAGAGCCCTGTGCATGCACATACAGTGCACACACATACCACATACCTGCACATACCACATAAGCACATGCACGTGTGTGTATACACATGTGCAGTGCATCCACACCACACACATGTCCACACACACGCAAGCACATGCATGCAGTCCACTGCCCACACAGCACAAAGTGGTCTGGCTGTTCTGTGGTGGGTGGGATATATATGTGTGCTGGTCCGTGAGTGACAGTGTCTGTGCCTGTCTTTGAGTGTGATCCTGGGTCTGTGGCCGTCATATGCGTCTAGGCATGAATGCAAGAGAACGTGTGCACTGTATGGAGCCAGGGGTAGCCAAGGCCAGGCTGCCCCTTGGTCCAGTGTGTTTGTGTGTGCATGTGAGAGTCCATATGAGCCAGGGGGTGTGCCTGTGTGATTGTGTGTCTGTGTCAGGGAGTGTGCACATGCACTAACAAGTGTGAGGGTCTCTCATCTCCTGAGCCTGCTGGGGAGTATCTAGGAGAGCTAACGCTGATGAGAGGAAGAGAGTAAGGGAGGAAGGAAGAAAGTAGGGGAGCACTCCCTTGGGTTCAGAGCCTGGCTTTACCCCCATGTATTTGATGACCCTGGCCAGGCCTCAGTTTCCCTTTGGTGAAGCAGATCCTGGTGGGACGGGATTAGATCCATCCCTATGACATCCTGAGAGTGGAAGCTCACAGTCCAGGACTTGTCTTTGCAGGAGGAGCAGCTGCGTTCTCATGAGAATAAGTTGAGGCAGGTGACTGCAGAGCTGGCTGAGCACCGGTGTCACCCAGTCGAGAGGGGCAGCAAGTCCAAGGAGGCTGAGGAGAACCGGCTGAAGGAACACTATCTCACTTTTGAGGTGGGCCCTCCGTGGGATGGATTGCAAAGGACAGGACTGGGGCACGAGGAGGAGGCCAGCTCCTGCCATCCACCTCCCACTGCCAACACCATTCCACAGCCAGGGGCTCCTAGCTTGGGGGTTCCCCTTTGGGTGCTTCCCTGAGGCAATTATGAATCATGCATGGCCTCCTGTGGGCCAGTCTCTGAATAGTTTAGCTGCCAATTGTTCATCAAACAATTGTGCCCTCAAAGAGCACCTGACAGGCTCCACCAGAAACCCCTGCCACCTCTCTCCACCCTCCACCAACCCCTTCCTTACCTCCACTTCCCCGACAGACCTGGCTTCTCGGAAAGTTTTTACAACCAAACTGTCAAGCTCTATCCATGTGACTTTCCCACTTTTTGTCTATTTTCCTCTTTCACATATGTTTATCAAGCAGAGCAGTTTAGCTCTCCTTCTACTCTCCCTACTTTCCATCTTATCTCTCCCTGCCCACTACCCTGATTCTACCTCACCATGCTCTGCAAATGGGGCTGCTAGAGCATTGCCTTCGTTGAGTAAAGGATAGGGGGTCGGCTTTAGGGAGGAAGGTAGGAACCACTTGTCCTTTTTGGACTGACTGCACCTGGGGGTGGACAGACAGACAGAGAGACTGAGACGGAGCCAGGAAGCCCCCAGAGCAGGAAGGGCAGAAGTCACCAATCTCAGTCTCTGGATTTCCACATTGATTTTCTGTGGAGGTGTGGGGGAGAGAGGAGAGCTCCAGGGTGGATCCTGACCTTTTGAAAAACATAAAGCTTTGTAGCTTTCTGAAGTCTTCTCAGATCCACTCTCTCTGCAACATAAAAATAGTGATGGCAAAAGCTACAGAGGACTAATCTTTCACTAATTACCACGTGTGATTCTCTTCATGAAGTTCCTTTGTATTGACTGATTTAATCCTCGTATCAACTCTGTGAAATGGGTTTTGTTATTATCCTCATTTTACAGATGGGGAAGCTGAGGCTTGGAGAGGTCAGAAGTACAGGAGCCAGGATCCTAACCCAGGCGATGATTGTAGCTCCAGTGCCCTGGTCTTTCTTATTCCCTGGCTTAACAGGGTGTGGGCGGGGGTGAAGCTCAGCACTAAAGGGTCTTTCTGCTCATGTGGCAGAGCTGGGCGAGAACAGGGTCTCCTGATCCTTAGTCCCAGCTTCATCCAGGACCCCAGCCTCCCTGGACTGTGGTGAGGGCCTGAAGCTGAGTCAAGGCCCTTAGACACTACCAAATCTCCCTCCTAAATGTTTACCAATTTACAATCCCTTTAATAGTTTATGAATGTACCTCTCTCTCCACGCCCTCACCAACACTGGACATTACCAGATGTTTTAATCTTCACCAATCTGATAGGTTTAACGAGGGATGTCTCGTTGCTATTTTAATGTGGATTTAAAAAATTTTTTAATTGTATAACGTAACATTTATCACCTTAACCATTTTTAAGTGTATAGTTAAGTAGGGTTAAGTCTATTCACATTGTTGTACAACCAATCTCCAAAACTTTTTCATCTTCTGAAACTGAAACTCTATACCCATTAAACAAAAACTCGCAACACGCCCTCTACACCTTAGGCCCTGGCAACCACAATTCCACTTTCTGTCTTTATCAATTTGACTGCTCTACGTACTTCATATAAGTAGAATCACATAAGTAGAAACTTCATATAACTAGAAACAGAATTTGTGTTTTTATGACTGGCTTATGTCACTTAGTATAATGTGCTCAAGGTTCATCCATGTTGTAGCATGTGTCAGAATTTCCTTCTTTTTTAAGGCTGAATAATATCCTATTGTATGCAAATACCACATTGTGTTTATCTATTCGTCTGCTGTT
Organism: Equus caballus; assembly: GCF_041296265.1. Taxonomy (NCBI): domain Eukaryota; kingdom Metazoa; phylum Chordata; class Mammalia; order Perissodactyla; family Equidae; genus Equus; species Equus caballus. The sequence continues at coordinate 52,661,276 of NC_091697.1, read as the reverse complement.
GAATATTTGGGTTGCTTCCACCTTTTGGCTATTCTGAGAATGCTGCTGTGAATATGGGTGTGCAAACATCTCTTCGAAACCCTGCTTTCAATTCTTTTGGATGTATAACCGGAAGTGGTATTGCTGGATCATGTGGTAATGTTATTTTTCACTTTTTGAGGAATAGCTGTACTGTTTTTCACAGCAGCTGTATCATTTTACATTCCCACCAGCAGTGCACAAGTGCTCCAATTTCTCTATATTCTCAGCAACACTTGTTACTTTCTGATAGTAGCCATCCTGACTGGTGTGAGGTGGTATCTCATTGTGCTTTTGATCTGCATTTCCCTAATGATTAGTGATGTTGAACATCTTTTCATGTGCTTATTGGCCATTTGTATATCTTCTTTGGAGAAATGTCTATTCAAGTCCTTTGCCTATTTTTTAATTGGTTTGTTTGTGTTTTTGTTGTTGAGTTTTAGGAGGTTTTTTTATACAATTTGGTTACTAGACCCTTATGAGATACATGATTTGCAAATAGTTTCTCCCATTCTATATACATGGACTTTTTACTCTATCAATTGTGTCCTTTGATACACAGAATTTAAAATCTTTGATATAGTTTCATTTGTCTATTTTCACTTGTGTTATCTGTGCTTTTGGTGTCATATCTAAGAATTCATTGTCAATTAATTTTTATTTTTAAGATTATGAGTGAAATTTCCTTTTTTTTTTTAAAAAAAAATGCCTTTTAAAAAATTTAATTATCTCCTTCTTATTGATTCGTGGGAGCTCTCTAAATATTAAGGAAATTAGTCTTTTGCCATATTAGATATAAATATTTTTTCTCATTTTGTTGTTTATTTTTTGACTTTGTTTTTGGCCTTTGTCCTTTTTCCAGAAAAGCCGTTATGAGACCTATATCCACCTCCTGGCTGTGAAAATCAAAGTGGGCTCAGATGACCTGGAACGAATTGAGGCCCGGCTGGCTACCCTGGAAGGGGATGACCCTTCTCTCCGGAAGACACACTCAAGCCCTGCCCTCAGCCAGGGCCATGGAACTGTGACTGGCAGCAAAGCCACGAAGGATACCACTGGGCCTGATACTTAGCTGGTGTAGATGGGCAGGCCCTGAGGCAGACAAATGCCCCCAGAGGGGTCAGTGAGCACAATTCCAGCCAGGGGCCACTTGGACCAGCTCCAGGCAGTTGATGGGCAGCCAGAAGGGTGCAGAGATCCCTGTAGGCCAAGGAGATGGAGATGCTATTCATGGCATTTGTCTTCTTGCATCCTGGGGCTTCTCTGGGCCTCAGACCCTCTCCGTAGCCCTCACATCCCTCTCCAGCATGGAGCCTCATTTTGCAGGCCAGCTGTGTGCATGCTCTAGATGCCATCTCACTGGAGAAGTAGGAAGAGTGGTTGGCTTCCTAAGCCCTCTTGTTCTCACACATTCCTCCCCTCATCTCCCTTGTTGCTGAGGGCAGGTCTTGACTCCAGGTCTCAGCTTGGACCCCCACCCTTTCTTCTCCTCCTTCCTCTGAGTTGACCAGCAGCAGGTCTGCAGACCACCAGCACCATCCTCTCCTCCCTCCACCCAGCAGCCTCTGGAACCACATCCCGTTCTCCTGCCTCACATCGCAATAATCCAGGACCTGGGCCTGCGCCCTCACTGCCAAGCTGTCTCCACTCACTTGTGCGTCCACCTCACCTTCCATCCATTAAGGCCACTATTGCTTTCTTTTATACGGACATAAATGTATATATATAAGAATTATATATAAACAAGGAACCTCTTTAAAGATGGTTTGGAACTGATATCAGTTAGAGGATGAAATAAGATGAAGGAAAAACCTATTTCAGAACTCCACCTGTTAGTGAGGAGGGCTGCTATCTGGCACCCTGACACACTGGGAGGGAAGGTGGAGATAGTGCTGACCTCCTCTCACCCCATTTCTTCTCTCTTCCGGCTGACCTGTGACTTACACTTCTCTTACAGTTGATGTTTTGGAATAAATAGTGCGTATGTGTGCCACTCCATCTGTTCCACAGGCATCCTGGGTGTGAGTGAGATGGGACCATGGCTCTGTTTATACATCGGTCTTTATGTTGGTGCTGCCAGGTCTCTGAACTCCAGGGGTGGCCTCTTGTACAGATCTACTGCTACAGGAATAAAAGACACTCTGCTTTGCAAATAGCCACTTGTCAACAAGCCCAAAGATGTTTGGTGGGGGAAGGTTATGGAAGCCATTAATTCTTGGTCTTGGGAAAAGGTGTAATGACAAGTTGCTGATTGTTTTTTAGGTTGATATTTCTTTCACTCTTCTAGTGACTCAGAAATGCTAGCTTAGGACACGTCTGGGAAGAACAGAGAAATTCACCATGTGATGATCACAGACTAGCATCCTTTCAACCCTATATTCCTCAGACTGATAATGGTGGGGGTGATGGCACCCTCAATGCAGCTATCATGAGCAAATCCTTTCTATTTTTAAAATAGATTACTGTAGTTTGGCCAGCAATTTGACCTCAGTGGTAACATATTTATTAATAAGATAAGCCAACCTTGCAACTAAGTACCCAATATTTACAAGCCCACTCATATTTGATGCAAGGGACGTGTCAGTCTGTGGAGAGATGTAGTAATTTAAATCCAGATTATTTAATTTGGATCAGCTGAAGTGTATTTTATAACCAAACCATCTGGCCCCTTCGTTTTGCTGAGGGGAAGTAAATGTTCATTTAAATGAAATTGAAAGAGCAATGTGGCAACATAAAACAGCTCCCTGTACTTCCTCCATGCTTTCTGAAAGGTCCTTTGATTTTGGGGGTCAGCTTCCCACCCTCCATCTCATGAGGGCCAGTGAGTGAAAGCAGAGGAGCAAGCGCCATCCCCTGCAGACAGATGTGCTTCCCTGAGCACTAGTTGTGCCTCCCATCAGTAAAAAAATTTTTAGTTCACTTTCTTAATTGTGTAATTATTTATTGTAAATTATATACATGTACTACTGTACTAAAATATTATGTACATTATAAAACATCCACAAAAATAGAAATTTAAAAAAGGTGAGATGAAAATAAATCTAAATCAAAGTTCTAAAATTTTTTTCCTGCATTCTAATGGACCATGATGTTCTCTTCACAACCTCTGCCCCTAAAATGCCCATTTTCCTGGACTGTCCAAATCCAGGGGCTGGAGGGCTGCACATGAGATGCAACAAGTGGTTTGCGCCACCTGGTGGTCCTGGGGAGTGGCCGCAGACTCATGGACTTCTGGGGGCTGACCCTTAATGACAGAGTCTCTTAAGCCTTCCATCATCTGATTCAATGAAGGTCAGCAGTGCTGCACATTGTGCTGGGTGCTGGGGATACTGTGGTGAGAAAAGGATTGAGCAGCTCCCTGTCCACATGGGGCTCACAGTCTAGTGGGGAGGGGGACAGGCAGTCACCATTACCATTTGGGACTCTGGGAGGGCTGGAGAGACAAGCCAAAAATGACCCAGCAGAGAGAAAAAGAAAGAATTGGAGGAGTGGGGAAGAAGACTCTGATTCAGGAAGCTGCCTGAATGTCCTAAGTGCTCCTGGGGAACAGAGTGGTAGTAGGGAAGTCTCATAAGAAGGCTATACATCTTCCTGACAGGCCATACTAAAGATGCCCCAAGGCAGACATTTGAGAAGCAGAGTGGAGGCGGGAGCTCTCTGACTACACCTGTGCCCAGGTCCCATTCACACCTGAAATGAATGAGTGGCTGATATGATGAGGAGAGTCAAGGAACTAAATTAGGTTCTGGCTTTAGACTCTCAGCAGGTATCTTAGAATTCAGAGCGGATAAGGAAAGTACCCAATGGGGTCATGTGAAGGTCAATGAGTTCACGAGAGTTTATTCAGAATTACTTGGGGTCACATACAGGTTGGTGGGTTCATCAGGGTCATAGCGGTGGTTTCTGACTGAAAGTTTAGAAGGTAAGAACTCAGGGCCCTCAGAAGGGTCAAATGAGGATACTAAGCTGGGTCATGAAAGTGTCAATGGGTTCACCAAGAGGTCATTCAGAATTACTTTGGTCACACAGAGGTCAGTGGGTTCACTGGAGTCATGGAGGTGGTTTCTAACTGAAAATTTAGAAGGTAACAACTCAGCGCCCTCAGAAAGGTCAAATGAGGACACTAAGTTGGGTCATGAAAAGGTCAATGGTTTCACCAAGAGGTCATTCAGAATTACCTGGGGTCGTGAAAAGGCCAGGGGGTTCATCAAGAGGTCATTCAGAAATAATTAGGGTCATATAGAGGTCAGAAGTCATATCAAGGAAGTCCTGGCTCAGAAAATTTTAAAGCTAATAGCTAACTCAGAGTCAGTAGAGGGTTCTGGATGAGATCATTAGATGGGGGCTGGGAGAGGTCAGTGATTTGCAGGTTTATGTCGCATTTAGTTCATTATTTTGCTTTGTTTCTTTGTAACAGGTACTTTTCCCCAGTGCCCCACAATGAATACAATTTTAGTTCTTTCTTTACTTTTCTCCATCACCTCCCTTTTAACTAATTTTTGCCATTCTTTATGTGATTCAAGTATGCAAGGCACAGGATATCATCATTACCACCATCAAATTAGTCAATAGGCATCTATCATGTGCCAGAAGCAATACTGGGTGCCTTACGCATGATCTCTGCAGCAACCTTCTGAGGTAGGTATTAGCATCACCATTTCACAGCCCAGGAAACTGCAGCCTAGAGAAGTCACACAGCTGGTGAGGGCCTGAGCTGGAATTTGAACTCAGGCCTGTTAATACCTAAGCCCTCTCATCCCTAAGCCTCACTGTCCCTCCCACCTGTAGGTCTCCCAACTGATGACACACATCTTGGGGGCATTCGTGCACATGCACACACACATCAACCACCTGAGCTGGCTGGGTAAAAGATTTCCTCACGTCTGACTGGAACCTAATGGTTCCTGGTGCTGGGCACTGGTTTAATAAGTTAATCAATGAAAAGCAAGGCTGCTTAACCCTGGACCTCCATCTGCCTTCTCCATGCCTAAAATCATGTATTCGGGGGACTGCGAGTTTAGACAGGTCCCGGCTCCGAGGGGGTATAAAGCTGGGAAAAGTGCAACACCCTGTGGGCTTACAAGCTGCAGCAGCTGTGGTCCTCCTGGCAGCTGAGGGTACCCATTATGCCACCTTGCATGTCCAGACTTTGCCTGTGACATGTCTGAGGCCCCAAGGGTCATCTTGCCTCAGCTGCCACAGTGCCAATCCCACAACCCTTGCCTCCTCACCCACCTAGGTCCGGAAACTGTTGCCTCAGTCCGGCCCCTGTAGCTCCAGGGCAGGAAGTGGGCCAGGGTTCTGAGGCTGAGCACGAAGCAGAGTAATTTGCGTCAGCCCCTTGGCCAGGTTCCCCAGCAGCCAGTGGGGAACACTTTGTGAATGTTCTTGGAAGAGAGAGGAGGGTTGGAGCCTGTCCTGGGAGCTGGAGCCAGGGAGATTGGAGGGAGGGTCTCTTCCTCACAGGGACTGCCCTGGCTCTCTCCAACCTCCACACTAACAGCCATCCATCTCCACCCCAGGTCCTCATCCTCTGTCTTCACTCCTCACCTGAAGGCTAGGCACACAGAGTCAAACATGAGTTATTTCTGATTTTATTTATAATATAAAAATGTTCAAGTGTCAACAGTCAGGTGTTTGGACATTTCAGGGCAGGGTTCCCATTTACTTGTTTGGGATTTTTTTCTTAAACAATTACCTTTTTGACAAATTAGCAGTGGACCCAGTTTTGGAGGGTGGGGAAGACAGGGCTGGAGAGGGAGTGGAAGTCATAGGTGAGTTGGGGGCTGGGAGTCCAGCTGTGAGAAGGAAATGGTGTTTACTTTATTGCTAAAAGGGGAATCAAATACACTGTCCAGTGGCTCTTCTCGGTCCCAGCGTGACCATGCATCCAATCTAAAGAATCTGAAATGCAAAGGACATGCAGGCGGAAAATAGAAAAGACGACCTGTAAACGAAGGTGCTGCAGAGGACGGAGGGGCGTCCTGGAGGCCATGGGGGAGGAGGAGCCGCGAACATTGGGGCCCTGGCAGAGCTGCCCCCTCCCTGGGGCCGGGACTGTCGGGAAGACCTCTTTCTCAGTGCCCCTCCCTTAGCAGCTGTGAGGAGCGGGGAGGCCCCCTCCCCATTCTGGTTGCTGTCGCTGGGCCTTAGTCTCCCCCTGGACGTTACCTGACCCCAACTCTAGCTCCAAGCCTAGGATCCCCGCCCTCTCCTCAGGGGGCCCAGGACTCAAGATCTTGCACGGGGACAAAGCTACTCCAGTCCTCCTTTCCTCCCCAGGGCCAATCCCTCACCCTGCCCCCCGTCCCCCGCCCCCCTCAGACCCCGGGAGCCTCTTCTTTCCCGGCTTCCTCTCACCCCGCCAGCTCAGGATCCTGCCCTCCCCTCACCCCCACCCCGCAACCCAGACTTCTCTCCAGGAGCTCCAGATTAGCGTACAGCAAAAGGCACCACAATATAGGTTTCTATTAAAGAGTCAAAAAATTGGCCCATCTCTCTTTTTTTTTTGTTGTTTCTTTTTTTTTCCCGAAGCTGTAAATCAGGATGTTACATATAAATAGTTTCCCTATAAAAACGTCTTTGCCGTTAGCTAATATTATAAGACAATTTTTGCTAAAATGAAAATAAAACATTTTGTTATACCTTTCCTTTTATAGAAAATAAAAATATTTTTATTTCTTTTTTCCCTCCTTTCTCTCTCCAGTCGGTGGTCTCTGTTCTCCCGAAAGACAGTGGGGCGGGCGGGCGAGAGGCGGGGCGCCGGGGCCCCTAGAGCGGCGCCGAGTCCTGCGTGGCCCGCGGGGGCGGCCCGCGGCTGTGTCTGCTGCTGGCCCGCGTGCTGTGGCTGTCCAGGGAGTAGTAAGTCCTGCTGTCGGCCGCCGGGCACAGCGGCGGCGAGTCCGAGCGCAGCGCGTCGTGCGCCGCGCGCAGGCCGAGGAAAGGCGTGCTCTCGGCCGCCAGCGCCCCGTCCGCGTCGTCCGCGTCGTCGTCGGAGGCCGAAGCCGAGCCCCCTCCTGAGCCGCTGCTCAGCGACAGCGAGTCCCGCGCCGCGCGTGCGCGCTGCGCCGCCAGCCCGTTGAGGCGCGAGCGGCGCCAGCGCCGGGGCCCCGCCGACGTCCTGCGGGACGCGCCGCGGGCGCGCGGCCGCGGCGGCGGCGGCGGGGGCGCGCACTCCTGCGTGGTCTCGTACTCGTCGTCCTCGGGGATGCGGAAGGGGCTGGCGGGCAGGCTGCCCAGGCTGCCGCCGAGCGCGCAGGCCCCGCGTCGCGGCCCCGGCCCCGCTGCGGGGTAGTAGTAGCTGTCGTAGCTGCGCTGCATGTCGGCGCTGGGCCCGCATCCAGGCCCGGGGCCGGGGGGCGTCGGGTGCCGCAGGAGCGGCTGCTGCTCCGCCAGGCGGTAGTTGATGGGCGCGGCGGGCGGCAGCGACACGGCGTGCGCCGAGTTAGGGGACGTGATCTCGAAAGTCGGCACCTGCGTGGCTAGCGAGTAGTGGAAGTCCACGGGAGAGAGGCGCGCGGGCGTGGTCAGGGCCGACACGTACCTGCGGAGAGAGGCAGAGGGGTGGGCGGGGGTCGGGGGTGGGGCGGAAGGGGCGGACCCCGACGGAAAGCAGTGGTCAGGCCTGTGATCCCGCTTGCAAGAACGACGGTGGTAATCCTCAGTGACCTTACGCATTTCCTTAACCTCTCTGAGTCTCAGTCTCCTTATCTGTTAAGCGGGGATAACCACGGTGCTCCTTCCATAGCGTTGCTGGGACGATTCCATAAATGTATCAGTGGGAAGTCATGGCCCAGTGCCTGCCTGATCCAGTAAGCCTCCATGAATAGGTCCTTCGCTGGGGGATGCTCACAGTCCCCGGTATTCCTGAATGGTTACTTTGGGTCAGGCTCAGGCTGGGGCATTTTATATGTATGATCACACCTAACACAGTAATTCAGTAAGACCCTTATGTTAGTCTCAGACTACATGTGAGGAAGCTGAGACTAAGAATATTTAAGTGACTTATTCAAGGTTCACACAGCCCGGAAATGGTAGAGCTGAGATTTGAGCTGAGGCCAGGCAAGAACCAGGACTTTCATACTCCCCAATTCCAGAAGCCACTGGTCCCTATTAAGCCACCCTTGTGACTTGGGCTCATTGTCCCTGCATGGACAATTCATCTCATGGCTGACAGCTTCAGTAGGGGAAATATTCCTTCTTATATTGAAGTTAAAAACTGCCTCAGAGAAGTGACTGCTCACACCTCAGGCATGGGTCCTCAGCACAGGGCTGACAGTTACCAAGACCCTATGGAAGTGTCTCTGCCAGGGACTAAAGACCACCAGTTCCTTCAGAAGTTTGCCTGTGCTACTGTCTCTCAGTATGGGTCCCAGGCACCGGTCTCTTTTCTTTCCACATCCCCCTTGCTAAGTCCATCAGCCTCTTGCCTGACCATTGTCCACCTCAAGACAGGGACTGACTACCCACCTCCATGCCTCTCTTCTAAACCATAGAGCTGGGCATCTTGTTGCTCTCTGCAGTCCCCATTACTTTCTTTCTGAACCACCTCACTCCCCTCTCTTCCCTCTCCCACATGCACGTCCATTAACCACCAAGTCATACCCATTCCCCCTCTCCTGGAACACACCTCTGCCCAGCTCTATCCCATCCTGGGCCTAGTTGTCCTCTCATCATTCTCCCACCCCAGGGTCTCTCCTCCTTCACTCCATGCAATTCCCAGAGCAATCTTTTAAAGTCACAGCTCTGCTTAAAGAGGCCCTTCTTGCTTACCCACCCAGGGCCCACCTCCTAAGCAGAAGCCTGGGGTCATCAGCCATCTAGCTGGTCCCAGACTGCCTGTTCAGGCCCAGCTCCATTCTCCTCACAGCCCACCCTGTTCCAGGCACCTCACTCACCAGCCAGGTTCGTAAGTGCCTCTGCTGGAATAGCTCAAGATGTTCCCCTTGCCTGGAATGCTTTCCCCATCTCTGTACCTCCCGACCATTAAGGAGTCCTATTGCTATTGACAACAAGAGCTACCCCTAGTGAGCACCAGCTCCATGCCAGGTAGGAGGCAAAGAGCTTTGTGCACATGATCTCTGGTGCCCTTCACAAGAACCATGCATGATAGGTATTGTCCTCTCTATCCTACAGCTGAGGAAACAGACACAGAGGTGGTCAACCTGCCCCAAATCACACAGGTGTTGAGGCTGGGCTTGGAAAGGAAAACCTAGCTGCTTCCCAGAGCCTGCAGTCAGACTGAGTTTCTCTGCCCTCGTGGAGTGTCCTGTGCTTAGCACTTTCTACAGGCAGCTGTAAGCTTCAGTGGTTTGTATCCACGGCTGGGAGCTCCTTGGAAGCAAGAACCAGGTGGACCATCTCTGGATCCCCAGGCCGGCCTGCCAGCACGGGCCCAGCCTGGAGTCGCCTGGAGTTCCTAGTATTGTGCACCTCCCTCTGCTCCCCTCCCAAAGATCCCACTTGCCAAAGGCCACTCATGGGCCAAGCAAAGTAGGGTGCTGGCCCCCTGTGACTCCTGGCTTGGAGTCAGGGAAGAAGGAGAGTTTCCTGGTTCCTGTATCCGTTGCTTGGGAACCCAATGGCATGTTGATCCATGGGGCCTTGATGCTGATACTGCTTGGGCCTGCGGTCATTCTTGGGTCATGCCCATCCTGCACTGGTCAGTCTCCTCGCAGACAACCTTCCCTCCTACCCTCCAATCTACTTAGTCTTACTGACTTTCTCTTCCTGCTGGAGCATGAGGCCTCTAGGTGACACCAGGGTAGGGCTACCATATGTTCTGGTTTGTCCAGGACAACCTTTGTTTGTTCCTGATTTTCCGGGACACTTATGATAACATCCCCTTCTACTCTGAAAAGAGTCCTAGTAGGACAATTAAATTAGAAGGTCACTCCATACCAGGATCCACTAGCCCAGCCATAGTCCAAGCCTGTCATTAACATGCTAATGACCCTGAGCAGATCATTTAACCTTTCGGGGACTTTGCCCATTTGAAAAATGGGGATGAGTGTCTCCGTGGTGCCCTAAGGGTTAACCCTGGATTGGTGGTGCCAGCTCTCTGGCCAAAGTGGGGCACAGGTTACAGGGTAGAAACTGACCTCTCGCTGTGTGGGGAATCACGCAGGGAGTCTATGGAGTCATGGTAAGGGGGCACGGCAGCCCTGCGCCGCTCCTCCAGGGTGTAGGCTGCCGCCCGCCGCGCCCGGGCCTCCACGCACGCTGGGCTGTTGCACTTGCTGGTGCCCACTGATGACAGCATGATGCCTGACTGGGAGTCAGAGGTCAGGCTCTCAGAACGTTCCAGGCTCCACGTGTGGCTCTCATGCCTGGGGAAGCCAGATGGGGGTGAAGTGAGGGGTCAGGAAGGGCCAGGGCAGCCCAGCAGGTATGGTCCGAGGCCGACCCCCTCCCTGGATCTTCATTCCATCTCAGGCTCCCTCTGGTCACTGCCTCCTTTTTTTTTTTTTTTTTTTAAGGAAGATTAGCCCCTGAGTTAACTACTGCCAATCCTCATCTTTTTGCTGAGGAAGACTGGCCCTGAGCTAACATCCATGCCCATCTTCCTCTGCTTTATACGTGGGATGCCTGCCACAGCATGGCTTTTGCCAAGCAGTGCCATGTGTGCACGTCAGATCCGAGCCAGCAAACCCAGGCTGCCGAGAAGGGGAACGTGCGAACTTAACCACTGTGCCACCAGGCCAGCCTCCGCTCACTGCCCTTCTCCACTCTGGGCTGCTGTGTAGTATCACAAATGCCCAACCCCAATGCGGGGAGGAGGAGGGCTGGGTCTTTCCTGTGGGTGCGTGAGCTGCAATGTGCGCAGGCCTCTTTCCTCCATGCAACCAACCTTCCCCTAGCCTCACCCCAGGGCCCCTGTTTGGGACCCTTCTACTCCCATGGTCCTTAGTCACCTATGCAGGAGCCCAGCCCCAGAGGCCAATACATGGGGACCCTGCCTATTCCATGCTGCTCCCCAGAGAAGAAGGGGGTCAGCCATGTTATTTTCTAGATTTACGAGCCCTTGTGCTATGTAGACAGTCCTCCCCACCGCTGGAGAGAAGAGCATCAAAGAGCTCTGGGTGTCTGAGTGAGTAGGCACTTTATGCCAGATAAAGTGGTGCTACCAAGGTCCAAACACAGCTAGATGTTAGGTGGGAGCACTGATGCCACTGTTCCTCTGGGGCTGGAAAAGGGAAGCCACTCCCCTGAGGATCTGGAGGAACGTTTGGTGGGGGGTTCTTGTTTGAGGCCCCCACCTCCATCCTCCCACTAGAGGGATCCTCAGTACAGAGCCCAGCCTGGCTGGGGAGTTTCTGTGTGTCCCCAGGCAGGTGTGTGAGCATGTACGCATGCTCTCTGTGGGTGTGCACACAGGAATCTGCAAGTCTGTGTGAGCCTTGGTGGTGCCCACCTGTGGCTGGAGGTGGGTGTGGCTGTGGAGCAGTGGTGAGAAGGAGAACAGGAGTGGCTCCCGGAGAAGGTGGTCTCAGTTTCCCTCCGGATGACATGGTCTGTGGCTGGTACGTTCTTGGAGATGTACTGGAACAGACAGAGAGGTGGGTGGGAGTTAGTCACAGGTGACCGAATCTGCCTTTCTTCCTGGTGGGGGTGGGGAAAATAAGGCACTAAGCTCCAGGTTGTGGAGGTGGTCCATGGGATAAGTGACTTGATGTCGGGGCAGGATGGCCCCAGCAAATCAAGCCCCCTTCCCTTCCTTAAGGAAGTGGGCAAAGCCAGGCCAGTCATCCTGGTGAGGCAAGGTTGGGCTAGCAGGCAAGGCAGAGCGTGGGATGTGCTGGCTGCTGCCCTGGCCCATCCTTTAGGGGGCACAGGAAACCTGGCAGTACAGCGAGGGCTCCAAGGGAGGCCCAGGGACACCACTCACATCTGCCATCTGGATCTCCTCAGGGTCCAGCCGGGGGTGGCTGGGCCCGTTGGCCAAGCTCCGGTTCTGGTGGGCTGGGCACATGTTCTGCCGGAGGTGATTGTGCATCTGCTTCCGCTGTTTTCTGCACAGGGGAAGGAGCGTTAGCCTGGCACGCCCCCGCGCACAGGAACTTCCCTGGCTGTCCCTCCAGGGGAACCAGTCTACCTCTGCCCTGGGTTGCCCTGGGTGTCTCCTGCTCCTCCTCTTCCCGGTGCTCAGGCCTCCCTCAGCCAGGAACCCTCCCATCGACCGCTACCCCATCACCACCACCTGAACTCAGCAGGACCTGAGCGAAGTGGTAATGAGCTTTGACTCTGCCGAGAGCAGAACTCCAGTGCTTCCCAGTCATGTAACCCTGGGCCAGCTACTTCAACTCTCCATGTTTCACTTTCCTGCCTACAAAGCAGGGTGATCATTTACCCACTCCAAAGACCATTGAGGACTGAGAGCAGATAAAATTTTCAAGCACAGTGCTGGCCCACTCACTCATTCATTTGGTATTTCTTGGGTTTTTACTCTGTGCCAGGGGCTATTCTGGAGCAGGGAGAAGACAGACACAATTCCTGCCCGTATGGAGCTTGCAGGCCAGTAAGGGATGCAGATGATAAACACATAAATAAACGAATAAGATACTTTCAGCAAAGTGCTACGAACGACATAACACAGGGGGCTGTGGTCAGGGCGTCAACGCCTGTGGGGTTACTTTACTTTGGCTCATAGTAAGTGCTCAGTACATTTGTTTTGTCATCAACAAGTCTAATCCTGTCACTCCCCTGTTTAAAACCCTTCATTGGCCCTCAGTGTCCTGTTTCTCTCCCTACCTTCTCTCCACCCCAGCTTGCTGCAACCTTGGAGGGCTTATTTCTGATCCTCCACGGTGCTCACCCTCTTTGGCCTCTGGGTCTTTGCACCTACTATTGTATCCAACTAGAACACATTCTCTGCCTCTTCACCTGCTAACTCCTGCTGATGAGGCCCAGCCTAAATGCTCCTCCTCAGGGAAACCCTTCCTGCCCTCTGGCCGAGGTTGGTACCCCTGAAATGTGTCCTGTGACACTGGATATCTTGCTTGGAGCACTGGACTTATGCCTGGTGCGTGGTCTGGTGTCAGCAGGCATTGAATGAAAGTTTGTTGAAGAAATGAGTAAATACAGTGGGGGTTAGAACAGGGGGCTTGCTTGTCCCCCAATTCTTGACCTCAATTTTCTGACTTGGGCCTACTCTCTTTCTCTGGACTCCCTGAGCCCAAACTCCCAAGGCTGGCAGGGCCTTAGATCCTATAGATAGGGGCAGCAGGAGTCAAGACCCAGGGGCTCAGGCCCCTAAATGGTGGCTATGCCCAGACCCTTGCATTCCAGATAAGAACAGGTGTGATGAACCTGTCATTTTTTCTGCACTACATCACTCTACAACCTTCATTGGCTCCCTATCATCTGCAGGATAAACCCAGGCTCCCTAGCTTGGCATTCAAGGCCCTGTGGTGTCATCTTGGTTCCAGCTGTCTTTTTAGACTGATGCCCCTTCTCTTCTTGACCCCAGCCCTTTCCTCCAACTAGTCTGGGCTGGTCCTGCCCCAGGAACACAGCTGACCCTCCTCTGCATTTGTCTTTTAGTATGCACTATTCTACTGGAACTCCCCAGACCCCTGTCTGCCCCTTTCATCTGCTTGCCTGGAGGTTCTGTCCCGACATTTCCTCTGCTCAGAGGTGGCCCATCCCCACTTTCCCTATGTTCTTGCCTAGACCACTCCCAAGGTAGGACCAGGCAGTGCCTTCCGAGGTGTCCTTTTTTGTCCTGGGAATGTAGCCTTCGTTTCTGTGCTTCCTTGTCCCCCAACACTACCCCAGTGCCTGCCTACTTGACAGGTCAGATGCTCCCTCAGTGTATCCTCTGAGGTACACAGTAGGATCATTTCCATGTTACAGATGAGGACTCAGAGAGGTTCATCAATTTGCTCAGGGTCACAAGGGAAATGGCAGAGATTCGAACCCAGATCTGTCTTCTTCCAGTGCCTGTGCTCATGACCATTCTTGTGCAGTCCTCTGGGGCCCGTCTCCCTCACCCTCTGCTCTTGCTTCCTGGCCCAGCACTTTGGCCCCACACCAGCTACAGAGGTCTCTAAAGGGGCAGTTGGGGCCTTTGGGGGGTGGCTAGGCCAGGCACAGTGGGGTGGGGAGTAGAGGCTGTCCCCATAAAGGCAGTCTTGGAGGCCCATCCCTGCTTGGCCTGCTGCCGGCCTGAGTGCCTGACACTCACTTGGTCTTGCAGTAGGCGACCACGCAGACGATGCCCACGACCAGCAAAGCCACGCAGATACCGGTGATAGTCAGGACCCTCTTCTGGTACAGCTCCTCGGCTTCTGCAGAGGCAGATGGTGTGAGGGGCAGGGAAGGAGGCAGACCCTTGGGGACAGTGGAGCAGAGACCCTCCCCCATGCCCCCAAAGCCTCGGGCTCCCTCCAGCTTAGGTGCTACCCAGCTGCTTTCCATCCCTTCCCTCCACAGCCAGTCCCCTCCCTCCTGGATTGCCTTCTGCTCCCCTGATCTCCACCCACCCATGGATCTGGTCACAAGTGACTACCCTTGAGTTTACCTTCCCAAACCCCACACCTGCCCGGAGCACATGGGTGGAAAATGCACAGGGCTGGGGGTCTGGGGGGCTGGGATGGAGGTGAAATTCCCAAGGTCATAGGGGAGGGCAACCAAGCTTGGCCAGCAACCCTGCCCTGCCCCACTATGGCCTGGCAGCTGCAAAGAGCCTTGATGGACTGGGGGGAGCTGTTCAGGGCAGTGAACATGTAGACCCTGGGCAAAGGCCTGGCTTGCCACTTCAGCTTCCCTAAGAAGGTGGAGAGTGGCTTGTTCTGGGCTAGCAACAGGACATGAGACTCAGACGCTGGACTTAGGAGGGATGCCAGGGCCAGGAGCAGGGACAGAGCAGACCAGGCCCAGGGAGGGGCGTGGGGAGAAAGGCCTTTGTCTATCCCTACAGCCTGGTCAGGGTCGTGGCCATGGCCCGCTCCAGCCCTCCCTGTCTCTGCTTGTGAGAAATCCATGAGTGGCAGCACAGCCCCCTAGCATCTAGGACAATCCTTATGCTCAAGGAGCAGCCCCCACCCTTTTGGAGGAGCTCAAAAAGACCTGACTATCCCCTCTACCTCCCACTTTGTGGTAGGGCAACGCCTACCCTTCTAGAACAGAGAAAACCAGGAGGAAGAAAAGGAAAAAGGTGACAGCACCAGCCATGGTCAAGGCCTATATCCTAGACACCCCACCCCTGCGCCCACCCACACTTGCTGGCTGGCCCCTCCACATGGTTCCCCTCCCGCCAGCGCAGGGATAAGTGGAGGCTGGATCCCAACGCCTTGGCAGAGCCCTGGGAAATCTCCCTAAGCCCTTGGGCTTGCAGCATCTCCTGTGGCCGAGTTATACCCACCAGCAAACACCCAGGGGTACAAACCCTCCAGACTCACATACCTTTAGGACTATGCCTATCTGATATACAGACAGACCTTTCACAAAGATACACTCACACACATGTCCAGAGAAGCATGCACACGTGCGTGCACACACATGCACGCTTACACACACATACGCAATGTCCACCTATACACAATCATGAGGAGTCTTGAACAGCCCTCCACCCCAGACCCCCATCTCTGGGCTCTGTGATCCGCATCCTGCCTCCAGTTCTCATCCCCGTCCACCCCTCAGTCCTCTCCAGTCAGGCATCTGTCTGCATCACTCCTCTGAGACCACTGTGGCAATGGTCACCAACAACCTCCTGCTGCCAAGTCCTGTGGTCATGTGCTTCCCTCTCAGCTGACCCCACGGCCCCTAGATGGTTGTTCTCTGTCCCTCTGCCATTGGCTGATCTCTGTCTCACGTGCTGCTTCATCCTCTTCTATGTGGGCTGCGAGGCAGAAGGGCCCAGAGCTCTCAGGCTTTTTTCTATTCTCCACCTGCCCTCTCTCCCTTCATGATCTCACCCAGATTCAGACTTTAAATACCATCGGTAAGTAGCTGACTTTCAATTTTATGTCTCCTGTCCTGACTTCTCCCTGAGCTCCAGTCCCATATCCAAGAGCCATGGCCAAATAGAAGCACCGATTCCCCGCCCTCTTTCCAAACCTGCTCCCTGCTCTTCTCATCTCTTCAGTGGCAGCACCACCTTTCCTGTTGCTCAGGCCCCAAAGCTTGGAATCAACCCTGATTGCTCCCTTTCTTCCCATCTACTCTGATACCTGACCCATTGGCAAGTCTTTCAGCTCTACCTCCCAAGCAGATCCTGGATCTGATCCTTTCTTACCATTTCCACTGCTTCCAGTTTAGTTCAAGATGATGCTGTCTCTCACCTGGATGGCTGGCCACCCTCCCCACCCTGTCTGCTGACCCAGTCTATTCTCTGTCCAAAAGCCACAGTAATTTCCAACCATAAAGCAGATCATTTTACTCCACTGCTTAAAAACTCACAATGGCTTCCCCCTGCAATTTGAGTACCACCCAAAGCCTTACCACAGCCTATGAGGCCCTTTTAGATCTCATCCGTGGTCCTCTTCCCCATGTCCACTGTGCTCCCAAGTCGCTGCAGTCTTTCCATCCATCGATCAAGGCAAGCCCACTGCAACTACACCACCTCTAACTCACTGTGGCCCCTGCCTCAAACACTCTCTCCCAGTTGTTTGCAAGGCTGGCTACTTTTCATCAGGTTTTAGCCCAATGTCACCTCACTGAAGAAGCCTTCCCTGGGAACTTAGCTAAAGTAGCTCCCAGCCCAGCTAGGCACTGTCCCATACCTTCATGTGTCTCCCCTATAGCACTCACCACCACCCAACTGCTTTCCGGTTTGTTTGTTGTCTGTCTCACCCTGTGAATTTGGGCACCAGGAGGGCAAGGACTCTGTGTGCCAGAGTCTGGCAAATTCGGAGGTTCAGTAGATATTTTTTGAGTTGGTGAGTGAGTGAACATACAGACCACCATTAAAGAAAGACACATATTCATATACATTCACACTCGCCTTCACGCCCTCACAGTCCCACCTGCACAACGCTCAACCCTCGGCACAAAGATATTCCACTGCCCCTGTGCGCTTGCAGCCTGCACGGAGAGCCCTGACCAGGTGGAAATGTTTTCACCCCCATGACAGCATGCACACACGCATACCTACAGGGTCACCCCGAACACCCTCCACAATCACACAGACACTGCACAGAATCAAACCCCCTCCTCCCCACGCTGTCACAGCCAGCAGATGGACAGACACACTCTTATGTGCTGACTTTTAGCTCTATCTTTTACTGTGAACAGCTGAAAGGGGCTGGGTAGCGGGGGAACTAGGGCCTTTAAACCTGCCATGAGAACAGCCTTTTGTAACTGCAGGCTCCACAGTTATGAAAAGGTCTGACCCCATGGAGGCTTCAATGCCTCTGAGCCCCTGCATCTCTCCTGCTGGAATACGTCTGGAGACCTGAGGCCAGGGTGGAGTGTCCCTGCACAAAGCCAGAGAGCTGGACAGATCAACCCCTCAACGTCCCCTCCTGCCCAAGGCGTCGGCCAGGGGCCAGAGGGCAGAGCGAGAGGGAGGTAAGCTTCTGAGCTGGGGGGCAGGAGGGCAGGCACCAAAGGCCAGCCCACATCAGACCCTTGCTGGTCTTGCCCATAGACGAACACATGTGCCATCATGGGGACAGATCACGGAGAGAGTGACAGCCTCAAGCAGATGGCAAAGCCTGGCAGACAGACACAGGGCAGGGGGCAGAGACAAATAGGCGTTTGTAGCCAGCCAGCCTGATGCAGAATGAAAAGCAATGGAAATGGAAATGGGAAAAGGAAAGAGGATTAGAGTCAAATTGAAAGGGATGCATCTCTGCACAACTCTCCGAACCAGGAGGACACCGGCTCTCCCAGGGGCCTGTCTCTTATCTGGCCTGCCCACTGGGCTTCACACAGCTCAGGAGGCCTCTCCCCTCTGAGGCCTCCTAGGGATGGGCCCCAGGCAAGGGGGCGCTACTGTACACTGGGGGCACACTCCGAACACTAGCGTACCCTGCTGTTCACGAGCTTCTCTTATTTCCCCCAAAGCAACATAGTTTATGATAAGACATCTGGATGGGGCCAGGGGAGATTTTTGGAATCATCCCTTTTCCATTTTTTGGAAAGGAAACCAAGCATCCAGCACACATGGTGTCAGAGGCTGTGGAGAGGGGCTGTGTGGATGGTGCAGACTGATACATAGAGGCTCCGTACCCTTTAGTTCAAATCCAAGGTGCTCTGGCAGTGCAGAAGAGAGGAGGGTCAGAGAGGGGAAGGGATGGAGGGAGAGATACAGATAGAGACAGATGGGGGAGGGGAGGCGGGAGAGAGAGAGAGAAACGTTGGTCAGGACTCTTCAGACACCAGCAGCCAGCCTGTGAGGTGAAAGCAGGTTAGTGGTGTCCCCTCCCGGCCTTCTGAGCCCCTTCCCTGGCACCCAGTCCCCAAAAGCCCCTGAGAGGGGTGGAGAGAGGAAATGTTAGGATCAGCAGGCAGGGCAGGTTCTTTAGAGATGAGCTGTGGGGTTAGTACCTGGTGGGGAGGCAGAGGCGCAAGAGTCAGTTGGCAAATGTCCCCAGGGAGGAAAGGTGAGTGGGGGCGGGGGTTGGAGGAGTCCCCTTTCTCCCTCTCCCAGCTCCAGGGCCAGGCCTTCAGCACTCTCAAGCCCCACCTGGAGACAGCTTGCCCAGCCCCAAGCTCATTCATGGGGCCCTTTTTTTCTGATCAGAATGAGGGCACGGGCTACCCAGACTGGCCCCTTGTCCCTGTCCCCCTGGCGCCCCTACAGGCCTAGCTGGCTTGCCCATCCACCAGAAGCCTGGGCATGGAGATGCAGAGTTTATGGGGAGCAGGAGTAGGGAGGAGAGGAGGCTCCAGGTGGCAGGTCACTACTCCACTTGACACCTCCAACACCCAAGAGGCCTACAGGGGCTAGGCCTCAGGGTCCAAGACTAATTTCACTACTTAGAGAAGCAAGCTGCAAGTCAGAGAAAGAGGCGAGTGGGTTCACTTGTGGAACACCTGTGCCCCTTACATGGTGGACCAAGTGAAGTGGGATCATGTGGTAAATGTATGATTTCAGGGCCCTGCGAGGTGGACACCCATGCCATCAAAGGGTTAGATGAAAGGGCCCTGCCCAAGGGTCATTCTGTCACAGACCTGCTCTGTGAGCCCGAGTGCACCCAGCCTATCTGGCTCTCAGTCTCGTCTCTGTGAATTGGGGATGGGGCCTGGCCATGGCATCTCTGGGAGGTCTGTACCTGGCCGTGCTTCAGAATCATCTAGATCAATGGAATCAGGCTCTGGGGTGGGAGTCCAGAAATTTCAGCAGTGCTTTTGAAAAGCTCACCTACCATTCTAATGTAGCAGCTGGCACCTGTCGGCAGGCCTGGAGTCTCAGTTTTGTCCCTAATTTGCTGTGTGGATGTGTGCACGTCATAATCTCTGTATCCTCATCTGTGAAAAGTGCCTGTACACAGTGAGAGGACGATGGGAGCAGGCCGGGACAGCATGAGGCTCAGTGCATGTGCAAGGGCCCTGGGCTGGCCAGCTCAGATTTGCCCACTCCAAGGCCTTCCCACATACACAGGAAGCTTGCCTAGATCCAGGGGGAGGTGAAATTGTGTTCTGATGTTCTCATCTCCTGCAGAGGTAAGAGAACATGGGGGATATCGCAGGAAGTCCTGTGCATTATCCATCCCTGGATCTCTCTTCTGCTTCCTGATAGGGATTCCGGAGGGTTCTGCAGGACAGTAGGGCGGCTTCGGACCAGGGACCAAGATGGCTCTGACTGAAACAGCCTTGAGGAAGATCCTGGGGCTCTGACCCCCAGTTCCATGCAGAGACCACACCCCCGAAGCATAAACTCAGCCCTTCCAAACACAAGCCCTCTGTGCATTCCTGTTAAACATGGGGATGGGAGTGATCTTGAACGTGGTTTCTCTGCAGTCTTATTCTCACTGCTTGGAGGCAGGAGTCACCAAAGGCACAATGAGGTCACTCCTCTCCCAGGGCCTCCCACGGCTGGCCAGCTGGGCTAAGTGAACAGTACAAAGTTGACAAACTCAAAGGGTCCTTGGGGCAACTCTCACTGAGTTAATCCTGTGGCCCCAGGGACCCTCCAGGTAGCTCGAGAGAGCTCACATCATTTGGTTATCCAGCCATGCTCCTCTGAGAGAGAAAAGCCCAGCTTGACCATAGCACCCGTGCACTAAGAGGACTGTGGTTCACAGAGCTAGTCTGGGCCTCGCTTTTGATTATTGTTGTATTAGGTGAGGCAGCTGGGGCCCAGTGGTGCTAGGACACTTACCCAAGGTCACACAGCAAATTAGAAGGCAGAAGGGAGACTGGAGGCCAGGTCTCCAGGCTCTTGGGGCTAAGTCAGGCCATGGTTATTCTTGCCCGTTAAATCTCTGGGCAGGCCTGACTGGCTATTGCTGAGAACAGTGACCATCTGGAGAAGTGAGCAGGGCTCCCAAAGCCATTTAAAAATTTTATTCTGCATCATTCCTCTCACAATCAAGTAGCTTCTGGGGCTCCTGTCTGGCCTGCCCTTTGAGTCAAAGGCCAGTACTGTTTTGGGTGGAC
The DNA here is from genome assembly GCF_041296265.1 of Equus caballus. Lineage (NCBI taxonomy): Eukaryota > Metazoa > Chordata > Mammalia > Perissodactyla > Equidae > Equus > Equus caballus. Next base: position 52,640,711 of record NC_091697.1, on the reverse strand, counting down.
TGGTGGTGGCTGGCAGGACTGGTGATGTCACTGTGGGCTTGACCTTGCTTCCCTCTCCCTGGGGGTGAATTCTGAGGGGCCTGTAGCTATGTCTGCCCCAGCAAAGAAAACAGTCTCCCACTCATCGTGTTCACTGGCTGCCACTCAGCCAGGATGGAGCGGCATCACTGAATCACAGACAGGTCCTATTGGGCAGAAATTTGCATATTGACCAGTAACCATGGCAACCTGATGCTGGACTCCCAACAGGGTGAGGCTTACCAGACAATATGCAAAGTCTTCATCCTGGACATGTCCTGTGATACACAGGGGTCTGGACAAGGAGGCCATGAGGTGGGCCCCAGAGCACATGCTTCTGTGTTTGTGCAAGTGTGTGCAGGTGTGAGCAAATGTGTGCGTCTTTGCACATGTGTATGTGCTTGTGTGTTTGTGTGTATGTCTGCAGGTGTGTGTGCTCTTTTACAGGGGGGTATATAGATGCACAAGTTTTGACTCTTGGGAAGTAGAGGGGCGGTCAGTGGAAGGAGAAGCCTCAAAGTGCTATTGTGGCCACAGGCTCTGTTTCTGTGAGTTCTGCTTAAAGATAACCTGGTCCAGAGGCTGTCTGGGCAGAGGGGCAAGACCAGACACTTTGCTCAGGATGTGCCAGGAGTCAGCCTCCAGGGGACTGATGCTGGCCCTCCTGTCCCCACCCTCATTCCAGCTGTAGCTGAGAGAGGTGCCACTCTGCATTGCAACAACAGTGGCAGGCTCTCTGCTAAGCCCTTCATATGAACCACTTCATTTCATCCGCACAGCAGCCCCGCAGGCATAAATGTTATCCCCCTTTTACAGATGAGAAAACAAACTCAGCGAGGTTACATGAGGCCCCAGAATTAGCACAGCAGTTGGCATTTTTATTTAGGTCTATCTGAATCCAAAGCTTGAACATTGAAGCTAGCATTTTTTCACTACCTTTTCAATAATTATCTGATGGAGCAGTGCAAGAAGTGCTCTGGGCCAAGTGCTTGAAGATTATAAATCCTTCACCAACAGCAATGATCCTGATAACACTAGGCAGGAAGGCCTGGGGCTGGATTTCCAGGCTCTTTTCTGGGTTCCTGGGGCCGTGCTGACCCTCCCAGCAGATCTCAGCTGAAAGCTGAAGCAGCCCAGCTGGCAGAGAAGCTTGGACAGTGGCCGAGTTCCGAAGGCTCTGCTGCTTTGCTCTGATCAGCATGGGCCGGGACTCCCTGTCCAGAACAGTCCCATAAGCCAGGGAGGCTCTGGGCCTTTCTCCCCTGGTCCTCAGCCTCGGCCTGGCTGCTCTACTCTCTTCTAAGGCCCCTCCTGACCTACGGTCATCAGTGCGGCTGGATCTGACTCTGCGATTCTTCCGGAGCCTGGGCTCTGGAGAATTCTCTTGGGCCACATGCCCTGCCCTCAGGATCTGTTCTTATCCCCACAGTCTTCCTCCCTGGCCTCCAAGTGAAGGGGCTGGGGGAGAGCGCTGCCTCCCACACTCTGTTAGGATAGTTGACCAGCTGGGCCGACCAGCCCCCACCTCCCTGGGGTCTCTACTTTCCTTTCCAAGTCTTGGCTTCCAGGCTGGGGGTGGGGGTGGGGTGGGAGGTGAGAGTGGGGGTGGGGTGGGAGGTGAGAGTAGGGGTGGGAGTGGTGGCAATTTCTAGGATTTGTGCTGTGGCCTGAGTTGGACTGGGAAGGCTCATTTCTCCACCCTGAGACCCAAACCCCCAAACCCCTTTTCTCCAAGGGCTACCTACATGGTCCCCTGGGTCCCACCCTTGGCCTCTCCTGGAGTTCCGCCTCTTCATGCCCACGCACCATCACTCTGGTTCCTAACTCCTCATGGGACCCAGCTGTCCTCCCTGGAGAGAAGGAGGTCGGGGGTGGGCCGAGCAGAGGCCTAGTGTGCTCTGGAGGATGGGCGACAGGATCCCGCCTTGCAGGCCAACAGACTACTGGGCCCCAGACGGAGTCAGTGGCCTTCCTATGGCTTTTTGTTTTGCTCCACCTCCACCTGGTGGCACTTAAAGGAACTGCTCCCAGCCCAAATAAACACTCCACTATTATGGCCTCATCCTTTGGCCGCAGGGCTCACATTTTTTTTCAGCAAATTGTGCAAATCAGAAAGCTCCAACCTCAGAAGTGGAAGAAAGGAAGGGAATGAAGTCCTGGATGGGGACTCAGCCGAGAGAGGGCCTGGAGAGAGTCACCAATCATCCCGGATTCCTCATTCCCTCTATCTTTTAGCATCTGAGGCCACCCCCCTCGAACCTCCCAATCCTGTAGCCACATAAAGGTCTCCAGTCTCTGGCCTGTATGGAAACCACTGTCCTGGGGCCTGTTCTCCCTCAGTCCCCCTTCCCCACTTTTCCCTATCACCCAAAACCAAACCAAAACAAACTCTGGCCAGACCCGAAGGCAGGCTTTCCGAGAACTTGTTTCTTTCTCAAACACACCAGCACACACTTGCACACACTCACTGCCCGGCCCCACTGGCAGCCTGACATCCTCAAATAGGGCTTCAGAGGCAGGAGAGTGCTCTGCAAATGGTTCTTGCCATTCTGGCCGGGCTGCCTGACCCCAGGAGGGGTGAAGAGGCCCGAGCGTGGCTCAGGCCAGCTGCAGAGAGAATTCAGCATGCCTGAGCCCAGGCAGCACAGTGACGTTTGAGGCAGGGGTGGCAGGGGGTGTATCGGTCTCCTCCGCACAGGCTTCTGGTGAGCACTGAGGACTGAGAGGAGCCCAGGACACGCCCACGTCCCCACCTAGTCTCTCTAAGCAAGGCCCCATCCCTCCCGCAGGGGGAGACTGCCAGTCACCAGGGAAGAAAAGAAATAGAAGAAAGAGACATACTGGAGAAGTTGACCATTGCGAACTGCTGACACCTGTCCCCGGTGTATCCCACAGGACACCTACCAAAAGAAAGAAAACCAGAAAGAGAGAGCCAGGATAGCAAGACGCAGGCATCGCCACACCCCGGCACGGGCTCCTGCCAATGCCAGCTGGGCTCCTGGCCACCGTTACCATTTGTACTGGCCTTGCCACTAGCCCCTTACCTGCAGCCCTGAACTTTAAACCCAAGGATTAGGCCAAAAATGAAAAACAAAGCAAAACAAAACAAAACAAAAGAACTAACAAACCAAAATACAAAAAAGAAAAGAGAAACAAAACAAAACAGCCAAAGATCAAAACAACCAACACCCCTGGCCCTACGCCCTACATCGGGGGGACTGCACCCGGAAGCTTTCTAAGGAGCGGGGACTGGTGTTTGTATCTTCAAACATACTTTGCTTAGGATCTGGCATGTACAATCGCAAAGGCAGTTTCTCCAAACATCTCTGTCCGAAGAATCCGTTTGGACATCTGGAGAAGGAAAAGGGGAAAAATCACAGAACAAACTGGCATCATCCACGAGGCTCAGGTTAGAAATCAAAGTGCACAGTGATGAGTGAGAAACCCGAGTCGGGCGCTGGGGCACACTCGTCCTGAAGGGGCTGCAGTCAGGGCCGGGGGAGGGCTCGGAATCTCCCTCAAAATCTCTCTAACAGATGTGGCTCCGGGGTGGTGGGGGCAGGTGGGGGGTGGGGAGGAGAATGATTTGGGGAAGTGGGTGGGGGAATTGGGGACTTATCGCCTAATTGTCCTAATGGTTGTGGAGACTGCCCCTCTAATCTGCCTGAGGCCCCATGAAGCCCGAACTGTAGCCCCTTGGTGCCAGGCAGGGTGCAGGGAGCCTTCTAGAACCCCAAGTTCTAGGAAGCCTCTCCTTCTGGGCCTCACCAAAGGATTCTCTCTAGGGCCTTGGGCAGGTTTTGTCATCCATGAAACAGCCCCCAGGAAGCTCAAAGGAGAACTCTGGAATGCTGTTCCCAGACTGTGTGCCCACGACAAAAGGGACCTTGGAGAGTCTCATCTGTTCTCTCAAAGGGGGTTCTGTGGCCAAATAAATTTAGGAAATCCATTCCCAGGCTTCCTTGTAGAGTTGCAGTGCATGCTGGCATAGGAAAGGCTGTGAAAAGTTTTGTAGGCAGGAAGAGCTGAACTTTCTATTATGTCCCAAATTTATTTGACCATGGAAGTTGTTTTCTGAGGAACCCTTGTGAATATGGTTTGGGGAAGGCTGCCCTAGAGCAATATACATAGGAAAAGCTTAGTGGGGAACAGGTGAGGCTGGAGGAGCCAGAATCACCAGCATTCCAAAGCTGGTCTGCCAAGGTCAGGTGCGGGGCATCTGGCCTCAGGTAGCAAGAACCCCAACAGGGGCTGGAACAGGCTCCCTGGGGACCCTGCAGCCTTTTCCATATCAGGGCCTACTGGCTGCCTGGGACACCTGCTCTTTCCCCGTGACCTGCTCCTCTATCACTGCTTGGCTCTGGTGGGAGCACATTCTCCCACGTTGCCTCCTCTATAGCTGCAAAGCACCGCCCCCTCCCATCTCCCTGACCTTGTCCTTATCCCCAAGGTACACTTCCTTCTGTTCTCTGGCTGCCACTCTCTCCTCAAGTGAGCCCCTCACTTGTGGATTTCTGGGAGACATGCCCAGCCCTGCACTCTATTCTGAACCCTGGCAGAACCAGATACCTAAGGGAAGCTTATGGACAGGGCTAGACTGACCCTTCCACTCCGCTACTGAAGGATGCGTCTATGCTGCCTCTGCCTGTTTTTCCTTTGGAAATTAGGTAAGCCCATCACCAGAGTCCCCTGAATAAAGGCCACTGTTCACCATTAATCAGTAGACTTCCTCAGAGGTGACTGTACTCTGCCTCTGAGCATTCTAATGCATTCCAACCATCAGCAGCTGCTTGAGCAGATAGGGCGTAGTGGCCAGTGGCTGTGATAGAGACACTCACGAAAACCCTGTGGCCCCCAATCTAGCCTGGAGGATTGGGAGTGGCTGGTGAGCAGACAGCTGGAATTTCTCTGGGTCTTGATGGCCTCTCTCTCAAGGGAGGCGGGAGGCTGGTCCTTGCGGTGGTGGCAGTGTGTGCAGGTATGCCTGGCCAGTGGGTGGTGGTGGAGGGCTGGGAAGTGTGTCTGGAGAAGGTGGGGGGGCTGTAAATGAAGGTGATTCACGCTCATCCTGTTGAACAGGGTGGCTCGGAGGAGGAGGCTACCACCTTGTCAATGCATCCTTCTCTGATCCCTAGCCTTCATCCCCACTCGTCCCAGCCCAGGAAAATGGAGGTAGTGGCTAAGACTTCCCAACCAGCTTCAGTCAGGCTCAGCTCTTCTTCCTCAGCTCTCGGAAACTAATGTCCTCTTGGGATGGGGACTAGAGGGGGAGAAGTGAATTTACGAGAAGCAACACTTTTAGGGGTGAAGGATAAAGACCCAGGAAGTTGCCAAAATGACTCTTGGAATCCGCAGAGGAATAAGAAAGAGATTTGACTGTGTCCAATGTCTGAGATTAGCCCGGCTCTTGGAGACAGGGAAAACTTGTGTGTGTGTGTGTGTGTGTGTGTGTGTGTGTGTGTGTAAGAGAGAGAATGGGGGAGTACAGGGGCAGGAGGGGACAAAGAGGAGACTGATTTCCACTGCTGACAGTTAGGGATACTGTCCCATGGCTCTTGGAGACGGATAATAACTAAGCAGATCCCTGCAACCCTAATCCCACAGCCAGCCTGCACTACCCTGACAGTATCCTCATATCTTTTATGGCCACTGAGCTGCACAACTCCAGGTGGCGCTTTAGACATGGATTACAACATGAACACGTCCCCTGGAGTTGTGCAGTATGGTCCTAACCTTCCTGCTCTGAGAAAGTATGGTCCCCACTGGCTGAACAAAAGAAAAGGCAGTGGGGGATGAGCACAGCATGGGGGTGGGAAGACTGATACCCCATGCTGTTCTTGGGGTGCTGGCTCCTTCCAGGGGGCTCCTGGATGCTCCTGGTCTTTCCTTAGCCTTGCTTGTTGAGGATGAGCCACGTCCAGAAGGCTGGGGCTTCCCTAGAGAAGGCTCTGTGGGTGGGCCTCCTGCCTCTCTACCCTGCACCCAGGACCAGGAAATAGGGTACAGGCTGTCAACCAGGAGTGGGTCTGAACTCAGTGTGGGTGGCTGGCTGGTAGTGGGTGGGTTCCCACTCAAATAGGGATTGACCCTCTGAGTTTCAGGGGCACAGGGGACAGATTAGAAGGAGGGGCAGGTAATAGCCTTCCCAGTCCTTCCCCCTAAGTCATCAGCTGTGACTAGTGGAAGGTCTGTGCCCAGGGCTGGAGAAGAGCAGGGGTGAGAGAGGGGCAGAGAGGAGAGCCCTTGGGCTGCATCTGGGGTGACAAAGAGGTTGGGACTCTGCCTCCCTGTTTTCCCACCCAACCTCATGGGCCTCAGTTTCTCCTTTTGGTAGCCTGGGGATAATGCCATGTGTGCTGCCCTCACCCAGGAGAGGGGGAGGATGAAGGATGAGGTGTGCCCCGGGCACTGGAGGGAGTGAAGAGTCTCTGGCCTCATGAGGGTGGGGGTGGAGGTGTGGAGAGGATGAGCAGGCAGATGGGTATGGGATGGGGGAATCACCTGAACATGGGTGGGGTGGGGGGAGCAGAAGGGATGGGGGGATGAGCTGATGGGAAAGGGAGGCATGCCACTGGTATGTGCACAGGGCTAGAAAGAGAGTCTTGTTCTGTCATCATCCCCTGAACCAGTCCCCGAGAGTCACGCACCAACCGTGCTCTACAAAAACACTGAGAGAAGAGGAGAAAGCAGCAGGAGGAAGTGCGGAGGCCCCCGTCTGGCCCAGACAGGAGACGGTCACCTCGATTTGGACCCCCGTTTTCAAATCCCCCTAAATTTTCATTTTTAAAACAAAATTCAGTATCAGTGACACTGTTTCTTTTGGCTCTGAATTCCAGAAAAACAGGAGGGACGGAGTGTGCCTACTTTCCACCACTCCCTGCAGGGCTCTGAACCAATACACAACAAGTGTCAGAAAACCAGGAAGGAAAACTGATTTTTATAGAAACTGGAATGAAACTGATCAGTCTAGTTTCATTATCCAAGCTAAGCGGAAATGCAAAAAAATCAAAATAAAAAGTAAACAAACAGCACAAATGGTAAGACGTGAGTTCCGTTTCCTAAGTTCTTTCCTTTTTATTCCATTCAGGTGTCATCAGGAACTCCATAAGGCCTGCCCCCCTTCCCACCCGGCTCACCCGCCCCCAGAATGGCCTCAGGGTTCTGCCCTGCCCCCCTCCCCCCTGCCCTTCTCCAGCACAGCTCTGAGGACCTGCCCTCCTGACCGCAATCCCCGCCAGGGACGCCCCTCTCCCCTGAGGGCTCAGGGAGTCAGGGAAGGTGGTTCCAGGAGCCCTCGCTGGGGCTGACCCAGGGTGGGTTGAGATGGGGAGGTGGGGGTTCTGGGTACCAAGTTCAAGTTCTAAGTAGTGAATCCATTTGCCCTGGTGGAGGAGGGGAAATAGGACACCATCTTCACGATGGTTCAGGCTCCTGCCCTCTGCTCCTCTCAGATTTAGCTGGGTGGGACCCAGAGGGTCCTAGGGGTACAGCCTTGCTGGCAGGACCCTCTGGGAGCCCATATAGCTCATCACTCCCCTGCCACACTACACTCCAGCACTGGAGCCCTGAGCCCCATGGCCCTCCTCAGCCCTGGCACCTGCCCTGGGTGGCTGAAACCCTCCCTGCCTGGAGCTGGGGCTGATTTCAGTGACAATGCTGGATCCCTTCAAGGTTCTGGGGTCCAAGGGGCTAGGGAGGAGGAGAGGCCTGGCATGTGTGTGTTGTGGGGGGGACAAGAAGAGGGTAGTGCAGGGCTGGGCTGTCTCTGTGAGGGATTCCAGAACCATTATGAGTTTCTATAGATCTATTCCAAAGAGCTCAGAGCATTTGCAAGGCTAGAATGTTCCTCAGGGTCTGTAGCACTAATGTGGCTGCCTCCTAGAGGCAGAAGGCAGGAAAGGATGAGGGGCTGAGTCCAGGCTGAGAACTTCCCTGGGGCCTGCTGTTGTTGCTGGGACTGTCCTTCAAGATTCAGGATGGGGGAAGCCAGGAAGGGGATGGCAGCATGTGGAGGGTGGGGCTGGGGAGGAAGCCAGCAAAGGAGGCCAGCTGGGGCACGAGGCACAGATCTGCCTGGCAGTTCAGGCCCAACGAGCCCAGCGGAGAGTGTGCAGGAGGCATCATGGCCCCTCATCATCACATGGTGAAGGGGGGAGGGTGTCTTTGAAAGTCCCAGCCAAGGCTGTAATCAGAAGGGAGAGCAGGAGAGCTGAGAAGTGCTGAATCTGACCTTGTCTGTGGGGAGGGCAAACACATCTCTCTGAATCTCCATCAATACTCTAATACCTTGGCCCAGATGCCATGGGAATGGGGCAGCTTTGGCACCTTGCCAGCCCCCAGGCTTGGGCTGCTTTGAAAACACAAAGTTGTCAACTAGGCCCCCCTCCCACTTCTCCTCGGGATCCAGCCAGAACCTATGCTACCCTCACCAAGCTCCCCCCACTCCCTCGTCCATCCACCGGAGAATCTGTCAGTGGGCACTGTGGGCCCAGCTGCCCACAAGATCTGGCTGGCCCTGAACAAGCCCTCCCTGATTACTAGGGTCCCACCTGCCCTGTTTGCTAAGGGGAGAGGGTGGTTCTAAGCTCCTGGGAGTTCCTGCTGGGGCAGCCGGGCCTGGCTGGAGAGCAGGCTTGGGCCTTGGGGGAGGCAGAGATGCCCCAACTTGAGCTTCTACTCAACCCTGACCTCCCCCATTGGGCCACACCCAGAGCAGCATCCTTGCTGGTGCCCCTTCACCCCATAGGGAGGGGCTAGGGGCTGAAGTGGCACAGGCAGCAGCCAGGGCATATCTGGACGCTGGGGTCTTGCCGGGCAGGAAGAGCAGCCAGGTCTTGAGGCGAGTACTGGGGGCAGAGCCCTCTTCTCCCCTCAAGGCTATAAGAGCAGCCCTCAGCTACCAAAGGCTTTGGGACCTGTGTGCTGCCTGACCTGCCAGGCTCCTCACTGATGGGGGACACACACCCTGGCCCCTCTCTGGGAAATGTTCATCAGAACAGTTTGGAGAGTTGCTGAGAGATGGGGAGGGGAAGAGAGAGAGAGAGGGAGAAAGAGAGAGAGAGAAACAGAGAGAGCGCACCCAGTGCCCAGTGCCTGGGCATAGACTGGCATTCCCATCTCCCTAAAAGGTGCTGGTGAAGGGTGGACATCAGGAGATGGGGTGGGTAGGGGCCTTGGAAACTGAGATTGCAGAAGCCCTGAGCCCTTCAGAGCTTACATCTCCCTATGTTCCAGAAAAGAGCTAGGAAGTGGTACGAACCTCCTTGTCTACACCCCTTGGGGACCCCCTGTCAGTGGCTTGAAGCCCAATTTTCCTGGAGCCCTCCACTTCTGCCCCAGCCTCTCTCACCCTACTCTTGCCCCCACGCCCGCCCCCACTGGCCACTTACTTGCAGGAGAGTTGGTTGATGCCCTCGATGTAGTAGCAGACGCCTCCATTGACACAATAGGACTTGGCTGTCTCGTTGCACTTCCGGGCATGCCCCGACCAGGAGGACAGAGTGGTGCTCACTGGAGGTATGAGAGACATGTGCCAGTGACCCACTGAGACCTCCTCTGGGCCCCAGGAATCACCTCCTTCATGGCCCTTCTTGGCCCATCTCAAAGCTGGAAGATCAGAGACTGCAGAAATGGCTGGGGAGGGAAGCTCTGCTGGTCCCTGCCAGTCACCAACACGGCAAAGGGGAGGCCACTGTGAGCTCTGACCATCTGCCCGGCACCATGCAGCACCCACGCTCTGGGCAAACCTCCAAAGGCCAGGAAGATTTCCTTTTTTTGGAGGAGGTGAGAGGCTCGCAGAAACTGCTCCCTCTCCTGGAATAAGGGTCCCCTCGGCCCCTTCCTGCCTGCCTTTCTGGGGGCTTCACTGCAGGTGGATGAGATGCCACTTTTTTATGTGGGGAACAAAGTTACGGGGTGCAGGGAGGAGCCAGCTTCATCATCTGCACTGCTCAGGCTCTCACGATGGCCGAGGGGGTGGCTGAAAGGGAGCTGAGCTTTGAGAGGAATGGCACCTTTTGGACACTGTCATTTTCTAAGATCTAGGGAGATGTGGGGAGAACCCTAGCTTCCATCTCTTTCCCCGTTGTCCTAGGGAGGGACAAGCCTCTCAGGAATGCGACTAAGCCCACTATGTCCGTCTCTATAAGCATCCAGCGTCTCCATTATGTCCACCCTTGCCAGGCAGCCCCCTCTTCCCACCACCTCCCAACACCAGCTGCAGTCACTGGAGGAAGCCTCCAGGCCTTGGACAGCCCAGGCTACAAATCCTGGGCTTCAGGTTGCTGGGGAGGAGACGGGCTGGGGACGGCTATGATGTGAAAATTAGGTGAGAGCAAGACATGGCTTTAAGGCTGCTCACCCAGACTGCACATCTGATTGATCAGATTCATTTGATAAATGAAAATAGCTAAAGCCCTCCTCCCCAGGGGATGGCATCCAGAAAGCTGGTTTCAGATGAGAATTCTTGCCCCAAATGTCAGTTTTTACCTGTAAGCTAACTTCCTAGGCCGGTATCCTGACTGGGCAGTCAGAAATGGGTTCTGTGCCTCCCTCAGCCTGTGGGACATAGGGGCCTCTCACCCCCATCCAGCAGTGGCCTCCTGACTGAGGTGGCCCATCCTACCTTGGCTGGTCCTGTCTCCTCAGCGGTATTGAGTCTCTAGCACCCCCCGCAGTAATAGGGCGTGAGAGGAGGAGGAAGAGGGCAGGCACTTGGCGCCCTCAGTGTTTAGACATGTGGGGAGACAGATGGAGCGCGGGGACTGGGAGTGTATACACAGCTCTGCCTCTGTATATGTCTGAGAAGCTTGCTGATAAAACCCAGCGGGCAGGGCCAGCTCCCACCTTCCGCTCCACATTATGCCTGCTGCTGGTCTGGCATCCTTGAGCCCCATCCCTGCTGAGGTCTCCCATCTATGCTCAACCCCACACCCAACTGGGACCCACATGCTGGCTGGGAGAGGAGGCCTCTCGCTGGTCTCCGATCCACTTCTGGGTCAGTGAGACCCACAGAATTAAGAAAGGGACAGAGAAGAGAAATAGCTGAGGTGACCACACCTGCGAGTTGTAAAATTCCACTGCTGGGAGGACCCTAGAGGTTGTCCTGCCCTTCAGTTACATTGTCAAGGAGGAGTGAGGAAAGGAAGCAGTGAAGTGCCTGTCCAGTGTCACATGTGTGTTGTGACAAGGTCTCAGGGCTCCTTCTGCCTGGTTGAGCATTCTGGCCAGCCACCTGGTCCCTCGTAGAAGAACACGTTAACACCAAGGATTGACATAAGAAGATGAATGCAAACATGATGGGGACCACAGGACTTGGTCCTCTCATGGGCCTTGGCTAAGCCAGAGAAATCTTGGCTTGGACCTGCCAGGCCCAGTTTGGCTCCCACTGCAGTCACAAGTGGCAGAGCCTGCCCATTGCTGTGCTGAGTGAGCAGCGGATAGCAGCGAGGATGGTGGCAGGGACCACGGCTGCAGACTTGGGCCTGTCCACAAGCATGTCTGTGCTCACTGAGGCCTTGGGAGGCAGTGGATGGCTTCTGAGGGAAGATGGGGCCCCAGCTGGGATGCACTGGCTTGGGCTGCCAGAACCATGTCATCATGGGGACGAGGCTGGGGCCCTAGAAAGGCAAAAAAGGAGGGCAATGAGGGAGCCAGTCACGGGGGTAGGATGCTGGGGGAGGAAGTGACCTCAGGTCCTTCCATCTCAGAAAGAAGTACCTCGAGGCCGCCCCTCTGTGATGGCTGGGCCTTCCCAAGTCACTGCAGACCAACTCTGCTGGTGGTGAAGGCCCATGCCAGGAAGATTTCCACACTGAAGATGTGCATTCATACTGTTCCAGCACACGTGGGCTCCCAAGGCAACACTCTACACTCCCTTGTCAGTGTAACCGTATTCACGGTGTTCTCCCATGTGGGGAAGTGAAGATGACATGTGGACTCCAAATTGGAGAGTCTGGTTGCTCCCTTGACACCTCCACTGGGATGACTCCAAGCCACCCCAAACTCAGCTCCTAATCATCTGCTCCAGCCACCTGCTTCTCAAGTCTTGCCCATCTCAGTGACTGAATGGCACAAACCAAAGGCTGAGAGGCATCTTTGATTTCTCGTCCTCCTTTGTTCCCCCCAGCCTTCCATCACTGAGGGCTGCCTTTCTCTTTCCTCATGAGGCTCCATCCATGTCTCATTACCACCTCCCTAGCCCAGGCTGCCATGCTCTCTTTCTTGGATGGCCACAGTAGCCTCCTCACTGGTCTTTCTGCCTTCACTCTTGCCTTCATCTCCAACTTTTTTGCTTTGCAGCTGCCAAAGTGATCTTTAAAACATGTAAATTGATCGATCACTTGCATTATCAACACCCTCCAATGGCTTCCACTTGCACTCAGACTAAAGTCCCCTGACTCTTCCCCATGTCTAACCCGGGCCTCACCACCTCTCCCGCTTCATGTCCTGTCCCTCTCTTGCAGTATATTGAGACTACACCAGCTTAGTCCAGCTCCTCTAACAAGTCAGGTGACCTCCTGTCCAGGACTTTGACAATATCAGTGTCTCAGGGAGGCTGTTCAGGCTCCTCTCATACTCTTTCTCTTAGCTTCGTATACTTCATGTACTCGTAGTACTTATTCTAACATAATTAAACAACTAGTTGTACAATTAGCCCCTCCACTCGAATGTAAGGTCCATTTGGGCAGGGGCCATGTCTATCTCATTGACCCCTGAACTCCAATGTCTAGCATACTGCTTGACATACAATAGGTGCTTAGCAAATATTTATAAATATTTGAAATGAGCAAATGAACATCTGATTCTTTTTACTACAATCCCAGGGGCTGGGCGGGTCTCCTTGGCTGGTGATGAGATCTTTTCTGTACATTAAAGCATTATCTCCTATTAAATGTAAATATTCCTGGGACGTCATTAGAGAAATGAAAATCAAAACCACAGTGAAATACTACTTCACATCCACGAGGACAGCTATAATCAAAAAGATGGATAATAACAAGTGGTGGTGAAGATGTGGAGAAATTGGAACCCTCATACATTGCTGGAGGGAATGTAAAATGGTGCAGCCACTTTGGAACACAGTCTGGTAGTTTCTTTAAAAATTAAACAAAGAGTTACTATATGACCCAGTAATTCCACTCCTACACAGATACCCAAGAGAACTGAAAATATATGTCCACACAAACGCTTGTATATGAATGTTCATATCAGCATTATTTATAATAGTCAAAAAGTGGGAACAACCTGAATGACCCAACAAACCAAAGTGATGAACGGATAAACAAAATGTGGTATAGCCATACAAAGGAATATTATTCAGCCACAAAAAGGAATGAAATACTGATACATGCTACAACGTGGATGAACTTTAAAAATATACATTTAGTGAAAGAAGCCAGTCATGAAAGGCCACAGACTGTATGATTCTATTTATATGAAATGTCTAGAATAGGTAAATCCATAGAGGCAGAAATCAGATTAGTGGTTGCCAGGGGCTGGGGGGAGGGAGAAATGGGGAGTTATTGCTGATGGTTACGGAGTTTCTTTTCAAGGTAATGAAAAAGTTTTGGAATTAGTGGTGATGTTTTTACAACTTTGTGAATATTCTAAAAACTGCTGAATTGTATATTTTAAAAAGGGTGAATTTCATGGTATGTCTTAAATTATAACTCAAAAAATTTGATTTTAAAAAATGCCTGGGAGGGGTAATCCCAGTAAGCTGTTATCAGCCATTAGAGTCTAGGTGTGAGTGAGTTTATCAGGGCCCTGAGAGTGAGAATGGGCCAGGAGGGGCCCTGGTGCTAAAGAGATGCTCTCTTTGCTGCCAGCTACAGCCACGGCTTTTCCCCCTTGCTTATGGAGAAAACCTCTGTTTATTTTTCAAGGCCCAGATCAAGTGTCTCTTCATCCATCAAGGCACACCTCCCACCCGCCTGGCATGCCCCCTTTCCCCTTGGCAGAGTTGTGCATCCTTCCTCTTCAGTTGTTAGAACAGGCAGATGCTCTGAGTTCAGCTTTTAGCTTCTGCTGTTTGAGAGACTTCGTTGGGAGCCAAGGCTGTGACTCCTCAGAACTCAGAACAGGGTCTTGCTGAATAAGGCCTTGCTGAACGCGTGAGAGAGAGTGCATGTGTGTGTATGTGCCTGTGTGCATGTGTATCTGACTAAACAGCTGGGCTTTTTAGGTCCCAGGTAAGGGACTGGCCCTCCAGGGCCTCCAGAAGCCCTCTCCAGGGCCTCCACGATCCTGTGACTCCCCTGGTCAAACCTGCCTGCCCTCTGGGGCAAAGCCAGGCCCAGCTCAACATCCTGGGACTGGTACAGCCACCCTGGGACATTCCCAAGCTCTCTTTCACTTGGGGATGTGGCAGCTGGTTTCTCTAACTCAGAAGCGGGTTGGACCAAGCTAACTGTTATGTTAAAAGCATTAAAACCTTCTGGCCAACTCCTCCTCCTCCGGCCAACTCTGGAAAGCGGTCTTCTGTGACCTGATAAAGCTGTGACTGCAAGAAGGGTCTGCTGTGATTTGAGGCAGGAGTATTGGGCTCCACGGGAACAGAGCTACAGTAGGCAGCCAAGAGCCACAGTGCTGCCCCTTGAGGAGCCACTGTTCCTTGCCAGCCCTCCCATGCCCTCTTCTGGCTGCCCCACCCCTGTAACTCTGGCTTCCCTGGGGCGGGGACAGGCCAAGTCAACCCACCTTGGGATGAGTCAGAGGGGGGCAGGCACAGCTGCCCACTACCTGCCCTTCACTCCCTCCCCAGGGTGTGGCTGCTGTAGGTCTTCTGGGTTCCATGGGTAAACAAGGAGCCTGGGCATCTCTGCCTGGGAAAATGGCCCCTGTGGGACCTCCTGGTCCCTTGCAGTGGCCCTGCTTACCTCCCCACATCAAGGGTAAGCTCTTGCCTGCCATGGACTGAAAAGGGCATCTGAAGAGGTGTGTATTGTCTGTGTGAGTGGTGGTGGTGGTGGCTGGGTGCACAGGATGTCAGCCTCAGGCTCTAACTCAGAATCCCAGAATTTTAGGGGGAAGGGGTTAAGAGATCATCTAGCTCAGCCTCTAGGGGAAACAGACTAGAGAGGTGGAGTAACTCACCCAGCGTTGCACAACAGAGCTGGGATGAGACCAAAGTTCTGGACTCTTTCCACCACCCTCTCCTGCTGCTCTCCTGCCAGGCTGGAGGGACAAGAGGCGAGGAGACCTGTGGGAAGCCCCCAGGGCCCAGCTCAAAGCTCCATTGTCTGGTTCCCTAACTGGTCAGAACATGGTTCTGCTGAGGGCTGACAGGAGCCCATGTGTGGGGTGTGGCTGCAGCTCATCTGAGGGGTCTCATAACTGCCCCCAGCCTCAGGCCCCAAGTCTTATGCAGGATAGAGGGCACGACTGTGGTTTCTGCATGGCGGCCCTTCCCTCTTCTTCTGCTAATAGCACCCCTCGAGGGAGGGTCCCCATGTAGTTCTGGCAGGGCCATCACTCACAGTCTTCCGCCTCTCAATAACCCCCATGCACACACACAGACCTGGCAAGGATGGCACCCCATCCCCCTGAGCACAGTAACTGAGCCAAGCGGGGCACATGGCCTAAGCAGGGTCAATCAGAATCCATCCTCATGATTGTATGAATAGACACAGAGACATGGGTCATGGGCTGGGATGATGGAAACCTGGAGTTGTCTGAGGCCATGGCCTCCCTTTCCCAATCCATTCCCCAAACATGAGAGAAGCCCACTTGATAGTAGGAGAGAATGAGGCCAACACATACTGGGAGAGTGTTCTGACCCATACTCTGATTTCTTGGACTGTCTCATGTCTAGGGCCGGCTCTACCTTTGGACTTCTCAGTTTCATAAACAAACAAATAGATTCCTTAAGGTAGTCTTAAGTTGGGTTTTTGTCAGTTCTAACCAGAAAGTCTTGAATAATAAAACAGGAAACCTCAAATCCAAAGTGGATCTCAGAATGTCTGCCCACTATGGCTGGAGACAGCAGGTGCCAGCCCCTTGGCATGGTCCAGTTTCAGGTTGGGAGGAGTAGGGGGGCCCAGGTACCCCCACTACAACCATGCCCAGGCTGGGGATGAGGGAGTCAGTAAAGGCCTGGGAGCAGGTTATAAGTCCTTTTATTTACCAAGTGCCTACCAAGAACCAGGCACTATGCAAGGCCCTGAGGCCACAGTGGTAAACAGGCTAGATATAGCCCCATGGAGCTCATGGTCTCAGTGTTTGCCAACTACTTTTACATTGGATAGCTCTATCATTAATTAGCTGTTTGACTTTGGGCAGAATATTTAACCTCTCCGAACTTCAGTCTCATAATTTATAAACTACACCATAGGCTTGAGTAAGGGCTCAAGAGATAATGTGCAGCCTGGCACAGAGTATGCTCTCAGTAAATACTGGCTATTATTGTAACTGCTGGGGACAAGGCATCATCCCTGTTCTTCCCACTTCTGGGCTCACCATTGCACTGGGGCGGTCATACCCGCAGAGAAAGCTCAGCAACAGTATAAGAGTTGAAGAATGATCTCACGGAATTCAAGAGATACACAAAACCATGGTTGGCCAACAAGTGGTCCAGGAGTGGGGCCCGAGCAGGGAGTGATACTGCAGTGGGTAGAAGGGAGGAAAGAAGCCTGGGCCAGATTGGTGAGAGCTGGGCTGTGGGACAAAGTCCTTGTTCTGTGGCTCCATGGGTGGGGGCATGACAGGATAAATGAATCTTAATAGATCCTTACTCTGGTTCAGGTGAGTAGGGATGAAACCTGGGCCAGGGTTGCCCCTGAGGTGGAGTTGGAATAGAAGAGACAGGTGTGAGAAAGATCCAGAAAGAAGACTGATCAGGACTTAGAAACTCCAGACCTATTAGATACAGTGGCAAGGGAGATGGAGGAGCCTGAGAGCCTGGGAGAACAGGAGGATCCGTCACAATACAGGACAGACAGGGTCTGAGCCAGGTTTTCCTCTGAGGGTCCTAGGGCAGCGAATGTTCCAAGTTCTTACACAGCACTGGGCTTAGGGAGACTGGAAGGCCGTCTGGTGGAAATATGGGTGGGCAAAGACACACACAGGATTAGACTCTGAGAGGGGCTGGACTAGAAGTGAACCCCAATAACCAGGTAGCCAAATGGTGTGCTCAGTCTGTGGGTGTCAGGAGGAAGAAACAGACTCGTGGGGTCTGGAGTACTTGGGCTAGAGTGGAGGGGGTGCAGCCTGAGGATAGGCAGCTTCAGCAGCTTCCCAGTCAAGGGAAGCAACCAGGCCCCAACAGGACAGGCCAGCAGGAAGGGGGTTGCCAGGCTGAAGCTAGAGCCGCCACTGTCGAGAGGGGAAGCTAAGGTGCCGGGAGCTCCTGACTTTGCAAGTCTTCAAGGGAGACCTGTGTGGAGGGGCCTGCCATCCCTGAACAGAGGCTGCTCCCAGGGGCCCAAGGCACCCAAGCCTCCCACCCATGGTCCTGCGGAGACGGCTGCCTGCAGTTGGGTACCCAGCAAAGCAACAGGCAACAGGTAGTCGGCTCGCACATGCCCCAGGCCTGCCTCTCCCTGGAGCCCCGCTCCTGGCAGCCCAGCCTCCCATAATTGTCTTCTAAAAATATCCTTCCCCAACCCCCACCTCTTGATTTCAAAATATTTAGTTTTCAGGGTATTTCAAATAAGAGCTGGCGGCTCTTCCAGGCCCAGATAACAAAGCTAAACATTTATACTTCGACTGCATTTCTCTGAATCGGCCCAGATCTCGGGGCTTGATATGGCAGCAGCAGAAGGGAGGGGAGTCAAGTGCAAGATGGATCATGTGCGGGCCTCTTGAGGGCTGGGGGGCAACTGGCCCGACCCATTGAACCCCTCTAGGACCCCTCCCTTCATTTGAGGGACCACCTACCGCTGTTGACGTGGAGCCGGCCCCGGACTGTGTCCTTCCCCAGGATGTTCTCCGCCTCGCAGACATATTCCCCAGCATCCTCCACCTTCACCTTGTTGAACTGTAGTCGTGAGTTCTTTCTGGTTAGGGAGGGGACAAGCGGGGGAGAGGCGTGAGCCAGGGCTTAGGCTGGCTGTGGCTTCCCAGCGGTCACCCGGCGGTCACCTCTCCTGGCAGAGCTACAATGGCTGTGCAGGGTGGATGGGAAGTAGATTCTCTCCGACCAGCCATTTCTGGGGTCCAGGTGGAATTCTGAGTCTCTGGAGTTGGAGGGAGACCTGGGCACTCAGCAGAACACAGGGCGGGGCTAGTGGCTACACACACGTTCTAATCTATGAATCCCCACATTCACTTTTCCATGGCTGGACCTTCTTTGTAACCATTTGTCTGGGGAAGGAAAGTATGGCCCCTTAGGAAGTTACATGGCTACCTCCTTCCTCTTGTTTCAATGCCACTGTCCCATTCCCAGTGTCCCCCACCCCCCAACAGAGAAGCCACTGGCTCACCAGCTACCTCAGCCTTCTCTTAGAAGTGGCAGCCTGTCACTCTAGATATGCAAGGCCTATTCCCAGGTACCTGGGAAAGCCTATGTTCTAACAGGTTCCCATGCCAACTGTGCCCAGCCTCCCAGTCCCAACCTCTTCCCTGCCTTCATGTCAGCCCTGACACTAGGGGCACTCTGTGGCCTCTCCAAGAGATTCTCCATCATTCACTCATTCATTCAACAAATGTTTACTGAGAGCCTTCTGTGTGCTGGGAGCCTGAACACCTCAGGGAACAAAAAGATCCTAACCCTTGTGGCCTGACTCGGCCCTCACGACTAATCCATAGGTGGACAGGGAAGTAGAGACGGGAAAACTGAGTCCTAGAAAGGCTTCTGGACTTGTCCAAGGGCACCTGGTGAGGCAAAGGCAGAGGTGGACGGGGAGCTGAAGTTGATGAGGACATGGGCCCCTCAGCAGCTCAGAGACTATCTCCTGGAGCCTGACGCTGGGGCTAGGCCCCTCCATGGAGGCCTTCGCACCCAATCTCTGCCTGCCGAGAGCTGTGGGGCCAGGCCTGGGCAGGGACTCCAGCGCTATGTGTGACTTCAGGGCACCTGGCCCTCATTCTCCTCTTCCTTCTGAAGACCCTGCCAAACCTCTCCTTCCTTTCCGGAGTTTCCCTGTACCTTCCCCGGGGTGCCTGGGCTCTGCAGGGTCTATTCACACTTCCCAAGCCTCGCTCTGCCCCAGTGCTCTCCAGGGGCTGTCTGAGCTCTGGATAAAGCCTGGGACCCCAACCTGGGCCCCGGGGGGAAACAAGAAGTAGAATGA
Source organism: Equus caballus (assembly GCF_041296265.1). Classification (NCBI taxonomy): domain Eukaryota; kingdom Metazoa; phylum Chordata; class Mammalia; order Perissodactyla; family Equidae; genus Equus; species Equus caballus. The sequence continues at coordinate 52,621,461 of NC_091697.1, read as the reverse complement.
AAATTTCTTTACCTGATATAACCTCCTCCTCTTTTTAATACCCAATTAAAACACCAGATTGCCAGAATGGTGGAACAGGAGGTAGGGCTGCCACTGCCCTGAGCCCAGGGATGTGAAACAGCCATAAAGCTGATGGGGGAAGGAGGACAGGGGAGGTGAGTGGAGAGGCTGGGTCAGGGATCGAGGAGATGGCAAACCGACCCACATCCCTACCAGGGCTGTGCTTTGGGGACCTGTCTCCTGGGCTCCACTTCTGTCTCTAGGGGTAGGCCTCTTCCCAGACAGCCTCACTCCAAGATACCCCAAGCAAGGGTCCATAAGGTTGTCTTGACAATAGGTCCTGTTGCTGTGGTAATGTCCTCATCAATTTACAGTGATAGCTTCCTGAATCCCCCCCTACCCTTCCCGAGTCAAGCTGGTCTCTGTCTCCTCGGCTTGGTGCCTGCCTACAACGCTCTTCTGTCAATTCAAGTTTGTTCCCTTCATTAAACAGAGCCCTTGGAGGCTCCTCTGGCTAAGACAGCCTCTCCTTCCTGGCTTGAGCCTAATTAGATGCCACAAAACCCGGCTGCCCCAGGACCAAGCTTCTCTCCCTTCCCGGTCACCAGCTCTTCCCTGACACTAGCTGAGCAAAGTAAAGGGGTCACCTGAAGGTTGCAGGGTCAAGGTACAGGGGACAGAGAGACAGAACCTACTTGTCACCCACAGCTAAATTCAAAGGGGCTTCCCTTACATGACATCATATGTAGCAAGACAGGCAGAGCTAGGCTCACACGATATATGAAGGGATAGAAGCTAGAACTGGAAGGAAGGGCTTCCCACATGAAGGTAGGGCAGACTTATGGAAAGGAGACCCAGAGCTCGGGGAGAGCCCTTCGCCTTTGAGGAACCAGAAAGAAGCAAAGGAACAGAAACACTGATCCCTAGGTATGCTGGTTGTGGGCATCTGGTTTGCCAGCTGTGTGATGATCTGGACAGTTCCAGGGAGGTGGGCCCCAGACTTGCATAGGAGGCACTGGGGTCCTATGGGTCTCTCAGGCCCTAAAGGAGCGGGAGCCGCTACATTCTCTTCTCCTCTCTCCTAGCGCCAGTCAGAAGCCCCAAGGACTCAGGACTCTCTTCCGCCTTCCTGGCAGGCTTGGTGCCCCCTTGCCACGCTGACCCAGGCCTGCCCCTGCAGTGGTGGCCCCTCCCCTCCTTCCTCAGCCAGTTTTCTGCTGGCAGGGACAGGATCTGGGAGGCCACATCCTCCACCCGTCCGCACACTTTCCTCAGTGTCTACCTCCCGTTGCCTGCCTGAGGGGCCTGTCCCAGCCTGCCCCTCATAAATAAGGGAACATGTGGTTCTCAGTGGAGGGCCCCATGCCCAGGGCTCGGTAGGGGTAGTTTTCTCCTGATACACGAAGGCTTGGGGGAGCATCCGCCGGGGAGTGGGTCTCTGCATGCCAAGCGTGATGTCAAGACAGAGTGTGGCCTGGACAGACAGAGTGCTAGGGGGGCCAGAGAGCACGCTGAAGCATGGGCAGAAGAAAAGAGAAGAATCTGCCAGAAAGGAGATTTGTGCCCCTACCCCTGGCCCCAATGGCAGGTGAAGCATGTGTGTGGAGGTGGTGGTCCTCTCTGTGTCACAACAAGGGAATCAGAAGTTCACAGGGAATCAAAAGTTCCCTATCATGGTCCACTTCCCCACCCCATCAACTCACTGCTGGGAGCCCAGGGGCAGGATGGGTGGAGCAAGGAAGTTTCAGAAATGCAGCAGATGGGACAGGACCCTGACAGGAAGGGGGCAGGGGGCATACTTCAGGCTCTTAGGGGTCCCCACTACCCAGGAGGAGAAGATCTGCCAGGCCCTGTTTCTGGACTAGGTGACTCACTTGTCAGATGAAACTGAGCTGTGACCAGGAAAGTAACTTGCTCAAAGCCTTGGTCAACCCAAAGGGCGACCTGCTCAGTCCTAGTGTCATTCTCCACGCAGGAGAGGAGAGCTAGTCCTGCGGGATTCTCATCAATTCAACCCTGAATGTGGATCTCTTCTGCCAGGCCATACAGGAGAGAAGGGTGTGTATGGGGTGGGGAGGGCAGACTTTGAGGCTCTCTCATGCTAAAAGGAGAGACAGCCCCTCAACAATGCAATGAAACCGTGTCTAAGGCATCATGAGAGGGGGACAACATGAGCTACCTGGAGGGCTCAGGAAGGTGTCCCAGAGGACATGACATTTAAGCTGGGTCTCGGAGAATGTTTCCAGGGATGGGGGTAGGAGGTCAAGGGTGGGGGAGGGAGCTGCCAAGCAATAGCCTGGACCCAAGTCCACAGTCATGAAAAGAAAGACCAGGGATTGTGAGCACCCAGGTTTTGGGGAAGAGTGGGGCAGTGGTTTATAGGCCAGGAGAGGAGAGTCAGAAGGGTCCCAAGGGGGCTGTATCTGGCATACAGCAGGCTCTCAAGATCTGCCAAGTAAACGAATGAATGACTGGATATGTACCCATGGTAGAAAGATGTGTCCCCATCAGAGTCACGGGAGTCAGTGACTCTGTAGCTCTCTAGAACTGTAAGCAAAACTGGGTGGATAAGGCATGCCTTTTCTGAAGAAAGGGTCCAGGCCTTTAGCAGCTTCTATACTAGAAGCTAGACTAGAAACTCCATGAAGGTAAGGATCGTGTCTGTTCCATTCACTGGCGTATCTCCAGCCTCTGGCAGAGCGCCTGACACACAGTTGATGCTCAACATATCTTGTTAGATACAGAAATGAATTCACAAATGGGCCTGTGGCCCAGAAAAGGTGGGGATGGCCAAGAGCGGGAGAGTGGAAGAAAAGAGGATAGAAGCAGGGAGAGCAGATAAGAAACGTGCAGGGCAGGGAGAAAGGTGCCTCCTTCTGGAGACGTGGTGTCCAACTGGAGAGGACGACATGGGGGCAGGTGCTGAGCAGCAGGCAGCCTAGTTCTGCCACAGCTAAGAGGGGAGCACAGAAGGCGAGGCAGGGCCAGAGAGGGCAAGGGGGAGAGGCTAGATCGGGACATCTGGATTAGAAATGTCTGTGGGGTATCTCAGGGGTGGTATCTAGTGTTTAGCTGGCAGCATGGATATGGAACTCAAGTAAAAAAGAAAAAGCCATCAAACTAGAGAGAGAGGCTTGGGGTCATCAGATATAAGAGGGTGAAATTACCCACAGGTGGAGAAGGAGATTGAAGCCCAAAAGACAGGAAAGTTCCAGCATTGATGGTTACTGAGCGAGAGTGGTTAGAGGCACAGGAGGACCAGGAGGAGGACCACAGGGAGAGGCCTGGGGCCAGGAAGCTCCGAGGTTGCTGGGTCTCTCAAGAGCCACAGCCACAGAGAGTGATGGGGCTGTATTTACAGGGCAGATTCGAGCAGAGCAAAGAGGAGTGGAGGACAAGAGAAAGTGGAGGCACGAAACTGACACCACGTGGTGGTGGAGGGAAGAAGTGAGATGGGGCAACAGCTGGAGGAGGAAGAGGAGACAGCAATATGGAGGGAAAGCTTTAGAAGAGTAGTGATGTGAGTGTGTTCGTTGGTAGAGAGATAAAGGCTAAAGTCACCAGAGAAAGGAGTTTGTTGTTGGCACAGGGGAGCTGAGGGCATGTGTGTTCATGTGTGCAGGAGTGTGTGTGTGAGTATGAGTGTGTGACACGGGGATCAGGAATTGGGGGATGAGGATGGGCCAAGTTGTGGACATATTTGAGAGTAACGAGGAAGGCAAGGGAAAACTTCTCTTGTCTCAGTGAAGGAAGGAGAGGCCATCTTCCAGAAAGAGAGGACGAGAAGGAGACAGGGCTCCCAGCAGCTCCAGAAGCTTGTCCATTCTTCTCTCCAGCTTGGAGCTGGCCTTGGCAGTGCCGCGGGAAGGGGAGGGGTGGCCTCAGAAGGCGAGGTGAGCTTGGTGGGTAACCTGAATTTCTTGCTAACTCTGTAGACTGGAGACCCACTGGACCCCTCCCGGCAATTCCCTTAGGAAGCAGCATTCTTTCCTCCACAGACCTTTCATCCAAACCAAACCCTTCTTAAGTCACTTTATGTTTTCTGCCTGGACTACTTTCCAGGTGACCAGTTCTGTCTTTGCTCCTCGCTCTTGGAAGGAGAGTCAGAGAACTGGAAGCACCTCCCGGGCCTCTGACCCCACACCCTCATTCACAGGTTCCAGAGACTAACGCCCAGGGTCGGGGGGTGCACATCCAGGGCCACCCAGCAAAACAGGAGCAGCCTGAGCCCAGGCCTTCCTTCCACCACTTTCTATTGTGGGGCAGGCTGGGGGTCCTCTGAAATCATCTTCCTTTGCATTTTAGGTGGGAGTGAGGAGGGAAATGACAGTCAGGAAGGGGGTGGTTGTAAACGCTCTGGAAGGGCAGGAAAGACTGGGGTGCCCCTCAGGAAGAGAGAAAAGTGCACCTGACCCTCAGGGCAGAGGTCATGCAGAACTTTGGTTCAGCCAACAGACAGATGCCTCCCCTCTTGCTTGTCTTGCCTTCTGACAGCCCCACAGGGGCTATGAGAGGCAGGACAGAGGTGACGGGCCACCCTTGGACTCCAAGCTTCTCTGTTGTCCAAAGTTCCCTGCCCCACCAACCCAAGATGGGAGAGAGGCCATCTTCCTCAGCCTGGAGACTCCAGAGCTTCTGATTCTCTTCCCTGGAGCATCAACTCCAAAGACAATTCCCATGGCACAGGGGTAGAGACTCCCTAACACCTGTCAAAGCCATGCTTTTCCCCTTTCCTAGCCTTCTGTCCAACAACAGCTTGCCGAGCTTAGAAACCAGCCCATCATCACATGTGACCTCCCAGACACATTCTGGCATCAGGGTCTTTGACCAAAGACTGCCAAATGATGGGCTTTCAGACACTATGGCAGGTCCTTTGAGAAGTTTTAGGGACAAGAGGGGACTTCCACAGGTAAAGCTGAGTTTGACAGTCAAATTGCCTTCAACCACCCAGAGACATTAATTAAGCACCTACAGTCTGCAAGATACTGGGCCAACATAACCAGAGGGGCCTGAAGCTGCCAGGAGGAATGGGGCAGGGCAAGGAAGGGGGACTAGAACCGGTTCCATGGGTGGATCTGCGGCACAGCCCTGGGACTTGCCAGCTCAGGTCCCTCTTCTCAGGAAGGAGGGAGGGCAGCTGGGAGGATGGAGGGTGGGATGGATGCTGCTCACCTGCCATTGCCATACTTGATGCGGATGTCGCGGCTGCGGTTGAGTTCCTTGCCATCCTTGAACCAGCGGTAGGAGGGCTGGGGGTTCCCAGCAGCTGCCTCGCACTTCAGCGATTGTTTCTCACCCACTTGTCCCGTCTGGCTCTTCATCTTCTTTAGCTTGGGCCGGGTGGCTGTGGGGGTATAAGACATGGAGGTGAGCGTGGTGGTGGCAGGGGCAGCATCAAGCATGAGCAGTGGAGGAACGGCCACTGTCCTTGGGCTGGGCCTGGGAAGGTGGAGCAGGGAGCCTGGGGAGCCACCCCTCCTGGTGCCATTTCCTAGTTCAATTCAACGAGCATTCACAGAGGGTCTGCAATGATATCCACATGGTTATGTCGTGGACAGTGTTCTTCATGCCTGGAATGGTGCTAGGAGCTTTACATAATTAGCTTATGAAAACAACTCCAAGAGTTCACTGCTACGATTAAACCCATTTGTAGATGGGGAAAGTGAGGCTCAGGATGGTGAAGTCACTTCCCCAAGGAGATGGAACTGGGATTCAAACTCAGGTCTCCTCTACTTCAGTGCTCATGATCTAACGCCTGTCCCAGACACCCAGGCCTACATTGGGCCCAGAGGGCACAGGCAGACCAAGATGACAGACACGGCTCTGGCCCTCAGGAAGTTCAGTCTGGCAGGGGAGCTGTAACCCAGCATTGCCATCACAGCATGGTTCATGGAAGCCTGGGAATGCTGGAGCCCAGAGTTGTGACCCCAACCCAGGCTGGGGGAGGGGCGAACTCAGCTAAGAGGTAAAGGATGGGGCAGAAGGAGAAGGGAGGGAGGTGGGCCAGGCACAATCAGCGCTGCTGCCTGCGAGAATCACACGTGGTCCAGCGGGGTGGGCTGACTTGAGTGGGTGAAGTGGAGTGGCTGTGTGGGGAACAAGGCACAGGGCTACACTGGTGGGCACAGGCCCAACCATGGATGCAGGGCTGCAAATGCCCTGCTGAGAGGCTTCTCCCATTTTTCTTAAGCACCATTCTATTTCCACATGCCCTGGTCTCCCATGCTTCATCTCCTTGCTCCCCTTCCCCCAACAACCTAAAAAAAAGAAAAGGAAAAAGTACTCTGTGCTCAGGAAGGTGAGGGCAAGCCCATACTCCCTGTTGATATATGTAATAATTTCCACTGGGACAGCCCTCACAGGATACACAATGCCTTTGTGCATGCTCTCGTTTGGTCTCTGAGCTCTGTAATACAAGAGGCATTAATGACATAGATGGTAAAGGTGAGCCTCAGAGAGGTTAAGAAATTTGGCCAAGGTCAAAAAGCCAGGCAGCCAGAGCTGGGACCAAAGCCTGAATTTACTGTGCGTCAGGCTAGAGTCTGCTTTGCAGCCTCATCTCTCTTTGAGGGATGGAGACCCTTCTTTTTACCCTTCCAACAGCAGAAGGGAGGGCCTGCTGGGGCTAGGGACTTGTCTGGGGACTGACTGGCCCCGTCTGGGTCATTGGTCCTTCCCTCGGCAGCTCACAGCAACAGGCCTGAGCTGGCTCTGGATAAAGGCAGGCCAGAAGGTCTGGCTATAGATAGGGGCCCCTCATTGAACCTAACCTTAAGCGGCTGCTTGTCAGTATCGAGGCGATGGGAGTGGGGGGCAGTGGCAGAGTATAGAGAAAGGGCTCCCAAAGCTTTAGAAGATGTATTACATAGACTCAAAAAAGAGTGCTTGTAAAATGGTGTTGTTCATTTTAGAAAATAAAAAATACAGATGGGTAAGAAGAAAACAAAATCACCCATTATCCTGGTACTCAGCAACAACACACCCACACACACACACAAACTTTTAAACAAAATGGGGTCCCTGCCACTAACATGTTTCTTTCCTTTAACAAAACAATGTAAACCTTTTGCCTTGGCGTTAAATATGAATAGTAGCACTTCCCAAACTGAATTCTACAGGACATGAATATCCAGGGAGATGCTAATAGATGTTATTTGAGAAAAGGGTTCCATGAGCAAATCAGTCTGTGGAACATGTGGGTGAACACAGTTAAAGAAGCATCCTCATTGACTTCAGTGTGATTCTCTAAGTAGGGCACTTGGAACTTTTTTTCTCGGAACTCTTAGAGGCATTTCAAGAAATAAAGTTACGTGGAATAAGTTCTATAACACAACTTAGATGTATATATATTTATAGACATATACATATTTTAATAGATAATATATTCACGTGATTCAAACCCCAAGAAGTGGAAAAGGGTATATAGCTTCAAAAACAAGTCTTCCTCTAACTTCTGACCACAGCCACACAGTTGCCTTTCAAGAAGGCAACCAATTTTATCAGTTCCTTTTAAATCCATTCAGAGATCTTTTATGCATATACAAAACCCTCCAGTATTCACACACATGTATTTTTTCTATATCATCATTTTTCATGGTTGCATAATATTCCTGTATGGGTATATCACAACTACGTAACCAGTTCCTATCTGGGGCATTCAGCATGTTTTCTTCGTTCCCTTCCCCCACTGCCATTATAAACAAGCCCAGAGGAACATCTAGTGTATACATTATACATCCAGTGCACACAGTATTCATCCTTGGTATACAACCAGTGTATACTGCTACACAGGCAGTGTGGCTCTTCACTCAGATTGCCTGGGTTCAAATCCAGGCTTTGCTACTCATTAGCTTTGTGTTCTTAGGTCAGTGACACAATCCTTTTGCACCTCAGTTTCCTCATCTGTAAAATACAGGTGATGATAACTGCTCCCACCTTGCGTGATGATGGCTGTGAGGATTACATGAGATAATGTGTGTAGAGCCTGGCACACACAGAGTGTTTAATAAAGGTTAGTTATTATTGTTATTATTATCCACAGTTATTTCCTTAGGCAATCTTCCTAAAAGTGGAATTGCTGCATCAAAATGGTATGCAATCTTCCTCAGCTTTGCCAAATTACCTTCTGGAAAGACTGCACCAATTTGCACTCCCATCAGTGAATGACAGTGCCTGCTTCTTCCACACCCTCACCGACACAAGGTGTTATCATGTATTTAATCTTCCACCAATTAGTTAGGCAAAGGTTAGGTCGTTCTGTTGTTTTAATTTGCATTTATTTGATTCCTGGTGAGCCTGATCACTCTTCATAAGTGTATTGGCCCATTGTATTTCTTCTTTTTGAATTGCCTGTTCATATCTGTACACTGTTTTTCTGTTGGGTGCTCATCTTCTTATTGATCTGTAAGAGTTCTTTATAAATATAAATATTAAGGCTATTGAACTTTTGCTACAATTTTCCCCCCAATTACATGCTTCTTACATTTTTTAAAGCTAGGTTTTTCTGTTTTTTTGTTTTTGTCACCCAGAGGTTTTATACGTATCAAGCTATCAATCTGTTGGACTTTCTGGAACTTCATTATTCTAAGTGTGATGGAAGTCTGACTCAGCACCCTTCCCCCTCACCTACACTCCCACCCTCCTTCATCTGCTTGCTGTGGGGTCCCCAGTCACTCCTTATCGATAGTTCTTAACTCTGGATGCTAATGAGAACCATGTGAGAAGCTTTAAATATTATGTAGGTGCCTAGGACATATCCTAGACTTTCTGAAGCAGAACCTGTGAGAGTGAGTCCAAGCATGTGGGTTTTAAAGGGCTCTTCAGGTGTCTTTCTAACTTTAAAAAAATATATGTAACAAACATACAGGAAGGTGTACATATTATGAGTGCACAGCTCAATGACTGGTTACAAACTGAACACATCTTCACAGGTGGCTTTGCTTTCAGGTTGGGTTGACACCTGGTGATCTAACTTCTTGTTCAACTGGTGACTTCCAACTTGTCTCCTCCCCCTTCTCATGAACTGGGGACACAGAGATCTCTTCTCAGGTTCCAAGGTGCCTCCTTCCCCTGCTTGAAGAGTGTTGCCCTTCCTTGAAGTTCTGAGCAAGGGAGCCCTCTGTCGCCACTACCATGGGCCACCTCCCTCCCAACGAGCCTGGGTGGGGTTGGGGGTGAGACATGGTGGGAGGAAGTGGTGGTCACTCTACTACCTTGTTTCCTGATGTGACTCCTGGTGCAATACTATGCACTGAGCCTGCAACCACTGGTTGAGTTTGGTGGTGAAGGGGGTGGGGGGAGTTACATGGAGACTGACCCCAGAAACAGCAGGCATGACCCCAAGACCCAAACTCAGAAAGCCTTCGGAACTAGGGGCTCCAAAGATGTCCCTGCCACCAATGGAAAACCCAAGACTGCATTTCAGATCACAAGGAGCCCATCTCATCTGGTGAGAAGCTTGTGTGACCCAATAGCCACTTCTTGATAGTCCACTCACTTCAGAACAACCTCATCTAGTTCACTTGCTCCTCATTCATTCATTCATTCAACCTACCACATGCCAGGCAATGTTCTGGGCCCTGAATATACAGTAGTGAACAAGACAGATAAGCTTCCTGCTCTTAGGGAGCCTGAATTTAGTGAGGAGGATAGATCACAGCAAATAATCAATAGGGGATATGAAGCAGTAATAAGCAGCTGGATAAAGGCCCTGAGGTGGGAATGAGATTGGTGAGTTCATGGGATAAAAGAGGCCCATGCGGCTGGAAGATTCTGGAAGACAGGAGTGGTATGAGGGGAACCTGGAGAGGTAGGCTCAGGTATTGTGGGTCTGTGTGTGACAGGACAGAAAGTTTGGATTTGTTTTGCCACCTCTCCACCCACTTTTTTTTAACGTTTGTGTGCCTCGTAGAAATTTTCAAATTGCATATGTGGGTCACATTATGTTCTTGTTAGCACTGGCCTAAAGCATGACACAATAAAAATATCCATACATTTGAATCATACCTTGCTCTTTACAAAGTATCTTCCTTTATATCTCTTAATGGTTCCTCCAAGATCATGCGAGATACTAAAGACCATGTCTCTTGCTCTGACAGCTTCTAGTTCTGGTCCTTGCTCACAGAAATCTTAGTTCACGGATCTTTGAAAGCCAAGGATGGGCATTTTGAAAGGGAATAGGACCCTGAGAACAGGCGGTATCGTTTGCTTCAGGTAAGTCCCTTGGGGGGAGGGGCAGCAGCTCCAGTGGCAGGAAAGAGAAGAGCACTCACCAGGTGGCACTGGGAACAAATCCTAGAGGACCTCTGCACCCTCACTCCTGGCCACAGAGCCTTGTCAGGTTTTCTTGGCAAGGAGTATGGATGACCTCCCCAAAATGGCCCTGGATTTATTTTGTAGATGTGATGGGAAGGCATCAGAAACGCACAAGTTGGGGAATGATCTGATCTTACTTTCTGCATTTTAAGCTCATTCTTACCCTGAGCCACCATTGCTTCTCCCCCTGTGCCTCCCAGTCACTGGATCTGGTACCAGCCCCTGGGAACACTTGGGACAAGGTTCAGAGGCTGTTCACACAGCAGACCTTTGAGGACTCAGACATGACTGGGCTAGCTCTGGCCTCTGCCTGGGCACCCTCTCTGAGCTGGGTTCAGTATTGACTAGGTCCCTTTTCTGGCCCAGGGCCCAGAATGTAATGCTGCTGTGAGGTATCGCACTCCCTCTGCACTGTCCCAAGAGTATATTGGGGCCAGAGCTGAACCAGGCAGAGGAAAAGGCTTCCTGGGATGGCTGGGATCTGTCAGGGCAAGAGCTAAAGCAACCCAGTGGGCAGGCACTCACCTCCTCGTCAGTTGACATGCATTTACTGAGTGCCTACTGTGTGCCAGATTCTGCCTCTGTCTCAGTCAGAAATGATCCAGCCATATATGGAGTAAGCATTCCCACCCTGCAAGGAGTTCAGCTTGTGCCCCTCTGTTATTGTTTCATTACAAAAGAAATACATTTTTGTTGTAGAAAAATTACACAACACGAATAAAGAAAAAGAAAAGCACGTTGAAATCCATTCAATTACCACCAGAGAGAAAACCACCATCAACATTTTCAAATATCTCCTGTAAGGTTTTTCTCTCTAAAATGTTTTACATCCTACTTTTTTCAGTCGATTTATTGTAAACACGTATTCCCAAATCTAGAAATATAGATCTAAATCATTTTAATGGCTGCATAACAGTCCATTGTTCAGATGAATTTGTTAGGTTGTCTCTGACGTTCTGCTAATATTAACAAGACTGCAATAAACTTCTCTATGAATTCAGCTTTGCAGCCAAAAGGACGAGTTGCAGTCCTGGGGGTCCATGCATATTTCCCTACACAGAGAGGGGACTCTAAAAGGCCCCCACAGGAATGGACAGATGAGAGGCAGCATGTAGAAGCAAGAGGAAGATTTGTGTGTATAACAAGAGGGCGGAAATTCCCAACACCCTGCTCCCACGACTGTCACTGATACCCTGCTTCCCTGTGGCTGCTCCTTCCCCACAGGTGGAGGGGCAGGGGGCAAGTTGATGGCCTAGGTGGGCCCTTGGGTGCTGGGCAGCTCTCCCTTCACCTCCCCCGACGTCTCCTCCTCAGACCAAGCACTGCCTACTGAGCTCCCATACTCCTTGAGAGCTTGCTTTGTCCGGCTCCCTTCCTCCTGGAACAGTGCCCAGCTAAGCAGCAGGACTAGGGGTCTCTGGAGTGGAGGTGCGGGGTGTGGGGGTATGGGGAGATCTCCTTTGATAGTTTTATAACAACAAGAGGAAGGTCTCTCAAGGATGACTTAGGTCTCCACAAAAAGATTTCCCTTGAGGACAGGTCCTGTAAAACTTTAAGACACATCTCCACAGTTGTCACGAGTTTGGCTATGGGGTATCTGGTGCCTTCTGCTTCCTCATCACCTGATGCCAAGCCAGGGCATGTGCCCTCCATCTGTTTTCACAAGGAATCCCCAGAAAGCAATTCACTGAAGATAACAACAACAGCAAGAACAACCAGAGCCACTCCTTCCCACATCCCAGCCCTGAGGCCAGCAGGTACCGCTGCTGCCAGCAGCTTGACCTCATTCCTCTTGGCAGTGGGCGGTGGGTGCGGAGCCTGCAGAGATCTGAGAGCAAGACAGACGCCCAGGACATGGCCAGGCAGCCCAGCCAGGGAGGACCTGCACCCACCTCCCCGCCCCCCAGGACCAGGGGGCAGGGGTAGTGGACTCTTAAAAGGGTTAATGATCCTCACCTCATGACTAAGGCTGAGCAGTCCCCTTTGCAGGGCAACACCTGGAGACAATGCCGCCAGCCTGCCTGGCATCAAAGTCTTCCACTGTTCTACTGCTGGCAGGCTATGGGCTGGCCCCCTCCCCACCCTCTCCCATCCACAAAGTGACTGCAACCTATTGGAGGTTAATTACAGACTCTAAGTTCAAATGAGAAAGAAAGGAAAAAAACAACTAAAAACACAGCTGGCTTAAGTGGGCACAGAGGGCTACTCTGTGAAATAGGCAGTCAGGTATCCTCTCTGTGGCCTGCAGAAGGGCCATTTGATACTCACAGGCCAGGCCTCCGAAAGGGAGCATGTTCCCAGCCCAGCCTCTTGGATTTCCCTGAGCCACATCTCATTGGTCAACCAGGCCCAGCCTGGTACCTCGGCTTGTCTTGCCCTCTTCTCACACCCATCCAACAAATACCTACCTCCTTTAGTCCCTGTGATGTAGAAAGCACCTACCAGGCATCAGGGATATGGTGCTGAGCAAGAGAACATGGCCCCCGCCTTCAGGTCAGGCTCTGCCTCCTGTTTAGGGCTCCACTGAGACTGGGAGGGGGGTACAGCCTCACAGAGGGCCACATTCCCTGCACCAGTGAAAGCCAGTCCAGAACTGATGGGCTTTCAGCTTAATAGGCCAGGTGCCCAGCACTGCAGCTACAAGGTAGAGAAGAGGGGCCAGGGCCAGATGGGGATGGGAGCTAAAGAGGGAGGCAGATCCTGTTCCAGGAGGGCAGGTAAAGAAGGGGAAGGGAGGAAGGAGCAGACAAAACTTGGCAGCTCCAAGACCAACAGAAATAGTTCCCGCCTTAAAGCTTCATCTTCCCATCCAGAAGCACCCATCCACTGACACCCAACCCTAGAGTGTGGGTGCAGGGCATACACAGGCCTGGCCTGACCTCCAGGGCCAACAGTAGGCCACCTGCAGCCCCCTCTGCCAGGAGCCAGGCAGCCTGACAGAAATGCCTGCCTCCTGGGGGCCCTCCCAAGGCAGAGATGCCCAGGCCAGGAGTTGAGCAGGTACATGCTGCAGTTCCTCACCTGGGCTCAGGGCTGAGACATGGGGACACGAACAGCAGAGATGGGGGTGTGGGGGGAATGTCATCTATGTCTGGGGGAAATTGCACAGGTTCACAAAGCAGAGCTGCCAGTGGCTGGGGCAGCATATGGGTACTCAGCACGGACACACAGTCTCCATGGGTTCTTATCAGTACTTGGGGCACAGACACCTAGAGCTGGCACAGATGAGGCACAGAGGAAACAGTGCATAACAGAGGAGAGAGTAGCAGCTGAGGACATGGCAGTTCAGGTCTTTGTCCTAGTCTCCCAATTTTCAAGCTGTCCACCCTTAGGTAAGTAGTTTAGCCTCTCTGGGCCTCAGCTGACTCATCTATAAACCACACTCTGACTATTTCAGAGGAATGGAGTAAGAGAAAGCTCTCTAGGGAGCGATGGGAGACTTCTGACCATCATCATCTCTTCAGCTGCTGGGGGTGGAGGTAGGGACAAAGCAGAGGTGATAGTCCTGGAAGGCCATTACCATTTTCCCAAACTCTGTTTAATCTCCCCACCGGGGAAGGCTGGGCCCTGGGCCAAGGTCTTGAACCTGGCCCCGGAGAATCTTCTGTGGAGAGGGCCCGCTGCTGCTGGCCTAGGCTGCCCCTTGCTTGAGGAACCCATAGAGAGAGAGCTGAGGAGGGGATCCCAGAGCCCCAATCCCATATAGGATGGGCCTGCACTTCCCACCCCTTCGCCTGACTGGAGAAAGTTGTTTCTGAAGTTCTGGGCCATGGGGAAATGTAGCGGGGGTGGGGAAAAGGGAGGCTCCTCATTCACCAGACAAGATCGGCTTCTCAAACTGGGATATATGCAAAGCCGCAGGATGATCTCAGGGCCTCCTTCTGGAGGGTCTGCCAAGCTCATTAGTAAGGAAAAGCAGCATCTTTGCATTAAAGCAAACAGACACATGATGGAGTACAATGTCGTGTTCATGTGGATTCTTAAGATAAAATAAAAATACAAAAATTCAAAGAAATGTTAGATTTCAGGGGAAAGGTCTTAGCAGGGCTGATACAGGTAAGGATACAGGCCCATGTGCTCACCAAATGCAGATACCCCAGTGGGTGCAGAGGCCTCCTTCCCTTCAAGTCCATCCACAAGCATGGAGAGCCCTGCCCGAGACACTCTGGGGTCTGAGGGAGCTGAGGTGTGGTTTGTGTGGTCCAGGCTAGTGAGAGCAGGCGGGCTGGACAGAACTCACCCCAAAGCTAATTGCTGCCTGGATATTCAGTCACTAGCTCAAATACAATATGTGGAAAACCAGTTTCTCCACCTTCTCTCCTAAGACTACTCTTTCCCCTGGGTTCCCCCTTTCAGTCACCTTGTCATCTGTGACAACTCTGTATCTCTCTTGATTCTCCCCAAAGGTTGAGACCATCTCCCGTCCACTAAGCCCCTCACCGTCATAACCCTCCATCATCTGCCAGGCCCTGTTCAGGCCATACTGCTCTCCCGGCCCCAAGTACCACACCACTAGCAGTGGACACTTGGAGATCTCTACCACTGAGAGACTTTCCTGGGCTCCATGGTGTCTGTAGAAGAAAGGTCACCTGCCATCTTGGTTGGCAGCCAGGGCCCTGGGGGGCTGCTTTCTGGGTCAGTGAATGGGCCCCCTTCCCACACACACCTCTCTGCTTTCCCCTACCACTTCCCTTCAGGAATTGTATATTTCAGGCAAACCAAACCACGGGGTGCTCCCCAAACACATCTATTCTGTATTCTGTCTGCCTCCATGCCCTCTGCTCACGCTTCCCACCAAGTCATTCTCCACACAGAAGCACAGTTGAGAGGGCCAGACACACAGGCTGGGGGGTCAGACCGGTCTCAGTTTGTATTCTGGCTCTGCCCAGTGTCTTGTATAACTAGACAAGTTACTTAACCTCTCTGAGCCTTTACTTCCTTGTGTGTAAAACAGGGACAATCTCACCCACCTCCTAAGATTGTGGTGAGAATTAAACGGGGATAATGTATGTCAAGAATTTAGCACAGTGCCTGGAACAGAGAGATAGCTCAATAACTGACAGTTCTTACTAATCTAAATCCCTCAAAATCTCCTCAATGCCACCGCCTTCTCTAATCCACCCAGCTAGAAGCCATCTCTGCCTCACACAGACTCCCTGAGCATTTCACCTGCCCTACTTGGGATTCTTACCTTGGAGCAAACCAGGTTCTTATCTGTCTAGACTGTGAGGACCTCAGGGAGGGGATGTGTCAGAGCATCGCTATATTCCTGGCGCCTGGCACTGAGTAGGTGCTCTCTGATCACTATCTGAACAAATGAATTAATGATGTAAGGCCGGACTGTGACTGATGGGTGCCTCAAAGCGGCCTGGATCAGGACTGCTGCAGGCACTCAGGGGAGGGTGGGGCCCCTTGATGGCTAATCCCAGAGCCCTTTCCCACCCAACACTCCTCCCCAACTCAGCCCTCTCCCTCTCCCTCAGCCAAAACAGGCATCTGCCCCAGGACAGCAGAGCAGATGATGAAATCACGTAGCCAGGGCGGCCTCTTCCCATGAGACTGCTCCTCTTCAAACAGGAGAGGGGACCATCTAGGTCTCCGTGTACGGGGGTGAAAGAGCTTGAGAACATCTTCCTTTATTCATTAGCTCCAGCATGTACTGGGCACTCAGCACATGTCAGGTGCTGAGGGTCACGTTGACACGGTCTCAGCCCTGGTGGAGATTCTAGCTGAGCGGGGTATTGCCCACACAATGGGATTGGTACTGTGATGGGGAGGTGCTGGGTGCTGTGGGAGCACAGGGGACACACTTCAGCCTCTCTCCTCACCTTGGGGGCCAGGGAGGGCTCTGTGGAAGAAGTAAAGCCTCTGCTCGGTCTGAAGGACATCAGGAATCGGCCAAGAGAAGGGACAGTGCTCCAGGTAAAAGGAACAGCAGGAGCAAAGGACCAGGGCAGGAGGCTGCAGTGCATTCAGGGAGCTGAGAGAATCCATCTGACTGGACTGCCATGTGCCACGTGCGAGGGGTGAGGCCTGAGGTGGCCATGGTTGGGGGAGGAGGCAGTGCCACGGGAGCCGCTGCTCTCCTTCTTGCCCGGTAGGCAGCTGCCAAACCGTTTGCTTTGTTGGTAGGTGGACTTCTCTCTCTGGTCCTCAGTTTCCCCATCTGTACAGTGAAGGGATTGGACCATGAGCTCAGATCCAGCCTTGCCTGAGTGCACCAGAAGTCACAGACCTCTGGCCAGGCTCAAACATCCAGAATCTTTCCAAAGTGTTGCCAGCTGGTGAACCATCCTGAGGCAAAACCCACAGCCCCCCCTACCATCCATCACCACACACACATCCTGACTGTTCAGTTGGGATTATTGCAGGAGCCCTGACTGTGCCCCCCTTACCCAGCCTTCCACAAACTCCTGGTGGCTGTGATGCCTAAAGAGCGGCTCTGACCAGGTCACCCTCCTGCCCAGAACCCTTCACTCTCCGCTGTTTCAAATAAGCCTAAACTCACCAGCCTGATGTTCAGAAAACCCCCAATTTGGACCCATTGGTCTCTCCCTTCTACACAACATGTCAGGCAGCGTATCTTCAGGATTGCACTTTATTTCCCAAATACTCTCTGTTCTCCACTTTTGCTCAAGTGGTTTCTTCAGCCTGAATGTCCAGCCCCTTTAGATCTCTCCACCAGTCCTCCTATTCTCCGAGGTCCACCTCACCCCATCTCCTCCAGAAAGCTTCCCCAGATTCCTCTGATGGGAATGAGTCTCTCCTTCCAGCCATTCTGTGTCAGCCATTGGCAGAGCCAGGCTTGCAACTGCAATTAGGTCTGTCCATGTCTACCCTGTCCCACAAGGTGGGAGCCCATTCCCCGATCCCCTGCAGCCCCCAAGCCTAGCAGCAGGTGTTGGTAAACACCCGACAGGCCCTCTACATGGAGGGTCTAGGAGGCTGGGCCACCCAGCTCAATCAGTGGTTCTCGCACTTCGGCACACATCATAATCAACCAGAGGACTTGATGAAGCATATATACTGGACTCCATCCCCACAGTTTCTAATTCAGTAGGTCAGCAGTGGGACACAAGAATTTGCATTTCCAGCAAGTTCCAAGTTTACGCTTTAAATCAGATTTCCACTGATTTAAACATTCGTCTTTGTACAACAGGCTCTATAGGACCAGAACGCCACCCAGAGGGCCGCTAGGTTTTGGAGGGCTCCCTGGAGCCCAAGCTTGGTTTCCAGCTAGGCCACTTGACATTAATAACCTCAGTCTTCCCAGGACTCCCACCTGTTGGTGCAGGCTCAGGGCCTTGGGGCTGCCCTCCTTGGTCAGTGCTCCACACCTTATGCCACAGTCACACTGCAAGCTCCCTGTGAGGGCAGGGACTCAACCTGTTCATCTTTGAATCCCCTAAACCCACTTAAGAGGCCAGAAAGTAGATATCTGGCCAGTTGATATGATGGGAGGGACCTGCTCCAACAAGTGGACCAAGAGAGCATCCTATGTCCCGCACTGGCTTTTCTTGAGGGGCACAGACCGTGGAGGAGCCCAGAGCCAGGTGGTGTGTGCATGGCGAGGCAGGGCAGGGGGCAGGCCTGAGCTTAAGATCCCATCCTGCCACTAATTTGCGGCCAGATCACAGGCTAGTCATGGACTCTCCCTGCCTCAGTTTTCTCATCTGTAAAGTGGGGACAATAAAATAATACCTATACTTCAAAGCACAGTACTGGCATGTAGTAAGTGCTCACTGAATGATAGCTGCCTCCCCTTCCCTCCCCACTTCCCTGGCCCTCCCTGAAGCCTGAAAGCTGGGCATGGACACGTTCCCACCTCTTGGAAGGCCCTTTCTTGCCCTGGCAAATTCCTATTCGCCATTTAGACTCAGCTAAAATGTCACCTCCTCTGTGAAGCCCTTCCTACACCCTCCGAGGAGAAAAAATTATTCCTTGCCTCACCGTACATTGCACATATCTTTAGTTTTACACTTGGTTCTGATCACGGGTATTTGTGCAAGAATCTCTCTGATCCTGAGAGCAGGGGCTGTGATTTATTCACATGGTACGAGCTCAATGAATGCCTGCAGAACCGCATACACCAAAGTGAATGAGAGCGGTGTGTATAGTTCCCATGTGGCCAGGACCTGGAAGTCTTGATAAAAGGATGGTGAGGCCACGGCTGGGCTAGAGAAAGACAGAGAGGATATGCTGCCTTCACCTCTGCTGAGTTATAAACGATGTGCTACAGGCTCAGAGATGGTGGAAAACACAGTGGGAACATGGTGCTCATGGGCCCCAGGTCTCAAGTTTTGGCAATGCTTTGCCAGCATTAAAAAAAAACAACCCCTCTCTTCCCTATGCCACCTGTCCCTCAGGTCAGCCTCGTGAACCAGAGAGGAGAGGAGGCCTAGAGCAGTGGGTGGGGTTGAGCAGGCATGGGTAGCCACATTGGGAAGCCCACCCTGAGGCCAGGGCTAGGGCTTGCCCAGCCTGGGCCAGCACCTTTTCCTCCATATACTCCTCACTCTGGCACTGCCCTAACGTCAGGGCTGTCCTGACCTGGCCCTGAGGCTCCCAGCACCAAGGACAGAGGGCAGTAACAGGGATCATTTGAGGATTCTTGCCAATATCTAAGTCCAAGGGGGCTCTGCTTCCCACGATGCTGCTGCTTCTTCTGGCCACAGAGGCCAGAGGGCCTGAGGGAAGGAAAGGCCCAGCTCTTACTCTTATAAGGGACACTATCTCCTCTGTTTGCAGCCTGAAGCCCTCAATCCAATTTTACTTCTATCCCAGACCTACTGGCCACCTGATCCGCCCCCCTCCCCCATCCGGCCCCAGGTAACTCACTGCCCTATCCCAGCCCCAGGTCATGGACCAATCTGGAAAGACTAGAGCTCCCTGTCCCCTCATCACCCTCCCACCCCCTCTCCCCCAACACACACACCAAGCTGAGTGCCTGGGACCTGGGCTGAGGACTAATGAATCTTGGTCTGTAAACTGCTTTGAGCTCTTAGGATGAAAGACTGCTGGGAAGTACAAAGTCACTCTCTGCTTGTTGTTATTGTTCCTAATGAACCCTGAGGTGCCAGGGAGCCGGAGCAGAGCATGAGGCACAGGCTGAGCCCCAGAGTGACATGAGGACTGCTCCCGGTGCCTGGCTCAGCAGGGTCAGCCAGCGGCCAACGCCAGAGGTGGAAGCTGCCAAAAGCAACCGCCAGATGCAGCTCAGACATGTGAATGTGAGCCCATCGCCACTTCTGACCTGGCCCTGAGCAGCCTAAAGATAGGAGTTTGTCCTAGAGGTCTGGGCACTATCTTGACCAGAGGCAGGAGACGGGAAAGATGGGAGAGAAGACTTTGCAAGGATTTCTTTGCACCCATTCAAAGGAGTTGTGTTCAGAGCTCTCAGCTAGTGATGCAAATCCACCTTCATATCCCCGTGAAGACCAAGGCCTGCCCCTGCTATCCTGTGAGCAGACACAGCTTCCCAGTTCACAGGGGCGCTCCAACAGGGGGACCGTTCCATCAATCGCTGCCTGGCCTTTCAAGGGGTACACAGAAAAGGCCAGTGACTTAGAATCTAATTCCAAAGTCATTCTTCAAAACAACACAGCCCCTTCAGGGGTTATCGTTTCTTTGGGGTCAGCTGCTCTTGGGATACTCAGAGACACAGGGCCTGAGGGCTGAGGTTCTGCCTTTGCCAGAGAAGGTAAGAGCCTGAGAGCAGAGTGCATTTCCAGAGGCCCAGAGAGGAGAGGGCAGTGTCTGAGGTCACACAGAGGCAGAGCAGGGCTAGACCCCAGGCACATGAGTGAGCTTATTACTCAACCCCCAACACTGCTGCCAAGGCTGGCAAATCCCCTGGGATAAAGGAAAGTGGGGGATGGGGGAACCCTGTCTCAGGTAAGGATCCCAGGCGTAGGCCCCATGAACTCTCAGTGAGTTATGGGCAGAGCCCACACCTGTAGTTCAGCCCCACGGAACACTCGGAGTGTAGTTCAACCTCATGGTGCTGAGGCAGAGGGCAAGCCCATTTCCCCATGCTGGCCTGGGTGTGTGTGTTGGGAGGTACCCCTGCTGCTATTTGCCAAGGAGGAGATGGGGAATCTGCTGGACTGTGATCAAGGATAGGGTGGGGGGTGGGGAGGGAGCCAATTAATTAATGCCTCCCCCTTCCTTTCTCCCTCCCACTTTCCAGATTCCCTCCCCCATAAGCTGAATATTTTAGTGGATAGCTTGCTCACACTCTCTCTGTCTGCCCCTCCCAATCTTTCAACCAAATGTGGCCCTGCCCTGGCTAAGACCCCTCTCCAGCTGTCCAATGCCTATGTTCTCCCTGTTGGGGTGTTCAGGTGGGCCTGGAGGGGAGTTGTGAGGGAGGCCTCCAGCTTTAAGCCACTGTTGGCTTAACCACCCATCCTACTGGGTTTGAAATCAGACTCCCTTAGTCACACAGCAGGGATTTAAGACTGTTGCTTCTCATTGACATGGTACTTTCTCCTGCTATCTTGTTTTGGAGCATGACCCTCCCCCGTGCCTTCCCCATTCCAGAGAGTCTCAGGTTTCCAAAATTCCTTTGACCCAGGCCTTGGGTCTCTTTGGTATCTGCTCACCAGCCAACTCTCTGAAAGAAGGCAACCTGAAAAGCTGGCTGCCCACTGGGAAGCAGGGAATAAGAGGAAGCACAGAAAAAAGGACAGCAGGTAAGATTAGGTAGACATCAAGGACTTTCTCACAAGGGTAGAAGGTGCTGGAAGAGATCACTAAGAGGCCCGTGGACTCTCCTACTCATAGCCCTCCCCTACTTGGCCCCAGTGCCTACTCAACCCTTGGCAGCAAGCATGCTTGTTTCCCTGGCACTATTGATTCCTAAGTGCTGAAGCCCACCATGTGGTTGCTACCAGCTCAGTTCCTGCAGCCTTGACATTGGGAGGGTGCCCTTACCTAGCCAGCCTTCTAAGGTGCCCACAATAGGATGTGTATGTGGGGGGTAGGGGTGGGGAGAAGAGGAGTGGCTCACTGAGCCAAACCCATGAATTGTGATCTTGAAAATAGGTACCCTGAATTCCTTCATGTCTCACACTGGGAGCTCATCCCACACTACATGAGCCCAGCTTAAGTGGACCACATACTACTCAGGGCAGACCAAGAGTGCCCACTACCTTATGGAGGACTCACAGACACACTCACCCAGCAGACATGGGCAAAGAGGCTTTCTTTATAAAGAAGAGAACACAGCTCTGGCCTTTAAATTCCCTAAGCTCCTTCTCTCTGCTGGGCTGAAGGTAGTGTTTGACTCATAGGCTCTTCCCAATAGAGAGACCTCAGAGGCCACCTTGCTACCCCTTCCCCTTCATTATAAACAAATCCAGAAAAGGAAGGGGATCTGGCCAAATTCTCAACCACAACTGAAGACTCCCAACTCCCAGTCCAGTGCTCTTTTGAAGACATTTTTATGTTGCAGCTCTGGCAGGACCTCCAGTGGGGGAATAGAGACCCAGAAAATGGGCATCATCGTCCAGAGAATGCTGATTTGAAGCCCCAAGACCTATCTCTGGAACTTACTTTATGAATTTAAAATCAGTAAGCCTCAGCTGCTCCTTCTGTAAAATGGGGCTAGGACCACCTGTCCCCAGGGTTGTTATGAGGATTAAACGGAGATGAAACATTTGAACATGCCTAGCCTGCTAACTAGTACAAAAGAGGCATTAACAAAACGCTTGCCTGAAGAAGAAAGGAGAAATGAGAATTCAGGGTTTCCAAACTGCACCCACAATAATGCAAGCTTGGTTCTACAGGGGAGGACCTGCGTGCCCTAGACTCATCCCGGAGAAGCCCAAGACCAGCCCACTGAGTGGGGCCCCCTCCTCCTTCACCCTGTAGCTGCTCAGGGAGGTCTCTGAGGTGGGTCTGGCACAGTCTCTGCTCATCCAAAGCACCATCTCACCTCCTTCCCCGGAGACAGAACCCAAGGGCCCAAGGGAATCACTCCTGAGGACAAAAGGGGGACAACTGCCGCACTGGTCCAGTTCCGAGGGAAATATCTGTCACAGAAGCAGCGGCTTTCTGCTCCCTGGGGCTCGCCAGCGGGACACGGGATCCCCTCGGTGGCAGGCGCTGCTGCCCCTGCTCCAATGGCTGAGCAGAACTCACGGAGGTGTGGCACATGGGTGGGAGAGAGCCCAGAGCACACTCCGAGGAAAAGGCAGTGACAGCTCCCTGAGCGCCCCTCCACCGGCCAGGCCCCGCGTCTGCTTGCTCACTGTCTTTCTGTCCTTGCCCCTGACTCCATCCTGCCGCTCGCTGCGGGCTCCTCGCCTGCAGGCGGGTACCGGCCGGCGGGCGGGCAGCACCTCCTTCCCGCCCCCTCTGTCCGACGGTGCCACAGACAGCGACTGGCTCTGGATGCGGAGTCCCTTGCCCACCCGGCCACGGCGACCTGCTCGCACGCAGGCACGCACGCCCCTCGGTGCCTGTCACTTCGGCGGCTGATCGCACAGCCCCAGACTCACCCGCGCGGCGCCGGGGGCGGGTGAGCGGGCGGCAGGTTTCTCCCAGCGAAACCGGGTTTCTGGGCGCGCCGAGGTGCCCTACCTTTCTCCCCGGGTTCGGGCTCCCGCTCCCGCTCCCGCTTCCTCCCCTCTCGCTGCTTCTTGCCACGGCCTCGGCCCCTCCTCCTGGACTCCGACATGCTGCCTGGGGTCCCAGGCGGTGGGATGGACGCAAGGCTAGGGAGGCAGGGACGGCCTCAGCTCTCCTGCCGTGCTGCGCCCCCGCTGCCTGCAGCCCTAGTGCCCGAGCGCGGGCGCCTTTCTTATAGGCGGTCACACCCTCCAGGGGAGGGGAGCAAGGAGCCTTAACTCTTCCCCTCCCGCGCCTGCCGCCCTCGCGCCGGCCCCCCACACCAGCCCGCCCCCGGCCCCACCGGCTCAGGCTGTGGGGGGCTGTGGGCGGGCGGCCGAGTCTGAGTCCTGGACCCCCTCCCCTGGCCCACCGAGCCGGCCAAGACTGGCGCCCAGAGTGCACAGACCTCCTTGCTGGAGAGGGGCTCAAGCCGGGCCGGGGCCTGAGCCACGATTGGGAAAGGGGGAGAAGAGATCCCCCAGCGAGAGCCAGACTGAGGACACCATGGGGGTGGGGAGACAGCAAGAGCAGGGTCCAGGAAGGGACCGAAATGAAGCCCACTGGTCAGCCCAGGGGGTAGGAAGGGCTCTTGCAGTCTGTCTTCTCTGCTCCTGCTTCACACCGCCTCCCCCGTCTCCCCATCCAGCCTTACAGGCACTTTGCCTCCACCTCCTCATCCTTGAAGGTCTGGCCTCAGTCCCATGGGATACCACCATCTGGGGGAGTACCTTTTATGCAGCCACCATTTGTGCCTGGCTGCTGGGATCTGTGGCCCAGAAGCCCCTCCCAGCCAGGGTAAGTGCAGCCTGAAAGAAACCTGGGTACCCCAGGTGGCTTGTAGACCCCGCTCCCACACAGACTCTGACAGCCCAGGCTGTCAGCACCAGCTGGCTCCTCTCTTCAAGGCCTACAGAGATGAATTCAAACACGCTCTACACACCGCCACCCCTCCCCAACACACCTCTCACAAGCCACTGGGCAAGGGCTGCCAGAAAGGACAGCGTCCTGCCTCCTGCCTGGGTGTGGCGCTGAAAGGGTTACATAGCAAAGGCTCTCTCTCTTCTGGCTCCCAGAAAGCCTGAGCCTGCGGTTTGCCTGCCTCGCTCTGCCTGAGGTGTCCCCTTACAGCCATCCCAACTGGAATCCAAGTCAAAGATCATCTCAGCCCGTCCTCTGCCTCCTCAGGAGAGGGTCCCAAGGCTTCCCTGGATAGTGTCATCCTTAGAAGAGCCTGGAGCAGGCTACAACTCTGGGTCAACACCAGGGACTCTGGGGCTCCAGGGCTGCCCTGGGGCCTGACCAGACCTTGAGGCCAAACTTGGGGGTGGTGAGGTGGACACGGAAGCAGAGAAGATACAGGCAGTACCCATGCAGAGATCTAATCTCTGGTGCTTTTGGGACCTCAAGCCTGTGCCATCAGGGGCCAGCTCTGGGGAGACCACGTGTAAGAGAGATCCCAAGTGAGCAAGAGGGAGCAATCACCTCGACTCATGACTCACGTAGTACTGCTCTCTGTGAGGGTGGCAGCGAGGGGTCCTGGGCAGAGCCGGAGCCCCGGGCACTCTCCTGCTCTAACCCCTCACTCATTCAGCTTTCAGAACAGCACTCATATCCATCCCTCCCCAGCCATCTGGCCACTGCCTCAGTTCCCTCTCTCCTCCTGTCTCATAGACTCTGGTCTCCTTGCTTAAAGTCTTACCCCCTCAGTTCTGACCTCCTCCAGGCCATCAGAGTGAGCTTTCTAAAACACAAACCAGATCACTTCACCCACTATTACTTACGGATTAAACCTAAACTCCTCATTGGTATCCAGAGCCGTATTCCACCGGGCGCCGGCTCATAGCCTTCTAGCCCCTAATCCTATGTCTCAGCCACATTTACCCACAAGCCACACAGACCATACTGTCTCCTCTCCATATCTTTGCACATACTAATCTCTCTGCCCAGAACGGCCTTCCCATCTTTGTGGCCTGGCCAACCTCTCTGTTCATTCATTTAGCAAATATAGAGCACAGTGCTATGTGCTGGGGACTGGCTGTGAGCAAGACAGACACTGATCTATTACATGAAGGTTCCAGTCCTGGTGGGGATGGACAAACAATTAATCACATAAATAATGAATTAATTACAATTTGTGTTAAATGTTAAGGAGACACATTCATTCAACAAACATTTCTATATGTTGACATACAGGTTGATGGAGGAAACAGACTGTAGAGAGGGAAGGCTTTCCCTAGGAAACCCGTAAACGGGGATTCAAAGAAAGAGTAGGAGTTGGCTGGACGAAGGAGAGCTGGGAAGAACATTCCTGGAAGAAGCAACAGCACATCCAACTGCTGTGAAGCAGGAAGGAGCTTTGAGGCCTTCGCAAAAGCAGAGGATGGTCAGTGTGCTGAGGGCTGTGTGTGTGTATGGGTGTGTGTGTCTGAGTATGTGTGTGTGGTGTATATATGTGTGTATGTGTGTGGGGTGTATGGGTATATGTGTGTCTGCACATAAGGTGTGTCTGTGTACATGGGGTGTGTGTGGGGTGTGGGGTAGCATACACAGTGTGAAAGGAACTTGGAGAGGAGGCAAGCAGTGTTCAGATCAAGCAGGACACTGTAGGCCCAGCATAGACATTGGGGTTTTCCTAAGAGCAATGTCTGCTACCAAAAGCTTTTAAGCAGTGTAGGTGAGGGGTGGGAGAGGGCAATGATTTGATCCTATGCTTCCTTAGGAGCTTTTATGTATCTCTGTAAGAACACATTGCTTTGTACTGTTTTTAGTTTCTACCTCTGTCTCCTCCACTAGAGTCAGGTAGGGCTGGGAGCCCAGCATCTGGCACACGGTAGGTGGACGTGGTAGGTAGTCAGTACCTCCCTATGGGACAGATGAATGACTCTCTCACACTAGTTAAGAATGGCCAAGGGCAGCAGCAAGAAAAAATGGCTCCAAGCAGGAGCCTGCAGGCCAGCGGGAGGTAACGTCTCCTGGGTAGAGCTCTCCCGGCAGTCAAGGATAGTTCATGGCTTGGCATCAATGCATGAACGAGTCAGAAATGCCATGGGAATTCAGAGGGACAACCAGCACTCTCTATGGTCTGGGTTATCCAGTGCAGTGCTGAGGGAAGTGGGGCTTGAAGAAGGTCTTTAAGGATGGGGAGGGTTTGGATGGGGGGCAGGTGGGGGTTCCCGATGGGCGAGATATGGCAAAGACCCAGGGGAAGCATTCCTGGGTGCTTGCTCAGGAGATGATGAGCAGACCAGGTTTATGTTAGGAAACTAGGGGGGTTCCAATAATTCATATACCAAACACTTACCGGGCACTTGGTGTGTGCCAGAGCTCATGGTGCTAGCACATTATACATGTTATCTCTTGGAATCTCTACAGCACTCCCGTGAGGTAGTTTTACAGAAGAGGGAACAAAGACTAGGAACGATGAGATTACTCGTTCAAAGTCATGTAACTAGGAAGCTGCAAAGCAAGGAGTCACATGGTAGCCACCTTTCAGTGGGGCCACACTCTTCACCATCATCCTGTGCTGCTTGTATGTGGGTCAGAGATACACTCTGACTGCCAGGCTGAGGCTCTTGGACTCTATTTGGTAAATAATGGGAAATCACTGATGATTTTTGAGGAAAGGAGTGACATGTGCATTAGGAAAATTAATCTGACTGGAGTGTGCAGGATGGATGGAAAAGGGAAGAGAGTGGAGGCAAGGGAACCAGGTAAGCAGTCAACCACTAAATATTTACTTAGAGCCTACTAGGTGCCAGGCCCTGAACACTGTAAGAGTCAGGTAAGGAGGGCCTGAACCAGGGAGTAAAGGCACGAAAACTGTAGTAGTAAGAGTAGCTCATGTTATAGTATTCATTCACTTCACTTAATTCTTCATAACAACTTACTTAGGAAGTAAGTCTATATTACCCCCATTTTGCAGAGGAGGCAACTGAGGCACAAAGAGGTAGAGTTATTTTCATTTGTCCAAGTCAAACAACTAGTAAGTGGCAGAGCAGGGTTAGGAACCTATGCGGTTGCACACCCAGAGCCCAGACGTAAGCACAGCTCCATGGTGTTGCTCACGAAGGTGTGGAAGAGAGAGAGAGAGGGTGGAGAAAGGGCTTCTTCAAGGCCAACCACTGGCCTCAAGACCTACACAGTCCCACAGCCCTGTGACCGATGCTCAGCGCATAGGTCACGGGCAGACGGAGAGAGGGACATGGCATCACAAGGTGTGCCGGCAGGCTTCCCAATGCCCTGACCTCCCAGTGCCTATAGCAAAGGTTTCTGGGGGGAAGGACAGCCAGGTACTTAGGGCACCCCGAGCCTGGACCAGGGCTCCTGCCAGGAGCCTGAAAATGACCCTGGGAGCCAGGCTGGTTGCCATGGGAACTCCTTCCTCTTGCCACAGGTTGTGCAATGCCCTGTACAACCTCGCAAGGGAGTGAGCTGAACCTGGGGATGGCCCAGAGACCACATCACCCAGAGGAGAGGCCTCTCCCCGACCCTGGTTTCACAATGGGACACTAATAGTAACATAACAAGTTAATTCAATTCCTTTAAGGAGCAAAAACACAATGTTTAACTGGCTTACAACTCCTTTTTTCCTGTTTAACATTTTCCTCTCCACTTTGAGGCTGTGCCATGGGCAAACTTTGAAGTTTAGGAAAGTTTAGACTTGTTTGAGTCATGTGCAAAAATGCCTTTGAGTGAAAAGGGGAAAAAAAACCCCATACTACCCCTTCCCCCACCTGAGACTTTGGGGCTCCAAGAGGATTACCTATAACAGTCTCCTGAAAAGGGGACCAAGTTGGGGTTTTCCCTCTCCCGTTGGACTTAGCGCTCAGTGGAGATCCTCCAGGAGAGTGTCAGTGACCTCAGGCCAGGGAGAGCCTGAAACAGTTCCTTAGGACCACCTCTAGCCCCAGAAAAAGGCACCCTGAGCCAGCCCGGAGCCAGCCCTGAGCCAGGTATGTTCGCCCAGCAGTTGGAAGTCCTTGGGGAAGACGAGGCTACCCTCACCCTCAGCCACCTGCATCTTAGTGCCTCCAAGTCACGAGGCTCCTCTCCCTCACTCCCCACCCAGTGAGGCTGCCAGAGGAGGAACTGGATCAGTATGCCATTCCCTGTAGGACCAGAGAAATGCCCACTCACCCCAGAGGATTATGTGAGGCCAGGGAAGCCCATTACCATGCACTCTAGAATGTGGCGGGATCCTGGCCAGAGCCAGGCATGCCTCAAGGAGCATGTGGGAGTCAGTCCCAGCTCACCAGGCCCAGAGCGCGCCTCTCACTGATGCCGCACCCAGGCTTGTAGCTTCAGCATCCCTGTAAACCACGATGGACTTCTTTCTCACACAAGTTCACTCAGGCCTCCACCTCTCTCAGTCAGCCTGAAGAGAACTGGGCAGCCAGAAAGAAGGGGGCTGCATGGTCTGGACAAGCAGGCTGAGTTAGATGCTAGGACACCTGGGCCTGAGCCCAGTTTTGCCCCTGAGATTAGGTTAGCCTGAGCAGACTTTTCATACCAGGCACTTAGGCTATGAAATGGAGAGAGGCGCCCCAGATCCCTCTCCCACCAGTCCAGGAAGGACACAAGAATCGGGGTAGGTGAAAGATTAAGGGGCGAGATCACTGCAGAAAAGCACTCAACTGCTGGGTGGGAATGCCTCTGGAGCCACACACAGACCTGTAAACCCTGGCTATTCCCCTCAGAGTTGTGCCTGCCTGCTCACCACCTACACTCACACTTAAACCTGGGTGCAGGGCCTTCCCTGAGCCCTGGCACAGCAGAGAGACTGAAACCAGACAACCCACCCAGCCTCCAAACCAGTCTTCCTTGGTTTGCGACATTCTGAACAAGACTTGGTTTTCCCTTGAGAAAAAATGGGCCCACAGGCCTTTCTCACAGGGATTTCAATAAGATGGGGGAATTCATTTCTGATCTTCCAGAAATTAGGACACTTGAAAAGGGCCGAGCCTCGGGCAGTTCCCTAGGCTCAGAGGCCATGCCAACAATGCTAAGGCGCTTCCCTGTGCCTCCCCACCGTGCCCTTTTGACCCCATCCTCTTTCCCTGTGCTCCAGAGCCTGAGCTGGGCCTAGTTGGGAGGCTGCTGTGGGTGGGCACCTCTGTCTCCACTCCCACTGTTTGGGAGGCTCCTCCTGCCCCAGCCCACTCAAGCACAAACCCAGAAGAGAAGTCATGCTCCCTGCTCAGGAGTTTGGTCTCTTTCCTTCATTTCAGACCCTCTTGGGAGAGAGAGGGAGGTGGAAAGGAAGGGGCAGGCCCATCCCAGGAGGAGCCCCAGGAGCAAGCTGGGAGGGACCAGAAGAGAGAAGAAAGCACTGGCCAAAGAGAGGGTAGGGAGCCTCCCCTGGCTCCAGGGGCCGGGAGAAGAAAGCCAAGGCAGCAATGGGAGAGCAAAGGAAGGGAGAGGTGAGGGAGCAGGCAGGCCTGGGCAGGGCTGGAAGCAGGATGGGGAGAGGAAGTGAGAAACTGGAGCAGCCCCAATGATGAGGGAGGGGTGGTGGGAGTGTGACGGAGATGACAAAGGAGGGAAGCAGAACAGAGGCCCAAGCGATCCACGTGCCTCTTCCAGTGTCCCCAGGGACCTGCTATGTGCCCTTGGGCACATCCGTTTCTCTCTCTGGCCTGCCTCTCCATCTAGAAAATATGAAGCTGGACTAGATGATCTTTAGAGGTCCTCCCACCTGAGGAACCCAAGCATTTCAAGCTTGCCAGCAAGAGGGGACAGAGCTAGCCCCCCAGTCGCACAGATGGGAAAGAGATGTTCCTGGTCCACAGGCCCTTCTCCCACCCCCATGCTCTCCCTCAGCACTTTCCTTCTGTGGCCTATTGGCCTGGCAGAAGCCCTGAGTTGTCTGTGAGCCCTCCTGTTAGGCTGAGGGCAGGCAATCAGGGGCTGGCAGAAAGCCTGAGGCACAGGTATCAGGCCCTGCTGCAGGTGAGTAAGCCGTTCTGGATTCCTGCTGCCAGCCTCTTCCAGGGCATAGCCTTGGGGTAAACTGCCTCATCAGCATGGAGATACCTGGTAGACTCCAGCACTTCATCTTGTGTGACCCAGAGCCACACTTTTCCCTGGGGTGAGAGGTGGGAGCCTGTCTGCCTTCCCCAGGGTGGGAGGGGGGTGAGTCAGTCCTTCTGCCTGCCTTCCTCTTCAAGCTAACTGCATAATTACACAGCAATAATAATAACTGGCACTTACACACCAGGTCCTGTGTAAGTACATAATTTATTTATGTAACAACATAATGAATTGTTTGCTGGCCTGGGGGCTGTGGGGACCATGTGAAAGGGCTTAGCTACTGTCTACACCACCTGGGGGACACAGTGATTGTGTGAATCAGCAACCCATGGAAGCCATGGTTCCCAGAAGCAGTTGTCTCCTGCCTGCAGGTCCTGTCCTAGTGTCGCAGGGGCAATGAGGGGCCAGCCCTCTGACATGGAGTTTGCCTACATCTCTCCATCCACTCTGGGAGGTCAGGCTTGAGGGGCCAGCACCCATTCCAAACCCTGAGGACTCAGGGGGCTCCTCTAGAAGGTTTCAGTCCCTTTCCAGGCAGAGGAAGAGAATTCAATCCAGGCTGGCAAATTTGGAGAGACTCCTGGTCACCGCCCAAGGAAACAAGAGGCCTTGCCCAATATAGGCATTTATGAGCCTGAAGGCAAAAAATTCTCTTCTTTCTCTCAGCTCTGCCCAGCCTAGCCCTACCCAGCCCAGCCTTGCCACCCCAGGCTTGGCTGCTCATGGGACCACAGCCCAGCTTCCCCAGCCTGGTCTGGGTACTGGTTCCCATGCCAGACTTAGCCCTTTTGGGAATTCCCAACAGACAGCTTCATAGATGCTAACATCACAGTGGCTACGACTGGCCTCAAGGATCCTGAAGACTCAACTTTGGCCCTGTCCTCTTTTGTCTTGCTACCCCAAATCACCTCTTTCCTTCTCCTCAGAGCCCCTGTTCACAGCTTATGAAAGTTCCAGCACTAACTACAAAGCAAGAAGCACCAGAACTTCTCAGCTGTTGGCTCTTGGAGTACCCTGAAGCTGTGAATACCATAATTCACCCAGGAGCAGGAGAGACAAATTCCAGGTAGCTATGCTACCAAGATAGGGCCAGGAAACCTGAGTTCTCCTTTCACCTCTGTCAGTTTTTTTCTGGTGGTTCCCAGGGAAGTCATATTTTTCCTTTGGACTTCAGTGTCTACTCACCCGTGAACCAAGGGAAATGAAAATGCTCTCCAAGAGCCACTCTAGCAATAAACTTTCAAAGAAGAGCTCTGAGTCTCCAAATATGTTCCCAACTCTGGAACTTCCTTCTTTGCCATCAGCTGCTGCCGCTGCAGCTGGGCCTCAAGCAGCCTCCCTCCCAGCTTTGGAAGGTCAATCACTGGTTTCCAGAAACCTCTACCCTTGCAACCCTATCCTGTAGGTATATATGAGGATGCCCAGGGGAACCAACATTCACACACACGGCCTCAGGAGCTCTGAGCACCTGCACCTGGCCGTTGAACGCTGCAGAATTCCTTGCAGTCTTCCCAGGGCTGCAGGCCGCAGCATCAAATCAAGCCCACTCACCATCATGGCAATGCTGACAATGAGGAGGAGGATGACAATGATGCTGACCTCAACGGCCCTCTTGGACCCATACTCATCCCTAAATCTGTTTCCTACACTCTGCCCTAGTCACACCCAGGCTTCTGGTGAACCTGACTCCCTCTCCCATCTCTCTGAAGCAGTGGGTTCTGAAAACTGTGGTCAGTGGAGTGCCTACCACAAGCCTTTGTCTAATTACCACATTGTTCTGGGTTTCTGACTGATGTCCAGCCAAGTGCTTCCTTTATGTAGTTTTATACACAGTCTTCCCCCCTAAACCAGCCTGTATTTCCATCACCATCAACCCACCCCCTAATCCCTAGGGCTCACCTAGTGGCCAGTGGCTTCAATGGCTCAGCTGCCTGACAGGATCTGCACAAAGGAGAGAGCCTTTGTGCCCTCTCCTCTACCTGCACCTTGGAGTCAGACATTGCTCGCTCAGCACCTGCTCTGTGACAGGCACAGCACTGGGCACTGCAGGATACAAGGGCCCTGTGTCAGGAGCTCACAATCTAGAGGAAGGATAACACTTTCACAGATGGACAAAAATCACAGCATAAGACAGCAGCAGCAACTTATGGATAATTTCCTATGAGAGATCAGACTAAATATCCTAGAAGTTCCTTGGGGAGAGAGTTAGTGTGACCTGAGGTGGTCAGTCAGGTGGGCTTCCTATAAAAGGAAGGGGAAGGGGCTGGCCCTGTGGCCAAGTGGTTGGGTTTCCACGCTCTGCTTTGGTGGTCCAGGGTTTCACTGGTTTGGATCCTGGACGTGGACCTAGCACCGCTCATCAGGCCATCCTGAGGCAGCATCCCACATAGCACAACCAGAAGGACCTACAACTAGAATATACAACTATGTATGGGGGCGGGGCGCTTTAGGGAGAAGAAGAAGAAGAAAAAATAGATTGGCAATGGATGTTAGCTGAGGTGCCAATCTTAAAAAAAAAAGGAAGGGGAAGATTCCAGTTAGCAGAAAGGGTTGGAGGTGGGATGCAAACTGGGGATGGGAGCAGGGAGGTCAGAGGGAGATGCACTGATTTAAAAAGAAAACTGTGGGGGCCGGCCCTGTGGCCGAGCGGTTAAGTTCATGCTCCGCTTCAGCAGGCCAGAATTTCGCCAGTTTGGATCCTGGGCGAGGACATGGCACTGCTCATCAGGCCATGTTGAGGCGGCGTCCCACATGCCACAACTAGAAGGACCCACAACTAAAAATACACAACTACGTACTGGGGGCTTTAGGGAGAAAAAGGATAAATAAAATCTTCTAAAAAAAAAAAAAGGAAAACTGTGTCTTAAACCCCACATCTGTGCCCTCTGTCCATTTCCCTGTCCCTACTACCTCAGGACCAGGGAGGCCACACATCTGGAGTAGCCTTAAGGCCACCCCAGGCACGGAACTCAGCCTCACTTAGAGCTACCTCTAGCTGCTTTCCAGGGTTCCACAAAGAAGACTGACACCCTGTCCCCAATATGCACATGTACACATGCACACTCACCCTTAAGACAACAGCTTCTCCATTGAGCTCCTCTGCCAAATCCCCCAGGATCCTCCCACTCCATTTTTCTCTCTCTCTCTCTCATTCACTCACACACCTCGCAGCCTCATCCCTCCTATCATATCCCTCCCATCCATTACATAACTCTGTTTGGGATTATTTTTGCCCAGAGGTATGAGCTGCATTTCTGCATATTTAAGTTGTCCTTGATTCATTCCTGCCCATTTCTTAGTTCTGTTTGCCCAGGTGCCCGCCCCACCCACAGGCTCTGAGGCCCCTGGGAACATGCCCACGTTGGGCTCAGCTTGCCTCACAGCTACTGGCTGCTCCACTCCAGGTCCAAAAGAGCAGACACAGAGCCACACAAGGGCCCCACTCAGGTGGGGCCTGAGGCTGGCTACACTGGAGTCACAAAAACCCTGGAACCTTTCATTGCTCTCCCTTCTTCCCTCCAGTGACCCTTGGCCCTTGCATCTCCTAGTTTTTTCCACTCCCGTGGTTGCACCCCAGCTCTATGGTCCCAGAGTGCAGCCCCAATAATTCAAGGGAGAAGGGGCAATGGGAGGAAAGACAAAATGATAATTAATGGTTTGTTTCCTATTAGCTTGTTACAAATAGAATGGCTTAATGTAATTATTGAAATGGTTGCAAGGGGGCTCTTGTTGCACAGTGAAATAATTATATGACAATCATTATTTTATTTTTAAGAGCTCATTACCAAATAGGCTATAATTCACTCTCCAGCCTTCTCCCCTGCTGTGGAGATGAGTTGATTTGGTGGACAATGGGGTGGGAGTCTTTCCACTTGGGGTCACTAGTTGAAATGAGGATTTAGCTCAGCAGTTTCCAGTTACTATGAGGAGCTGGTGCCAGCTGAGCTGCCAAGACTTGACAGGTTTGGTGGTGGCCAAGGTTCCCCAGGTCCTGCCCACATTGCAGTTGTGTCTGATGCAGGCACTTAATCTCTGGGTCCCCAGGGAAGACATTAAACTTATCAGGAGAGACTGCCACCCAAATTTTGCTCTTGGCATGCCAGCACTACCATCTCCACACTGTATCCTATGCGCTGAAGGCCCTGTTCAAGTGTTATCTACTCAGTTACAGCACTATCATGTGCCGGGTTGTGCCCCTGATCTGCATGTATTCTCTCATAACAACTCTGAGTATTGTTATCCAGTTTACAAGCAGCAGAATTACATAGCTCAAAAGTTTATGAAAGGCTATGTGGTGAATTCTAGATGATCATCCAGTTAAAATGAAAGGATCATGGTAACATTTGTATTGCAAAAGATGAGATAGGAGTATAGGAAATGGTTTCCTGGAATACAGGACAGCCTGGACAAAGGCACATGAGTGGGAACCCACAAAGTGGGTCTAGGGAATGCTGACCATTCCAGTTTGACTGACATAAAACACTCATGTAGGGAGTCACCAGAAAGAAACCTGGGAAAAGAGGGTGGGAACCAGATGGGTTAGAGCTCTTGGAGCTCATGTCAAGGAAATGAGAGGGCAGAGAAGGTCTCTGAGCAAGGAGGTGACCCAACCCAAGTTCTCCTCTTGGAGGCTCATCTGTTTGCAATGTGCAGGGCAGAATGGAGCAGGAGGAATCTGGGGGCAGCAAGATTGATCAGCACAACATATTTCACAATGGGCTGCAGCCACTTGCTATAGCTACACTGGGGGGCTTCCCACAGATGCAGAGGACTGATCGCATCCAATACATTGACTTATACTCTCTTGGGTGGGGCGAGACTTGGAATTTGCAAATATTCTGACGCAGATGGTATGTGAAACACACTTTGAGAAAACTGGACCTAGACAATCCAGTCCCCACTGCTCAGCTTGGCATTTAAAGTTTTCTGTAACCTGTCCCCACTAATTTTTTTTTCTTACAACCGTAGTTTTAAAGTTAACTGAGATATAATTCACATATTGCATAAGTGATCCATTTAAAGTGTACAATTTACTGTTTTGGTATATTCCAAGAGTTGTGCAACTACCATTACAATCAATTTGAGGACATTTTCACCACCCCCAAGAAACCTCGTACTCTTTAGCACCCTCCTTTCCCTATCTCCTTACAGCCACAGGCAACCATCAATCAACTTTCTGTCTCTATAGATCTGCCTATTCTGGACATTTCATATAAATGGAATCATACAAAATGTAGTCTTTTATGACTGGCTGCTTTCACTTAGCACACTGTTTTCAAGGTTCATCCATGTAATAGCATATATCAGTACTTCATTCTTTTTTATGGCTGAATCATATTCCATTGTATGGATATACCACATATGACATATATTCATCAACTGATGGACATTTGGGTTGTTTCTACTTTCTAGTTATTCTGAATAATGTTTCTGTTAACAGTTGTATGCAAGTTTTTGTGTGGATGTTTGTTTTAATTTCTCTTGAGTATATATCTACCTGTGTGTGGGATTGCTGGTAATTAATCAATCAAATCAATCAATCAAAAGTTATATGATAGTTAACTTTTTGAGGAACTGCCAGACTGTTTTCCAAAGCAGCTAAACCATTTTACATTCCCACCAGCATTTATGAAGTTTCTAATTTTTCCACATTCTTGTCAACACTTTTTTTTTTTTTTTTTTTTTTTGCTGAGGAAGATTCACCCTGAGCTAACATCTACTGCCAATCTTTTCTCTCGTTTTTTTTTTTTTCGGATGTGAGCTGCCAGTACAGCATGGCCACTGACAGACAAATGGTGTAGGTCTGTGCCTGGGAACTGAACCCAGGCCGCTGACACAGAGCATGCTGAACTTAACCACTAGGCCACTGGGGCTGGCCTGAATAGCTGACTTGTTGATTTTAGCTATCCTAGTAGATGTGAAGTGGTATCTCATTGTGTGCTTTAAAAAAAATAGCTTTATTGAGATGTAATTCACATACCATACAATTCACTCATTTATACAATTTAATGATTTGGGGAATATTATATTATTTCATTGTGGTTTTGAGTTGCATTTTCCTGATGAATAATGATGTTGAGTGACTTTTCTTGTGCATATTGGCCACCTGTATATTGTCTTTGGAGAAATATCTATTCGGATCCTTTGCTCATTTTTTAAATTGAGTTCATAATAGTTTACAAAATTGTGAAATTTCAGTTGTACATTATTACTTGTCTGTCACCATATAAGTGCTCCCCTTCACCCCCTGTGCCCACCCCCAATTCCCTTTCCCCCAGTAACCACTGAACTGTTCTCTTTGTCCATGTGTTTGTTTATCTTCCACATATAAGTGAAATCATATGGTGTTTGTCTTTCTCTGTCTGGCTTATTTTGCTTAACATAATACCCTCCAGGTCCATCCATATTGCTGCGAATGGGACAATTTTGTCTTTTTTATGGCTGAGTAGTATTCCACTGTATATATATACCACATCTTCTTTATCCAATCGTTGGTTGATGGAGACTTGGGTTGCTTCCATGCCTTGGCTATTGTGAATCATGCTGCAATGAACATAGGGGTGCACGTCACTTTGAATTGTTGATTTCAACTTCTTTGGATAGATACCTAGTAGTGGGATAGCTGGGTTGTATAGTATTTCTATTTTTAGTTTTTTTTTTTTTGAGGAAGACTAGCCTTGAGCTAACATCTGCTGCCAATCCTCCTCTTTTTGCTGAGGAAGACTGGCCCTAAGCTCACATCCATGTCCATCTTCCTCTACTTTATATGCGGGACGCCTACCACAGCATGGCTTGCCTAGTGGTGCCATGTCCACACCCAGGATCTGAACCAGTGAACCCCAGGCCACCGAAGTGGAATGTGCGCACTTAACTGCTGTGCCACCAGGCTGGCCCCCTATTTTTAGTTTGTTGATAAATCTCCATGCTGTTTTCCATAGTGGCTGCACCAGTTTGCATTCCCACCAGCAGTGTATGAGGGTTGCCTTTTCTCCACATCCTCTCCAACATTTGCTATTTTTTGTCTTAGTGATTATAGCCATTTTAACTGGTATAAGTTGCTATCTTAGTGTAGTTTTGATTTGCATTTCCCTGATGATTAGTGATGTTGAACATCTTTTCATGTGCCTATTGGCCATCTGTATATCTTCTTTGGAGAAATGTTTGTTCATATCCTTTGCCCATCTTTTGATTGGGTTGTTTGTTTTTTTGTTGTTCAGTTGTGTGAGTTCTTTATATATTATGGAGATTAACCCCTTGTTGGATGTATGATTTGCAATACAATCCCAGTGCATATTTTCTCCCAATTGGTGGCTTGTCTTTTTGTTTTGATCCTGGTTTCCTTTGCCTTATAGAAGCTCTTTAGTCTGAATGAAGTCACACTTTTTATTTTTTCTTTTGTTTCCCTTGTCTGAGAAGACATAGTATTCAAAAAGATCCTTTTAAGATCAACATCAAAGAGTGTACTACCTATATTTTCTTCCAGAAGTTTTATGGTTTCAGGTCTTACCTTCAAGTCTTTGATCCATTTTGAGTCTATTTTTGTGTATGGTGTAAGATAGTGGTCTACTTTCATTCTTTTGCTTGTGGCTGTCCAGTTTTCCCAACATGATTTATTGAAGAGACTATCTTTTCTCCATTGTATGTTCTTAGCACCTTTGTCAAAGATTATCTGTCCGTAGATGTGTGGTTTTATTTCTTGGCTTTCAATTCTGTTCCATTGATCTGTGTGCCTGTTTTTGTACCAGTACCATGCTGTTTTGATTACTATAGCTTTGAAGTACATTTTGAAGCCAGCAATTGTGATGCCTCTAGCTTTGTTCTTTTTCCTCAGGATTGCTTTAGCTATTTGGGGTCTTTTGTTGCCCCATATTAATTTTAGGATTCTTTCTTCTATTTATGTGAAAAATGTCATTGGGATTCTGATTGGGATTGCATTGAATCTGTAGATTGCTTTAGGTAGTATGGACATTTTAACTATGTTTATTCTTCCTATCCATGTGCATGGAATATCTATTTCTTTATGTCATCATCGATTTCTTTCAATAATGTCTTACAGTTTTCATTGTATAGGTCTTTCACCTCCTGGGTTAAATTTATGCCTAGGCATTTTATTCTTTTTGTTGTGATTCAAATGGGATTGTATTCTTGAGTTCTCTTTCTGTTAGTTCATTATGAGAGTATAGGGATGCAACTTATTTTTGCAAGTTGATTTCATACCCTGCAACTTTACTGTAGTCGTTGATTATTTCTAATAGTTTTCTGTGGATTCTTTAGGGTTTTCCATATATAACATCATGTCATCTGCAAATAGTGAGAGTTTCACTTTTTGATTTCCTATTTGGATTCCTTTTATTCCTTTTTCTTGCCTAACTGCTCTGGCCAAAACCTCCAGTACAATGTTGAATAAGAGTGGTGAGAGTTGGGCCACAGAGTAGTTAAGTTTGTACACTCCACTTCGGCGGCCCAGGGTTTTACTGGTTCTGATCCTGGGTGCACACATGGCACTGCTAATGAGGCCACGTTGAGGTGGCATCCCACATGCCACAGCTAGAAGGACCCACAACTAAAATATACAATTATGTGCTGGGGGGATTTGGGGAGAAAAAGCAGGAAAAAAAAAAAGAGTGGTGAAAGTGGGCATCCTTGTCTTATTCCTGTTCTGAGAGGGATGGTGTTTAGTTTTTCCCCATTGAGTATAATGTTGGCTGTGAGTTTGTCATATATGGCCTTTATTATGTTGCCTTTGCTCATTTTATTTTATTATTTTTTTGAGGAAGATTAGCCCTGAGCTAACATCTGCTGCTAATTCTCCTCTTTTTGCTGAGGAAGACTGGCCCTGAGCTAACATCCGTGCTCATCTTCCTCTACTTTATATGTGGGATGCCTACCACAGCATGGCTTGACAAGCGGTGCCATGTCTGCACCCGGGACATGAACCGGTGAACCCCAGGCCACCGAAGCTGAATGTGAGCACTTAACCGCTGCGCCATCGGGCTGGCCCCGCCTTTGCTCATTTTTAATTGTCATTTATCTTTTTACAATTGAGTTGTAAGAATTCTTTATATATTATAGATACAAGTCCTTTATCAGATATAAGATTTGCAAAAATTTTCTCCCAATCTGTGCAGTCATTCACTTTTTTAACGGTGTCTTCTGAAGCACAAAAATTTTGATGAATTCCAATTTATTTTTTCTTCAATTGCTTGTGTGTTTGGTCTCATATCTTAGAAATCATTACTTAACCCAAGGTCACAAAGATTTATGTGTATTTTTTTCTTCTAAGAGTTTTGTATTTTTAGTTCTTACCCTTTTGTCTTTGATCTATGTTGAGTTAATCTTTGTATAAGGTGTGAGGTATTCTCTTGCATGTGGATATCCAGTTGTCCCAGTACCATTGTTAGACTACAACTGCATTTTTCAATAGTTCCTCTCAGTGATTCTTGTGTGGACTGCAGTCTGAGAACCCCTAAATTAGAGAATATAGAACTACGCTAGGCAATGGGAGAAAGGGTTTAAACTTTGGTGGTCATATCTCAAGAATTGAGATACAAGGACGGATGGGAGATACAGGGAGGAAGGAAATGGTAACGCAAGGTGATGGAGTGATCGTAGTGACCCATAAAAATCCAAAGGTGATAATAGGATGATTATATCTTCTCTTTGTGTACCCCTTTACAGCTTAAAAGGGGTTTCCATATACTTTGTCTCATTCAGTCCTCTTAGTGAGGTAGAGAGGGCTTTACCATATCCAAATAACAGATGAGGAAAGTGAGGGTCCAAGATGCAGTTAGTAAGCAGCCCAGACAGCCCCATGACTCAGGACATCAGTAACTCGAACACTGATGGAAGTTGGGAAAACAGGGGGAATAGCTGGTTGAGCTGTTTAGACAGGCTGGACTTGGGCTGCCAGCAGGACATGCCTGGCAGACATCTGAAAATGTGGCGGTAGCGTTGGCTCAAGAAGTCAGGGTTGAAGACAGGGTTCAAGGATTCACCGTTGAAGGGCATCATTGAAGTCATCTGGGCAGGCAAGCCTGCCAGGGAGAAAGTGCAGACAGAGAAGAGGAAGGCTGAAGCAAAGAGACTAATGGCAAGAGGCCCATATTTAGAGGCCAGGAAGGAATCACCAGTGGAAGAGACTAGGAAGGATCAAAACTGTGGATGGGAAAAGAGCTTGGAGAAGAATTTTCTGAGAATAGGGTGGGTCAACTAGTCGCAAATAGTGAATAAATAGCCAGGAGGGTGAAAACTTCCAAAAGGCAGGGATGGGTGGGTGGAGGGGGCGGGAAGTAATATCACAGATCACAGCTCTGAAGAGCTGGCCACTGGATCACACTTCAGTGCTCAATGGAGCCTGGGACCATGTTACTTGAAGTAAACCCTTCTTGAATTGTTTTGTAAAGCAAGTAATCACTTTCTAATATCTCTTTCCCTCTCTCTCTCTCTCTCTCTCTCTCTCTCTCTCTCTCTCAGAGAATTTTCACATAAAAGTTTTGCTTAAGGCTAGGAATGCCTGCCTGTGGAAGGGAGCATAATGTGCTTCTGAAATGCTTACTCTCCCAAGGGTAGAGGAGTCACGCCAAGTTTCTCCAGTCTGAGTACAGATTAAGCAGGCATTTCTGTGAGTTGTGAGCTTACACGCAAAGTCAGGGAAACGGCAGGTATGGGATCACTAACCCTTCCTTCCCCATGACCCCCTGGGTCCCTTATAAGAACAAGAAGCACTTGTCAGGACCTTATATTTACCTTGTATGCATTAGCTGCTTGAGAAAATGATCTTCAAGGTTCCCTGAATTCTTGTAGCTAAATGATACTCTGGAGAGAGGAAGGGCCACGGGTGGTGACAAGATGAGAGATGCAATGTTAGAGGGATAAAGCATCTGGAGAAGGGTACTAGATACCCTCTCATTACATATCTTGGCTCTTATGAGTTTAGTTTGTATCAGAGTAGAGGTGGGGGTGAGTTACATGGCTAAATGCCTGGCTTTGTGATAGTTTAATTCAACTGAGCAGGACTCTGAGCATCTAGTATATGCAAGCTAAGCATGGTGGAGGATATAGTGATGTTGAAAACAATCTGGTCTTGAGGAGCTCACAATTGACATACTAACAGACAAGAGATGTGGTCTCTTGCACAAACTTAGCATACAAATATTTGTGAAAACAAAATTGAATTAGAATACACAATACAGGGCTCTAAAAGAGAAGCAATGAATGTACACCATGGAATACCAGGTAACCACTTCAATGAGAAATATGTTGGCTACATTGATGTATGAAGATGGTAAATAAAATACAGCAATTGAACAAGGCAGAGACCATACCAGAGACAGCTGCGTAAGGCTCTCAACACAAATTAGAGAGACTATATGGGACTGGCCCAGTGGCATAGTTGTTAAATTTGCATGCTCCGCTTTGGTAGCCTGGGGTTCACCAGTTTGGATCCTGGGTGCAGACCTACACACTGCTCATCAAGCCACGCTGTGGTGGCATCCCACATAGAAGAACTAGAAGGACATACAACTAGGATATACAACTATGTATTGGCGCTTTGGGGAGGAAAAAAAAAAAAAGAGGAAGATTGGCAACAGATGTTAGATCAGGACCAATCTTCCTCCCCCCCCCGCCCCCCCCAAAAAATTAGAGAGACTATGGAGGTCAGTAAGGATTTACCTGTTTGGTGTTCCACAACTTTTCTTCCTGTAATCTTGCTTAGGTTCACAGCAAAGATAAGTGGTCTAGAAAACAAGTGTTGCAGAACTGTGGAGGATGGAGTGGTCATAGAAGAATGAGACTAGAGCTGGGCCTTGATTTCTTGGGTAAAATTCAAACAAGCCAAAGAGAGTAGGGAACATTCCAAACAGGGGGAATATCATATGCAAATATTCAGAGGCAGGAATGTGTAGACTATAACAAGGCATAGTGAGGAATCCAGCTTAGCTTGGAAAAGTAAATGTGAATCCTGATGTCAAGGTTTACATGCCAAGCTCAAGTGTCTGGATTCTATTTTATAGACTGAGGAGAGTTCCTGAGGGTACTGGGCACCAATTCTCATTAATCTTCACATTTGTGAGGATCAAATGAGTTAATCCAGGTAAAGTCCTTAGATCAGAGTTAAATATTTGTTTATTATTATTATCATCTTTGTGGCTTGTCTCCCAGATAAATGATAAGTCTCTTCAGGGCAGGGATTCCATTTTCCAGAGGAGAAAAGAGAGAGGTGATCAGCTAACCTAGACTCATAGTGTCAGAGAAGCAATCTCAGTGTAAAACCTGGCTTCTCTGAGACCTTGAAGACATTAATCAGGTATAAAGAAGGGGGTATCTGGAGTGGAGATAGAGAGGAGGGAAAGGAGATTGTTCCAGACAAATGAAACAGCATATAAAAAAGCCCAAAGAGGACAGAAAGTACATGAAACTAAAACAACTTTAGCTACCATCCTCTGAGAAGGTTTCTGTTTTAAAAGCAAATGACAAAGTGATTATAGTAAGATTGCAGGATACAAGGTTAATATAGAAAAGTCAGTCACTTTCCCATGTACCAGCAATGAACAAGTGGAATTTGAAATTAAAAACACATTACCATTTACATTAGCCCTCCCCAAAATGAAATACTTAGGTATAAATCTAACAAAATATGTACAAGATCTATATGAGGAAAACTACAAAACTCTGATGAGAGATATCAGAGAAAAACTAAATACATGGAGAGAGAGTCCACGTTCATGGATAGGAAGATTCAATATTGTCAAAATGTCAGTCCTTCCCAACTTGATCATTTAACACAATCCCAATCAAAATCTCAGCAAATTATTTTGTGGATATTGACAAAGTGATTCTAAAAACTCATTCTAAAGTTTACATGGAGAGGCAAAAGTCTCAGAAAAGCCAAATCAACACTGAAAGAGAAGAACAAAGTCAGAGGATCGAATTGAGACTTTCTATAAAGCTACAGTAATCAAGACAGTGTGGTATTGCAAAAGGTCAGTAGAACAGAACTCACATAAATGTAAGCAACTCATCTTTGACAAAGGAACACAGGCAATACGATGGAGTAAAGACAGTTTTTTCAACAAATAGTGTTGGAACAACTGAACATCCACATACAAAAAAATCAATCTAGGCACAGACCTTACCCCTTCACAATTATTTTTAAGTGGATGATAGATCTAAACATAAAATGCAAAACTATATAACTAGAAGATAACAAAGAAGAAAATCTAGATGACTTTGGGTTTGGTGATGACTTTCTAGATACACCACCAAAGACGCACTCCATGAAAGAAATAATTGACAAGCTGGACTTCATTAAAATTTAAAACTTTTAAATATTCTCATCAGAAAAAAGAAATGATAATTATGTGACATGATAGAGGTGTTAGCTAATGCTGTGGTGGTAATCATATTGCAATATATAAATTTATCAAATCAACACCTTGAACATCTTAAACTCACACAATGTTATATGTCAATTATATCTCAATAAAAACAACAAAACACACACAAAAAACTTCTGCTCTGCAAAAGATAATGTCAAGAAAATGAGAAGACAAACCACAGACTGGGAGACAATATTTGCAAAAGACACACCTAATAAAGTACTGTTATACAAAATAAACAAAGAAGTTAAAACTCAATAACAAGAAAACAAACAACCTGATTTTCAAATGGGCAAAAGACCTTAACAGATACCTCACCAAAGAAGATATACAGATGGAAGTAACCATATGAAAAGATGTTCAACATCATGTGTCATTAGGGAATTGCAAATTAAAACAATGAGATATCACCACATACATATTAGAATGGCCCAAGTCCAGGACACTGACACCACCAAATGCTGGCAAACACGTGGAACAACAGGAACTCTCATTCATTGCTGGTGGGAATGTAAAATGATACAGCCACTGGGAAGGCGGTTTGGTGGTTTCTGACAAAACTAAACACATTCTTACCTTACAACTCAGCAATCTCATTCCTTGGTATTTACTCAAGTGAATTGAAAACTTATATTAACACAAAAATCTGCATAGGGATGTTTATAGCAGCTTTATTCATAATTGCCAAAACTTGGAAGCAACACGTCTCTCAGTAGGTAAATGGATAAATAAACTGTGGTACATCCACACAATGGAATATTATTCAGTGCTAAAAAGAAATGAGCTATCAAGCCATGAAAAGATACAGAGGAACCTTAAATGCACATTACTAAGTAAAAGAAGCCAACCTGAAAAGGCTACACAGTGTATGATTCCAACTATATGACATTCTGGAAAAGGCAAAACGAGAGATGGTAAAAAGATCGGTGGTTGCCAGTGGGTGGGGGTATGAAGAGGCAAAGCACAGAGGATTTTTAGGGCAGGAAACTATTTTGTATGATACTGTAATGGTAGATACATGTCATTATACACTTGTCAAAACCCAAATAACCTACAATACCAAGAGTGAACTCTGATGTAAACTTGAACCTTGGGTGATAATGACGTGTCAATGTAGGTTTGTCAATTGCAACCAATGTATCACTGTGGTGGGGAATGTCGATAGCAGGAAGGCTATGCATGTATTGGTAGGG
Organism: Equus caballus; assembly: GCF_041296265.1. Taxonomy (NCBI): domain Eukaryota; kingdom Metazoa; phylum Chordata; class Mammalia; order Perissodactyla; family Equidae; genus Equus; species Equus caballus. The sequence goes on along the minus strand of NC_091697.1, from coordinate 52,576,931 downwards.
GGTATATGGGAAATCCCTATACTTTCTGCTCAATTTTGCTGTGAACTAAAACAGCTCTAAAAATAAAGTTTATTAACTAAAAAAAAAACCCCAGCAAATGATGATTATGAAACAGCATTTGTGCCACACGATCTCTCGTTAAAATGTATCTTGTGTTCTCCAGAGGTCTCCTAGGCATGTCTGTGGCAGACAGCCCTGAAATAGAAGGACAGAGCATGGTGGGCACAAGGAAGAAGTGGGGTACCAGGACTTGCTAAGAAACCTTGGTTCCTGCCCTGCTCAGCCACTGATTAGCTCTGTGCCTTCAGATAGGTCTCAGACTCTCCTCCTCTCTCTCTAGGGCCCCATTTCCTCCTCTCCAACAAAGAGTTTAGATGGACTTTCCCCTCGGCAAGGCCCCTTCCAGCTCTCATGTCCTATGCCTATGCCAAAGAACTTGGGAGCTCTGGCTTTCTGGTACCTTAACATGAGAAAAAGCCCTTGGAGATCAACCTCCAAGGGTTTAGCCAAATCCAGAGCCCCAGATGTAATTCATATGCCCTGACAAACAAGTGACCAGCAAAATCCTAAGGGTTGATGGGATCCATTTGGCCTGATGGGGACTGCCATTTTTGGGACCTCTAAGCTCCCTGAAGGGGGCAGCAGCTCAGAACCATGAGCTCTACTTAGCAAATGGATCCCAGGCCCCTCTGACCAGGTGTCTTGGTGCTGCAACAGCAGTCTTGTCAGTCATCATCCCCTTTGGTTGGGTCCCAGCAGGACTGGCTGGAAGGATTGGCTCTGACGGCTCCAGGCAGCATGTCCTGTGCCAAGGACTCTCAGCTTCAGGATGGCAAGAGGAAGCAGAGAAGAGAAGACAGTGAGCAAACCTGGCCTGGTCCAGTCCTGCCCAGGATCACTGGGATGGAAGAGTAAAGCCTTGTCGCACCTTCTGCTGCCACCTCCCATAACCCTGCCGGCTGGGCACTGAAGGGATCTTTGAGGGGCCCGTGATCCTGGAGAGGTGAAGGGCCCTGGGTATCTGGCTTCAAGCGTCCCTGGTGGATTTCCATATCTTCTGATCAGAACTGAACTCTCTTTAATAAAACATCCTGGTGCTAAATCAATTAGGTTTTGACAAGAATAAATTTTTTGGTTTGCAAGACAATATCAAAAGTGCAGAATTTCTGGTAAACGAGAAAAAGAAAAAAACCTCTGAATCTTTTTCTTGAGGGCGATGAATTATGCCTTCCTTGTTGTGTCCTACAGACGGAATTACTCAACCGGCTTGTTCTGTTTTAATTAACCCAGCTAATAACTTCCCTGCTGGATTCCCTTGTTCATAACTTCTTGGTTTCACATAATAACGTGTTTGTTTCTTCCTTTGTGTTCTAATGAAATGATAATAACCTTCCCTGGCATTCATTTCATCCTTAATATCCGGAGATTTCATTAATATAAACCCTCTTTCCATCTGCTCATGCTCCCTTTTAAAGGAAATATTTCTGTGTTCTCTTTACTTGTCTTCTTTGGGGAGGCTCAGCTAATCTCCTCTTTCCTCCAGAAAAGAATCTTTCTGTAAGGTTTCCCTGGGCTGATGGGCTTGGCACAGTTTCCACGGGCCACCTCCCTTTCCAGGGCCTCACTGATGTCTCTTCACTGCTGTTGCTGGGACAAAGACCATTGCTCACAAGGAGCCCATCCCTTGGAGGGAGCCAAGGGCACTAAGCTGCTAACACATTTTGGGGCTGGGTCAAGGTAGAAGGGTGAAAATGACACTGATGTGGGGATCTTGAGAAGAGGTGGTGAACGCTGCCCGGGGCCTGCCCAAGTCTCGGGACAGTAGGATATGTCAAGATGAGGGACAGCCCATGTGGAGGGCACTGGGAGGGAGGAACAAGAGGATAGCCTGAGGTCAAGGAAGATATGAGGCTAACCAAAGGTATTGGGATAAAGCAAGGATAGCACAGTCTGCCAGTTTATCAACAACTTCTACTGTCTGGCTGTCTTCGTTCTTGTTTTCTTGGTCAGAAGTTAAATTCTCACTACAAACTGGTGTCATGGTAGAAAAATTCCTATGGAGTGAAAGTCCTAGGTTCAAAGTGATGCTGCACTGACGAATCTACTGGGTGACCACCTGCACCGCACAAACTCAGCACTTTCTTGTAAGCGGTCTTCTACTGCTCTTGCTACTGTGCTTGGCGGGGGGGAGGGGCCCACCTCCACCCTCAAGGAGTTTCTACACTGGTGGGAAACTGAGACGAAGGCCCCAAAGCACTAGCTATCTCAGATCCCGGGGGCTGGTGGCCACTGAACGTGCCTACCCTGAAGGTCACAGGAAGGGAATTTTGCAGCCAAGCAGCTGGGAAAGGCTTCCACTCTTTCCTGGTGAATATTTTCTTTGCTTTCTACTACCACCTAGACTAGAAGCCTCTAGGGGGCCTTCTATTCTGTAGCTAATCTAACCCCTCTGGAGTCAGGGGCTGCTTGGAGAAGAGCCATTCAGGCCCTGGAGCCAACTGATTGAGGAGAAAAAGACAGGACCTGCAGCCAAAGCAAGCCAAGGGAAGAACCGTGTGGGCAGAGGCTGCGGGCAAAAGCCTGTAGCAGGCTCTTGAGGTCTGTTAGAAGACCTCTGCAGGGACGGAGAGCTTGAGGGAAAGTAGCGGGGCACTCTTCTGGTCCATCTTCCCTCAACTGCCTGGCCAGCACAGCCTAGCAGGCCCCACGACTCCACCCACTCCACGGGGTTTCCCAAGCAGCCATCCATGATGCAGGGATGCTGCTTCTGCCAGCTGGTAGGCCCCATCCTTGCTGCCCAGGGCACCTTCACCTTGTTTCCTTCCATCTCAGCACCCCCCGGCTCCGTACCACATGCACCCAGCAGGTGAGGCAAATGTGGCCGTGGCGGCCTCTGAGTCATCCCATCACCCCTAACACACCAGCAGGGGGTGGAGAGAGCCTGGGGCTTCCTCTGACACAGGAAGAGAGTAGAAGGACCTTTACCACACACAACAGACGTACTTCTCTAGGTCTCCAAGAGGTAAAACGCTATGGCCCACTGTCACATGTGCTCTGGCTGCTCTGCTAGGATAGAATGCAGGGGTATGGGCATCTTGGCTCCCTAAATTTAACATTTGCCTCTGTACTTTCTGAGGCTGGCACGGGTGCCAATCAGGGAGGGATGACACCACAGAGGCAGCAGGGGAGGAAGCACGAGTGCATGAGCCCTCCGCAGGGAGCAGCAGACACGGGGCAGGCATAGTCATGCTCACTCACCTATGACCGTACAAGCCTGGCTTTCAACGGCCCTGCAAGGTAGCTACTCCTCCCTGGTTCTCCCCGCTTCCCAGGCCCCAGGCTGGCTGCAGCGAGTGATGGTGCTGTGCTTACGGCCTCAGTAGCTTGGCCCCCGGCTGCATGGTTTGTCCAGAGGACATAGTCATGGCTTCCATCAAGTGTACTGCAAGCAGGAATGAGCAGGGCTCCTGTGCAGTGATACCTCCAGGCAGGAAAACAGTTTAACTGTGCTGTTCTGCTTCCTTACTTCATCAGGCTAGAAGTGGTCAAGCCTCTAGACTCCAGGCAAAAACAAGGCTACCTCTAGTCCAAACGTGATATATGAATACTCAGTAAACCCCCCCAAAGATGGAACCCCCCTTTCTCTCCTTTGGGAAGTCTGATGTCACTACTTACAACTCTCTTCCCACTCCAAAGTGGATGCAATGGGCCCCATCCATTAGGTGTATCACCTGAGCTCACCTTCCAAGTACACTCCATCCAGACCTTCCACCAGGCAGTTGGACACAGCACCTTCTGTGACCAGGGAAGGAAGAAAAGCTGCCTGGCTCCTGAGGGGATGGAGTTCAGGGCCTTGTGCCAGCCACCCACTAGCAGGACTTCACTGTTGGGATGTCCCTACTGAAGCTTAACCTTAGTTTAAGAAGAACCTGAAAAAAGGATGTGGTACCTGGCAAGGGTCATAGCTGCCCCTCTGGGAGAGCATGTGAGTAGGAGTAGCAGTTCCCCCCCAGCTACCTGCGCCAGCCCACTATGGTTATTCTTGGCTCACTTTGGGCCCAGATGCCTCACCCCTGCCCTATTGCCCCATCCTATTTGGAATCTTCACTGCAGTGAGTTCCAGGTAGCTACTCTGCCCCTCTCTCCGCTCCCCCCACCTTTAATCTCCCTCCCGTATCTAAAGCCCTCCAGTTCCCTGCTCAGAGACTGTGGGGCTGTTCCTCAAAGAATACATCAGACAGGAAAATGAAAACTAAAAAAGAAATCTAGCAAAAGCTACAGGACAAGTTTTGAATACTCTCTGGCCCCACTTTCCCCTTATCCCATGTCCAAAGAAAACCACCCCCAGAATGACTTCACTCACCTTGCATGAGATGGCTATCAGCTCACAGTTTTGTCCCCCTCTCTCTGGGAGGCCAAGACATGGACTTTACATAGATGAAGGCTAGGTGCCTACTCTGCCCTTTCCCATAGGAAAAGCCTCTTTGTCTTAGAAAACAGAATCATCTCAATCCTCGCACCATCACCCCACTGCGTGCCCTGCAGTCCTCCACCATTGGCCAAAGGCAAGAGACAAAAAGGAGCTCCCTTGCCATCAGTCAGCCCCCTATGGCCAATACTCTTATGACGGAAGCAGCCATCATGACAAAGCAGAGAAGATAACAGATGAGCAGGAATGTCTGGGCCCTGAGTCCCATCACTGAGGCAAGCTATGGGACCTGCCCAGTTCAGAGCCATGAAGCCAGTCAACCTGACAGCCTTTCCAGGGTCTCCACTTTTCTGCAGCAATGAACAATGTGGGCCATCTCTTTCCTGAAATTTTCTCCTTCCATGTCCTCTTCTCCCAGGGCAATTCTCTTGATTCTCCTAGCCTTCTGAAAGCTGTTTCTCTCTCCTCTTCACTGATAGACTATTCCTTTCTCTCTCACTCTGCACATGTACATGCTTCTCAGAATTCTTCCCTTGGATCATTTATACATTCATTTAGTCCTCCCTTCCATAAGCATATGAGCCCCGCTTCGGGCCAGGTGTTGGACTGGGCATTGGTTATTTATTTCTCACTCCCTACTCAAGAACTTCCGTAACCCCCGCAGCAATAACCACCACTTCTCCTAGGACAACCGAAGTATGATTCCAACCATGGCCTTTCCTGATGGTTAACCTTGTGTTCTTAACTCTAGCTGAATATCTGACCCGGGAAGATGAAGCTCAGACACTACAAATGGAACTTAACATCTTCTCCCTGAGCTGCTCCCTCTGATTCTTGACTCTCTGACTTCTATTACCTGCCTCAGGATTTTCTTGGCCACTGGAGCTGAAAATCAGGAATTGTCTCTGACTGACAGCTTGGCATCATATCTAGTCACTGGCTGCATCTTGCTAATTCTGCCTGCATGATGCTTGTCTAACACATCTGCTCCTTCTTCTCTACTCATTCTCAACACTATCACAACAGTTGAGCCTTTCAGAGTCCTCCAACTTCTCCCCTTCATCCTGCCTCTTGAGTCCACCACCCCTAGAAAAGTCCCATACAAAGTTGGTGGATTAATCTTTCCTAAAAAGCTTTTATCTTGTCACTCCTCTGCACAAAAGCCTTTTGAGTGCTCCAGCAACTCTCAAGTAGTGTCCAAACCCTACAGCCTGCCACTCAAGGCATCCATATTGTGTTTTTTCTCATTGTCCTGGCCACATGGTTCCCAAACACACCCTACTCTTCCCCTAGACTCTTCATGCCATCTCCACTATTTCTAAACCTACCCATCCCTAAAGAACAGGATCAGATGTTGCTTCACTCCAATGAAGCATGTCATGCCTTCTACTACAATGATTCTTGTGGCCTCATTGCCCTGACTAGACCATAATCTTTAACTTACAGGGACCTTTTCTCATTCCTCATTGTACTCCTAGCACATAACACAGTGGGGGTGTTCAGAATGCTTGTCAGATGAATGAAAATATAATTCCTGCTTCCTGGGGAAGGCAAGGGAATAAATGAGATTGGGTGTGGGCTATAAGTTTCTCAGAAAGAAGGTGTGAAGGGTGGCTACCGTTGTATGGAAATGGCTGCTAAGCAGAGGAGCCACACTTCCATCTGTGTACCAAGGAAATGGAACCCCCAGGAGGCTACTTGTAGGTTTTTCTCTAAATGTCTTTAACCACAGGATTACTTTTCCCCCTTGTCAAAAGATTGGATGCCATAACTTCTCAAGGACCCCTCCAACACTTAGAAATCTTCCCTCAGCTGGGGCTGGGCACCTCACAAGTCCCTCACATGTCAACCTTCCCATCAGCTGCTGGGTCACTCTGTCAATGACAAGAATCACCTCCATATCTCAGTCAATTCTGACTCTACCTTGGGGATAAAAGAAAAAAATCACCAACTGGGACATTCACCACTCATTTGTTTGAATACTCGATGGCACTTAGGGCGAGCCACTTCAACATAATTCTTAACCCAAGATACTGCCTTCAGCTTCAGAGAGGGCTTCTGTACCAACATTTTAATACGGCTGTTTGTGGGACAAACCAGGATTAGACTGTTTACCCAAAGCATCTTCCCCCTTTCCTAAATTTCTCCCACTCAGAGTCAGGACTGGATTTATTCCCTCTCAGACCTAAGCAAACAACCAGCCTAAAGCATAACTGTCCTCTTTCTACAAATTTGCTGTTTCATACTTTCCCTTGGGGAAGGGAGGTAAGTCAGTTTAAAAAAGAGGTTTTCTCTTCCAGTTTGCTGATGCTGGAGCAGACCAAAGGACCTGGCAAAGCAGGGAAGAGGTGATCATGTCTGTAAGGCACTGAAAGCAAGATGTTTCCTCAAGAATTCCTGCAAAGAGATGGTTTACGGTTTATGTGTTTTAGCCACGTGTAGGGTATGTTAGGAAAAGGATTCAACAAAGAGAAGAAAAGTCCTCCCGGTCTTACAGACAGAAAAGGAGCAGAATTCAGTTCAAAATTTTAGACAGGTCCCCTTTGGTTTGTGTTTCTTCTTCTGGTGGGAGGTCTGCTTTCCATTTCTACAGAACACTCTTCTGCTTCTGAAATAAAGTGCATGCCTCATTGGCTTCCAGATACTCACCGTCTGCTGCTGGCCCTGCTCAGGACTCCACTTGGCAAAAATGGCTGGGGAGGGGCTGGCCTGGTGGCACAGTGGTTAAGTTCGCACCTTCCACTTCGGCGGCCTGGGGTTCGCCGGTTCGGATCCCCGGTGCGGACATGGCACTGCTTGGCAAGCCATGCTGTGGTAGGTATCCCACATATAAAGTAGAGGAAGATGGGCACGGATGTTAGCTCAGGGCCAGTCTTCCTCAGCAAAAAGAGGAGGATTGGCGGCAGATGTTAGCTCAGGGCTAATCTTCCTCAAAAAAAAAAAAAAAATGCTGGGGAAAACCTACCAGGGGACAACAAAGGCCACATGGGCTACCAAGTAGGGGGTTCAGGGAGTGGCAGCCCATAGGTGGACCCTGATGGAAAGAGCAGCCTGAGCTAAAGCAGATAGGCAGGCCGTGGGCTTCCATCCTCAGTGACAAGAGACAGTGACAGTTTGCAGAGAATGCTGCGTCACCAGAACCATCCAAAGAACCAATTTATCTGTGTCTGTTCCACATAATGACAGTCAGACTGGTGGCCAGCAAGAGCAAGAGGATACAAATAGAACTAGAATAAAAACCCAAGGGCACATGGGCTTTGAGTCAGATGGATGTGAGTTTGAATGCCAGCCTAGTCATTCATTCTCACTAGCTGGTAACTTTGGATTCACCATCTAACCTTGCTGAGCCTCAGTTTCCTCAAATGTAAAATGAGGAAAATGATACCTACCTACCTACCTAACAAGGCTGTTGTGAAGACAAAATGAAATGATGGTATAAAGTGCCCAGGACAAGACCTATAACAAAGAAGGAACTCAATTTGCTGATATTCTAGAGAAAAAAACATAATCCCAATCCTGAAGGAGTTTATAATCTCGAGAGAAATACAAAAATCACATGAAAATTAGGAAACAAACAGGATATGATCAAGCACTAAATTGGGAGGTACAACTTTAAATGTAGCATTTCAGAGATTAACACGATCTCTGAGGGTCATAAACATCAGAGAAGTCAATCTGGAGAAGGTAGGATGTGAGTAGATCCTTGAGAGCAGGGTATGAAGGGGAGAAGTAGAGAAGAGGCCTTCCCCTGTTCCCAGACCATAGGGGAAACGCTGGGGCTAAGTTTAAAGGGTGATGTCCAAAGTGCCACATACAATCAAGTCAATTTTGAAGAAGGACAAGGTACAGAAAGACAAAGTTTACAGGCCTTGTACCAGGTATGGGGAGTACAGTGATGAACAATGAGTCCAGTGGGTGAAGCAAGCCATGTAATAGACGCTATGGTAGCTCCCGTACATTGCTGGTGGGATGCAAATTGGTATAACCTATATGGAGGGAAATTTGGTAATAACTGTCAAAATTCTAAATGCTTATATCCTTTGATCAAGCAATTTTCACTTATAGGGATTAATGATGTTCATTGATAATTTCACAGCAAAAGACTGAAAATAACTGTCTACTAGAACAAAACCCCTATAATCCTAATTAATATTCATGGAACAGTCCATTGAACAACAGAACATATTTATTTCCAAGTGCACACAGAACATTCACCAAGCTAGATCATATTCTGGGCCATAATACAAATCTTAATAAATTTTAAAAGAATCAAATCATAAAAAGTATGTTCTCTAATGAGAACAGAATTAAATTAGAAACCAATAACAGAAAGATATATGGAAAATCCCCAAATACTTACAAATTAAATAATACATTTCTAAATAACCCATGGGTCAAAGAAGAAATCACCAGAGAAATTAGAAAATATTTTGAATCAAGTGAAAACGAAAACATGACATAAAAATTTGTGCAATGCAGCTTAAGCAGTGCTTAGAGGGAAATTTATGGAATTAAACCCTTATATGAGAAAAGAAGAAAGGAACCAATCAACGACCTAAGCTCCAGCCTTAAGAAACTAGAAAAAGAAGAACAAGTTAAACCAAAAATAAACAGAAAAAAGGAAATAATAAAGATAAGCACAGAAATCAGTGAAATAGCGAACACAAATAATAGAGATCAATGAAACTAAAAGCTGGTTCTTTGAAAAAAATCAATAAAATTGATAAACCTCTAGTCAGGCCAGTCAGGAAAAACAGAGAGAAGACACAAATTAGCAACATCAGCAATGAGAGAGGGAACATCACTACTGACCCCATAGACACTAAAAGGACAATAAGGGTATATGAGGAATGATGGTACGCTAATAACTTAGATGAAATGGAAAAATTCCTGGAGAGGTAGAAAGTACCAAAACTCACTCAAGAAGAAGTGGATAACCTAAAAAGCCCTATATCTATTAAAGAAATAGAATTTGCAGTTACAATCCTTCCCACAGACAAAACTCCAGGCCCAGGTGGCTTTATGGTGAATTCTACCAAACTTTTAAGGAGAAGTAATACCAATACTTCTTGCACAAACTCTGGCAGAAAAGAGAAAACAAGGGAACACTTCCCAACTCATTCTATGAGGCTGGTATTGTCTTGATACAAAAACCAAACAAATACATTAAGGAAAGGAAAACTACAGCTCACTATCCCTCATGAACATAGACACAAAATTTATTAATTATTTTTAGAAAATCAAGTCAAAGAATATTTTGAAGGATAATATATAACGACCAAGTGGAGTTTATCCCAGAATTGCAAGATTGGCTTAACATTAGAAAATCAATGTAAATCACTCTATTAAACTAAAAAAAAAATGACCATCTCAATAGATGTAGAAGTAGCATTTGATGAAATCCAACAACTATTCATGACAAAAACTTTCAGGAACAAAAGAGAATTTCCTCAATCTGATAAAGGGCATCTACAAAAAACCTACATCTAGCATCATACCTAATGGTGAAAGACTAAATGCTTTTTTGTTAAGAGTGGGAATAAGGCAAGGATGTCTGCTCTTATCACTTGAATTCAACATTGTACTGGAGGTCCTAGTCAGTGCAAAAAGCAAGAGAAAAAAAGGGATACAGATTGGAAAAGAAAAGAAAAACTGTCTTTATTTACAGATGACAGGATTGTCTGTGTAGAAAATCCTAAGAAATCTACAAAAAAGCTACCAGAACTAATAAGTGAGTTTACCAAGATTATAGGATACATTGTCAGCATATAAAAATCAAATATATTTCTACATTCTAGCAAGGATTACCCAGGGCACAAGGGAACTTTTTGGGGTAATGGAAATATTCTACACCATTATTGAAATTTAAACATCATTTGCAATAGCAACAAAAATATGAAAAACTTAGGGAAAACTTGACAAAAGATGTACAAAATTACACACCGAAAACTATGAAATATTGCTGAGAAAAATTGATGTCCAAATAAATGGAGAGACATATTATGTTCATGGATCAGAAGACTCAATTTTGTTAAGAGGTAAATTCTCTCTAAATTCATCTATTGATTCAACGAAATCCTAATCAAAATCCCAGCAGGCTTTTTAGTAGAAATTGACAAGCTGATTCTTAAATGTATGTGGAAATGCAATGGACCCAGAACAGCCAAAGTAATTTTGAAAAAGAAGAAAGAAGTTGGAGAACTTACACCGTTTGATTTCTTAGAGACTTATTATAAAGCTATAATAATCAAGACAACGTGATATTGGCGTAAAAGTAGAACCCATGCAGATCAACAGAACACAATAGAGTATCCAGAAATAGAACCACACATTTATGATCAATTGATTTTTGACAAAGGTCCCTAAGGCAATTCAAGGGAATTCTTGGGGGAAAAGGATACTCTTTTCAACAAATGGTGCTGGCCCAACTGGATAGTCATACACACACATAAAATGAACCTTGACCACTACCTCACACCATATACAAAAATTAACTCAAAATAGACTATAGACCTAAACATTAGAGCTACAACTATAAAACTTTTAAGAAGTAAACAGAAGAAATTCTTAGTGACCTTGGGTTTGGCAAAGATTTCTTAAACAGTACTCAAAAACATGAAATATAAAAGAAAAAACAAATTGGACTTCAAAATTGAAAACTTCTGCTCTTCAAATGACAGTGTTATGAAAATAAAAAGGCAAACCAAAGATTGGAAAAAATCTGCAAAATATATCTGACAAAGGAATTGTGTCTCAAATATACAAAGAACTCTTGTAACTAAGGAATATAAAGACAAACAACTCAAAAAATGGGCAAAAGATTTGAACAGACACCTCACCAAAAAAGACATGCCAATGGCAAATAAGTACATGGAAAGATGCTTAACATAATTAGTCATCAGGGAAACGCAAATTAAAACCCAATGAGATGCCATGATATATCCATTAGAACAAATAAAATTAAAAAGAATGATTATAGAAAAGGTTGGGGAGGATGTGGAACAACTGGAACTCTCATGAACTGCCTCTGGGAAAGCAAAATGGTACAGTTTGGTAGTTTCTTTAAAAATTAAACATATACCTCCATACCATCCTTCCATGCCACTCCTAGGTATTTATCCAAGAAAAACAGTCCACACAAAGACTTGTACACAAATGTTCATAGCAGTTTTAGTTGCCTCAAACTGGAAACAATGAAAATGTTCATCAACATGTCAATGGATAAATACATTGTGATATATCCACACAATGGAATGCTAATGGAATGCCAATAAAGAGGAAGAAACACGATACATACAACAACGTGGATGAATCTCAGAAACATGCTTAGCAAAAGAAGCCAGACACAAAAGAACACATATGTTGTGATTCCATTTAAATGGAATTCTAGAAAGATAAATTCAATCTGCAGTGACAGAAGGCAAGTCAGTGATTGCCCGGGGCACGAGGGAACATTTTGGGATAACGGAAATGTCCTATAACACGATTGTTGTAGTATTTTACATGACTGTATACATTTGTCAAAACTTGTAGAATTGTACCCTTAAAATTAGTGAAGTTCATTGTATGTAAAATCTATCTCAATTTTTTTTTTTTGAGGAAGATTAGCCCTGAGCTAACTACTGCCAGTCCTCCTCTTTTTGCTGAGGAAGACTGGCCCTGAGTTAACATCCGTGCCTATCTTTCTCTACTTTATATTTGGGATGCCTACCACAGCATGGCTTGCCAAGCGGTGCCATGTCCGCACCCAGAATCCGAACGGGCGAACCTGGGGTCGCTGAGAAGCAGAACGTGCGAGCTTAAGCGCTGCGCCACTGTGCCAGCCCCTATCTCAATTTTAAAAAAAAGGATGAGGCAGCTTTATCTGTACATATGGAATAAACTCCAACATTGATAGTAAGTGAAAGAAAAAAACTAGGTACAGAACTATGTATATAGTATGCTATCATTCGTGGGAGAAAACAAGAAAATATATACATACGTCCCATATAGGCAGAGAATGTTTCTAGAAGGATACCCAAGGAAATGTAATTGGGGTAGCCTCCAGGAAGAGGAATTCAGTGTCTGGAGTCTGAAATAGCCAGAAGACTATATTTTCCATTATGCATTCTTGGACTTTCTGCCATGTACAGTCTTTTAAAGATTAGTGATATAGGAGAGGTACAGGATGCTATGGAAGTTCATAGAAGGGTTATCTATCTCACATTGGTGGGGGGGTGTCAGTAAATACTTCCTTGAGAAAGTTGTATCGAAGCTAAGACCTAAAGGACAATAAGGAGTCAACCAGTGGAAGTGGGGAAGAAGTGGAAGAGCATTCCAGTCAGAGGGAATAGCATGAGCAAAGATCCCAAGAAAAGAAAGACAATGTGACATTAGGTGACTGCAGGGTAGTTCTCTGGAGTTGGAATGTTAAAGGACAAAGATGAGTTTGGGAAAATAGGTTGGGGCTAGGTTTTCATCTTGTAAGCTACAGGTCAGCAAATGTTTTCTATAAAGGGCCAGATAGTAAATATTTTAGGCTTTGTGAGCCAAGAGTCAAAATCAAGGATATATTGTAGATACTTACACAAGAAAGGAAAAAATTAATTCCTACAATTTCTATTGATGAAATTAAAAATATAATAATTAAGTGGAATATTTTGTAATACAGGTCAACTAATGAGAATAATGGAATTCTTTTTGGGGGTGGAATACATTTCACTTAATTGGGATGCAAAGTTAGTGTTCCCTGTCATCAAAATTGATTGCAAATGTTCGCCTGTTAATACTGATCTGTAATGAGATTTTATGTGTTTCATCTTTAAAAATGTCTTTTCACACAGATAAGTACTGCCAAATATTGATATCAATTCATGAGCATATGATTTTAATTGAGCATATCCATCACTTGGAAGGTATTTATAGAATTCTCTTAGATTCTTCTCTCGATATTTCCCTTTTAGCCTGTCATTACACTGCAGATTAACCACTTCCAATTGAAGGTTAGGTGGAAGCTCCTCAATTGCACAGTTAAATGAATTTTGAAACACGAAAATTTCCTTTGCAGTTGCATCAATGTTGGAAAAAACACAGATAGACCTATAGGTTGAGTTCAGAAAATACTTCACTAGAAATTTCTGTGGGAATGGAGATTCCGCTTCTTATTTCAACTTCTGACAGCATGAGAAGTACATAAAGCAGCTTGACATTATTTGTGATTCAACCAACATTAGTTGTAGTTGAGATTATTTTACCACAATATCAATTTCACAAATAAGCATTGTGCTGCCTTGTAGTTGCAAATTTAATTTATTAATAAATATTATCAAGTGTGCAGCAAAAGCTAAATTCTAAAGCCATTCAGTATTTGATAACGGTGGTTGAGGGCAGTTTTTCTCATTCAGAAAAATTTCTATCTCAGCTCTGAGCTCAAAAAAATTACAATAAAACTTTACTACTGTTAAGCTGTCAAAATGCTGTGTGGTAGGAGAAGTTAATATATTCAGCTCCTATTTCTGACAAAAATTCACAGAACTGTCAATGGTTAAGTTCTCAAGAGTGTATATATTATATCGATATATATTATCTGTATATATATATATGAAGTTCACTGTTGACACTACTGGTTGAATACCACATGATAGATTAAAATATTCTCCTCAAAGTACCTGCCAATGAATAACACGATGAATAACTAACCATAGGCTTTGAACACCTTTTACATTTTTACAAGTTTTATAAATTTGCCCAGCTAAGCCTTTATAACACATCGTAGCAGATTCCACTTCAGGTTGTATGGGAATTAGCATTTTCTCAATTATTCTTACCTGTAGTTGCTCTATGCAGACTATTCTTAGAGGCTAATTCTTTAGTCATTTCAAACTTGGCATTGATTCCTCAAATAAACAATAATAACTGGCCAGTATCATTAACATCTGTCAATTCATCCAGAGCCAAGGAAAACCACTTGAAATCATTTGCCTTGTCTTTTAATTTACTATTTATGTTGCTCCCAATGTCCTCAGTTCTTTGAACAACTCTTGCCTCCAGGCAATCTTAAGTGAGTTTATTTTCTCTGGACACAGTCTTTGGTTGCAACAATCAAACACGATTTAATTATCTCACCATTTGTAAACAGCTTTCTTTGCTTTGCTAACAAATGAACCACTGGGAAACTTACTTTAGTTGCAGCCTGATTTCCATTTTTTACTTTTGTGAAGAATTCTCCTGTGAAGAGATATTCCATTTAAAATTTTCTAATTTTTCTAACCACGGCTTTCCTGTGAGTTGGGAATATTGTGATGAATATTTAGCTTGGTAATGTTGACATATATTGTGTTCTTTTAGTATAGCTATCATGACACTGCATAATAAACAATTCTTTGTCATTTAATTTGATAACAAAATAATCCACAGTCCATTGTGGCCTCGAAAGTATGACATTCAAAGTCTATTTTTTTCTTCTTTTCTTGTTTTGACATGATGAGTGTGCACTGGTAATAAAAAATAAAATAAAATGCCACAGTACAGTGATAGACGTGTCACTTGATACACTGTGAAGTTAGAAGTGCATCACTGATTTGTAGTGGAGAAGAGCGAAGTGATGACAGCATCATATATGGTCTGTATTGCAACTATTCAACTTGCTATTGTGGTGCAAAAACAGCCATAGACCATATGCAAACAAACGAGCATAGTTATGCACTCCAAAAAACTTTATTTATGGGCACTAAAACTTAAATTTCATAAAATTTTTACATGTCACAAATATCGTTCTTTGATTTTTTCCAATCACGAAAAAAATGTATAGGCAAGAAAATTAAACAAAAGGCATACAGATTGGAAAGGAAGAAGTAAAACTAACTCTAATTTCAGATGACAAGACCTTGTATATAGAATATCCTAAGGAATCCACTAAAAAAACTATTAGAACTAATGAATGAGTTCAGGTGGTTTACAGGATACAAGATAGATATACCTTATATTTGGAAGAATATATATATATATATATCTCAATTGTATTTCTATACACTTGCAATGAACAATCCAAAAATGAAGTTAAGAAAACAATTTCATTTATAATAGCACCAAAAAGAATAAAATACCTAGGAATAAGTTTAACAAATGAAGTACAGAATTTAAACTCTCAAAATTACAAAATACATTGTAGGAAGAAATTAAAGAAGATCTAAATAAATGGAAACACATTTTATGCTCATAAACCAGAAGACTCAATATTGTTAAGATGACAATACTCCACAAATATATAAAGAATGCTTATAATTCAATAATAAAAAGATAACCCAATTTAAAAATGGGCAAAGCATAACTCAACAACAAAAAACCAAATAACTGGATTAAAAAATGGGCAAAGGACTTGAATAGACATTTTGTCAAAGAAGATATACGAATGGCCAACAAGCTCAAGAAAAGATGTTTCACATTATTAGCCATTAAAGAAATGCAAATCAAAACCATGAGACACCACTTCACACACACTAGGATGGCTAGAATAAAAAAGATAAGTAATAACGATTATTGGTGAAGATGTGGAGAAATTGGAACCCTCATACACTGCTGCTGGGAATGTAAAATGGCACAGCTGCTTCGGAAAACAGTCTGGCAGTTCCTCAAAAAGCTTAAACACAAAGTTACCATATGACCCAGTGACCCCATTTCCAGGTAGATATATACTCAAGAGAAATGAAAACATATGTCCATACAAAAATTTATACACAAATGTTCACAGAAGCATTATTCATAATAGCCAAAAAGTAGAAACAACCCAAATGTCCATCAACTGAAGAATAGATAAATAAAATGTGGTGTGTATATACACACGTATATTCATACAATGAAATATTATTTGTCAATAAAAAGGAACAAGGTACTGGTAGATGTTACAACATACATGAACTTTGAAAACATGCTAAGTGAAAGAAGCTAGTCATAAAAGACCACATATTGTATAATTCCATTTATATGGGATGTCCAGAACAGGCTAATCTATAGAGACAAAAAGCTGATTAGTGATTGCCCAGGGCTGGGGAATGGTAGGAGGCTAAAGAGTATAGGGTTTCTTTTTGGAGTGATGAAAATGCTCTAAAATTGATTGTAGTGATGGCTGCATAACTCTGTGAATATATTAAAAACCACTGAACAGTACACTCTAAATGGGTGAATTATATCTCAACAAAACTCTTCCCTACCTCCCCTCCCCCATCCAATCTAAAAAGGTAGCTTCCTGGGTCATACCAAAACAGGCAGCAGGCTCCTTTCCTGGGGCAAATACTTCCCACAGCCAGAAATGAACTAGGGTCCACATAATCTCATTACACTTGACATCTGGTCACATCCAATTTCAGGGCTCCCATATATGAACCCTTCTAGTGATAGGAAAGAAGTTCAGCTCTGGACTTTCTGAAAGACCTAACCTGAATGGACCTCTTTTGTCCCCAAAACAGAGGTCCATTTCACAAATCATTGTTAACATCATTTTGATTATCACTGCCACCATCTCAGCCCCTATCCCAGCCAACATCCAGACTGCTAGCCCAGTCAATATCGTGGCCACTGCCACCAATAGTAGCTCCCATTTATTGGGCACTTGCTATGTTGTCTCTAATCCTCATCGCAAACTTGCATACCAAGGAGTCTGGACTTTATCCTGAGTGCTATGGGAAGCTACTGAATGGTTTTAAGCAGCATAATGATAAGGTCATATGTAATATTAAGAGTTACTCTGACTATAGCCTAGAGAATAGATGTAAGACTGGAGTTAGACCTGTTAGCAGGCTCTTGCAGTAATTCCAGGTAAGATAAGGTGGTGACAGTGAGGATGAAGAGAACTGGTAGATTTGAGATGCTTGGGAGGTGGAATTTATGGAAATGGGTTTCAGATTGGACTTGGAGATAAGACAGAGGCTAGAGCCAAGAGTTCCTCAGCACAGGCAAGTTCAGCAGCCAA
The DNA here is from genome assembly GCF_041296265.1 of Equus caballus. Lineage (NCBI taxonomy): Eukaryota > Metazoa > Chordata > Mammalia > Perissodactyla > Equidae > Equus > Equus caballus. The sequence goes on along the minus strand of NC_091697.1, from coordinate 52,559,556 downwards.
GGGCAGTCATCTCCCATTAACTCACAGTCCTTCAGTCTTGATGACCCTGAGGCTCCTAAAGACCAGATCACTCAAGTCTCTATCAATAGGATTCCCCAAAGATCCACAGTGTAGGCATTTCACTGAAGAATGAGATGGATAGAATTAATTTGACCACCACAGAAATGGTCTCCTGTCTCCTCTTTCTCTTTAAGAGAAAAAGAAGGTCTTTCCTCTGCATATGAAAGGACCTCCAGGAAGCTCAGTCTTTCCTCTACCAAATTTCTATCATCTCCACCTTTTTATCAGTCCTTAAAAATCAACCATCAATCAATCCCACAGACATTTGATGGTCCTGCTACATATCAGGGATGATACAATACATTAAGTCTAAGGATTCAGAGATGATCTCCCTCCCTCCAGGAAATCCTGCTCTTAAGAAAAGACCCAGAGCTTAACTTTTACTGAAGCACAAATGAGTGATGTCTTAATGTGATTGTCCTTGCAGGGAAATTTGAATTAAATTTTTTTTCTTATTTCAAGGGTAATTCACAGATAAATACAAATAAGACATAAAAATCACTAGAACTTTGACCACCTAAAGATTACCATTATAAACATGTTGGTCTATGTCTTGCTGGACTTCTATGCTATTTCTTTCCTCTCTGCTTCTATTTTATTTTAAGTAGGGAATTAACATTTTACTTAGAAAAGCATCTTAGGCTAAAGAATGACCCCAATGTGGCTGTTATTTGGTGCAGGGAGCTTTCCCCACGCCCTCAAAAGTCACATCTCTCAGGTTTCCACATAGGTGTTTGCTTCTAAATGAGGCCCGGCTGGGTATCTGGAAGCTAGGTTTACCAGCTTCCTCTCTACAAGCCCCGCCTACCTCAGTTTAGGAATACAAGAAAAGGTAAGTACAGACATCTTCAAAGCCAGGGCAGGGGGCTGGTCAGGGAGTGAGGTCTCCCAAAAGGCAACTAGAATTACTACATTCTTTGCACGGCTCCTGCCTCTGTCTAAATAGCAAATTGCTGCTAGGATCGGCGTGTCTGTGACAGAGACAAGCGAAAATTTGTTAAGAGAGTGGTGTCCCAGGCTCTTCCTAGGGGAATCCTGATTAAAAGGATTATTTCAAAGGATCATTAGTAGAAAAAGAATTTCAGGCTCCCCAGGGTAGAACCGCCTTTGAGCCAAGCTGTTTCAACACTTCTAACACGTCCCCCAAAAGGTCAGCTGGAGTAAGCTCACACCAGAGACCAAACTCCCAATGCCAAGGACGCAGATGGTCAACTCTGGCCCTGTCCCTTCCTGACCCAACTCAGCGGAGATCTGGAGGGTTTGCCCAACCCTTGGGAACTGGACGGCAGCACTAGAACTTCCACTACTTCCCTCACACCCATATGATAAGCCTTCTGTAGAACATTTAGCTTATTCAAAACAGAAAATTCCCAATGCTAAAAGAGCTAAAGTCTCTCCTTTCACTGAAACCTAAAAGCATCTGCCCATTCCCACCTCTTTAGGAGGGTGCTGGTCCCAAAGCCGTGTAGTGACCTGCTTTTTCCTAAGGAACTGGGGAGGGGGTGGTCTTGGACATGCCCAGGCTGACCATTCCTCCTGTAGATGCCTGTAACCACAGCTGCCTCCTTTCCTGGGGCAAATACTCCCCACAGCCAGAATTGAACCAGGGTCCACACAATCTCGATACACTCGACGCCTGGTCACGTCCAACCTCAGGGCTCCTACATACCTACCCTTTCGGTGATGGGAAAGAAGTTCAGCTCGGGACTTCCTGAGAGATCTAATCTGAATGGACCACACTTACCCCAAAACAGAGGTCCACTTCACAAATCATTGTGACCACCAGTTTGATCATCACTGCCACCATTCCAGACCCATCATCTTAGCTGCACCCCAACTACTAGCCCAGTCAATATCCTGGCCACTGTTGCCGGTAGCAGCTTCCATTTATTGAGCACCTGCTATGCTGTCTCTAATTCTCACTGCAAACCTGCAAGTTCACTGAAGAGGAAACTGTGGCTCCAAAATGTTGAGTCACACACAGAGACGAGGCAGAGTTGGGCTTTCAACCTAGTCTAGATGACTCCCGAGCTGTGCTGTTCTCACTGCCCCATGCTGCCTCCCTAGGGTGGCCCGAGCTCTGGATGCAGACCGAGAAGGGTAACACACAGATTTGCTGGCTATGTGAACTTGGACAAGTCACTTACCTTCTTTGTGCTTCAGTTTCATCTCTACAATGACAGTTTTGCTTGAGGTAGATACAGAACAGTGTTTGTGTGTGTCTGTGGGTGGGGAAGGAGTTTGCGTGTATGTGTCTGTGGCTATGTATTGGGATCAGGTGAGGTAGGGGTGAGGCCCTTGTTCCTGCTCTCCAAGCCTAGGAGAGTCAAGTACTAGAGCTGCCCTGGGGACCTAGTCAGTCATGGTCAGGCTGGAGGGCGCCTGTCCACCCCCTGCTGCCCTCTAGGGTGCCACATTCTGCGGTCAGGAAGAGGGGCCCTGGGAGTGCTGTTGGAATGTTCCATCTGCTGGGAGGCCTTTGGAGGGCTGATGGAATGATAAGGCAACAATAGCAGCCTAGGCTCTGTGGCTCCCTTCTTTCCCTCTAATGAGGTTCCTTCTGCCCCACAGCCATGGAAAGCTCCCAAGTTCCCCACAGATGCCTCCTCGGCCCATCTGCCTGCCTTTCATCCTACACCACCCAGTTTTCTCAACTCCTAATTATGTTTCTGAGACCTCAGTCCCCAGGCCCTTGACCAACCATGCAGAAAATCCATTGGTAACAACACTGCAACCTCAGCCTAGCTCCCCCTTGCTGCACACCCTCCCTCTGGCTTACCCCAGCAGTCCTGCCTGGCCTGGCAGGAAGGCCAAAGCTCACAGCCTCAGGGTCTCAGCCCTGGAAGAGCCAGAGAATACAGCAGCCAGGAAGGAGGACCTGCGGATGGGTAGAGGCATTCACCAGCTAAGTTGCCAGGGAGACAGCACGGCATAAGGGCATATAATTTATAGTCAAACAGACTACGTTTAGAATTCTGGCTCTGCCTCTTCCTACCCATGTGACCTTGGGCAAAAGATTCAACCTTTCTGAACCACGTTTTCCTCATGTGTAAAACAGAGATAATAACAGCTACCTTGCAGGGTGGTTGCAAGGATTAACCAAGACAATATATTTAAAGCACCTAGCTCAGCGCCTGACACATAATTGGCACCCAATAAATGCCGGTTTCCTTCCCTTCCCCTGATCCCCCTGCCCAGCCTCTGCCAACACCAATGGGCAAACAAATTTGGTGGATTACCTCTCAATTATCTGAGGGTCCATGGCTCAGCCTCTGTAACTTCTGCCCTTGAAACTGCACAAGCTGTGGACTATGAAAGGTGGGAAAGAGGAAAAGGAGACAAGGGTGGGAAGAAGGTGGGGGGCAGCAGAAGGGTGCAGAGGGGAGCCTCAGCATGAGACAAGAGAGCCTGTGGCTTAAGGCCCAGAGCGCCCCAAAATAAGTGCACAAGGAACTTGTTAGGAGTAGCTGGCCCCTGGGTGGAGTGAAAGCTCCAGATTCAGAGCCTGGTTTCAAGCGGGTCCTTCCCATTAGCCCGTCTGGTCTGGAAGCAGGGAACCTGATATGTACATACCTCCACAGATGTGTCCCAACAGCCTGCCTGCCCTACCACGGTGCAGGAGGAATAATTGCACCAAGGCTGAGCTCCCCTTGGAGAGCCAGATGACCTCAGTGCTTCAGTGCTCCAAATGGAGGGGGGTGGGGTGTGCGTGTGTGCGTGTGTGTGTGTGTGTGTGCACGCAGCTCCAGCCCCTAGCAGAGGAGGCTGCAGGTCTGAGTTGAGAGGGATGCAACATCTGGCCAGCTGTGAGCCTGAGCCAGATGTGCGCCGGCCAGATGTAGGGCAAGCTCCCCTGGGTGGGGGCTGCACAGGAGGGAGTCATAACCTCATTGTGCGGCCTAATCCCGAACATATTACTTTGGAATATGTGCACCATCAACAGCATCGCCATAATAAAAGGCCTCAATAAAGAGCGAAGAAGCAAGAGCAGACCCTGAGAGTCGTCAGCAGGCCTCTGACACACTTTCTGGGGTCGGGAGAGAGTCTGGGCTAGCACTTAACCCCGGGCCCTAGCAGCGCGTGTGCTTGTGAGGAGGGGGGCGCTGAGCTGAGAGGTGTGTCTCCCACCCTGCAGAGAGAGCTACTGAAAGCTCAAAGCAGGGGCCATGGCCAAAAAGAGCCTTTGAGACTGAGGTTTAAGGGTTAACAGATCTGGGGGAAGGGGGTGCCTGAGACTGGGAAGAACTAGAAGAAGTGAGCCAGAGAACAACTCTGGGCCTCTTTACTCAGCCTTCCTGAAACTAGGTATTCTGGATGCCTCCAGCAGGAAAAGCACTAGAATGTCTGTCTACTCCTCCCCTCTCTACTGTCCCCACTCCCATCCATATTCCGCCTCCACCCCCACTTCCACCCCTAGCCCCTCATCCTGAGAGAACCAGCCAGACAAGCCACAAAGACGCAAAGCCAGGATATCAGAGCTAGGCTGCCTTACTACCTGGGGGCATTGGGCCTGGGCCCAGTCAGCTTTTTCTGGAACACTGACAAGGTGGGGTGATCACAGCAGGCTTCCTGGAGGATATGAGGTCTCAAAAGATAAGCAAGATTTGGCTAGACAATGAGAAGAGGACAGGACATGTTCTGTTCAGCTAAGGAGGGTCTTGGGCTCCTGAGAAGCTAAGGTAGAGAAGGAAAAACAGAGAAAGGAAGAATGAAAGAGAAAAGTCACATGTGAACCAGAAGGATCTTAGAGCCCATGTGGCCCAAGCCCTTTATCTGACAATAGGGAGAAAGAGAAGGAAGGGGTTATATGGCAGGAGGCAGCTGTAAAAGGGATCCCCAAGAAGGGGCTTACAGGCACTCAGGGAATCCCACTCCCATCCTGGGCAGCTTCTCTGTATTGGAAACCCAAAGAGAGCCAGAAAGAATGGGCCAGAGCCGAGGGCAGGTAGACTGTGCATCGGCAGGGAAGGGGAGGTGGCGGTTGGAAGCTGATGAACAATGAGACCCAGAGCGGGGTGGGAGGCGTGCAGAAGCAAGCAAGGGGCTGAGCTGTCCGTTCTCTCTCTCTACCTCCTACATGTTTGAGGCAAACAACTGCTTCTCATTAGCAAAAGTGACCGTGGAAGGGAAATCCAGCCCAGCCCAGGGTACGGTCACAGCTCTGAGCAGCCAGCCTCAGCCAAGCCAAGAGGAGCAGGCTGGACCCCAGGAGACCTGCAGCTGCTCTCTAGCCCTGGGGTCCCAAGGCCACCATGTCAGCACCTATAATGGCAGTGATAAAAGGGAAGAACTTAAATGGCAGGAGGGAAGTTATGCCAACACCTTCCCTCTGGCAGTCTTGCCTGTTTTTTTCCCTCCTAATTCATTCATCAACATCATGGCCAAATCCGACCCCACCAATCTCCTGCTGAGAAAGTGGCAATGGCTTCCCAACACCTAAATCAAGACAAACTTCTGGGCCCCAATGTAAAGATTCTCCGTGATTTAGCTCCCCTGGACCTCATCAATTCCCACTCCCATGGTTCCCTAAGCCAAGCCCTTCACTCCCCTACTCTCCACAAGGTCCCTGCATGTATGTTGCCAAGTCCCTCTGCATCTCTGCTCATACAGTTTCCTTAACAAAAAATGCCTTTTCGTCTCTACCAACTCATTATTATTCCCTCTTTACATTCCACGCCTCTGTAAAATTGGGACAGTAATAATGCCTACCTCATAGGGCTTTTGTAAGGATAAAATTAGAAAGTGCTTGGAACAGAGCCTGGCACAGAGTAAACGTTCCCTATTAGTATGGTTATTATTGTTCTACTCATTCCCCTTCCAGTCTGAGTCCAAGTTTACCTTCTCTCTAGAGCACTATCTCCCTGACCTCCCCACCCATGATTGTCATCCCCCTCCTTGCACTTACCAGCTCAACTCATTCACTCAAACAATATGTGACAGGCACCCTACAGGATGTGAGGCACCACGCTAGGCAGCAGGGAGGAAATAGGGAATAAGACAGTTATGGTCCTGCCCTCAAAGAGCTTACAGTCTGGAGGGAATCAAACAAGCAAATGGCAAGAGGGTGTGCGAGTGTTGGGCTCAGAGTACCTATGTACAAAGTGCCAAGGGAGCACAGAGGTGGGACCAGCACCGAGGATCAGGGAAGGCTTCTTGGAGGAGGTGATAAACAAGTGTGCCTCTGAAAGCTGAATAGGAGTTAGTAGGGTGGAAGGAGGGAGAAGTGTTGTAAACAGTAGAAACAGCATGAGGGGAGGGAGAGGGTGACGGATTTGGGAACTGTAGTGAGTTCAGTAGGGTTAAAAATGGACTGTGAGGAGGAATGGTGAAAGCTGAGGCTGGAGAGGTTTGGCAGGAGCAAGATCTGGAAAGGCTGTGTAAGCTGGACTAGGATGCTGGGGCCGAGTCCTGTGGGCAATGGGGAATCATGGGAGGGGCTGTGCTGCTCACTTTGGCCATTAACATATGTGCCTGGAACTATTTTTAACTGTTTCACATCTGTCAGACTTGTCTCTCAGGAGATTTATAACCTGGTGCCTTCTCAGGTGCCCTTTTCTCAACGAGGTAGAATATAAATAAGTATGCGGCTATTAGACGCTCCTTGAGGGCAGACCATGGACCGCACTGCGTTGTGTGCAGAGCAGGAACTCAGCGCGTCTGTGGGGCCAGGCGGTATAACAGGAGCACCCTGCACTCAAGAGTGAGGAACCTGGGTCAGCACTCAGCCACAGGCAGCCTGGGGACAAACCACTCAAATGCTCTGACACTCAGCTTCTTCCTCTGTCAACTGAGAATCACGCCACCTGTCTACCTGCCCACCTTACAGGAGAGTGCAGGTGAGAGCCCTGCAGCGGGTCCCCAAGGAGGAAGCTGATGCCAAGACAGAGGAAGGCTGCACCCCACTGCAGGGCTGGCTCTGGAGGCTGAGGAAGGGAGCCCAAACTCAGAAGAACAAGAAACAAATGTGTGCCTCTCAGCAACTCCCCCACCCCATCCACAGTGCCCTCTCTGTACATTTCTCTCTCTCCAGCTTGTGGGAATCACTGTCAACCCTGGAAATCACCCAATCGCCCTTCCCCCAACACATGTTACAGTAATCCGGGACCTGAAGAAGTCAGGCCAGGAGGCTCCAGGCTGTCCCTGTCCTGACCAGTTAGCACCTCCTCCAGGAAGTCTGCCCTGACTCCCAACTCACAATGCTCTCTCCTTTCTCTGACTTTTTGCACTTCCAGGCAGCACCATACACGAAGTACATGACTACAACTTCCTTCTAAGGGCTCTCAGATCTCAGACGGTCCCCCTATCCTCGAGACTCTAAGCTCCTTAAGGGCAGGATCCAGCTGTTCCCTCTCCAGCATGCTCCATGGTCCCCAGCACAGGCTTCCCAAAGGCATCGGATTGGTGGTTCCTGCTCCTTCCTCTTTGAAGCTGAGGAAAAGGATCTGAGGGTCTGGATGTGGCCAGATCTGGGTCCCAGGGATGGAGAGGGGGAGAAGAGTGACCTCTCCTGACATATACCCACTCTGCTTTCACCAGCAAAGGGCCACAAGCTGAGAGCAACAGGCATGTGGCTGTGAGATGGAAAGGCTAAAGCAGCTGGGCAGCAAGTGCTGAAAGCCCGATAGGCAGGACGTGGAAGTTCCCAGCAGGCAAGGCGATGAGGCAAGGCTGGGGAGCCAACAGCTGCCCAGCAAGAAGTTTAAATGTACTACAGGTTCTAGGGCCTGACAACAAACGAAGCTAACGGAAGGTTCCACTCCCGGCAGCTACCCCAAACCCCTCCCCAGCTTCATGGTACAGTGGGTGTGCCCAGAGAAGCACAGCTGAAAAATGGGCTACCATCTGGAGAAGACAACCGGTCTGGAAGACCGTGTCACCGAATGGCCTTCTCTCTGAGGCAATCAGGGCAGCCCTCATCAGTACTTTGAAATGAGCATCTGGCTGGTTCCAGATGTGGAACCAGATGTGAGAAAATGACATCCTGGCATCGGCTGGTAGGTAAGTTCAGGGTCCATCCTGCACCCTCCCAGCTGGCAGGGCCTTCTCAAGGTCTTTCTGTCCACGCCCCTGTCTGCATACTTCCCTTGGTCTCATATCCTGGGCTGCAGGACTCTTGTGGTTGGCTAAATGGTTCCTCATGTCTGGCTTTGGTCCACCCCAGAATCAATTTATTATCTTGCACCGTGGAGATGGGATCTAGCTGGTCACCATACCCCAGTCAAAAATCTGTGTGTGTGTGTGTGTGTGTGTGTGTACATTCACATAAAGAATCCTGAGAACATGAGGCTAAGTCAGATCCCTGGCCTGGAAAGGGACACTGGAGAGGATGCAGCCCAGCCAGTTGCTATTCAGGTAAGGAAGCCAAGAAGGAGAGGAGAGGTCTGCCAGGGGCATGTTAGAAGCAGGGAGTGGATCTAGTGGATCAGGCGGCAGGCTTCCAGTGATCTTTCCACACTGCCAGCTTTGCGGGGTGTTTTCCACCCCCCAAAAACACCCAGCTCCCATTGCCGTCTTGGTTTGCAGAGGGAGGAGGCCTGTTTCCTGGGGTAGAGGCTCTCACTGTCAAGAGCAGCAGGTGTTGACGTGCAGATGTCAGAGGGAGGAGGAGCAAGTGAAAGATGGCACCTGCTCTTCCAGGTTGGAGTGAGCAGGATTAAAAAGGATTTGAAAGTAACCAAGAGCGATTTGGGGGAGGGGGGTAGATGATAGAAGAGAGGCTCCAAACACTGGTTTCTGAGGGATGTAGCCTAGGGGGTGTAGCTTGATGGGAGAGCCCCCCCCGCCCCCCCATTTCCTATGGACACTTGAGCCATCATCACCTCAGTCCTCAGGGCCAGCCCTCCTAGATTTTCCCCCTGGTGGGTTCTGGGACTTTAGACTATAAGGTGCCTCCTGGACATTTCCTGGGACAAGGACCTCAAATGTAAGCTTTCCAAAGGCCGGTTCACTTCATCTTACAATGCAGTGCAAGGCCTCACTCCAACTTTGCCCGGCCTCAGTCTCTCAGTCTGTGAAATAGGCCAAGCCCACCCAGAGTGGGCAAAGAAAACAGCCAGTGTCTTCAAGCAGAAGGTGTGGCCACCTCAAACCGTAGGTGAACTACAGTTCAAGACTCGGGGTCTCCTCTGGCTTTCTTAGGAGAGGGTTCCTATATAGGGTAGGGGTGAGGGCCAGCAAGCAGGGCAGGAATACAGAGTTTTTTCAAGCATCAATAATTTTCTGAATTTGAAACTTCTCTTTTCCAAACTTTGCAGAGCACATACTGTACAGTCCCCTTCATTAAGGATTAATTACTAGCCAAGTTTGAAGCCTTTGGAGTTGTTTGGGAGTTATTTGAGCTGAAAAAGAAAACATAACTATCTTGTTGTTTCTTCCAAATGGAAAAAAGATATTTTTTGTGGGTGTTTACAATGCTCACAAACAGCTGAAGGGGGTTTTACTCTATCTTTCCAAAAATCATTGCTCCAGGCCATGACCAAATATGGAAAAAATGACCAAAAAAAAAAAAAATCCCCAAACCATGAACTTTTCAGAAAGTTACAAATAGTTGAAATAGAAGTATGTAATAGAAATGGCCAGCGGCCTTGCCTAGCACCATTTCCCAGTATTTCCTGCTCCCCACCCGTCTTCATGTCTGCAAGGTATCCAGACATCTCTCAAGAGACTTTCCCTTCAAGGCATCCGAGAACCAAGGAGCCAGGCACAGAAGCGAGTACTAGGGGAAAGCTCAGCACTGGATTAACATCCTCATTTCACAGGTAAGGAAACCGAGGCCTGTCGGAGGGTGTAAGTGACTTGCCCTAGGCCCCACAGCAAGCTATGGCTGAACCAGGGCCCCAGGCTGGCTTTTACCTGGCTGTCACCCCTATCCCCAGAAATGCTGCAAGGCAGACTGAGGCAGGGACTCTGGGTCTCTGGGAAGCCAGGACAAGAAGCCATCTCTGGCTGGGCTTGGGCCATGCACGTCACTGAGAATAAGGTGGGCATGGTGGAGGAGAGGCTGTGGGCTCAGAGACAGAGACACAGACTTCTTCCCCTGTCTTGGAAGGGGAGGGCAGCAGGCTCTCATGGAAGAGAGTGTGCTCACTCACTCAGTGTGCTAGTCACTGCCCCAGGTGGCTCCGGAACACCCCCTCTTCCAGCTCCTGGACAGCTGGCAGTGAGGAAAAAGTGAGTACAGTTTGGGGGTGCTACCCCCTTTCCCTGGGCCCCTACTCTGATTCACCAGAAATGATATCAAATCAGGAATCTCCTCCACAATGTCCCTGAAACCAAGGTCCAGGCCAAGGCTCCTGGGACCTCATTCCCCAGACCAATTGCTCCCAAGGAGGAAGACAGAGGGGACAGAGCTCTCCTCTCCTCAGAGCTGACACTGGAGTTCTGCCTTGGTACAAGGGGTCTGCCCCTGGTATGGTCCAGAATGGTAATATAATTTCGAGGTTAAAACTCTGGCACCAGACATCTGGGGTTTGAATCCTGATGCTATCACTTATTAGCTGTGTGACCTGAAACTTACCTAACTTCTCTGTGACTCAGTTTCCTCATCTGTAAATGGAGATAATACTAGCACCTACATCCTCTGGTTCACAGTAAGTGCTACGTAAGTTGTAGCTGTTGTTACTGTTGTTATCTGCTCCATATTGGCAACTGATGAAAGAAAGTTCTTAGGTGGATACCTAAAACCCAGACCTATTTCCTAAGTTGGACAGAACCTGCCCCTTCCCAGCTTCCTGCCAGCTCCTCCATGAACCCCGAAAAAGCTGCCAGGCTCGTCTGGGCCTTGGTTTCTCCATCAGCAATATGAGGATGACAGAACCCTTTGCTGTTCTGTCAAGTTCTTTGAGAGGCTTGGATGAAAGGCACCAGCAGCGGGGCGAGATGCTGCTATTACAGCTAATGACAGAACCAACACGCTCGTAAGCTGCTGCCCAGCTCTGACTCAAGCTGTTTACGGTTCTAGGCCTTGCTAGTGGGGGGGCGCTGAGTGGGTCTGTGGTCACGGGAGAAGGGGGAGCCCTGGCGGGTGCCCTCACCTGCCCTACTATATTGGTGCATCTGCCGTGACCTAGCTTCCTCTCCCTGGGTGAACCCCTACTGCCCTGTCTCCTTGAGAAGCCTAGCATCCCTCACCCAATGCCTGCCCCCTCTCCTCCCCTCCTGCCAGGACTCCAGCTCCAGCCCTGCGTGTGACAAATCACTCAGAGGTCAATCAAGCCTGTTTAGAAACATGTGGAAGCCATGGTCTTAGGCTGCTGCAGCCAGAAGAATAAAACATTCCCCAAGGCCAGGCCCTCCCTCTCCCACCAGCCCAGGAACAGCGACCCAGAAGGGGCTGACCAGCATGGGGCTGGACTCCCTCTGTGACCTCCACATCTGGTCAGATGCTGCAGTCCCTCCCTCCTCCTGGGGAGCTTCTAAGGGGAGGCTGACCAGGAAGGGAGGCTTTTGTAAATACGCCCCCTCTAGAAGGCCCTATTGGGCCACTCCGGTTGTATATCACCAGCTCTATTTCTAAATTGGGGTTGGCCCCCCGGTCCTCTCTGGGAACTGGAGGTGGAAGGGGGACTGAGGAAGCCAAAAAGCAGCTGAAATCAGGCTGTCTCCAGCCCCTAAAAGAAGAGCTCTTTCCTTGGCAACTCAGTCCAATTCCAGGAAGCCTCTGCATTAGAGGACTGGGGACACGCAAGCTCATCCAACCTAGATCCCCGGATAACTTGGGGCCAAGGCAGCTCTAAGTAAATACCCCTTGGCCTGCGAAAGTATTTCCTCCTCACCAAAGCTCTTGCTCTCCTGACCAATCCAAAGAGCAACAACTCACTGGACAGACAGATGGCAGGAAGCACTGGCAGCAAGAGTCACCTGCATGCCTCTTTCAACCTATCTGTCTCTTTGGCCCCAAGAACTAGTCTTTGACCTCCTGGCATCCTTTCCCCCTCTCAACCCTCCCTCAAGCTCCTGCTAATCCCAGGTCCAGCCCCCGACAGTCCCTCCTTCCACCAATGCTGCTAAGCCCTTATGGCAGATCATGTGGCAGACACCAAGTGCCAGATTGGGGATAGCTAAAGCAAGCATAGAAGGAGGAATGCTAGCTAGAGGCAAGCTATGGGGGATGGAGAGGGGGAGAAAACTGAATCTCCAATGGGAGAAGGGCTGGCCAGAAACCAGTGGGCTTGAAACAGTCAGGACAGAATGGGATATACTAGGAGATGATTGGGGAGAGCACTCTAGGCAGGGGTAATAGCACCAGCAAGAAATGGAGGAGGGAAGTCACTTGGCATCTCCAGGAGAATCAGCCCCTACAGGGCACACAGGCTTGTGGGAAATGGAGAGTGGCCCCAGCCTGTGCTTTGGGAATCCTGGGCAGTGAAGGAAGCTCCCGAACTCAGGGTGGGGCGTGAGTGTAGCCAGAGAAGTCAGCTCAGACTATCATCACAGGAACTCCCTGGAGTTAAAAGACAGGGGCCTCTTCTTCAGAAATTGAAGCAGCCTTACAGAGGTGGGCTCCTTACCCTTCCCAAGCCCTGGAAGGCAGGGAGGAACTGAGAGGAAACACTCTTCATCACTATTTAACAGAGAGGGAAACTGAGGCTCATTAGTGCTTAGTCATCTGCTTAAGGTCTTAGAGTAAGTCAGTAACCAAGCCAGTGGAATATTCTAGACGCCCGGGTGTGCAGGGGTCCTCAAGAGGTCACCTACTCCAGCACTTGCCCCAGGCAGGCCAGATCTCAACAAATGGGGCTTCTGACTATGCCTAACTATGACGGGAAGCTTCTTTTTTTCCCCACCAGTGCCAAATATTTGTTGAATTCAAATCTAGCCTGAATCCTTCCTGCTGCAGTTTAAACATACAACTTCTCTGGTTCATAGGCAAGACAGAGTCATATAAAAACTCTCTTTAGACTTGAAGGTTATTTTGGGGCTCCCCTCAGATTTCTTTTCTCCAAGTTCAATCTCAACAGTTTCTTTCTCTATAGGCCCAAGCCTCCCATGATTAACATGGCACATCCACTAGGTGCTGCATAACTATCAAATGAATGAATGAATGGTGAATAAGTGAACCAAGGAACCAATGGTTTCCACATGAACACAACGCTTGGACGTCCAGGAAATAGATCTCAAATAGCAGTCCCCCAATAGCATGAAGTTCACTTTACAACCTGGTATGATAAATGTACAGTCACAGCCCAGGGTGCTCTGGAGAGATTCTTACGTCATATTCTTACTTTAAAACATGGGTACCTTCCCTCCTTATCTAACTGAGTGCTTTCCCATCTTCAGAGCCTTTGCCGGGCTGTGGCAGCATGTTTTCTCATTGCTTCTTAAACCCCAGAACACACGTACTTGCGTGTACAAATAAAGCACAGGCTCCACCCTCTGTGGGAAAATCCATCCCCATCCTAACCAGGTTGGCATCTCTGCTGGGGTCTTTTGATAAAGAGGGTTGCTTCTTCAGACAGCTAAGACATATCTCCCTGAAAATCCTCCTTTTCTTCACCGCTATGACCCTGACGTATGGAAAGAACTGAGCCCTGTACATATAGATATCATTTATGCTTACCATGTGCCAGGCACTGTGCCAAACACCGCATATGTATTTTCTCATTTGGTCCTCACAATCGCCCTATAGGTTACAGAGGAGGAAACCGAGACTCAGAGAGGCAAAGTCTGGCTAGTAAATAACAGAGGCAGGCTTGGATCCCTGTCTGCCTGACTCCAGAGCCCACTCTCTTATCCCAGTTGCTGTCCTGCCTCTCCCCAGGCCTAAAGGTTAAGGGGAACTTGAATGTCCCCACTTCTCCCTCCTAGCTCCCAGCCCCACCCCAGCATGCAGAACCACATCTAGGAAAGAACACTCAATCGCAACAGGGGGTGTTGTTCACATCCAGCAACTTGTCTTTGTTCAAACTGGTTCCTTTTCTGGTTGTTTCCTTTTCTCCTAATCTCAGATTGAAGACCTATTATTTCCAAGCCAGGAAAAAAGAACAAGGGAAAAAAAGGGAGCTCTGTTCCAGGAGCTGTAACATCTCTCTCTGTGCTGCCCAGTTTCTCGCTTCTCTGACTCTCGGACAAGCCCATACATGCCTAGCCCCCAAATTTGGCAGGACCATTGGTCACAAAACCTTTTTAGGGTCTTCTCTTCCCCTGTGCACCTCCAGTCCAAGACTGGGGTGAGAAAATAAGGAAGGATAGGAAGAAAAGCAGATCAAGGAAAGGCCCTGGAAAACGATAAATTCCAGTTCGCAACCTGACCCTCCAATGTGTGCCCTCCTTTCTTAGGACTCTGCTGTTATCCCCTTCCTGGCCTAGAGAAGAAGCTCCAGAGAGAAGGTGTGGCTAGTCACACACGGAAACACAGAGACATGCACGTACACACATGGGTGCCCACACCAGAATCACAGACTGGCATAAACATGCATCCCAGCCTGGTCGTATTTACAGAGGCACTCAGGGCCTCAAGGGACACAAACCCCACATAATCATGAGCACATGCACTCACAATCACATGTTCCCAAACACTGCTATAAACATGCCCTTTCTCTTAGGCACAAACACTGTCACATGCACGCTCAGGGAGTGCATCAGGTCTCTGGGCACAGGCATTTGTGGACAGGCCCGAAGAAAAAAGGAGGCTGGAGCTAGACCCCTGAATCACAGGGGTCCCCAAAGCTCATAGGGCCTCTATTTCTCTGCCCCCTACTCCATTCCACCTCTGATGTTAATGAATTGGCTGGATCCCATCCAGTCCAGGAACAGGGGAGAGCCCTTCCCAACTCTCCCTATGGCCCCCACCCTAAAGCACAGCCCATCTATCCAGAGCCAATAGAGGCCAAGCTTGTGTCAGCAGGGATGGGTTGTGTCCGAATGTCAGGAGACGCCACTGTGTCTCCCTGAGAGAGAGTAGAGTTTCTGGCCTCAGGCCAGCAGGATCCTCTAACCTGAGGCTGGCATCCACTCTCCCAGCTGAAGGGGAAACAAAGGTGCCTTGATGCAAGGGCACTACCATTGTTGGTGGCAGGAGATGCGTCAGCGCTGCCCCAGGGCAGGAACCCTGCCACCACCCTGTTAACCCCACATGCTCAGGCTGGCCCTCCAGCCTTCCCACCTGGCTCCACAAAGCAGTCCCCCTTGCCCTGGGCACAAGTTGGCAATGCTTTTCTCTAATTCCTCCAAGAGCCTGTATGAGAAATCCTGAGGAGAATTAGGTAGGGGAGATGGAGATGGGTCAGGGGAGAGCACTCCAGAGGGACGCCCCACCTCTTTCAACATTAGCTTCACCCAAACCAAAGCCATGAGTTTTCCAAGAAGGCAAACAGCTGTTCAGAGGAGAAAGCAGCCCATGCCAGCACGGCTGCCAACAGAGCTGAAGGCACTGTATTTCCCAGCCCCAGACTAGGCCGAAGAGCAGAGTGACACGGTCCTCCTGGACAGCAGCTCCAGGTGCCACCAGAAGTCTATGGCTTTTATGCCACCCCACGCCACCCCACGCCAGCCCTGCCGATGCTCCAGTGCATGATCAGGGACTGAACATCTCGCCCAACCAGACCTCAGATAGAAGAACGCTGCCACTTCTGCTGATGAATCCAGGCCCTGCTGAAGGCCTCCCCAGCTACAGCAAAGCAAGGAGCTAGACTTTCTGCCCAGACACATCTTCTTCCTACCCTGGAGAGCCCCTCACCCTAGATGCAATCAGCGCTAAAAGGAAAAGCTCCCAGGAATGCTCATTGGTACAACTGATTCCGAGGTCAGAATGTGACTTTGAGGTAAACCCAGCAGAGTTGTGGATATGGCAGCTCAAGGCCTCTGCAGAGGACGAGGTGTGCTAGCCACAGGGGCATAGAGGATTGTGGACATAGCCCCTGCTATTATTCTGTCATAGCACCCTAATCAGCCTATTCATTTCCTTTCTAGGACATATCACAGCATGTAATTGTGTCATTTTCATATTTGCTTACTTATTATTTGTTTCCTCCACCAGGATATAAGCTCCACGAGGTTAGGGACCATGTCTGTCCTGTTTCCTGTTGTATCCCAGGGTCAGCATGGTGCGTGGCACATGGGAGGAACTCAGTAATATTTACTGAATGAATGAATGAATGGTCTCTGCCCACAGAACCTCTGCACACTGAGCTCAATTGCCCAGAAACACGGGAATGAAGTATCTAAAGGCCCAGAGAATCCATATCAGAAATGGCAGGAGGTTCTCCAAAGAAGGCCCACAGGCTCCTCATCCATCCACCAGCTCATACATGTTCCACAAATCTATCCTGAGCACCTACTATGTGACACTGGGAGCTGAGGACACATCTAGGAAATCAAACAACAACAACAACAAGACCCCAAACAAACCTGGCTCCTTCCCTCAAGGAGACACCCCTTTGGTCAGGAAGGCATATTAGGAAACAACTACAATGCAGTCTGAGAAGCGCCATCAGAGAAGTAGGAACAGAAGACCTACCCCAGTCTCAGGGAGCTGGGAAGGTTTCCTGGACCAGAGACATCTAAGATGAGTTCTAAGGAGTGGTAGGAATTAGCCAGCAAAGGTAGAGGGAGGGATAGGGGAGAAGAGGATCTCATTAAAAGGGATCAGTACATGAAAGAGTCCAGAAGTAAGAAAGTGTGTGGCTTAAACCAGGAGAGAAGGGAAGTTCAGTGTGGCCAGTGATGGTGAGGAAAGGCTGAGAGAGGGGCTGGAAGGGCAAGCAGGAAGCCCTGGATGGCCTGGAAGACAGTGGGGAGAACCACCAAAGGGCTGTAAGCAGAAAGGTAAGAGAATCTAAGCTTGTGAAAATTCCCTAAGTACTCACAAAAGGAAGCTCAGAGCATACCTGCTCAGGCAGAGGGCGAGTGGCCCTACCTCCATCCCTAATGGATGGGCAGGAGAATATGAGAGCTGCTCACAAAGAGGGGAGGAGACAGGGTCATGGAGAGTGCCCACCTTCCCCAGCTCCAGGGCAACAGATGCTCCTTTCCCCCGCTTGCTTCAAGAGGTAACCCATTAGGGGATGGCAGGACACGCTAGACGCCAATCAGATGGGAACCATGTGTGAGGGGCCTCCATATTGCATGGCCCACAGTGATAGGGTGAATGGGAGTGCCTGGAGAGGAAGAGGAGGCACAGAGTGATGCTGGGGCCAAGGATCACGGGAGTCATAGAAGCTATTGAGAGTCAACCTCCTCCTTAGATGCCAAGCATCTTCAGATGCCACTGATCTCATATCCCCCTCAGCCCTGGGCACAAAGTAGAGGCCCAAGAAGTACTCATTCTGGTCATAGGAATAGAAAACCCATTCAGGCACTCTCAGAATACAGATCACCCCTCTCCCCCTAAGAGACTCTCCCTACTGAAGAACAAGTCCCCTGCCCCTCCTGCCACATCCTGCAGCCCACAAAGGCCACAGGTTGTCAAACGTGCCCTCCCACCAGGTCAGAGAATAAAAGCTGACAAAAACGCTGCTGCCCTGTATGAGGTGGGCCCAGAAGAAGACAGTCAATGACCAGATGCGAAGAGAGGCAGAGACACTTATAAGGAGAGGCTGGTGACTTAAGGCCCTTCAGAAGCAAGGCCCATTCAGAGATGTAGAAGGCCTGAGCTCTAGTCAGAGATCAGCCACCAACCTATCGTGTAGCTTCGGAAATTTTTTTCAGCCCTGGGCCTCAAATTTTCTTACCTATAAAAGGAGAACAGGACTGAGTGATCAATCAAGTCCTTTCGGGGGTTTGAAGTGGGGGGAGGAGGCCTCTGAGGGAAACAGCTTCTGCTTTCCTAGATGGCACTGGAAGCCTCCTGTCAGGCCTTCTCACTCTCTGATAGTACCTACTCTCTGATAGAAATACCAAGTTTGGCCCAGAATCACCACGTTGTCTGACTGTCTGAGAAGGGGCTAGAAGGGAAGATGTGGAAGCAAGATAGTAGAAGCAGTTGTTGACACAGAATACAAAAAGAAAGAGATTCGGTGGGTCTGGGCCCTGAGCTGAGAGGGCCTGGGTGAAGGGAGGGGCCGGGGCCTGGAGCCCCAAGAGTTTAGGAGCAGCCCGAAATTTGAACAACCACCTCACAGAGGAGAGGCCTGTAGAACTCATCTTTTGTCTGACTCTGCAAGCCAGCCCCAGGACTGGCCTTTATCTCAGTTGTGAGAAGGGAGGAACCTGGTAGTCCAGCGTCTGAGATGGGAGAGGCAGAGAGACAGCAGCAGCTTTCCTCCAAGACCTGTGGGGATTTGGAAGGAGGACGGAAGGCTGGAAAGGGCAGGAGGGGTAGCTCCTGCTCTGGGGCATCAATCAGCCACGTACACTGGGAGATCTCCATTCAGCTAACCTGCACTGAAGGGCTGCTCCTATCAGGCTGTATTCTGGACACCACTCTGATGAGCAACACGGTAAATTCTCTGACGGGCTGAACAGGACTCAGATAGCAAGGCCACCAAGAACCCATTTCCATCGCCCTCATGGCAGCAGAAACATCAGCTGGCCTTAAATGGGGAGGGAAGCAGGAGACCCCCAGGAGCACCCACAGCTTGGTTAGGCTTTCCTTGGTTAGGCTTTCCTTAGTTCAGGAGGAGGGGCCCCCTTCCAGAGGCCAGTGAAGGATCCATACACGGCCTGCCTCGCCACCTGGTGGACAGAGGAGGAAGGTGCTTGAGACAACCCTCAGACAGGTGTGCCCTGCCACCTGGTGGAAAGCCAGGACCAAGGGCTCTGAGCTCAGGCAATCAGCTGCAGCAGCTCACCACCCCGGATTCCTCAGCCCCTTGGCAGACAGCAGGCTCAAGGATGGAAGATGGAGCCTTCTAGGGCATGATCCTGGGCCTTAAGGGCTCATAGTCATTTGGCGGGAAACAGCTCACTTACATGAAAGATTAGACAGTACAACTGCACGTGCTCAATCATTCAACTCGGTTCATTCACTCATCCAACAACCCATTCATCCATCCAGCCAGTCAAACAGTAGAAACTCTCACTGTCTGTAAGGTATTGTGGAGATTATGAAGGAGAATCAGTTACAAGACATGACCCCGCCCTCAGGGAGCTTAAACTATTATTCTTACCTGAGTAAGGCTTTTTTTGTTTCCTAAGACCTTCCTCTTTACTAAAGACTTTCACATATACCATCTCCCTTAATCTTTGCAAAAGCCGGCAAGGTATGTGTTATTATTCCCACCTTAGACACGAAAACATTCAAGCTCCAAGGAGTTAAATGACTTACCCAAAGTCTCGGCAGAGCCTAAATACAAATCCAGGGCTTTTCATTTGCTAAACAAACATTCCTCCCGTGTCTGAATATGCCAGGCACTGTGGCAACAAAAATGAAGGAGAATGACCCTTCCCCAAAGGGTACTCTCAGCCTGGGGAGTGACAAACAGAGAGACCAGGAAGTACACACAGGATATGGGGCAGGGCTCAGGTAGAATTTTATACAAAATTCTCTCTACATCATGAAAGAGAACTGCTACAATTCTACTAATGATAATAATAGCTAACATTGATTGTGTGCTCAGTATATGCAAGGCATTGTGCCCAGTGCTTTAAATGAACTAAGTCATTTAAGCCCCGTGAGGTAGGGGATATTAACCTCACTTTGCAAACGAGGAAACTGAAACAGACAGAGGATGGGCCTCCAAGACTTGGGCCAACTTGCCTGGCTTCTTTTAATAACCATTATGACTCTCACACAAAGCTTCCGACAGCTTTTCTGAAGGAAGTTCCAGATTTGGCAGAAGGAAGTAAGGAAGGAGAGCTATCTTCAGATAACTGTAGGGCTGTTATCTGGAAGAAGGACTACACGTATTCTGCATAGCTCAAAAGGACCGACGTAAGACTAAAAGGTAGAAGTTTAAGGGAAGTAGATTCTACCTCAAGTGGAAGGAACATTCTGACTAATTAGAGTTGACCCGACTGGCAGCCTTCAAAATGGGCGAGCTGTCAGGCAGTAGGTACAGCCAAGCAAGGCAGGATGACTAGCTGGCAGAGATGCTAGAAGGGCAGTTTCTGTACAGGGATCTCTGCCCCTTCCCAAGCTGAGACACAGCACCAGCTGATTCTTCTCTCCCTACCTTTCTTTACAAACATTTACTGAATCAACCCAATGCCAGGCACCAGAGATTTCAGAAATGAATAAGACAGAACACTTGCCCTCAAAGATTTTAAGAGCTTAGTGGGGTAGTGAGCCTCTACACCCACCCCAAACAACAAGTAATGACCTTTGGCTTATACTACATTTATCTCTCAAGGGCAAGGGAAATACTACGTACTCTTTCTATCCTTACTGGAATAATTCTTTACCTCAAGTTGACATCTGAACTTAAATAATATTGAAAACTGGGTGTCCATCATGATCTAAGAATAATAATGTAAATAATAACAATAAAAATAACCAACACGATTTTACTCTGTACCAGGCACTGAACCCCTCACTTTACAAGTATGATCTTTATTTAATTGTGCTGGAAAAACTTCAAAGGCAAACTTAACCTTTCAAGTCCCCAAAGGGCTCTACACAAAAGGGTGCCTGACTGTTCTCCACATTCTCTAAGTCATTTCACAAGCTGATGGTTTGACATTGCAAGAAGACTAGGCTAGCTGTAAAACAGAACATTCTGGGAAAAAGATAGTCCAAAAAAATGGAGTAAAATACCAACCTAGACTTTAGTGTTTCCTTCTTTAGAAGAGTTGAAAACAAATATGGATTTCCATTGGGTTCCAGTAGTAGAAGGAAGGGAATAGAGGAAATGACCTGGTTTTCACACTGGATAAGGTCTGTGCACATGGCTGGGCCTTTAAGGCCAGGTTGATAAAACTCTATATAATAAGGAGGTGGCCTTCATAGGACCACCAGGTCTAGAGCAATGTCCCCACCTCCACTGGAGGTCCCACACCCTCAGAGTGAGGCACCAGAAAATGCAGGGAAGGCTTATTTGGGCCCTGCCCTAAACAAGACTGACAACAGGGTTCTAAGTTCCCCTCCCCACTGCAATCCTCAGTGTCCATGCCCATGGGCCCTCTACTTCCCATATCCCTCCACGTCTCTTCCTAACTATCAGCCCTGGGTCCCTCTGCTGGGCTGATCTTCTCTAGGGTACCTCTGGGGCCATCTTCTCCTCTTCACGCAACCTGTGCAGGAAAGACCAGTAAGTAAGGAAGAAAGGGGGTGGGTACAGCAGGGAACAGAGGGAAGGTAGGAGGGTCAACAGGGTGGTCATCACTGGGAAATAACTCCGAGTGCTGAAACTCAGAAATGGCAGCACTAATCTGTACATTCAACCAAAGGAGAATGTGTAAAACCTGACGGGACCCCTTAGTCAGCACTGTCCACAAAATCTTTCCAAACGTGTTTGCTTCAGACTTAACAATGAGGCCAGTCTCCATAATCGGTTTTTCTTTTTTTCCCTTGAGTTTTGAAAGTTAATGAATCTCCATCCTTCTTAGAAGAAACACTCAGCCACATCACCACCATCCTGGAGGCCATCCGATGTGCCTGACTGGTTTCTCTAACATGGGGAGAAAAGAAGTCGATCCAGCCCTGCCTTTGGGCCACAGTAAGGATCACCTCAGATGCCTTCAGCCACCCCAGATGCCAAGCATATGGCACTTACAGGCCCTTAAGGGTTTCCTGAGAGCTCCCAGAGCTGCCACCAAATTTAATCTAAACACTCCACCTCCTCCGTGATCTCTGCCTGCCTCAGCTTTGACGCGTGCACCTATTTTCTTCTGGATGGTAAGTCGCTACTTCCCCGGCATCCAAATGGCTGGGGTTGGTGTAGGGAAAGAACTAGGTGGGCATCTGTTCCGCGTCCATCCATATGAGGCAGCTGACAAGGAGCCGACTGTGCCTGCCATTCTTTCCCTAAATCCTATGCTATAACCACAGCGAATGATAGGGAGGAGCGTGGCCCAGATCCAGAAGGAAATTAAATAGCCTCAAATTGGGTCAAACACGCCCGTGGCACAAACCCACCAAAGGAAGAAACTGGAAGATAGGATGCTTGCCTTTCAGTTACAAAATCAATGTATAAAAATGAAGAGCCCTTATGTATATGAGCAATATGCAGTTAGAGAATATAATGAAAAAACCATTCCATTAACAATGTCGATAAAAACATAAAAGGGTAAGCATAAAGTTACTAAGAAATGTACAGGATCTACCAATAGAAAAGCATGCTCTAGCTCTACTAAAGGAAACAAACGAAGACAAGAATTGATAGAAAAATGTAGTACTTTGCAATGTAAATCTTCCCAAGTTAATCTCTAAATTTAACACCAATCCAATCAAAATCCCACGGGCATAACTGATTTTCAAATTCATCTGGAAGAATAAACGTATGGAAATAGCCACAAAAAAAATGTCAATAAAGAAAAATGAAAAAGGGACCTTGCACTGTCAGGTGTTAAAATGTACTAGTAAGCTACGATAATTTAAAAAGTGTGGGTCAGGCGCCAGAATAGAGTGATCAGTAGAATACACTCTAAAGCCGAGAAACAATTTTAAGTGTCTAACAATGGCTTCATTAAGGTGCAAGTGCTTATATGACATATAATATCACAAATACAAATAGGATGCGCCATTTCATATTAAGAGAGAAAGGATGGATTGTCCAATAATCGTGCTGAGATAACAATTAACTAAACTTTAAAAAGGCCATACTTATACGAAAACTGATTGTGGCTGGTTAAAAGATTTAAATGTTAAATAAAACACTAGAACATTTAGGTGAATGTTTATGTAACACGAGAGTAGAAAAGTCTTTCTAAGCGTAGATCAAAAGGCAGTCCAAAAATAAAAATTGACATGTTTACTACATTAAAAAATGCAAATCTTATGTATCAAAGAATGTCACAAAACTAAAGGCAAATAATAAACTAGAAAAACTATATGCAACACTTACCAAACAAAATAAACGTTAATATTCTTGATATAAAAAGAACCTTATAAACAATAAGAAAAGGAGAACTACTGCAATAGAAAAATGGGCAAAGACACAAAGGAAACATAAAATGCTAGTAAACATACTAAAATGTTCAGCCTAAATAGTAATCAAAGTAAAGAAAAGTGAAATAACATTTTGCATCTCAGACTTGTAAAAGTGAAAAAGAACATTGGTGAGGGTGTGCAGAAGTGGACACTCAGACACCAGTGGTGAAGCATAAATTCTTTTTAGCGATAGGTATCAAAAGCCTTAAAATGTGCATATCTTTAGTCCCTACAATTCCATCTGGGAATTCATGCTAGAAAAGTAAGAATATGCAAAGTAAAACCTTTATCTAGAAGCACAACTGGAATAACAAAAAACTGAAAACAACCTAAATTGCTAATAATAAATAACTGACAAAATAAATTATAGTTGTATTCATACAGTGGAATACCATGCAATCTTTCAAAATGATGGCATAAAAATATAGCTATGGCCATGAAAAGCTGTTCCTGATATACTTTTTTTAAGTATACTTTTCCCCTTTTTTGGGAGGGGGGTGAGGAAGATTGGCCCTGAGACAGTATCTGTTGCCAATCTTCCTCTTTTTTTTCCTCTCCCCAAAGCCCCAGTGCATGGTTGTATATCTTAGTTGTAAGTGATTCTAGTTCTTCTATGTGGGATGCCACCACAGCATGGCTTGATGAGTGGTGTGTAGGTCTGTGCCCAGGATCTGAACCAGTAAACCCCAGGTGGCCAAAGCGGAGGGCGCCAACTTAACCACTTGGCTATGGGGCTGGCCTCCCTGATATACTTCTAAATGAAAAACGGGACAGGTTATGAGATGGTAGGTATAGTATGGTCCCATTTTTAAAACAGTTTTTACACATAGCAAAAGGTCTGGAGAAATTTACTGTAAAATCTTTACAGTTTTGTTGCTGGATAGTAAGATTCTAAGTGCTCTTGTTTTCTTCTTTTTGATCATCCACATTTTCTAACTTCTCTATATTAAGCACTCGTGCAATTTTTAAATTAAAAAAAAAATTAAGAGCCATGGGCAATTCCTAGATATCCAGTCCTCCTTGGTCTTGTTCGGTCTGGGGGATAAAAAGGCTTCATTAAGGAGAAACAATCCCATGGCTTAGAAACATATATCCCCACCCCAAATAATTCCATTCCAATTCTTCCTTACCAAGAAAACTGCCACAGAAGGCTGCAACAGACAAGGACTCAGCACTCCCACTTTGCTTCTTCCCTTCCCCCCACTCCCAAAAGAAGCATCTCTGTCTCTGGAAAACTGGGGACGTACTCGGCCTTGGAAGGCAACAGGGGACTCCAAAATGTAGAAAGCAAATGGGTCACTTTGAGCCAGGCAAAGGGGAGAAGGCCCTGGGCCAGCAAAGAAGAGGTTTGGGTTAAGTCAACAACACATGAATCCGAGGGTCGTGAGCTGCCATCTAGACCATACGAATAGCAAGGGGTGGGGTAACAGAGCTCGGGGCTCCCTGTAGGGCTGGGGGCAGATGCAAGACAATTACATACTCAGCTAGGGTCATAATTATATATTTCATTTTAATAGAATGATTTACCAATAGTTTTTTCTGCCAGTCAAGGTCTAAATATTAAAAATATTAAAAATTAAAAACTCCAACCTCCTCCTTTTCCCCAGCTGTTACCATCCTCCACTTCTCTTCTCCACTCTGGACACAGGCCTCACAAACGGCCTAATCCTCCACCTTGACCTCAGAACCAACTGTTCTCAGCACCAAGGCTGGGGACAGCGGCTCTCCAAAAGGGCCCTAGCTGGGGGCTCCTGTCCATAGAAGGCCTCTGCTGCCAGGTCACAGGTCCAGGCCACTTCCTTCCTAATCCCAGAGCGGGACAGGCCCATGGAACGATTCCTTAGATGCGGTAAATGTCCCCTGGATGTGGAAAACCCATTTCCTGGTCTGTATGTGGGCTATGGGCCTCCTATGTGGGCTGGCAGCCAACCTGCCTCTGGAAAAGAGGTTTCTTGAATGATACACAAGCACCCTATGTGTGTGTTACAAATGTCTATTTATCATGTGCGCTACATGTGTATGAATGTCCAGGCCACCCTCAGAAATACAGTAATGTCCCTGTACTTCCCCCCTCTTAAATCTCTTGGAATCATTCAGCCGATTCTAATCCCAGGCAGCAATGGACTTGGAATCAAAATCAAGTCCAGCTTCTCTGATGGTGTACCTTCTGGAAAAAAGGAAAAAAAAACAAAAAGACTTGGTTTAAACACCTTCCCAGCACTGCAAGAACTCACAGTGAGATCTCTCTGTCCCTATTCTCCTGGCTCCCGGGGGCCTGAAAGACACAGACCGGAGCCTCCTGCTAGAGGAACTGAGCCAGCTGTGTGGTCCAGTCAAACCTAGCCTTCCACCCTCGTCCTGATCCTACTGCCATGGAGGGGCTCTTCTCACTCCAACCCCTGAGCGTGCTGTCCAGGACCCCAGGCCGGCATATAGCACTCAAGCCTCTCTATGGACAGCCAGAGAGGCCAACACAGAGCCAGGTGCCAGATCTGGGAGGCGCTCTGCAGGAGGAGCCCTGTGGACAGTCCTGATCACCTCATTACACAGGGGAGGTGGCCCTTCAGAGCCCAAGGGCCGTCTGGAGAATATCAGGTAGCACCAAGGCAGGCTGGCTGCGGCAGTCAGTGCTGGGCTGGGACTGTCCTGCCAAGCCTACAGCTTCCTTTGCAGCTGACGGAGAAGGAAATATTTGGTGAAGCTCAACAGACCTCCCACACCCACCCCCACCTCAGAATGTGAGAGCACAGCCCTCTGTATCCCAGGGCGGAACTGCTTCTCGGCAACTGGTGCTTTCTAGCTGCCTGGACCTCAACAGGGCAACAGACCCTCAGAGTCAAAAAAATAATTTCTAGAGCTGGAATTAAAATTGGTCTACTATTCAAACGAATCCTAAAAAATACCATTTATTAAGCATTCATTACGGTCTTAATTAAGCATTTTACATAAATCACCATTTAATCCTAAGAACAACTCCCTGAGGTAGCTATCCTTATATTTTCCTTTTATTACAAATGTGGAAATGGAGACACAGAGAGGTTGAGAGACTTGTTCAAAGTCACCAGTTTGTGAGAGGTAAGCCAGGTCTGTATGACTCTCAAGTCCATGTTCGTCACCACTTGAGCACACTGCCTCTGGGATCCTGACAAGTCACCCTATATATGAATAAATAAATTCCTTGTGCAGTGCTTGTGCTCCTTGAGGAATGGGTTTCTTTTATGTTTCAGAAAAATACATTGCTCAGAGTGGTTTCTCGAGAGGCCTTATTCCTGAAGGCTCTTGAACCAGTTAAGGGCAGGGAGCTCAAAGGCAGAGCCTACAGCCTTGGGATCTTCACTTGATGGGCAGTGAAGCAATTGGATCCTACACAATGACTGATCTATCACATCCATCTGCCAAGGACGCTTGATTCCTGGGGAAGCAGGATCCATTTTCTCCCGTTTTCCCACCAGCAGCCCCCAGATCCTCTGGACCAGGGATCTGGGATAGACTGATAGGGTTGCAGAAAGTCAGAGGCAGAAGAGACCCAGGGTCATTAACCTAATCCTATCATCCCAGAGATGAGAAGGCTGAGGCTGAAGGAGGAGGTCACTAAAACACTGTCAGTCTCCCGGCATCCTCTTATCTTCCCCATAAACTTAGGCTCTAGGGGTAGGGCCAGATGTCAGTGCTTATGTGCATAATTCCCTTCCTAGAAGCAGGAGTGGGAGGATGAGAGAGAGGAAGAGAAGCATAAACTGTTAAGAGCACTACATGGGAGTGAGAGAGACCATGGTTCGAACGCTCACTTTGCTTTTCTGCACAGCTCTGTGATCTTACCAAGTTACTTAATCTCTTTGTGCCTCACTCTCCTCTTCTGCAACACAGAGATAATAGTAGTGCCAACCTTATACGATTGGTTTAAGAATTGATCAAAATCATGTATAGCCCAGGGCCCTGCTCAATTTCAAAGGAGTAATAAGGAAATCTGAATAAAGGATGGGCTTTAGTTAATAATAATGTGTCAATATTGGTTCATGAATTGTAACAAATGTACCAAACTAATGTAAGATGTTAATAATAGGGAAAGCTGGGTTGGGATATTTGGGAACTCTCTGGACTATCTTTGTAATTTTTCTGTAAATCTGAAACTTATGAAATAAAGGGTTTATTTTAAAAAGTTAAAAGGAGTATAGTAGAAGTTGTGCTTGTTATAGAAGGGAATGATTATAAGCCATGTACCTAAAACTCTGGAAAAAGCCAGAAAGAATCAAGCAGGAAGTCAGCCAGCATCAAAGCCCCTAATGTTCAGTCAACTCAAGTCAGCTCCAACTCCCAAACAGGGATATCAACAGGCAATGGGTTTGACAGTCATCAAGGCTTCAGAGTAAGACTACTAAATCTCAAGTCAGACAGACAATGAGATTCAAATCTCATCCACCACTTAGTATCTCCATGACCCTGAGCAGAACCCCTCTCCTCTCTAGAGCTCATTTTCCTCCTCACCTATGGACCATTTTTTCCTGTCTAGAGCAGAGTTGTGGTGAGGCAGAAATGAGAGATGTGGCAGGCAGCATCCAAGATGGCCCCCACCAATCCCTGCGTCTTGGTATTCATACCCTTGAGTAATCTTCTCTCCTTAGGTGTGAGTTGGACTTACTGACTTGCTTCTAACAAACAGAAAATGGCAAATGATGGGATGTCAGGTCTGAGACCAGGGTATAAAAAGACTGTGGCTTCCCTCTTGGATTGTTCATCCTGGGGAAAGCTGGCTGCCGTGTTGTAAGAGAGCCCTGTGGAGAGGCTCACAAGAATGAGTTTTGAAGCAGATCTTCTGAAGCCTGCCAACAACACATGAATGAGCTGAGAAGCAGGTCCTTTGGCCCCAGTTGGACCTTGAGATGACTGGAGTCCTGGATGACAGCTGCACTGCAACCTCACAAGAGACTCTGAGCCAGAAGCACTCAGCTAAGTTGCATCTGAATTCTTGATACACAGAAACTGTGAGATAATAAATGTTTGTTGTTCTAAACCACTAAGCTTTGAGGTAATTTTGCAATGTTATATAACTAACACAAGGGACTATCTGTGAAAATACTTTGTTGAAAACTAAGAAATTTGTTAAGTCAGAAACAAAACAAAACCAAATCCTAAAGCCCATCAGGTCCCATGGAAGGCCCCTCCACGTTGTCACATCCCATGACATTTCGGCTCATCATTGCCTCTTGCTTCCTCTCACTCCCTGAACATCTGGAGGCAGATGGGTTTGGTGATGACAGCGCACGAGCTCTTCCCACACTTGGAAGAACTCAGCTATTCTGGGGGCCAGGAATATTCAGGTGAGGCAGCCTCGCTCTCCCTAGACTCGAGGCAAGGGCCCTGCTTCAGATCAAGTCAAACAGTGTCCCAAAGATATCCAGCTCAGCTCTTTGGGAGAATTTCTCTAATTCACAGCATATTCGCTGCCTCACCAAAAAATCTGCTATCTTCCTTCTATCTTGTTTTGCTCCTTCCAAGGCTGTCCTCAGGATAAAGAGAACCTCTCAAAATTAGAATCCAACGCTTAGACCCACAAGAATGTAGGGGGAAACAAGCTCTGCTCCCAGTGCAAGTCTGGTTCCAGTGTGCCCCTTCCAGGACAGACAGGCGGCTCCCATGTCCACCACTCCAAGGCAGATATCCTCGAAGGGTGAGGAACAGGAAGATCATCCACCTTCCAAGAAGAGTCCAAGTCATCTGGCTGCCATTCAGCACCCCCAACTCCACAGAGCTTTGTGGGGAAAGAATGGCCTGGAAAGGATGGGGCCACTGTGAAGAGAGAACCATCTGTTCAGACTAGTGGACTCCCCCTAACACCAACACCAATCTCTACAATCATTTGGCTCCGATACAGAATTTTCCTCCCAGTTTCTTTCCCTGCCCCTTCCTCCTACCACTACAAATCCTCCCCCAAAACTTTTCTGAGCTCACTAGGCAGCTCCTTTTCCCTGGGGAATCTCCCTCCTACTTTCCTTTCCCAAATGGCTGAAATCTATGCATCTCTTGACTTGATTACCCCCTACAAGGAGCCGGTTGTGCAGAGAAGAGGCTTCTGTAGATGCTTCTCTGAGGGGGCAGGAGAGGGATAGAGACACTGAGGCTTAGCTCCTGGGGTGCAGCTGTGGCTGTAAAGAGCTGGCAAAAGCATCAACAGAAGCGGCAGCTCCCCAGGAAGGGCTTCCTGAGGTGTGACAGAAATGAGGGCCCAGAATAGAGCCAGCAGGATTCAGGCGGGGCCCGCTGCGCATGCTCTGAGGCCTGGCAGAGGAGCTACTGAGCGCATGGCAACTGCTCACACCCAGCACAGCCTGAGGGCTGCTTGCCTTGGACTGGGCCCTGCCCCCCAGCCATCCCTGCTCCTCCAACATGCCCTTCTCCCCAAAGGGGCTTGGGCCATTCTTCCCACACCTAGGGCTGGAGTCTACAGGCAGGAAAATGTAGCCCACCCACCCTACACAGCCATGGGGGAGGGGGCCAATCTTCCCAGAAGCCACGTCTCTCCTTGCTCTGGATCTTCCTCATGTGGCACTCATACAGAGCCTTGACCCACCACAGTGGACAATGTCAGTCATGCCCCTGTGGCCTTCCTCCTTCTCTTAACCCAGGGGTGCTAATCTGGAGAGTCCAGGTGGCTGTGTAGACCCAGGCAGAAGTTCTGGTTCTATCCCAGGTCCCTCAAAAATAAGGAAGTAGTCAAGGGACAGAACTCCCAGAACCCTTTCTAGGGCTCCATGGTTCCAGGGTGCTGTGAGGAAGACTCAGTTCAGCGTTGGAGGGAGGGGGCCACCTGCCATGCTTTACGTGTGGTACTTAATCTAGTATTACCAGGCTGTGAGCTCCGAACTGGGTCCTGCTCACATCTGTGACCCAGCACAGAGCCTAGCCCAATGCAAGCCTCCAATACGTCGGCCCTGCCCCCTGCCCCCAGTGCTGACAAGCCCTAGCCTGCCAACCTAGAGGAGAGACTAGTGCAGAGAATGAAGAAAGGAGTGGTATCTAGAGGTGCTCCTGGAGAAGGAAGGGCTTGGCTATCCTCAAGGCCATGCCAGCCACAGAGCATGCTGGGGTAGCACAGCTCAGCTCTCAGAACATACCTTATAGGCTCAGGGGTTAAGGAGACCTCACTGAGGGCAAAAAGGATTTAATGCAGTGGGAACAATCAGCAAGGCATGGCTTCCTACACTTCCTCACACCAGCGGTTCTTCCTACTCTATTTGCTATAGAGTCAAGACGAAACTCCTCTGCCTGGAATTCAAAGCCATCGACAATCTGGCTGCCTCCCCGCCCTCCCACTGCTCCTCCGCCCCCAGCACTCATCCTCAGCATCTCTGCACAATCCTGGGGTACCCAGCAGACTGGCCTCACTGCTGTCCAGGCAGGTTCCCATCCTCACTAAAGCCACTCCGTTTCTCCTCCCTCCCTCTTTACAACAGATCCAAACCTTCAAGGACTGGGTCGTGGTCCCTTTCTCCATAAAGCCCATTCTAATCACTTCAGCCCACACCATTCTCTGCCTTTTCTGAACTCCTACAGCACTCCTAGCCTGTACCACATGACCAAGCCCGTTTATAGTATGCAGCATTGCTCATTAGTTGCTTTTCTTCAAGTCACAGTCAACTAGAACAGAAGAGCTGCCCGAGACCCAGCCCATCAGGACAGCACCACGAGGTTTAAGTTCTCTCAGAGTTGGGACCGTGTTGGAATTGTTCTTCTGTGTCTCTCCTGGATCCAGGTGGGCTCAGTAAAGCCAGTCATTATTTCTTTTCAGTTTTCAGGTACCATCCTTCTCCCATCCCCCTGCAAGTGCCTTGCCCTCCCCCGTACAGTAAGCTAGGGGATAGGCTCTGAAGACCAGTCCTTGGTGTGGCACTCAAAGCTGGCTGAGGTGTAGGTCTCACCCAAGGGTGACCTTTTAAGTCAGAAGCTGCCTTAACAGGAGTGCATACCACCATACCCACAGTGCCTCTCCTCCTGCGGCTCCCCTTCATCAGGCTTTATCAGCCCCGTGCCCATCCCTACCAGCCAAGCCCTGACGTCTGGAGGATTAACTCGCCCCGAGTGCTCAGTACCATAGCCTCTGTTTATGACACTAGGTCTCTGGCTGCTGAGCACTGGGGAGTGTTGCACATTCCTGTGGACAGGGAAAAGCCATTTCATACAAGATATTCTGTCCTGATTCTCACAGTTGCTGTTGGAGGTAAGCAGATGGGCCAGGGTGGCCTCCTCCTCTCCCACAGCCCAGGAGCCAGCCTATCTTAAGATTTGAAAGAGAAGGCGGCTGTGAGTTTGACCAGACAAACCCCTAAAACTGCCTTCCAGAGAGTTGAATCCCAAGGTACCCAGTGTCAAATGAGAAATGGCTCTGCTTCTCAGGAGGCATCAGTGCCTTGATCTGGAAGTGGTCCCCAGGACAGCAGTGACCCAGCGCAAGGCACAGCCTAAAGGGTAGGCTGGCCCATCCTGGGGCTGCTCCTCTTCAGGCCTTTTCCATGCCTGATCTCTAACATACTCCTCACGAGGTGTCCTATCTTCACTTCTCTGTCTGTCTCTCAGACGCCTTCCTTCATTGCCTCTGTTTCTCTCACTCCCATCAGCTCTCAATCTCATTATTAACAGAAGGCAAAAGAACAATCTTTATTACATTGTTATAATGAGTTCACACACACACAATTTCATTAGATCTTCACAACATTCCTTCATGTCAGGTAGGTTAAGGATTAGTCTTCCCAAGCCTGAGAAATAATATGATTTGCTCATGTTATTAACAACTTCCATAGGGTATTGACTGGATCTGAGAGTTTCAAACACCACTGAGAGCTTGTTTTTTTGTTCTTTTTAAATGATACCTTGCCTAAAACTCCTTGCCCTCTCATACTAAAAACTTTCTTATCATAATGATTTGTTTTCCTGGCATAAGACTCTAAAAGAGAGAAATAGGCACTAATTCTACTGCAAAATTCTAACCCCTCTCAACCTTCCCCCAAGATCATGGAGACATCCACCCCACACACACAGAAATGCCTCGATTGCAATGGGTATTATAAGACATATTCATAATGAATGAACAGGTATTCATCATCATTCTCATCAATGTCTTGCACATGTATAATTATATTTACACTAAAATATTTAACTGTATCAGCTTTACACTTTGGTCCAGTAACCTCAGTTCTAATCATTTATTATAAGAAAAGAGAGATGAGTATAAAGATTTATATATAAGACTGTTCAACATAGCATTATCTATAATAATGAAATATTTGAAAACAACTTATAAATAAATGGCCTACACTTGGGGATTTGTTAAATCAAGTTTGTTTCTTTCAAACAATGGAATAGCAGCCTTTAAAAATCAGATTTCTGAAGAACAATTAATGGCATGAGTAAATAGTCACTATCCAGTAACAGGTGAGAAACACAGTGTATAAAATTATACGAACATTAAGATCTAGTAAGGAGAAAAAGTAGATTCACGGAGAAATGATTTGGAAGGAAAATTTCCAAGACTTTATAAGAGGATGTATTTCAGCATGGTGAAATAATGAATGATTTTTCTTTTTTTCACGATATGTTTCTGAGTTTTCCATATTTCCTACAATGAGCATTTATTACCTTTAAAATAAGAAAATATAAATGCTAATTTTTGTTAAATTCCCTTTTATTTTTCATAACAGCCACTGTCAGTATTTAGGAGAGGGGAAGTTGGCCCATTTTACAGATGGCCTAATGAGCACAGAGAAGCTAAGTGGCAACCAATGTCAGAAAGTGACTTAAGATCAACCTCAGGATCAGGACCCAGGTGTCTTCAGAGCCAGCCTAAGACACTTCTGCTTCTCCTTGTGGCCTCCACAGACGACAACTCTCCTATGACTTAGTCAGGCTTTTACTTTCAGCCTGGAGACTTGTCTGGCTCACCGCACTCGGGCACATGCTCTCCTCTCTTGTCTTCTGGGGTGTGCCCACACAGATGTACCCACCAACCTCACTTGAGGCCAAACATCTGGGAGGATCAGACTTCAGGAGTAGGGGATGGGAGATGTAGATGAACCGAAAAGCATTTCAATTCCACCTCAACTGGGCCTGGCAGTGCTAGGCAGTTGGTAGGGGCTCATGAAGCGCTTGCTGGCCAGGCACTTCCACATGAATTGTTCTAAGAGCTTTACTCAGAACAGCTGCTCTCTTACCTCTGCGGGAAGCCCAGCCTTCACTGCCCCTCCCCAAGCAGAAAGGCATCTCCTCTCCTCAGTACCCATTAGGCCAAGGAGTCAGACCTCCTAAGGCAATGATTCAGAACCTTTTGGGGGTAACTTAACTCTCTGAGAATCTGATGAAAGCTATGGACCTTCTGCAGAAAATTGCAGCAGGCTTATACCCACATAACTCATGTACATAATTCAAGGTTTACAGACCTTCTGAAGCTTAACCCTCGATCCCAGGCTTCCAGGTCTCAGCAGCCAGCTTGCCCAGGCAGTGGGAAAGCCAGGCCCCTGCTCACAGCCCGACTAAAGGTACTCCTGCCAGTGCCCTTTCAGCTTGCCACCTCGTTGCCTCAGTGAGCCCTAATTAGCTTGTCTCTGGGAGGTGACTCAGGGCCATTATCTCTCCTCTACCTCTGATGACCCAGTGGGAGGAGAGGGGCAGTAACTTACATAGAGTCATACTCTGAGTCAGTGCCCAAGCCAAGACTAGAATGTGGCATTTGGGGTTCCCAGGGCTATATTTAAGCCACTGGGAAGAGCTGCTTCTCACAGCAGGGTCTGGACTTAGGCAGGGTATGGACATAGGCAGATGCTGACCACAGCTCTAGTATAGTAGAAAGAAGACAGAATCTGGAGCTTCATCACCCCTAAGCACTTTGTTCTTGCATCCCTAAAATGCTTAGGAGCAGCTCCATCCTCATAACGTGCAAGAAGCAACTGAGGCAACAGGAAGGAATGAAAAACTGAATTGCTACAATCTAACATTCTTCCTCAGGACCACTGCAAACCCAGGTGAAACCTCAGTCTGTCTGCACATTGGGCATGGCCCCTGGGTTTTCTCTTCCAGGACCTTACACTGGAGGAAAAAGCCTTTAGCATCTGTTGGTCAACATCATGAACTAGTGATCAGAATTCTCTTATAGAACACACATATACACCGTTCTTAAGATGTAACTGTCACCGAACTGGAGTCACCTGCTCAAGGCCAGGGAGGAAAAGGTAAAAAGAACCTAGATATGATGAGAATGGATTTCTGGATCAGCAAGGAGAAATCCAGCAAGTCATATCGATTGATACCAATAATTCCCACCCACCCTCACTGACCATCCCTACCCCACATCTAAAAGGATCCCTGAGAATATTTCCTGAGTAACCCAACTTCTACAGCACTGTCCAATAGAACTTTCTATTATGATGGAAATATCCCATATCTGTGTTGTCCAATATGGTAGCCACTAGCCACACGTGGCTATTGAGTACTTGAAATGTAATCAGTGTAACTGAGGAACTGAATTTTGTGTGTGTGTGTGTGAGGAAGATTTGCCCTGAACTAACATCCATTGTCAATCCTCTTCTTTTTTTGGTTGAGGATGACTAGCCCTAAGCTAACATGTGTGCCAATCTTCCTCTATTTTGTTGTATGTGGGATGCCTGATGAGTGGAGTATGTCCACGTCCAGGATCTGAACCCACAAACCCAGGCCACCAAAGCGGAGCCCCCAGAACTTTAACCACTCAGCCATGGGGCTTGCCCTTGAATCTTTAAATTTTCTTTATCTTTAATTAACTTAAATTCCAATTTAAATTGCCTCCTGTGGCTACTGGCTACTGTATTTGGACAGGGCAGGTCTAAAGGCTCTGAGGGGACATGAACTTGAGTAATTAATTGATTAATTCTTTATACACCTGCTTAACCTTTACCCAACTGACTCAGAAAAACTCCCAGGTTCATTAGAAATCCCCAAGACTCTTTGAGGGTTGGAGGTGGGCAGAGTCTGAGTGGAAGACTGTGCAGGAAAGAAGGGAAGATGTCTCTTTGATCCATGTGTTAAGGAGCCTTCCTCAAGGAAAGGGAGACTGTGCCATCTCACATCCTGAACTGCATGCTCCAGGGAAGGACCCAGAGCAGGAATCCAAAGCTCTGAGCATGCCCACTGCAGGGAGCAGAAAAACGCTCTCTGAATGGTAAGGATCCCTCCCAGAGGCAGACTGAGCCACCATAAAGGTCATTCCAGGGGAAATTACTAGAAAGACACACATGCCCTCAACTACCAATGAGACCATTCATGAGCCGTCCCTGAATGCAGAGCTCCGGCTGGAGGAAAGAAAGGTGAACAGCCTCCTAGGTGGGTATTGCCTCATATTGCTAGTGGGAGCTAAAGTGGTACAATCTTTCAGGAAGGTAATGTGGTAAAGTGTATCAAAAGCCTCATTAAATACTCAGATCCTTTGGTATAACAATCGCACTTCTAGAAATTGAATTTAAGAAATTAATTCAAGACGTATGAAAGTTAAGCTAAAAGGAATTCATTTTAGACCTTTTTATGGAGCAAAAAATATTGTAAACAATCTAGACACACAAGAGCAGATTGTTAAATAAATTATAGTAGCCCCGTATTGTAGAATATTCCTTACCTCCCACATCTAAGCCATCAGGGCAAGTCCTCCATTACCTCCAAAATATCCTCTGATTCTGTCCATTACTCTCCATCACCACCGCCACCATCTGAGTACAAAGCACCACCTTTCACCTGGACTACTAAACAGCCTCCTAACTCGTCACCCTGCTTCTACTTTTCCAGCCTTCAAGCCATTCTCCACATAGCAGCCAGAGCTGGCGAGCTTGCTGACTGGCTACCTAGGTAACTATTTTAATGTAATAAGCACTAGTAAACCCACCACGTAGAGTAAAAGCTAGGAACTTGACAATCACCTGCATCTAACCATTTTGCTTCCCAGCCAACCCATCTCCTTACCTCCTCCCGTGCCAGGGTGCCATCATCCTGAATCCTCCTTCCCTTGCTTTCCTTTTTATACAGTGTTGTTGCATCTATGACAATTCCTAAATATGCACATTTTCATTAAAGTTATTTTTAATTCCATAAAAAGATGCGGTGTGCAATACATTTTGCACTTAGTAGTATTTTGCTTGATTCATGCATATTGTTGCATCACTATAGTTCATTCACTTAAACTGCTAATATTCCATTGTGTTTCTAGACCTAGTTTATCCAGTTTCTCATTGATGAGCACTTAGGGTTTTTTCTAGGTTTTTATTATTGTAAACAATGCTGCATGAACATTCTGGCCCATGTTCCTTAGTGTATATGTGGAAGAGTTTCTCTTGGGTTTATATCTAGGAGTGGAATTCCTGCATTTTAAAGTATACAAATGTTTACCTGTTTTCCAAATTGTTCACCAATTTACACACCCATCAGCAATTTTGAAGATCATGTGGCTCCATCTCCTTTCCAACATTGGTGTTATAAAACTTTTTAATTTTTGCCAAATTGATGCTAAAAGTCCTCTTATTGTAGTCTTAATTTGCTCCTCTCTGGTCACTAATGATGTTGAACATCTCTTCATACTTTTATTGATCTTAAGTGTTTCCTGTTCTGTGAAATGTTTGTTATGTTGTTTACCCTCTTTTTTCCGATTGGGTTGTTTGTGCTTTTCTTATTAATTTGTAGGAGTTGTTTTTATGTATTCCTAACACTAACCCTTTACCAGTTGTGTGTGTTGCAAAGATCTGTTCCTAGTCTGTAAATTGCCTTTTCACTTTCTTTAAGGTGTGTTTTGCTATATAAGGATTTTTAATATTAACAATGTCAAATTTATCTATTTTTCTTTTGTAGTCAATATTTTTTGTCTCATTTAAAGATCTTTCACTACTCAAATTCTAAAAGATAATCACCTATATTATCTACTAAGAGTTTTAAAGTTTTGGTTTTTTTTACGTTTTAATCCTTAAACCATCTGGAGTTAATGTTTTGTATATGGTATGAGGCAAGCATCCAATTTCACCTTTTTATATGAATTTTTTTCAAGTTCCACGTATTAAATAGTTCTTTATTTCCCTACTGATTTGACATTCTATTCTGTCATATACCAAAGTTTCCTATCTATATGAGTCTGTTTCTGAGCTCTCTAATCTATTTTATTGGTCAATTTGTTTATTCTTGCACTAATACCACACTGTCTTAATTATCTTAGTTTCATAATAAGTCCTGATATCCAGTAGGGCAGTCTCTCCCTAGTTTTATTTTCAGAATTTCAGAATCCCTATCAAGTATCATGAAAAACCCTGTTGAGGTTTTAATTGGAAACTGTAGGTCAAATAAGGGAGAACCGAAGAATTGACACGTTTACGGTATTAAGTTTTCCTGTCTAATAATGCAGTATCTCCCTCCATTTATTTAGTTCTCCTTTTAATATCTCTTAATAAAACTGCACATTTCTGTAGAAAATTTGCACACCTTTTGTTAGACT
This sequence comes from Equus caballus, assembly GCF_041296265.1. Taxonomy (NCBI): domain Eukaryota; kingdom Metazoa; phylum Chordata; class Mammalia; order Perissodactyla; family Equidae; genus Equus; species Equus caballus. Next base: position 52,522,045 of record NC_091697.1, on the reverse strand, counting down.
TATTCTTAAGTATTTGATTTTCTCTGATAGTATTTTTAATGTATCTTTTCTAGCTTACTGTTAGTATATAGAATGCAAATTACTTTTATATATTAATCTTATATCAAGCTAACTGGCTAAATTCTCCTTTTATTTCTAATAATTTCTATGTTGTTTTGGGTTTTCTATGCAAACAATGACACACAATGCAAACAATGCCTCTTTTACTTCCTCCTTGCTAATTCTTATGCCTCTCATTTCTTTTTTTTGTATTTTTGCACTGGTGATAAGGGGCATCTTTGTTCCATTCCTGTTTCAAATACTTCAAACACTTCCCCACTTAAGAAAATGTTTGCTCTAGTATTTTCTTTTCCTTTCGTGAGGAAGATTGGCCCTGAGCTAACATCTGTGCCAGACTTCCTCTATTTTGTATGTGGGATGCCACCATAGCATGGCTTGATGAGCAGTATGTAGGTCTGCACCCAGGATCCAAGCCCTCGAACCCCAGGCTGCTGAAGCGGAGTGCAAAAGTACCCACTACACCACCAAACTGGCCCCTCAAATATTTTTATAGTCACTCTTATCTGGTGAGAAAATTCCCTTTCATTCCATTTTATCATGAATGGTTGTTGATTCTTTTAAAACTTTTTACATAGCTAAAATAGCACAAATATAGAAAACAGCACAAAACAAATATACAGCTTAATTATAAGACTAACACCTTTGTAACCACCATCGATGAAAGGAGACAAAACCAGCCACTCCACTCCAGAAGCCCCACCATGTGTCCCTTCCCAATTATAAGCTCCTCCCTCCTCCTACTTAAGAGTCCTCCTCACTTTTTGGTAATCACCTCCTTGTAGTTTTATCAACCAAACATGAATCTCTAAAACACTATGGTTTCATTTTGCCTAATTTTTCTTCTTCTTCCTCTTTTTTTTTTTTTTTTTGGTGAGGAAGATTCACTCTGAGCTAACATCTGTTGCGAATCTATTTTTGCTGAGGAAGATTGTCCCTGAGCTAATGTCTCTGCCAATCTTTCTCTATTTTGAATGTGGGATGCTGCCACAGCATGGCTTGATGAGTGGTGCTGGGTCTACACCAGGGATCCGAACCAGTGAAGCCTGGGCTGCTGAAGCAGAGCACATGAACCCAACTGCTACACCACCGGGCTGGCCCTTGCCTAATTTTTTTTATTTTTAATTTTTTAATTAAGACTTTACTTTTTTAGAGCAGTTTCTAGGTTCACAGCAAAACGGAGGGGAAGGTAGAGAGATTTCCCATATACCCCCTGGGCCCCCACATGCACAGCCTCCTCCATTATCAACATCCCCCTCCAGAGTGCCACATTTGCCACAACTAATGAACCGACACTAATACATCATAATCACCCAAAGACTACAGTTTACATTACAGCTCACTTTTGGTGTACATTCTATGAGTTTGGACAGATGTATAATGACATGTATCCACCACTGGGGCATCATACAGAGTGTTTTCACTGCCCTAAAAATCCTCTGTGCTCCGCCTATTCATTCTCCCCCACTCCACCCCTGGCCACCACGGATCTTTTACTGTCTCCATAGTTTTGCCTTTTCCAGGGTGTCATATAGTTGGAATCATACAGTATGTAGCCTTTTCATATTGGCCTGTTTCACATAATAAAATGCATTTATCTAATTTTTTAACGTCTTTGAGTCCTTTCTGTCCCCCTCCTACAATCTATTCGGTGAAGACACCCAATCACTTGTTGTGTGGTGTTTTCCTCTGTTGGCTACTGATTTTCATCACAGGTTTTCTTTGAATCTACTGAGATGATTATGTGGGGGTTTTGTCTCTATTTTAATCTGTTAATGAGGTAAATTACATTTATAGAGAGCAATCTTCCTAATACAAATCAGATCATGCCATTTTCCTCCAACAGCTTTTCACTGACTTTAGAACAAAATCCAAAGTCCACGAGGCCCACACGGGCCCTATAAAAAGTCCATCTACATCTGTCTCTCTGACCTAATGCACAATTTTCCCTCTTCCTCACTCTGTTTTAGCCACACTGGCTTTCTTACGGTTGTCACACATGCAAAATTTATTCCAAACTTTGGTCCCTGTATTAGCTATTCTCTTTTTCTGGAATGTTCTTTCCCCTAATCTCTACATGGTAGCTTCCCAGGATCATTAAGTCTCAGTTCAAAATTTCCGCCTTCAAAGAGACCTTCCTGGACCATCTTATCTAAAGTAGCACCCCAGTCACTCTCGCATCACTTGTTTTAGTAACACTTATCAGCATCTGGAATTATTCTGTCCATTTATCTATTTTATTATCTCCCCCTCATCCCAACCCATAATGTAAACTTTAAGCAAATTTTGTCCATTGTCTTATTCCTAGCGTCTAAGCTGGTGCCCAACACAGTATAGGTCCTCAACAAATATTTGTTGTATCAAAATTATATTACAGGAATTTATTTATTAACAGGTAAAGATATACAAACCATATTAAGCTGATAAAAGGAGTATTTATCCATCATAGGATTTTATTTTTGTTAAAAAATACATCTGGGGAGCTGGCCCCATGGCCCAGTGGTTAAGTTTGCATGCTCTGCTTCAGCGGCCCAGGTTTTGCTGGTTCAGATCCTGGGCGCAGATCTAGCACCGCTCATCAGGCCATGCTGAGGCGGCATCCCACATAGCAGAACCAGGAGGACCTACAAATAGAATTTACAACTATGTACTGGGGGGCTTTGGGGAGAAGAAGAAGAAAAAATACATGTGTCGAATATCTGTATGGACAGAAGGCACAGAGCTAACAGCCTCATCTCTGGTGAGTGAGACTGCGTCTACTGCTGCTGTTTATGTTCCTTTGCTTTTCTGTATTTCCTGCTTTTTTACTTCATGGACAAGCACATATTGTGTTTATTATAAGAAAAAATAATAAAAGTAACCTTGTTGTGATGAAGGAACAGACATGTTTCTTTCTTTTAAAAAATTCACAGTCTAGTTAAGAGCACACAAAGATACCTCAGATACTCAAGAACTCATTTACAGGAGCATATGCAATTACCAGACAACAAACAGTGAGTGTACGCCCAGCCCTAGCCTGGGTGTCACAGGGAAACCAAGGATTATATCTGGATTTATTTACTCACAATATTCTGCGTTGTTCCAAAAAAGGAATTGTTGTGGCTCATAGGAAGGTCCCTCTCATATCATCTATTTAGGGAGATGAGACACACACAAATGACGGAGCAAACTCTATGCAATCACAATTGAATGGACTCCACATTTGGTGGCTGTGTCGCATCTAGCTTCATATACCCCTACATCCTACCAAGGACTTACCTAGAACACTGGAGCTCACTGAATGCTAGTTGAAACAAATAGTTCAGCATTTATGATATCACAATACGGTCTTTAATAAAATGCCAAATAAATGAAGTGCGGAGTTGGTGTTTAATGGATACAGGTTCAGTTTTGCAAGATGAAAAAGTTCTAGAGGTCTGTTGCAAGACAACGTGAATAGATTTAACACTACTAAACTGTACACTTAAAAGGGGTTAAGACGGTAAATTTTAGGTTATTTGTTTTTTACCACAACTTTTTAAAAATGCCAAATAAAGCGGTATAGACTGGTACAGACCATGGTGCTAAAAGCATTTAGCCCAGGGGGAATCATGGCGCACACGAGGCGTCTGGAAAGACTTCAGGAGGAAGGACTTGAGCTGGCCTGGAAAAGAAGAGTAGAACTGGCTTCCATGAAAGGAAGGAGGGCAATTCAGAGCGGGGAGCATACAGGAGCCAGCATGCAAAGATACTGGGGGCCAGTGAATAAACGGACCAGCTCTGACAAACTACAGAGAGTGTAAGAAGGTCAGTAGTTGGAATAAGCGTGTGAAGGGAGGCTGGGTCAAAATATGACAGGTCTGGATGCCAGGCTGATGAGTCTGGACTTGGGCCTAGACATAATGAGGAGAGACGAAAGGTTTTAGATTTGGGAGATGATGCGATAAAAGGGGGATTGTAAAAATACTAATTAGCATTCAAATTAGCATATAGTACACATGGATCTCAACCCTGCTGAAAGGGAGGAAAAAGGAAGCACCCCAGTCTCCTAAAGTGACATTCAGATGACAGCCATTTGCTGAGACAGACAGTCCACACCAAATAGGTCATCTGAATGAGCTTTTCAGGGAACAGAGACCCTGTCCCCCATCCCTACTGCGAAAAGATGGATCCCATCACTCCTGTCTCATAGCCTTTTCCCAGAGAGGCTCCGACTCTCAAAAGCACCTTTTTCTTCCCAGTACCGTAACTAGCCAGACAGTGGGCAGCAGTGGTTCCCTGTCTAAAATGCAAAGTGGAAGAAGTCTGGATTTAAAAAATAGGGCTCTCATATATGCCAACAGAGGTGACTCAGCCCCAGGGGCTGTGTGCCTAGGAAATACGAGGTTCCTACAGTAGTTGTAGTAGGAGCTCTTAGAGGTTTTCTGCCGTCCACAGCTCTCTGGACGAGAAACGAGCAGGCTCCCCAGTGCCTCTCATCCCCCACCAGCTAACTTGTCTTTTCAGGAACGGAAGACCAGAGTGAGCCAAGGGCAATCGTCCCCATAGAATAAGGGACATGTGAGTCCCCTGAACCTGTTCACTCACAATTGTTATAGGACATTCCAACTCTTTTATTGAAAAAAGGGAAAAACATCAGAAATTATTTTATTTACAAGTTAATGCACAAGTAGCAAAAATCAGAAAATGGGTCAGCAAAAAGAAGATTAATAAAACAGTCATGTTTTAGTATGTTACTATATTAACAAATATAAATGGACTCACACTGGACGTACTATTTTGGAGCCTGATTTTTTTCACTGAACAATTTATTGTGAATGTTTTTTGAGGTCAATAAGTAAACTTCTACAAAAACGATGTGTGATGGATGCATGGTATTCTACAATATGGGTAACACGGGAGACTAGAGTCTAGTTAACCTACGTCCCATCGTTGGATATTCAGGTTGTCCCCAATCTTTGGCTATTACAAACAATACTGTGGCAAACATCTAGGAACTAAATAACCTCACCACCAGGATCCTAACCTTGTTGTTGGCAGTGAATGTGTTAAAATGTGCAATGAAGTCCTCCTCCAAAGGGAGACACCTGTAACACCCACTATAAGAAAAGCATGTGTCCCCTGAGGGACCTGACTCAAAACTCATTCTTCCAGGAAGGCCTCTCTTGACCACATCCATCTGAAGTGATTTCTCTCCCTCCCAAGTTTACTGATCTCCTGCTGAGGAGTCATGCCCTTCCTTGGACACTCAAAACCTGCCCGGCCTGGTCTCTGCCTCATGTCCCTTGTCTCTCCATCTATACCAGAAGCTGCTTGAAGGCAGAGATCACACTGGGTACTTCTTTGTAGTCCCCAAATGATGGCACACGTGATTAGCACTCAATAATATTTGTTAAATTATTTCATTTAAAAGTCTGACGAGAATCTGGGGGAGGAAATCCTCTAATTTTAATTAGGGCTTATGGGTAGTCACTGGAATGAAGAACTAGAAACATAGCCCACCCTTCCTCTGCCCATCCAAAGGCACTGCTAGAGCTCAGCACCCCTCCTTTGACCCGCCTCACCTCCTTGACCCTAAACAGTCAAAGCTCTGACAACTCAAAGAGCAGCAGGAATAAAGGGAATGATCTTATAAAGACCATCTAACACAAGGTCTGCCAACACGGCTCTCAGGGGCTAAGCAGTGAGCTGCCTCGCTCTCCAAACATACTTTCTGTGCTCTTCAGTGAAGGAGGGGGAATAAGAAAGCTCAACAAAACAGACTTGCCCCAAAGATGAAGGGAAGACACCAACCACAGCCTAAACTCAGGCAAAGTACAGACACAGCAGAGCTACTCTGCCAGATGGGCATCATCTGCCAAAGAACAGAAATAGATGGAAGCCTGCCCCCAGAACAAGGGTGCAGTAGTCAGTGCGTGCTAAGTGCCCTCACTGAGCCCATGACCGGCCCTGGAATGAAGCAAATGCCCAAGCAAAGCTAACAGGTGAGTCCTATTTCTCAAGAAAGCAGAACTTCCAAGCCTGCCGCCCACAGGCTGAGGTCTATCACACAAGGACGTGGGCTCCCTCTAAATGGGCCCAGGACTGAGGGAGCACCATGGGCCAGCATCCTGCCTGGTGAGAGGCCAAAGTCAATCCCCCTTCCTGGCACTCTGTTGCTCTGAGCATTGTCACTCCAGGTAAATCAGGATGCTTTTGTTAAACACCTGCTCTGCCTAGACCTGGGCTAAGAGCAGTGAGGTATGTGGGAGATAAAGCAGGGGCCCTCTCTTTACAGAGCTACAATCTGGATAGAGGTCTGAAGTTAGAGACAGAACAAGGAAGAACAATGCTCTGTTTCTGAGTTGGTGGGCAGGGGTGGGGGTGGAGGTGGGGAGTGGAAAGTCAAGAACTCTAGGAGAAAATGAGGAAGTCGAGGTTCTGGCACTCTCTGCCACCAGTGAAAAATGACACAGCTTCTTTGGGCCTCTGGTTTCTACACTAGAAAAATGAGAGAGAGACCAATCCCAATGCTGCCCACAGAAGAGCTAAGAGGTCAGAACATAGTTCTGAAAAAACCTCAGAGCGCTGCAGAAATGCCTTCATTGTGGGCAACACTGATGTATTTAAACCAAACCAGAAATCAAGAAAGCCCTGTAGGGCAGCCATGCTTCCAACTCAGGTAGAGTCAGGTAAGCCTGTGTTAGGTCTCCTGGCAGACCAGCCACACCAAAGCCACACAGTATCTGCTCCATATCCAGACTTGAGCCCTACCCAGTCAGGGGGCTGCAGCTCAAAGTAACCTGCCTCCCTCCCCTCCTCTTCTCATCCCTGGCCATTATGCTAGTCTGGTCTCTACTGATGATGCAGCAAGAAGTACAAAACTCAAAGTCACCTCAGGTGGAGAATCTCAATTCTCAAGAGGCCCAATGCTTGCTCCTGACAAGGCTGAAATAACAATTATGAGCTAAGGATTTCAGAATTTGGGAGTTGGCTGAAAACAAGCAAAGAAACAAACACCATCTACCAGTCACAGTCAAAGAAATACTGTCACTTGAAATATGGGATAAGACTAGACAATTGCAGGAATAGGGGAAGACGAGAAGAGGAGTCAAGACAGGAGAAAGAACTTGCTCACACCAGTGAAACCAAGAAGGGTTCTAAAGTTTCTAAGTTTTAGCAAAAGCCTCTGATGCCCCACATCGCATCCCCCTGGCTCACATTCTATTGCTGCACAGCTGTTCTCTGTGAGCTCAGAGCCACCTGCTGCTGACAGGGTCACACCTCAAGCACACAACCCCTTGGAGCTTTTTCTGACTGGTAACAACAATGCTTAGCCAGTGGAGAATAGAATCTAGTGGGTAAATGTTCCAGCCTTGACTCCCGCCAGTAGACAATTCCACGAGGCACTCTGCGATTCCCAGGAAGTCCTGGGAAAACTGAGTCCCCACTGCACAGAGTAGGAACCTTAGTACTATGCCCTCATATTGGCCTTCCCTCCTCCCCTGCCTCCTCCCCACTCATGCTGCTCCCTCATTCCTGCTTCCTGGGATTTCTTCTCAAATATACTACCTGTACCTAAGTCCTTACCTCAGGTTCTGCTTTCAGGTGAACCCAAACCAAAAACATCAGTAAAGAATCTGGTACTTACAAGCTGATTAGAGAGTTCTATGGTGACTTGGCATCTTCTTCAAAGGACGCCATGTTGCTCTGAAAAGCTTTCTCGGTAATGCCCACAGCCCTCTGCTCATCCACCAGGTCCGGTTACTCAACTTGATGGCATATCTAGCTTGCCACTGCCTTATCCAGAAAGGCTCATGGAAAGAGGGGAGGGACCAAGAGTTCCCTGCTGGTGCTCTGTGGCTCTTTGGAATCGTTGTTCAGGAGGCAAGATCATTGTACAACCTCAATTTCATCTTCCCCACTGCACAGTGTCCCATGCTGAACTCCTCCAAACATCACCCCTCCTGGAGGAACCAACAGTCTTTTACAAGGAGCATGATTTCATTTTTGAAGAAGGAGGAGAGTCATAGGAGAGAAACCACCCAGACTGCGTGGAAAACACACTCTGAGTGAGAACACTTTGGTGCTGAGGGTGTGTGCCCCATTCTACACCCATCTGGAGGGAGCCTGGGGAAAGAGGACACGCAGTTGCACCACGTACAAACATGCATATACCCAGGAAAATATACACACACGTACCCAGGGAAAAAACAGGATCAAAATGTTAGCCATAGTTCTCTCTGATAAAGTTATTATGGGTCATTTTTATTCTTTCTTTATACTCTCATGTATTATCTACAATGAATGTAGAATGAATACTCTTGCTTCTAATTACAAAAGAATGACATGTCCCTTCAATGCTATATCTGCAGAGCCTAAATGTGACCTATAAACGCCCATAGATTTAGTTAACTGGGTAATCTAGGACAACAGCAGACTCCAGACCTTGTGCCTGGAGGTTCTTAGGCAAGAGATGTGGAAACACAAAATATTATCGTTATCAAGCATTTTCTCCCTCAGTAACTTGGTGTTTCAGAGGAAGTGAAGCACACAAATACAAGTCAATTGCCTACACACCTCTGTGCCTGAACTCTGACATTTCCCATCACCACCTGTCTTTGCTTCCAGCTTCTGCACCACTCTTTCAGCTTCTCCTGCCTAAGAGCCACGGTGGGCCCAAGCTCAGCATTCTGGCCACCCCATGGACTTGAGTCTCCTGTGGAACAGTAAGGGGACTGAAGGGCAGCAGTCAGCGAGATAGGGAGCCCCCTAAACAAGCTAGTTGTTAAGGAGGCGTGAGAACCCATCAGCTGGAAACACCGAAGGCGGGCAGGCAGGCGGAACGATTCTGGGTGAAGGAACATTGTAAATGTTGTCACCCAAAATAGAGCTGAGCTGAACTTGGCTCCCAGGCACTGCAAGCCTCCTTCCTGCTCCCTGTTGGCTCCCTTCCGAGCACTCAGAGATGCTCCCCAGGCACCACACCTCCTCCTCCCTGCTGCCAGGATTGGCCTTGTCTGCACTGCTACTCGAAGCTGGAGGCAACGGGCAGAGGAGCAGCTCTGACCTGGAGCTCGGGAAGTCAGCCCTGGGGACAGGCTCAGTTCCTTCTGGTCCAGCAACCACACAAATCTATAACCACACATCAGAGAACTCAATAGGTCCCAGGCAGATCTACCAGGATGACCATGGGCCTCCTTATCTCTGTCATCATCTCCTCCCTCACCACTCCCGCCACCCCAACCTCCATATTCCATCCAGCCAACTTAGAAACTTCAGCATTATCTTAATAAATTCTAGAATAATTATTCACCTGGATGTACTGGCTCTGCCTTCTAACTCCCTCTCCAGTGCTCACCTTCTTCCTTTCTCATAGCTTCTCTTGTACTTAGGCCTTCTTCATCTTCCCCTGGATTACTATAAGAACTTCCTAACTGTTCTCCCTACCTTCAATCCTTTCTAATCCATCACGAGTTGTGATCCGGTATCACATGGGATCACTTCAAACCCTTCTTCAAATAAATACTTTTCAGAAGCTCCACAGTACCCAGAGAATGAAGTGAACTTTTAAACACAGGACTCAAGGTCCTTCATATCTCTCTGTGATCTACTTCACTAGCCTCGCCTTTTCCTCACCCTCCCCATACCCCGTGTTCTAGCTACATCAAACCTCTCAGAGTTCCCTGGATTTTCCAGACCCAAGGTGTTCAGGTGAGACCTTTTATGTAAAGCCTGCTGCTGCAGGCCCTGCTAATGAACTCCTCCCCTCTCATCTGCCGCTGGCATCCATACCATTTATTTAGCACTTGGCTCGTCCAGTCAGTGGAGCTTGTCTTCCTTTGTGTGATCACAACTAGCCTAGAAGAGCTTGAAAGAAGCTCTGTCTTACATACTTGTTTGTCTCTAGTACCTACCACTGTGCCCTATTCTTTATTGTATTTAATACACACTTACAGCTTATGATGATAATATCATTAGTTTATCTTTTCACACATGGGTTTCTTGTTACCCCAAGCAAACTATAAGCAACTTGAAGATATAGGCCATGTCTTAAATTTCTTTTTATCTACCTAAACGTATAACATAGTGCCTTGTATACCTCAGAAAGCAACTGATAAATATACAGGCCAATTCTGAAAGCAGATATCCATTCATTCCACAAATATTTATTGAACACTTGCTATTTGCCAGGTGCTATTCTATATAAGAGAGATGTGACAGAGAACAAAAAGACAAAAAATCCTTGTCCTCTTGGAGTCTATAATTTTAGTGGAAGGAGACAGACAAGATTTATAAGATAAAATGTAAAGTATATAGCAATCTTAATGATAAGAGCTAAGGTGAAAAATAAAACAGAAAGAGGGACAGGAAGTGATATGGGAGCTGCAATCTTAGATAGGATGGCCTGAGAAGGTAACATTTGGAGAGGTGAAGGAAGTAAGGGAATGAACCAAGCAGATTTCTAGGTGAAGCATCTTCCAAGCAGAGCAAAAGACAAATATAAAGGTCCAGAGGGAGGAACAAGTCTGGCAGGTTCAGAAAATAACAAGGAGGACCATACAGACTAAAGTGGGAGAAATGAGGGGAGAAGGTAGAAGCTGGGGTCCAAGAGGTAACAGGCCAGAACACGCAAGTGGGCCTTTAGTCATCTTACCCTGACTGAGAAAGAAAGCCAGAGGAGGCTTTAAGCAGAAGAATCACATGAGCTGACTTATTTTTCATCTTTCGGTCAACCTGGTGGCTGTTTTCAGGATAGATTGAAGAGGGGTAAGCCTGGAAGCAGTGAGACCAACTTGAAGGCTATAAAAACAACTAGGCAAGAGATTATGGTGGCTTAGCTCAAGTGGACAATTGGGGAAGTGATGAGAAAAGGGAAGTTTGTCAGTTGATGGGCAAAAGTGCCTGGACGTCTCTTGTGATCTTCCCGGGTTCAAACAATGGCAAGACCAGTTGTTCAAGTCAAAATCTTGGAGCCATCCTGCACTCCTCTCTTCTCTCATTCCACATTCCATCCTTTCAGAAATCCTGTACATTTCAACTTCAAAATATATCCAGAATCCTCAAGCCAGCCCTGATTGCCTAGTGGTTAAAGTTCAGCATACTCCCGCTTCAGCAGCCCAGGTTCGCTTCCCGGTCGCAGAACCACACTCCTCATCTGTCAGTAGCCATGCTGCAGCAGCGGCTCACACAGAAGAACAAGAAGGACTTACAACTAGAATATACAACAATGGGGGCCAGCCCAGTGGCCAAATGGTTAAGTTCATGTGCTCTCTTTGGCAGCCTGGGGTTCGCTTTGGATCCTGGGCACGGACCTAGCACCACTCATCAAGCCATGCTGTGGGGGCATCCTACACAGAGGAGATAGAAGGACTTACAGCTGGGATATACAGCTATATAGGGGCTTTGGGGAGGGAAAAAAAAAAGAGGAAGATTGGCAACAGATGTTAGCTCAGGGCCGCTCTTCCCCCGCTCCACACACACAAAAGAATATAAAACTATGTACTAGGGCTTTGAGGAGGAAGAAAAAAAAGGGGAGATTGGCAACAGATGTTAGCTCACAGTGAATCTTTCCCAGCAAAAAAACAAACAAACAAACAAAAGAAAGAAAGAAAATAGCTATTTTCAAGACTTCCTTAAACTAAATCCAAATCCTTTAAAAACAAAATCCTTGGGGCCGGCCCCGTGGCCAAGTGGTTAACTTCGTGCGCTCCGCTTCAGTGACCCAGGGTTTCACTGGTTCCAATCCTGGGCGCAGACATGGCACCGCCAGTCAGGCCACAGTGAGGTGGCGTCCCACATGCCACAACTAGAAGGACCCACAACTAGAATACACCACTATGTACTGGGGGAATTTGGGGAGAAAAAGCAACAAGGAAAAAAAATCCAGCATCCAATCACTTCTCATTACCTCTTGAATTAACCACTTGATCCAAGCCACCGTTATCTCTTGCCTAGTTGTTTTAATAGCCTTCAGATAAACTAGGTTATTTCCTATGTCTGATAATTATACTATGGTTATGTAACATGTTAACATTAGGGGAAGTTGGGTGAGGGGTGTAGGGGAACCCTCTGTACTACTTCTACAAGTTTTCTGTGAGCGCCACTAGGAAACGAATTTACAGAGGTATAAGGACATAGATCATGTTTTGGAAAGAGTTACTGCTCTTGAATAAAGACTTGCTCAAGGAATCATATATCTCATCAAAATCATGTCTCTAGCTCTACCTTACAGTAGATACGATATAGCATTCCACAATTAATAAATGCAGAAGGCATGAGGGAAACAGAAGATCACCAGGCAAACACCAAAAACAACTGTTGCAGACAGGACCCACCAATGGATGCTAAAATTAGTAGTCAAAAGTTGGGAGAGGAAAAAGGATTTATGAAGTTTCAGAGTATGTCCTCCAAGATATTTATTAACTATAAAGGAAAAGATAGTAACTTTACAGTGGAGAAATTCAGCAGCCACCACCCAGCCAAGTGATCAAGGTTGTCATCACCAGGAAGATGCACCGAGAAGGACACAACCTCATTTCTGTGGTAATCTTGTCAAAAAGGCATAACCCCATGTCAATAATGAGAAAACATCAGACAAATCCAAACTAAGGTATATTCTTCAAAATAACTGATCAACACTGTTCAGAAGTGTTAAGATCATGAAAGACAAGGAAGACTGAAAAACTGGCACAGCCTAGAGGCGATGAAGGAGTAGCAAGTAATCCCAATGTGGGATCCTCGCTAGGCTCGTGGAACAGAAAAGGGACACGAGTGGAAAACCGACAAAATTCAATGAGGCCTATAGTTTAGTTAATAGTATTGTATCAACGTTAATTTCCCCGTTTTGATCATTTTACTATGGTTATATAAGATGTTAATATTAGGGGAAGTTGGGTGACGGTTGTACAGGAACTCTCTGTACTAATTTTACAACTTTTCTGTGAGTCTAAAATTAGTTCAAAATTAAAAATTAAAAAAGGAAAAGATTATGTCTCTAGATTTACCGTCGATTAAACATCGCCACATGACTCCAGGCACCTGTCCCTCAGTTTTACCTGTAAAATAAGATGAACCTGATATCCTCTCAGGAAATGTGTCATTGGGTGGGTCTCTTCAAAAAATGTCTATTAGGCCTTGAGCTCCCTAGGGCCAGAAGTAAGGATTTGAAAGGAAAGACCCCAAAGCTTTAAATATCTTTCTTCCCACATATGAGAGCTCCTCCTGTGAACATTAAAGGACCTAACAATAGATCTGAAATTGCCATTATTGAGCACCAGTTAGCAGTTCACCAGACGCCTCCACCTTGAATTCCACTGGCCAGAGAAAGGTGGTCAGGGACTCGAAGCTGGTGCTCCCCCAGACGCAGTCACCCTAGTAGCACAGCAAGGTCAACATGGATCTTCCCCCCAAAGTGTCTGCCTCCATAAGAAATGAGCAAGCACTTGGTTCCAAAACTTGTCTCTGACTACATCACTGCCTGCCTCTGTTTACCTTCCATTCCCCACAGTGACCTCATTCTTGGACAGAGACAGCCATGGCAGGAGTGCTTCTGGTCACCAAGACCAGACGGACCATCAAGGTCATGTACACAACTGCACACACCCAACATCTCAGGTACCACATACCCACTCCATCACCCAGACTATCCCCAGAACCTCAGGCATCTTAGGCTCACGTCAAGACGAGAAATTACAACTTTGGCATGGTTCTTCTACCAAGAGTGCCCAGAATGTATCCAGGATCCTGGGAGGAAGAATGGGAGAGGGTAGGGTGCGGGTGAGGAGCAAGGAGTAAGTGCTGACATTAGCAATACTCCTAGCCAACTCCATCTAAGATGTGACTCTCCAAGCCTTCCACACAGACCACTGAATTTCTACTCTAGAAAACCAGATGCCAAAGATGTCTAGGGCAAAGGCTCTGAAAATCAGCGGCCCCATCAGGAGACGAGTTAGAAAAGGGCCATTAGCACACATCACTCCATGCCTAGGGCCAGGCCTAAATGAAAGGATTCTCCCATGGCATGACCTGCTGAGGGCCTCTAGTCTTGGGTCTTACTTCTGTCAATAATTCTAAATGTGCCATCTGTCATTCATCCTGGTCAGCACACGTTCTGCCCACCTATACCACGACAGGAGACCGCCACTGTGCTTTGTAGGGCTCATGTGCACTATTACAAACAAAATGGGGATTATTCCACTTCAGCAGAAGCCTGAGGTGTTGAAGAAAGCTTTTAAGTACAGACTGCTCCAATTTGCCTCTCTCATACACTGCTGGTATGAAACGGCACAACCATTCTGGAAGGCAACTTCGTAATATGTATCAAAAACCTTAAAAACGTTCCCACCCTTTCACCCAGCAATTCCACTTCTAGGAATTCTCCTGAGAAAATCAGAGTTGCACACAAAGACTAATGCACAAGGTTGTCATCCCACTACTAACTCTAGTAACAAGAAATTGGCTACAATAATTGTTACACGACTGAAAGTTGATTAAATAAAATATTCATAAGACATTCATAAGACAGCCTTCTATGTGTCCATTAAAAATTACATTTTCTAAGAACCAAAAACGGTTTGCCTTATATCATGCTGTGATCCTGATTTGGTGTGTATGTGGTGTGAGAGACGAGAAGTATGCAAATTAAAAATGCAGGAAGAAAATACACTTCAATAGTAGTTATCTTTAGGTAATTGAGATGCTGACAAATCTTTTTAGATTTTCTTCTTCATACTTTTCTGCTGCTTCTAAATTTTCTCCAACAAACATATGTTACTATTCGAATAAGGAAAATAGATAGCCTCCATTTTGTACGTGAATAAACAGAGCTACGGAGAATCTCGTTAACTTGCCCTGGGATCTTCAGTGAGTCAGAAGTGCAACTAAAAATAAAGACCCTGGTTCTCAGAAGCTGAGCCTGTCTCACAAGCTGCCAGCATGTGTGCAGTGGTAGCTTGAGGACAGTGGTTCTTAACTGGGGCAATTTTGCCCCCCAGGGGACAGCTGGCATGTCTAGAGACATTTTTGTTTGTCATAACTAGGGGAGGGAGTGCTAGTGCTGCTAAAATCTTACAGTGCACAGAACAGCACCCCACAACAAAGAATTATCTGACTCAAAATGCCAGTCGTGCCACTGTCAGAAGCCCTGCTCTAGGAGAAGGGAACCACAAATGTATTCCCCCACCACTGGCCTTTGAAAAAGCTCAGGTGGCTCAAAAGTACATCAGGAACCTCCAGCCTGCTTCACATCCTGTGCGAGGGGTAGTGCCTTCTGCTTCAAACAGGATCTGACTTGGCAGTTAACAGGCCCCAGGGCGTAGAGCACCACGGACTTTATTACTTATATTAAGCAACTTTCGGCTTCCAACCAGAGAAAAATAAATTGTTCATTTCACTCCAGAGCCATAACAGACATAAATGGAACACAGCTTAGGATCAAGAGCTCAAGTAGAGGAGGTGAGCCAACGGGGGCACGGTGGGGAGTAGCATACTGAGAGTGTGACACCAGCCAGACTGAGGAGCAGGGGGCCTGTTTGCATGCCCATCCTCTGCATCTTCACTTCCGTCACCTCAAGGGTCCTGGGTGACCATGCCAGGCTTAGCTTCCAAGTACCTTTAGAGTAGGAGAAAAGGAAAGATCCCCACGCAAACTCTGAGAAAGATGCTTTCCCCTCTCAGAAACGCTGCTTCACCAGAGAGGCCACCTGCTTGCACTTATCCACAGGCTTCAAGGGGAGAAATAAATGTGTGGTTCCTTCTCCTAGAGCACGGCTTCTAGCAGTGGCACTACTGGCATTTTGAACGTAACGCAAGCATTTCCTGTGCCCTTGGGCCCAACTTAGCAACTCAGAAGACTCAAGGCTGGAACAAACCTTGGCCAAATCCTGTTCCCTTTACAGATCAGGAAACCAAGTCCCAGAGAAGCTAAGGATCAGGCCAAAGTTACACAGCTATGACAGAGCCAATCCCTGAACCCAGACCTTCCATTCTCTATATTCCTTAACAACATTGCAGCCACCAGTGCTGTAGGACCACAGCCACCAGTTTTGTCAGAGGAAGCCGTTACTCTCTAGTGGCATTTTACATGAGAACAGGTGTGGGGGACCTACACAGGAATGTGTACACAATGGGCAGACTGTCATTGTGTATCCCACTTGGCTAAGACAAGCTCAGGGTCTATGCAGAAGACAAGTGGGGAAATCAGAGATGTGTCCCACAACAGGTGTGAATCTCCAGTGTTGCTACTGCCATATCCTTCGACTAGCCTAGCAAACCTTATTTCAGCCAAAACAAAAGGGCTCTGGTCCCCTGAGGCTGCTGCTGGCTTCTTTCACTGGATAGTTGACCACACAACTGTTTGCTGCATCTATTCAATAAATATTTATTGAGCACCTATTATATGCCAGAAACCAAGCTGGGCACAGGCCATTTGGGTCTGATCTTGTCTATTTATAGGCTCTATTTATGGATTGCTTTGAGATCCCTTACTCCTCACCACTCTACGTTTCCCTATAGTAAGCTCATCTTCACCTGAGCTAGCTTGGGAGAATCTGACTTTGGCTTGTGACCAAAAGAGCACAACTAAAACCAAATGAAATGTACATATACTGTAATAAATTCCAGACAGCTCAGCATTGCCAACTGAAAACCAGAAGGAAAAAAGAACAGCCAACTTACCCCGGCAGATAATCTTCCGACAAATGATTTGATCACAGACAAGGCGGACAGCTTCAAAACGATAAAAGCATGAGGAGAGGGGAGGTATGTAATACGCTCGGAATATGGGATCTAAAGTCAGACAGGTCTGCCTCAACTTCTAACAAGTTGTTTGGCCTTGAGCACATTACTTAACCTCTCTGAGTCTCACTTCTCCAGATGAAAAATGAGATAATAGCAATAGTACCAATCTCCTAGGGCTGTTGTGAGGACTGAACGAGATTACACGAGGCAAATGATTACTTGGCACTGGTACATATTCAGTAGCCATTCTTTCTGGCACTTAGGAGCAACTTAACGCTCACCTCCCAATCTGATCCTGACCTTTCCCCAGAAGATCCTAGCAAAATGGCACCACAAGCTTCCCTGGGCTGCACTGTTCACTGCACTGTGGATTTACACCACCGTGTCTCCCCACTGTCTCAGGCACGAGGAATCCTGCCCAAGCCAAATGGCAATGTGGGGCCCAGAACCGTCTTGGGGTGACACTGAGTGACACAGAAATCCTGAGAGGCTGGTCTGGAACGTGGTAAGAGGAGGATGAAAGGCCTTGCCTAACCAATAGAAGTGGAAGCTCAGCGGTCCTACCATACTGTGAGGACTCGCCACTCATCAAAGACCCACGGAGACAGCCGCATCTCAGTGTTGCTCCCGCCACAGTTCCCACGCACACGGAGTCTCTCACCTGCCTTGCCTCAGAATGCAAGTGTCCTCAGAGTCAGTGTCCCAAATCTAAACCAGACCTCTTCTTCCCTGAACTAGGCTGAAGGCTCTTTAAGAGTAGGCCCTTGAACTCTATTTTCCCCCTAATTTGGGAAAGTACTCTGATTGGGATCCTACACACAGGAGGCACTTAAAAATGCTTTGAACTAAGTACTTCCTTACTATCAGCAAACAGAACTAAGAATGTATATGTTAAGTTCACAGGTGAAGGCCAGGCATGCCAGGACTGATCCTCCCTCCATCAACAAGGGGTAGTGTCTTCCTCATGCTGGATCAGGTACCTTCGGTTCCAGCCAGAACCCTCAGTGATCCAGGTGGAGCACTTCAAAAGCATCTGATACATCAGTGCTCTCCCAGGAGGCCCTGCCAGACTTGTTAATCATTGTCTCAATATCCTTTGAATCTGGCTCCTCTCCACAAGGTCCTTGGTTCAGGCCCTCCTTATCCACTGGAGGACACTCTGTCACCAGTCCCTCTCACTCCCATTTGTCCCACACACAGCCATCAGAGACCAAAACTAATCAGGTCACTTTTCTTTATAAAAGCCTTGAAGGGATTTTCTCCTGATACAAAAAGTAAAGACCAAACTTGTCAGCATAGCACACAAGACCCTTTCCAATTGGCCACAGCCTATCTTAGCAGCAGTATCTTTCACCATTTGGAACACATAGTGTATTGCACGCCTTCATATCATGGCCCATGTTATTCCCTCTTCCTTAAAATTCTTCTGTCCCGGTTTTTTCCTAGGTGTTCCTCATCTCTCTGGCAAACTCCTTAGCCCTCCTTCAGGACTGTGGGAGGCAGCCTCTGAGATGGCCCCAATGATCTCACCTCCTAATACTCCTGCCCCTATGCAATATCTTCCCCTGGAGTGTGGGCTGGACCTAGTGACTCTCTTTTAGCAAATATAATATGGAGAAAGTGATGAGATGTCACTTCTGTGGTTGGGTTATAAAAAGACTGTGACTTCTACCTTGCTTGCTCTCTCTCCCTCTCCCTTGCTCACTCTGAGGGAAGTCAGCTGCCGTGTCATGAGCTACCTCTGGTAAGACCCATGTGGCAAGAAACCAATGTCTCTGGCCAAAAGCCAGCAAGGACCTGAAGCCTGCCAGTGGCCCTTCAGTGAGCCTGAAAGTGCCCTGTTGAGCCTTGAGATGACTGCACGCTGGCTTAGTCAGGGCTGTGAAAGTCTTAATTGTAGCTTTGTGAAAGTCCCTAGGCTGGGGGCTCATTCCTGACCCACAGAAATGGTGAAAGAAATAAATATTTGTTGTTTTAAATCTCTACGTTTCGGAGTAATTTGTTGTGCAGCCGTAGATAATTGATACAAATGTCACTCATCTATTAAGCACCCCAACACCCTCTTCTATCCCCCGGTCCATCTATGGCTCTCCCATTGTTCATGGGATAAATCCAAACTCCCCAATAGCCCTCAAGGCCCCATAGGATGATTCGATTCAGCTCACCTTTCCAAACTCACCTTTCACCACTGCGCATGGCACCTGAGGTAGCCATCCCTTCAGTTACTCGAACGTACCCCAGTCTCACCTTAATCCTTTCGCACATACTGTTCCCACTTTCTGGAGTACTTCTTCCCTCTCTCTTTATGTAGTAAACTTCTTGTTTTTCTTCAAACTCCCAACTCAAATCTCTTTTCTCCAGGAAAAATTCCAACTCCCAAGGCTGGCTTTAGGTGTCCCCTTTTGTGTCCCCCCTTCCCTGGACATTTCCAATCAGAGCATTTATCCCATTATGTTGCCAATGCCTTCGACTGGCTTATCTCCTGGGCTGGACTGCAAGATCTTTGAGGGCAGGGCACATATCTGTCATTCACATATGTATATATACTAGTCCTGTCATAACTTTTAGAATTTTCGTTATACACAGAAGTGGTCCTTCTAATACCTTGGCTTCTCAGTTCCTTGAATTCCTCTTCTCCAGTACTTCACCCTACTACCTAGCGGTTAATTTGTAATCCACCCTACTCTTGTCACTGACTGATTCACACAGCATAGTCCTTGTCATGGCCAAGAACTGCAACCCCTCCATGATCTCAAATATATGCATCCCATTCTTCTCCATCATCCTATTACTTTCCAGCTCACTCCCTCTAGTATTTGGATGCCAACAATTCTTTTATCCTCACAGGACCTCCAGTCCATTGATACTACCATCTTTTCACTGGTCCTCACAGTGAGTACGTCCTCTCTTCCCTTCTTTCTTAGCTTACGTTCATGATCAATCTTTGTAACAATTCCTTTCTTCACTTGGCAAAACCACAATCCTAGTTAAATCTAACCCGGTATTTGCACACACGCAACTGAATGTAGCTGGAGAAAAGCACACAACCACGTAGACTGGTCTCACTTTAAATTCATGACTATGAATCAAAGATGAGCCTTTAATGATGCCTGACAATCGTACTGTATCTCCCTCGTTTATTCTATTCACTCACCTATTCTCCTAGGTGACTATTTCACACCTTCTTTCTCTTCAAACCTCTAACTCCTTCCCCATACTCTCAGCTGATGACTTTGTTTCCTACTTCAGTGAGAAAATTGAAACAATCAGAATTTCCACAGACTCCCACCACAATATTTATGTACCTATCAGCATCCATACACACACCTGTGCCTTCCCTCCTGCTACTAAAGATGAATTATCAGTGGTCCGAGAGCCAATCCCTCTGTTTTTGCACCACATCTCACCCCTCCAACTCCAGGAAACCATTCCAACAATCTTCTCTCAGCCTCCTACACCATTGATTTCCCCTTCTCAACTGTATTGTTCCCACCAGCATATAAACATGCAGTTACTTCTCCCATATTAAAAAAATAAAAGAGTTTCCATTTGGGGAGATGAAGTTCTGGAGATGGATAGTGTGATGGTTGCACAACAATATGAATGTACTTAATGCCACTGAACTGTATGCTTAATAATGGTTAAAATGGTCAATTTTATGTTACGTATATTTTACCACAATAAAAAAAAATAATAAAATAAAAACTCTCCTGATTCCACTTCCCCTACCAGCTACCACTCTATTACTCTGTTCCCCTTTGCAACAAACTTGCAAGAAATTCCTTCTCTTCCATTTTCTATCAAATCCACGCAAATAAGTTTTTAACCTCCACTACTAAACTGAAACTGCTTTTGTCAAGATCCCCGGGGACATCCAAACTGCCAAATTCAGTGGTTAATTCTCACTCCTCATCTTACTTGACATCTCAGCAGCATTTGAACCAGTCAGTCTCGCCCCCGCTACTTGGTGTACTTTCTTCAATGGGGATCCATGTCACCACACTCACTCAGTTTTCTTCCTACCTCACTAGTCACTTCCTCTCAGTCTTCTTTGCTGGTTCCTCCCCTTCTCCCTAACCTCTTGCCACTGTAGTGCCCAGGGCTCAGGTCCTTGCTCTGCTTTTCTGCTCTACCTATACTCTCTCCTTTGGTGATCTTGTCTACTTTCCTGGGTTTTTATACCAGCTCTATGCTGATGATTCCCATATTTACATCTCTAGCCTATGTCTAACTCTCCACTTAACATATGTGAACTATTTAAAATTGAACTCATCTCAGGGGCTGGCCTGGTGGTGCAGTGGTTAAGTGCGCACATTCCGCTTCAGCGGCCCAGGGTTTGGCGGCTCAGATCCCAGGTACGGACATGGCACCGCTTGGCAAGCCATGCTGTGGTAGGCGCCCCACATATAAAGTAGAGGAAGATGGGCACGGATGCTAGCTCAGGGCCAGTCTTCCTCAGAAAAAAGAGGAAGATTGGCAGATGTTAGCTCAGGGCTAATCTTCCTTAAAAGTAAATAAATAAATAAATAAAATTGAACTCATCTCCTCCCAAAATTTGATCCACCCACAGTCTGCCCCATCTCAATGGCAATATCACGTTTCCAAACGCTCAGTTAAAAAGCTTGGAATCATTTTTTACTCCTCCTTTTCTCTCCCACTCTATATGTTGTACATCAGGAAATCCTCTGGGCTCTATGTTTTTAAAACATCCAGAATCCAACCTATTCTCTCTCCTCCTTTGCCACCACAATCCACTGAGCCACCACCATGTCTCATCTGGATGTCTGCAGTGGCCTCCTAACTCGTTTCTCTGTTTTCACCTTTGCTCCTGAAAGTCTATTCTCAACGCAGCAGACTATGTGATCTCTTTCAAATATAAGTCAGATTATATTACTCCACTACTCAAAACCCTCCAGGGGATCCTTTTGTCACTAAAAGAAAAAGCCAAATCTCCAAAGTGGCCGACAAGGCCCTACGTGAGCTGGCACCCATTGCTTCTCCAACCTCAGCTCATCCCACTCTAGACATAGGGGCCTTTGCTGTTCCCAGAACACGCCAGGCATGCTTCCACCTTAGGGTGAATTCCCTCTGACTGAAATCCCTTTCACCAAGCTACCCATATATCTGACATCCTAGCCTCCTTCAAGTCTCCACTCTGATGTCACCTTGTACAATATGTCTATCATGACCACACTATTTAACTTGCAACCTACCCCCCGCACTCCCTTTACTATTTCCACTCTTTATCTTCTTTTCGTAGTATTTACCGCTTCTAAACACTATTTAATTTACTTATTTATTACGTATATTCTACATTATTGGTCTCACTCCACTAAAAGTAAATTCTATCAGGGCAGAAAGTTTTGTTTGTTCAACATTCCAAGCACCCAGAAGAAGTCCTGATATGGAGGAGAAACTCAAATATTGTTGAATGAACAAATAAGCCCAGCATAATGCTCACACATAAGAGATGCCTACCAAATATTTTATAGATGAGTGAATGAACAAATCTATGAACATATCTATGAACATAGATAGACGGTCTATCTATCACTAAGCTGTGAGCTTCCCATGGGCAGGCATGAGACTTAGTCACCTTTGTGTCCTCAGTAGTACCCAGGACAGTAATGGAGATTCAATAAATGTTGGTTAAACAAACAAACAAACAAAAAATGAAACTGAAAATGTGCAAGGTGAGACCGGACATGAGAGGCACCAGCATTCTAAGGTTCACATTCTAAGTACAGTAGTCCCCCCTTACCTGTGGGGGATTCTAAAACCCCCAGTTGATGCCTGAAACAGCAGATAGTACTGAACCCTATATATGCTGTGTTTTCCTCTACATACACACCTATGATAAAGTTTAACTTCTAAATTAGGCACAGTAAGAGATTAACAACAGCAACTAATAATAAAATAGAACAACTATAACAATAAACTGTAATAAAAGTTATGTGAATGTGGTCTCTCTCTTGCAAAACATCTTATTGTACAAATTTAATCCCTTTTTCATTTTAACTAAGTACTTATGCACTGCGGCCATAACTTTTGCAATTTGAGGTGCAACAGCAAAACTAGCATGAATTTCTTTTTCCTTCTTCACAATTTCATGGATAGAAGATTCATTCTTATCATAGATCTTAGCAACCTCAGCATATGATTTTTTTTCTTTCCTTTTTAAGTCTAGAACTTTCACCTTTTCACTTAAAGGAAGCACTTTATGGCTTCTCTTTAGCATATCCAAATTGCCAGTATCACTACTCTTGTGCTTTGGGGCCACTAGTAAGTAAAATAAGGGTTACTTGAACACAAGCACTGCGATACCACGACAGTCAATCTGATATCCAAGATACTAAGTGACTAAAGGACAGGTAGCATATACAGCATGGGTATGCTGAATAAAGGCATGATTCACGTCCCAGGCAGGATGGAGCAGGACAGCGCAAGATTTCCTCACACTACTTAAAATGGCGCACAATTTAAAACTTAGGAATTATTTATTTTGGTAATTTTCCATTTAATATTTTCACCACAGTTGACCATGAGTAACTGAAACTGTGAAAAGCAAAATCACAGATAAGTGGGGGACTACTGTATCTTGTTTCCTCCATGGCCACTCCCAGCTGGAGCTTTCCATTTCCAGATCTTTCAGGATGTAATTCTCAATGACTAGAATGAAGAGGTCAGGTAAATACGGCGGAGGAAGGGACCCCTTCCTGAAGGGCTTCCCTGCAGGCTTTAACCAAGGCTTCACCACCAGATTGCATAGATAGGGTCTCCAGGTGGGTGCACAGTGAGTCCCTAAGTGACAGATGCAAACCAGGCTCCCATAAGCCTTAGCTCCAATGTCAGTCTTCCAGGCCCCCAATTCTGATAACCTAGAAACTGGAAAATCAAGTTACTTCAACAGACATCGCTTGTGTTTCTCTTTTCAGGGCTCCACATCTCAACAGGTAAGGCTGGTGTTGGCTCACATACCTTCACAGCCCATCACTCATTTCTAACACTAGGGGGAGGGGAGTGAAACGGCTCCTTACGCTGCGCTTGTGGGATAGGCTGCTCCTACCAACCACACATTCAAGTCAGGGAAGAAGCAATCAGCCTTCCTGCCTCCAGGGTCCTGCTTGCAGCTGGAGAACTTATAGGCTGTCACCTGTAAGAGGCAGGAAATGGGGTGGTGCAGAAGGAGAGTTAGTGCCAACCTGGAAGTCAGGCGAGAGGAGTTAGAACTCTGCTACTATCTCATCCTATGATCTTGGGCAATGATTTCACTCTCTGGGCCGTAGTTTCCTCATGTTTAAAACTAAAATCTTGAACCAGAGAATCTAACTATGTAATTCTTATAAAATTGAACTATTATTGGCTTCTCTAACTTGACTCTTTGGGAGGATGGCAGGATAGCATTGTCTCCATACAACTCCCTGCAAATTAATCTTAATTCCCTCCTCCCCAGCTCAGCTGTCATTCATTCAAAAAATAAACAATCCTAGTGCCAACTATGTGCCAGGCATTGGGCTAGGACTGGGTGTACAGCCGTGAACATGACAGACACAGTCTCTGTCCTCAGGAGTTTATGGTCTAGCAGGGAGAGAGACATCAGACATCAAATGATTTTTCAGTTACTACCATGAGCAAGTGCTAAGGAGATGTAGAAGTGACCGTGGCACTGTGTGAACAGATGTAGCACATCTATGGCCTAGTCTGGGGTTTCCAAAAACCTTCCTGAAGGAGCTAACATCTGAGCTGAGCTCAGGACACATAGGAATGAACTAGGTGAGAAGGAAGGGCATTTCAGAGACAGGAAAGAATACATGCAAATGTCCTCAGGTGGGAATCACATCCTGTCAAGGCCAGTGCGGCCCAAGTCCAGAGTGAGGAGCAGGGGGGCAAAGACAATATTGATGAAGTCAGCACAGGCAAGACCACCCAGGGCCTTGGGGCCACGAGAGGGATGTGGTCTTAATATATGTTAGTTGATGAAAGGGATTGGTGCAGAGTAGGGGTGGCAGAGTGAAATGTGATTGGACGTGGGTTTTTTTTGTTTTTTTTTAATTTTTTTTTGTGAGGAAGATTAGCCCTGAGCTAACATCTGTTGCCAATCTTTGTCTTTTTCTTGAGAAAGATTGTCGCTGAGCTAACATCTGTGCCAATCTTCCTCTACTTTATGTGGGATGCTGCCACAGCATAGCTTGATGAGCTAGGTCCGCGCCCAGGATCCGAACCTGCAAACCCCGGGCAGCCCAAGAGGAGGGCGTGAACTTAACCACTAAGCCACTGGGCCAGCCCCCTGAACGTGTGTTTTTAAAAGCTCACCATATGGAGCATGAACTCTAAGGGGCACAAGTCAATATAAAATGTCCATTAATGAAGCAACTAGAGTAAAACAGGTGAAAGACGATCAATATTTGACATGGCTGATGTCAATATAAAAACAGATAAATTCAAGAGAGATTTAGGAGGCAAAAGTGATAAGATGGGGGAGGGTAAGAAAGAAGAAAGTACCGAAGTACAACCCAAGTGGTTAAATTAGGGAACGCTGTTAGAGGACCAAGTTTGGAAAGAGAGTGACACCATTAGTTCATTGCAGACATGTTGAGTGTGAGAAAGCTGTGAGATATCAAGCAGAGAAGAGTAAGAAGGTGAATACATAAATCTGGAGCTCAAAGGTCTCCAACTAAAGAACTGAAGACATGAATATGATAGTCCTCATAGACACAGCAAGAGAAGCCATGAAAACCGTATACAGAGAGAGTTCAGGAGAAACAAAGGGAACCCAGGATGGAGACTTGAAGAGCTCCAACATTTAAAAATTGAGCAAAGAGGAAAGAGCCAAAAAACAGAGAATGTGAAGGAATGAACAGAGAGGTAGAAGGAAAACTAAGGTGTGCCACCATGGCAGCCAAGGAAACAAACACATTTCAACAAGCTCTACCTTGACACCTAGTACAAAACATCACTCCCTCTGCCCTGCTCCTGAGTCAGAACCAAAGCAGGGCCAAATGGGAGCTGCTGCATGGTGAGCCATCCACAGGTATTAACAGGTATTTAACAGTATTAAGGTGCTAAGAGATGAAATAAGACGGGGAATGAAGCATGTACGTTAGGTATAGGGACTTGTAGTTCACTTAGAACAATTGTATGGGGGCCGGCCTGGTGGCACAGTGGTTAAGTTCGCACATTCCGCTTCTCGGTGGCCCGGGGTTCACCGGTTTGGATCCTGCATGCGGACATGGCACCACTTGGCAGGCCATGCTGTGGCAGGCGTCCCACGTACAAAGCAGAGGAAGATGGGCACGGATGTTAGCTCAGGGCCAGGCTTCCTCAAAAAGAACAGTTTTTATGGAGAAGACACTGGGGAAGAAGCCAAATGGTGTGAGAGGAGAGGTCATGAAATAGAGTTAAGGTGTATAGACTGTTCTTTCAAGATGTCTGGCTTTGAAAGAGAAGAGAAAGATATGTTGTAATTTAAGATGGGAGAGACCTGAGTATATTGAAAAATGGATAGAAAGGATTCAGCAGAGATGATGACAGAGGAGGGACAGTTAAGAGAAAGAAAAGTCAACAGTATCAGGATCCCAAGAAGGTGGAAAGGAATGGACCACAGGGCAGAGCTGGCGGGCTGGCCTCAGTCAGAAAGGGGCAGCTCCTCTGCGCTTCAGAAGGGAGGAGAGGATGAGTATGAAAATCAATTTATATTCATCCATCCAAACATACAAAGTCATAAAGTCAGTTCTGCTAATGTCTTCCAGAAAAAAACTCAAAATCTACAGGCCCATGTGTTCTTGGTGAGCAATGTAGATCCCAGGGAGCAAATAGCCTCTGGGAGCTCTATCTTGACACACAGTACAAAACATCGCTCCCTCTGCCCTGTTCCTGAGTCAGAAGCAAAGCAGGGCCAAGTGGGAGCTGCGGCACGGTGAGCCATCCACAGGTGATGTGATAGGATCTCTGGGAGATAGCCCAGGTGTAACCAGGTCTGGGCAAGTGACTGAAAACAGCAATGAAGTAGAGGAGAAGTCACTAAGTGCCAGCATGCAGACGAGGGATCAGATGGGTGTGTTAGGAAGGGAAATCAGCCCCACTCCTTCACGCGATAACTTTGGAAGGGGGCAGAGGCTGCCTAGCTGCCTAACAGACTAAGCTCTTATTTTACACACTATAGTTCAGAGTAGGATACCTCCCATGTCGTTGCCCAGACACCTAACCTATAGCTCCTCCAGGCCTGGAATCTGGGGCAGTTTCTCCAATTCACTGTCTCAGAGCCATGGCTGTAACTCTAGGACCAGAATTCAATCAGCATCTCTTAGTTCAAAGTTCAGAAACAGCACCAGGATACAAAGATTTAAGAGGACAAGTGCTTGCCAAGGTCACACGAAGCAGAAGACCAAAACACAGAGGCTGCCAAGTCCCAGGTCAGCACTTGATCCCTGCAGATTCAAACCAACACCCCCTCATCCAGGCTCTGCTCCCCCAAACTGCTCTCTTTTCAGCCTCTGAATCACTCCTTCCGTGGACCACAGAGGGGGTACTCATTTACAGTGCCAGCACTTCTAACAAAAGCTCATCCCTGAGGGAAAATCAGCAAAAAAGCTTAATTCCAAATGAAGAACTGTAGAAGGAGCCTATTTAGAATGCTGCCTCCTAGGTCCCTGTCGCCCAGAGGCCCCAAAGCATTGGGGAAGACAGATGGAGGGGAAAAGGCAGGATCATGGGGAGGCGATAACTGACACTTAGCAGATGGCCTATAATAAGCAAATGACATAATAGAAATAAACACAGCTTTGGAGAGAGGTGGTGCAAGCGCTGCCCTAGCAGGCCCAGGGGCTCCAGGGAGTCACACTGGGCTAGAAACCCGGTTATTTCTAGGGCACCAAGCAGTACCTGACCTGAATCAGAAGCCTCCGGAAGCAGAAGCCAGAGGACCAAGCAGAGGCTGAGAAACACAGGACAGTTCCAGCCAGGGGGCCTTGGTCACCGGCCCACTCCCAGAATTCGGCAGGAAAAAACCACAGAACTCTTCAAAGAACCCTGTCCAGTCATCTCTTGGGTCTCCACATCAGCCAGGAAGGAATGCCTGTGTAATCAGTAAGAGCAAGTAATCCCCTTATCACTTCTCTTTGTTTTCAGACTGGCTCTGCCTAGAAAGCATGGGTTCAAATGAGCTCCAACACTTATAACTAGTGTGGCCAGCTTGGAACTCACCTAATTGTTTTGAGCCTCAGGTTCCTAGATGTAATATTGTGAAGGGAAGGCCCACATTCCTAGGTTGTTGTGAGACTCAAATGAAGTAACGTCTGTAAAAGTACATGCCCAATAAGTGTTGGTGCCTCTGACTTAACTCCTCTTTCCCTGAGGGTTTACATTCATAAGAAGTCCTTGGTCTACATCCCTGAACCTACAGCAGAGGACAAGTCGGGGAGAGTCTCAGAAGCCTCCTTGCCGTTCGAATCAAAAAGTGGAAAGTCCACACAGATGATCAACAGGAGAGAAAACAACAAGAATTGGTACTAAGAAAGAAGGTATGAATTTGCAGTTGAATCTGAAGAGCTTTCAAAAGGTAAAAGGAAACAGGAACAGAATTCATCCTGAAGAGAAACTTCGTGGAGAGAGTATTGGTTGTCCTGTCACTTGGAGGGTTTATGTTAGGGATTTTCAGGACAGAGATAAGAGATCCAGGGCCCAAGACAAACCCAGGGTAATATAAACCATCCCTTAACCAAAATACATTCCACCTTCCACTTTTAGGAGGAAGCAGGAAATGACGACAAAATTGTCATTAAAGCCTTTTTTTAAATCACAGGCAGAATATGTTCCAAGATCAGGACATATATATTCAAGCCAAACTTCTGCTTCCAGAGATGTATGCAGTGAGAAAGGATGACCAGGACACATGGCAAGATGCTGAAGGACAGACCAAATTCTACAATTACTGAGGCAGCAAAATGCCCCCATGCATTTTAGCAAGATCTTCTCTAGCAAAAATTGAGATAAAATAGCTTTTGATGTAGAAAGAAGAAAGTTTGTATATGTGGCCCATCTGGCTCCAAGAAAAGAGTTAGCTGATTTCATCACATCTATTATGCCATCAATTGTAAGGCAGGGCCAAATCTCAGAGATGTTAATGTACCGAGTAGGGGGAAGTGTATCACAGAGCTGATGAAATAGGATATATCTGCCTGAGGAAATATTCTATGACGTGTCTCCAACTTCCACTCTGTAGCGTTGCCCTTTAAGTCCTTGGCAGAGGGACTGTGAAGAGGTTATGCAAAAGGCACTCTCAGAGCATTAATCTTTCAGAGTGAGCAAACTGGTCAGTGGTTGTTATAATAACAGCACACTCTGATACAGAACTTTGCAATCTCAAAGCACTTTCACAGATATTATTTCCTGAGCTTCACAATATTAGCCTGTTAGGGAAAAAAAGCAAATATCACTAACCCTATTTTTCAGTTAAGGAAGCAGTTTCCCAAAGGTCAGTTGTCCCAAGGTCACAGAGCTAGTAAGTGACAAATTGAAGTTTAAACTGACATCTCTCTCCTAGGACCGTAATCTGTTTTAGGAAAAGAAGTCTGAGGTTAGGACCATTCCAGTACGTCCACTGAAGTCCACGAGCAACGTCTGACCTCTGAATTTTTAAGTTCTGTCTCTACTCAACACTGTTTTCCCAAGAATGATCCTACAGGGAGGCTGAAATACTAGAAGGGGCCATGCTTTGCCTGTCCTCTGGAATTCACTACCCATGACCTAAGAGAGCAATCTCAATCACTTAAGTTTCATACCACATAGGGAACTCAAGATCCCCTGAAATATCGCCTCCACACCCGTACCACGAGCATGGCCTCGTATTTGCTAATTCTTTCTTTAGTTCAGGTAGAAGGGTCCTAGGATTCTTGTCTACATCTACTTAGGAAACAAGGACAATGAGTACTTCTATTACCTCGGTGGCTGAGAGACCTCTGAAGAGCAAAGACAGAGAGCCAGAAATGGTCTCCTAGTCTAGGAGAGGAACAACCTGCATCCCACAAGCTAACAGGCCTTATTTTAGGAAATATCTGGGCTCATCCCAAAGTAAGACTAGCCTAGATATCTGAATGCACAAAACAAAAAGGCTCCATCCTCAGCCTTCAGCTTTTCCCTTGCTGTAGTCTTCCCTCCAGGAGTCCTCTGCTTTTGCAGCACGAGCTATCCCCGCTCATTTATATGCCATGGATTTACAATTCTACATCTCCAGTCTGATCCTCTCACTTAGGCTCCAGCCCTCCATCAAGGGAGCCCCACCTTTTCTCTTACTGCTTCTCCAACTCATGTTTTAGGTTGCAGTCTAACTAAACCACCTGCCATCCTAGTTAAGGTCAAACATTCACTAAGCTAGGTTCTGTGCTGTGTTCTGGTCCCAAAACATGTTTTGAACTTTCTTTCTTCCGTAATTTTATTCAAATTTTTATCCCTACCAGGAATGACCTTCCCCTACCACCAACTACCAAAGTCCAACTTGGCCCTTCTTTCAAGGTCTACCTATAATTCCATCTCCTTCTCCTTTGAGTCTTTTCTGATATCTAACTAGATATGTATTCTCCTCCCTCTCTCCTTCTACATGCGCTACCTTCTCTTGTAGAACAAAACTTAGGACCCTTAATAACGATTTGACGATCTGCCATTCCCTCACTAGAATTTACAAGCTCCTTGAGTATGTCGTACCCACTTTTACATTTCCTGCAAAGAGTTCTGCACAAAGGAAGCAGCCAACAAACATTTGATCTCCTACTGTCTACCATATTTTCTACTTGGGTCTCCCATCAACAAGAGGGAGCCTAGCATAAATGGCCTGGGTTCAGAATCCTGGCTCTGCCATTTATTTATAGCTTCATGACCTTGAGCAAATTATCTAACCTCTCTATGCTGGAGTTTTCCCCTTTGTAATAAAGAGGATAATAACAATATTTATTTCATACGGTTATTACGAGAACTAAATGAGTTAACATTTATAAAGTGGTTAGTACGGTGCCAAGTACATTATAAGTATCACTTAAGTA
This sequence comes from Equus caballus, assembly GCF_041296265.1. Taxonomy (NCBI): domain Eukaryota; kingdom Metazoa; phylum Chordata; class Mammalia; order Perissodactyla; family Equidae; genus Equus; species Equus caballus. Next base: position 52,491,257 of record NC_091697.1, on the reverse strand, counting down.
TTTGTTAAGTAAATACAATCATTGCCAAATTGCCCAACTCATCATTTTCCTCCTTAAAATTACTTTTCCTCACAACTTCACCATTTTTGCTAATGGCACTATTATTTTTCCCAGCTTTGCAAGATTAAAACTTAACTCCTTTCTCTCCTTCATGCCTGCTACCCAGCTCATCACCAAGTCTCACAGATTCTGGAAAGAAACAGGGTAGTTCACCTGCCTCTTCCCTCAGTTTCTAAGGCTTCAAGGACTTTATAACCCCCTCCTCCTTTATAACTCTTCTCTCGAACATATATCTCTCCCCAACTCCAGTCTACTCTGAATTGTGTGTACAAAGTATTTGCAAACATTCCTGTCTTCATATCATATCTGCATCAGTACCTACAATGATGCCATATCATCTCCAGAACCAAGTCCAAACTCCTTTGCCTGTCCCTAGGGAACCTCTTTAATCTGTTCTTGCCCTATTTTCCTATCTTATCTCCCCTATATCTCTACCCCAACCACACTAATCTCCTCACGGTCCTGTGAAGACATCTTGCTTGTCTCTACTTCTGCTCATATTGTTCTCTTGGCCTAGAAGCCTTTCCCTTATCCTCCTAAATCTCAAAAATCTATTCATTCTTCAAGACTCACCTCCCATGCTAATTCTATCCTGGAAAATTTTCAGCCCTAATTGATTTTTCCCATCTCTGAATTCTATAGTCTTTTTTTCCCTTTTTGCAACTATTATATACTTTTTGCTTTATGTCACATGCTACTGATTCATGTTAATCTGATATCCCCAACTAGACTGTAAACCTCTCAAGATCAAGATACATGCTTACTTGACCTCCCTAGCACTCTTCAAAGAAAAGAACAATAAAGGAGCTAAAAAATATATCCATTGGACAATATTTGATGATGAACTTGCCTCTTTCTTTGGGAGGCAGGGAGTGGATGAGAATGGGACTTCATACCCATCTAGCTGATCCTATATGCTGTGTTCACAGATGGTGTGGCAACCCTACCTGGGGGGTGTGCTATAGCCAAAAAGCCTGCTCTTTGTTGACAAACGCCAACAACCACTGTAATCTAGGCTGCCATATGGTTCACCCAGCCCTGTAGCAAAATCAGTTTCTCAGGGATAGGAAGAGATCAAGCAGGCCAACTCTTCTATCTATGGAATGGAGGGAGGTCACCTTGAGCTGGCCCTACCGAAAACAGGAAGGCACAGTCTCCAAAGACAAGCCAAAAGTGAAGCAGACGCAAAAACCACATCCCCCGAGGCACTTGTCAACCGAATCTACCCCTTCCCTGGAATCTAGTGACCCGGAAGCCTCCTCCCTCAAGACTCTTGAGACTTCCCTAGAGTAACCCACAGCTGGGCAAGGGAGGAGAGAAGAGGTTACACTGCCCTCACTGTACCGAGAGAGCTGCCCAAAGTCGTAGTTTAATTTCTGTTTTCATAGCATCTGTCCTGAGGGCCATTAACAGAGTAAAACAATTTTATCATGAGCCAGCTGTCCTAATTCAGGAGGGACACTCCCCACTTTTCGATCAACTATTCATCATTTTTGCTATTCTCCCTCACTTGTGGATTTCAAAGGCAGGAAGAGGTCAGGACCCCATCATCTTCCTAAATTGCCGCAACCCCTCCCATCCAATTATCACAATCACAGACTTGGGGAGACTACATGGGTTTGGTACTCAGAACAGAATACAGGGAAAGTTCAGATTCAAGAAAAATTCAGTGTTCCAGACATTCAGACTGTCCCTCAGCCCCGGATTTTGCTAAAATTTTCAAAGAAAAACTATAAACCCAAGCAGGCTCTATTTTGGTGCCATGCCACTTACCTAATTGGCTTGAAACACTCTCTCCATCCCAGTTCTCACAGCTGAAGAAGAACCCACCAACTGTCAGCTCAAAACAAAGCCCAGGGTGTAAGTACGGCCTGCACAAGGCCATAGAGAAAGCAGTGGGCTAGGACTGGACCTGTGGAGGCTGGTTTCCAGGAAGTACTCTCATTATTTAAAAACAAAACAACAAAAAAAACCTGATAAAGCCTGAATAGTGTCCTCTTCCTCAACTAAGGACACAGCCCAGACTCTCCTCCCAGCCACCTAAAAGAAGCTCCTGTCATTTCTGACTGCCTGACTCGGATCGCATTTCTGCCATTTACTTGCCTTCAATCACCCTGTCCACATCCTAAGGCCTTAATATCTCCCACCCCTCTGTGGCAAAGCAGAAAGTTCTGAGTATCAAGAGGGCCCTAGATAAGTCACTTGTGATGAATAAGCCTTCTTTCAACTTGGGCTGATTTTGAACCAGCTCTCCTAGCTATGCTTCTTGGGTATGGTACATGTAGGCACTCGAGAGTCACATAAGAGAAGAAATCATTTCTTCACTCATTTTTCCCTCAGCTAATATTTATTGAGTTCCTATTATATGCCAAGCACCATGGAGGTGATAGAGATACAGTGGTATACAAAACAACCAAATTCTCTTATCCCTGAACAATCTTTTCCAGTGCTTCCCATAGGGGCTAACAAAACAGACTCTAACCCACACATCAAAGATTTGGTTTTTATTATTATAAACAGCAGCAACAATGATAGTAAAGAGTCCAATGTAGTACTTTGTACTAAACCAACCCCCTACTTTCATCTAACATGGCTGCCTCAATTTACCACTTTCATACCTCTACCACATATTACATATCTAGGCCAATCTCTTTCTATGAACCAGATGCTTAGTCTCAATTGCCAGTTCTAATACTAAGGTAAAATTCATTCTCTTTCAACTCACCAAGCCCTTGTTAGCCATCTAACTTAGGAAGACACAAAAAAATAAGTAGGATACATCATCTGCTACAGTTCCATCTTGCGCTCAAGAAGCTCAAGTCTAGAGGAGCACACATACATACCCTCCTTCCCCATCCAACTATGCTAAGTGGTAGAATACACCATTGTGATTACAGAAAAGCTATGAAATGCTACAGAAGCATAGAGGATGCCATGATTCATTCAAACGGAGGGAATCAGAAAAAGCTTTGAGGAGAAGTGGGATCTGAGCTGAGCCTTGAAGGATGAGGAGGCTAGCAACTGACTAAGAAGGAAAGGAAAAGCATACCAAGCCAAGGAAACAAAACGTGCGAAAGCACTAAAGAAGAAAAATGTAAAAATATGTTCAACTTTTTCAAAACAGTAATTACGGCTAAAGCAAAGAATAAACGTGGAAGAGTGGACTAAAGGCTTAAAGGCAGGTGGGGGTCAAATTATGGAAGGCCTCACATGCCATGTGAAGGAGTTTTCACTTTATTCTATAGACAGTATGAAGCTATTGAAGATTTCTGGGTTGGAGAGAGATAATTACTTTGTTTTAGAAAGCTAATTCTAGCAATAGACGACAGACGGAAGAAAGCAGAGATTCTGAAAATAGGGAATTCCATTTAGCAGCTACTGTGGCAGTCTAGGTGAGATATAAGTACCCAACTAGGGCATCATGAATGAAAAGAATTGGACTGAAGAGACTTTCCAGTAGTAAAAACTGTCATGACTTGACAATGTACTGTGTATAGGGTTTGAAAATGGGAAAGGAATCAAAGATGATTTTGAGGTTTCTAATGGCTTGGAAGACTAGATCGATGTCCTTATCTAAGTTATCTAAGATGGGGGTGTCCTAGACAGAATAGGATATGGTTAGAAGACGATAATGAGCTCAGTTTGAGACATTTTGAATTGTAACCTTTGTTAAGACCTCAGAAAGATCAAAGCCAAGGTCTCAAAGAATCTTTGAGACAGACAAAAGACTCTTAAGGACATGCCCCCCAGGTTCTTTCCATTAAAGAATAGAGATTCCACTAATCTGAAGGATGTTGTCCCACAGCAGCCACACAGGGAGCTCAAGGCAGTGGAAGAGCTTATTTTGATAAGATTTTGTAAGTGTGGCTTTTGTCTAACGTAGTGAACCCTGATAAGATTCATAGGCAAACCACGATTTTTAAAAAGAAGTGTACTATCAGGAACATGGCCAGCTTGGACTAAAAGGAATCAAACCGTACAAAATGAAAAGAAAACTTTGGACCCCTAAACATTTACAAGTAGGAAGCAGGCTAAGTGTACTATATATCTTTTTTATTTTCTGTTTATTATGATGCTTTGACACCTTAACACTTTCTGGCTGGGGAGAGACTGCCCCTCCCAGGGCTAGGCAATTCTTAGAGATAGCAAAAGACTCGACCAGGAGCATGCCTTTGATATGCAAACTAACCAATCCAGAGCCATATCTCCTCCATCTGGCCTCTTAATTATGCTAAAGCCCAGTACCAGGCAACCAGGGACCAGGGACTTATAGCTTAGAGCCCACCAAAATTATTCAAACTAGCCAATCCGAAACTGGTCACCCTGCTCTGCTCTGCCTTCCCCAAGGAAATCCCAATAGAGGCTCTGACCTAATGCTTTCCCGCCTTTCCTGTCTTCCGCCACCTGATCAAAACCTGGCACTTCCCCTGGGACCTTGTGTGGCATGCAGTGACCCCCTCTGTAGGACCTGTGAGTACAGTAAACTTGGTTTTGTGCCTCTCCTGTGTTGCCTCTTGTGACCGCACCTGACTGATCATCACTTAAAAGAACACAGAATACTGAGAAAACTACTAAGCTGTGAACACAGGCTTCATTTTATGGAAACGCATAAAAGAGGGGCTTCTATAGCAGTTACTCTATGTCTATTCCAGCATTGCATGGAGGGGCAGATAATTTGTCTCTTTAGTTCACTTCTTCAGGTCAAGAGGAATAGCGCTCAAGTTGCTGCATTAGAGAAGGAAGTGCACTAGAGAAGCTTCATCTGCAGGTAGACCTGATTTAGACAATGACCCCGGCTCCTAAGCCTGAGCCTGATGCCATAATAGATGAGACCTTTTTGAAGGAGGAGGATCTTGGGTGAGGATGAGTGTATTTTTCATGTGTGAGGAATATAAATAACTTGTGAGCAGAGGGTAGACTGTAATGGTTTCAAAATATGTCCACAAATTCATTGACAATTTTTCCACCAAGAGGTAGAGCCTAATTCTGCTCCCCTTGAACCTGGTCAGGCCTTAGTAACTCTGTTCTAACAAATAGAATGTGGTGGAAGTGGTGTTAATGACTTTTGAGGCTAGATCATGACAGATAATACAGCTTTCGCCTGGCCCTCTCTTGGGATGCTCCCTCTTGGACCTTGCCACCATGCTGTGAGGACACCCAGGCAAGGTCCCTTGCCCTTAGCCCCAGCTAAGCTCCCAGGTGAGAACTAGCCAGCATCCACTGCTAGACACGTGAGAGAGGAAACTTTGAAATGACCCAGTCTCAGCTACTGTCTGACTGCTTAGTCACCACCTGACTAAAACTACATGAAAGATACTAAACTTCCTAGCCGAGCCCAGTCAGTCTCCAGAACTGAGAGAGATAATGACAAATAATTGATGCTGTTTGAAGCCACTACATTGGTGGTTGGCATCCCAGCAATAGATATCGGAAACAGTGTGTCAGAGGCAGTTGGAAACTGGGAATCAAAAAGATTAAGGGATTTTTCCCAAGCTCTCATAGCTACTAAGGAACAGAGTCAGGATTTTAATAAACAACAGTCTGAATTCAAAGCCGTTCTCTTTCCACTAACAACAGACATGTCAATAATAGTAACTGCAGCTAGACTGCAGTGAATGTTTTCTACAAGCAGGCACTGTTCTAAGCACTTTACACGGAGGAACTCACTGAATCTTTATCACAATGCTATGAGGTACGTATTATTATTAGCCCCATTTTACAGCTGGGGAACCTGAGGCACAAAGAGGTTAATTAATTTGCCCAAGGTTATACAGCTAGTAAGTCATTTAGCCAAGATTCATGCTTCAAAGTCAGTTCCAGAGCACGCAGTCGTAACTACTATGCTATATATAGTTGGAACTTCAAGACAGACCACATAAATTGAGAAAGAACCAAGGACAGCCGCTTAGGAATTGTACCCTTTACAAGGTGGTCAAAAGAAGAAGAGCTGCTAATGGAGTGACCTGAAAAAGAATGAGGAGGGGAAAGAGCCAAACACTACATCTCCAGCAGTAGTGGAGGAACCCACGGCAGGAGCCCACAAACCAGCTTCAGTCTTTAAGGAGGACCGGGTCAACTGCAAGTCAGCCATGAGACCTGTTCCCCAAACTCACAGTTGTCTGTAACAAACTCTTCCAAGCAAAGTAATCTCTGAGCCATAGAATGGCGTGTCATGTCCACCGGATTACCCCTGAACTGCATGGACAGAGCAGCACTATTGCCCCTCCTATTCTTCCTCTTACAATGACAACACTCACCCCGACTCTGAATGATTGGGCTGTTATTTAACTTCAGAGATGAGAAAGTAAACTCTCATACCTACTTTAAAAAATATGGTTCACGACCTTGACCCAGTGAAGACCCACTGGGACCCTTTATCAATGTGATATTTTCTTTTAGACACAGTTCCTTAGGAGGCACTAAAGTTTCAAACGATCCCTTCACAGAACTAGCCTAAAACTAATACCTTTAACTCTTACTTCTGTACAACAAGCTCTGGGCTTAAGGCAGACCATTCACCAGAGGCCCTGAGGCTGTGACCACACAGAAGAAGCACAGAGCTCACATTGTGTGTGGGAAAGGTAGAAGCTGGGGTAAAACTGGCAGAGGTGAAAACAGTATTCCCAAAGGAAGCAGTCTCAGCTCCAACTCCCATTTGCCCTCTCAGTTAACTGAGTACACACCACGCACAGCAGAAACCTACTCAGATAATTAACATAATGAGAAATAAAGACAGCAGGCTCCCTCCCAATCTAGGGGCCACTCATGTGCCTCCCTTCAACCTACACGTTAGATTCTTCCCAGCAGCAAGGAGTTTCTCTCAGATGTGGCGATGTCTTGCTCTGCCCAGAGTATGCTACTACCTGGCTCTACCCCCGAGATCTGCTCAGTATGGCCTGAACCACCTGGGCTGAGCCCCACAGGGGCCATCTGAAAGGGATTATTGTCAGTACTTGGCCAAGACAATTTAATGTACACACTACAACTTAACATACATGTTAAGAGGGCAGTAGGGGCCAGCAAGTGGCACAGTGGTTAAGTTCGCACATTCTGCTTTGGCAGCCCAGGGTTCGCCCGTTCGGATCCCAGGTGCAGACATAGCACCATTTGGCAAGCCATGCTGTGGGAGGCGTCCCACATATACAGTAGAGGATGATGGGCATGGATGTTAGCTCAGGGCCAGCCTTCCTCAGCAAAAAAGAGGAGGATTGGCAACAGATGTTAGCTCAGGGCTAATCTTCCCCCCAGCCCCAAAAAATTTAAAAACACATTGATAAAAAACTTCATCAAAACTGAGAACTTTTGCTCTTCAAAAGACACTGTTAAGAAAATGATAACACGATCCACACACTGGGAGAAAATATTTGCAAATCACATATCTAATAAAGGACTTCTGTCTAGAATATATATATATATAAAAAAAAAAAAAGAGGCCAGTGAATGTTGCCAGCCTTTTTTGGAGAAAGCATTCCCTTTTTAAAATGAGACCTGGAAGTATGACAGAGGCCTTCTTGGAAAAACTCAATGTTTTGTCTAAAAGAACAGGACTTGAGAAAAATTTAGCCAGATTTGTTGGATGTAGTTCCAACCTCATAGGTACCGGTCCCAACCCCTGTGCCTACCTTCCCACTAAATCCATCAGACTTAAAGTCCAAGGAAGGATTGGGAACTTTGTACTAGAAATTTCTGGAAACTTCTCTGATCCTTGGGAATGGGGGCTGAAGAATGACAGTTACATTTATGACAAAAGCAAGTATGACAACAGGCCTAAGTAGGAAAGCAGGGAGAAAGGTTGGGCAAGGTGGGAGGGGTGGAGTCCAGGTAAGAAGGTCTCAGACGTAAAACTCATATGTGCAGACTATGAAAAGAAAACCATCTAAGAGTACGCAGTCAGAGTCAGACAGGCTGCCTTTGGTAGCCTTAGTGTCCCTTGAAAGAAAATCTTCACTTGTGGGCCTTGGTTTCACTCTGTCACAATTGGTTCACCTCGTGGTCTGAGACTCTTTTCTTCCTTTTTAAAAAATTATTCTCGGGGCTGGCCCCATGGCCTAGAGGTTAAGTTCAGCACACTCCGATTTGGTGGTCCAGGTTCATGGGTTTGGATCTTGAATGTGGACCTATACCACTTATCAGCCACGCTCCAGTGGCAACCCATATACAAAATAAAGGAAGATTGGCATAGATGTTAGCTCAGGCTGAATCTTCCTCAGCAAAAAAAAAAAAAATATATATATATATAAATACACACACACACACACACATATATATATTCTTCATTTTGTTATTTTTCTCTCTGAAATCTAATCAACTAATGAGGATGCTGGGAAAGCTGCACCGGATGCAGTCCTGCTGTTTTTTCTCACCCAGAGACAGAGACTGATATATGACAGATCATCTACTTAATCTACCTGTTCCATCCTGACTGGTAAATAAACTCTCCTCTCTAAAGCCATACAAAGTGACTCCAGAAGAGAGCCATCAATTGAGCAGTGCCTGTGGCATTCATTACCAGCCTAAACAACTGTAGTGAGATCATGCTTTTGACCACAAGCACCAGTGGAATGGACTCTGACTCGAGGAAGCTGAGTGCCAGAGCCTTCTGCAAGGTGATAACTAGCGGTCCTCTGAGCTAGAAGAGAACTCCCTCTGGAGAACCTCTCAGCCACAACCCCCACCCAATACTTCAGCCAGGCAGACATTCAGAAAATGCCTCATTTCAAGGAAATGGTGAAAGAATGAACATGCCAAAAGAGACATGAAGAAACATTGGGTTCCCACCTCCAACTCTTTCAGAAAAAAACAATGATCTAAGAACCAGTACTGGCCTCCAGAAGCCCCCAAGCTGCCTACTGGGCAAAAAGGTACAACCACTCCTAATTTATGATCTCAACTTACCACAGAAGACCACTTGGTCATACCTCTTACTTCTTTAAGGTATTCAGCCTGAAGCATGAACAGGCCAGAGTAACAGTGTTCACTTGGACATTCCAGTGAGAGACCAGAATGGAGAATATCCAAAAAGCTCATATGGTAAGTGAAACTGGAGATTTTTGCAGACTGCCAACTAACCAAAAGACAGAAAGAAAACAGAAGCCAAAATATTGACATGTGTGAGGAAAACCACCTAGAGAAAATTGTAAAACTTGAGAAAAGAGAATTACTTGCAAGAAAATGAAGAAACTCTGAACTAATTATCAAGGGGGAAAAACACTGAACTGAAACATAACTGAGAAGCAAAATTCTGTCCTTTATCAAAATATCTGAAGACACTTTCCATGATTGTTCTAGTCCTTTAGTCTGGGCTATCATTTGAGGAATCTTGAAATTTGTCCAGTACAAAAGTGGTCAGTAGAGAAAGCAAAAGGACTCACTTCTCCCTTCTTACTTGGCAATAGCCAGCAATCAAATATTTACTTAACCATATTTTAAGTTACGGCCCCCAAAGATCTTAGAGTCGGGTGAAGGAGAAAAGAAGTTGACCCATCAAAAGATAATTAACAATGCATGGCATTAAGTGATAAATGTCATGTAAGTGATACAGGCCATAAATACTAAAACTCCAAGAATAAGAAAAAACGAAGAATACTTCTTGTGGTCAAGGATGTATGGCCAGCCCACACAGTACCTGAGGGGTAATAATAAATCAATATTTAGAGGAAGAAGCCAAAGCAAGGAGTCTTTGTCCTACAAACATTTAAGGAGCAAAGTTTCATACCTTCATCAGGTCCTACACGTCACTTAGTTAATTAATTAAAATTAAAGTAAAACCACACAAACTCCAAAAATACCAGTGGTTACATGTGCACCCCTGTACCCCTCTGACCCCGGGTGGCTACCAGATCCATTCCAACCCAGTAAAGAAAGAGAGTATGAACGAGGCATTGTGAACCCATCCCCAACACTGGAAACTCCCAAATCAAAGCAGGATGAGTCAGGGACCTGCTTTCTTTAGGGGGAAAAAAGGATGCTTTCAGCCATTTTCCAGGGACTTTCAGCAATTCCTCCTGATAATAATATAACATAAGATAAGACCTGCCAAAGTTAAAAAGCAGGCCTGGCATGACTCCAGAATTTGGACGCTTGGTTGACCCCACAAGCATGGTGAGATTTTGAAAGGGACACTTTGGAGTGTGTCTTAGACCTCCTGTTTGTGAAACAGAGAAAAGCAGTATCTGTCCGTGGGCTTCTTAAAAAATTGGCCAACACAGACCCATGGACACATCAAGATTTGTTGCCTGCTTGGGACCTCCACAGGACCAGCATTCATACCCTGGATTCACATGGGCTTCCCCACAATGAGACCACACATCTAACCCATTCTTCTCATCACCACCTCCACTAGCCCAGGTCAGTGACTCTCAAGTTGAGATAAATAGGAACATGTGGGTGAAAAATATAGTTGTTGGTGAAAATGTCCCCCCTTGCCTGCTTCCAGTCCACTTCTAGAACTCAAAATTTTCACTTACTAGGCTTCCTGCTCACATTGGTCTAAATTAATAAGATTTTGCTAATAATTAACATTTATTGAGCAGGTGCTGTGCCAATCATTTTATATGCATTATCTCATTTAATACTCATAACAATCCTATTAAGTGCTATCATTATCCCCATTTTATAGGAAACTAAGACACAGAACGTAACTTGCCCAACGTCACCCAGGTGGAAAATGCAGAAGATGGTTTCCAAACCCAGGTCCATCTGGCTATAGAGCTAAATTCTTAGTCATTACACTATAGTCAGCAGACTTTTTTTTTTAAGGAAGGGCATTTAAGAAAAACTTTCAGCTAACACCATACTTAATAGTGAAAGTCTGAATGCTTTCCCCCATGACTAGGACAAGGATGTTCGTTCTCACCACTCTTATTCAATACTGTACTTGGCAGTCCTAGCTAGTGTAATAAAGCAAGAAAAAGAAATAAAGGCAAACAGATTAGAAAGGAAAAAGTAAAACTGTCTTTTTGAGGCTGGTCCGGTGGCGCAGTGGTTAAGTGCACACATTCCACCTCAGTGGCCCGGGGTTCGCTGGTTCAGATCCCGGGTGCGGACACGGCACCACTTGGCAAGCCATGCTGTGGTAGGCGTCCCCCATATAAAGTAGAGGAAGATGGGCATGGATGTTAGCTCAGGGCCAGTCTTCCTCAGTGAAAAGAGGAGGATTGGTAGCAGTTAGCTCAGGGTTAATCTTCCTCAAAATAAATAAATAAATAAAATAAAACTGTCTTTTTTTTTTTTGACTGATAACACAGTCACATACATGGGAAAAATGCTAAGAAATTTGCCAAAAAAAATTACTAGAACTAATAAATGTACTTATTAAGGTCATGGGATACAAAGTCAATATTTTAAGAACTGTCTTTCTATATACTAGCAATGAATAACTGGAAAACAAAATTAATCAAAAATACCATTTACCAATAGCATCCAGAAAACATGAAATACTTAGCAGTAAATTAGACCACTGCTAACTACAAAACATTAGTGAGTTGCTTTTAACCTGAGTCTTCAAATACTGCTTACATAATTACAAATAAACTCATCAGCCCAACATTCAACATGGGTGAAAATATCACCCTAATCTACCTCTCCAGACTCCTTGCTCATTTGTCCCTTTCATGCTGGTTCTTTTGTATACCACGAACACGCCCCTCTGCCACTGAGAATGCTGTTCTCTCTGCTTGGAATTGATTTAATCAATCCATTCATCTCTCTCTATCCCTAAACCAGCCCCACGTCGTCTATTGCTATTAGAATCCCATCTCAAACTACTTCTCCAAGAAACTTTCTTCAATTTTCTAACCAGATACGATCTTTCCTTTGTGACCTTTCCCCTCCTCCCGAAAGCACTATGTTGGTATATCTCATGGCATTTATCATATTCGAGATTGAATTACTGTTACACCTTTGTACTTCTAGATTGTAAGCTCCTTGATGACAGGGACTGTGTCTGCTGCAACTCCCCCAGAGTACCTAGTTCTTTACACAGAGCACATATTCAAATATTCGTTGAAGCAAACATTTAAAAGATGGGATTGAAAGAAAGCGCTTTTAGTAATACAACCTCTGGGATGCCAAATTGCATCACTGTCACAATCGAACTAATGATGCCCTGACTTCCCCATGGGTTGGACCAGGTATTTAGCCATGTGGTGACCTTCCTTTCATTCAGTTCTGAGGAATGTTAGCTCAGCTTGGCTTCTGTTAGTTGGACCAATATCAAGATCAAGACCTAGTAAAACATCCCAGCCTAAAGGACAAAGACAGATCCTTAGTCTGTACAAACAGATCAGGGAGGGAAAGAGGAGGAGGAAGCCAACATCCTCAGCACTGGGCAGGAAATCTGTGAAGGAAAAAGAGAACTATTAAGGATTCTGTTTCTGAAGAGAATGAAAAGTAACCTGAATATGACATCTTGGGGGGCTGTGTTGCTAGTAGAATACAGAAACCCTCTAGGATGCCTGTGCCTCTGCCACTCTAGAAACATCTGCAAGGGTAAATGAAATGTCAACCACCTCTAGCCCCACCCCAGGAGGCAAGCAGCACAATCAGGTCCAGAGCAGAGGCAGGAGAAGAGCTAACAGACTCTGTCCCAGGGAAGGCCCCTGGAGAGGCCATTTGGAGCTCACTGCATGTACCAAGAGGGAAGGGAATGCTACTGTAGAACACAGCTCCTATGCCACACTCTGCCAGCAGCAACGAGCCAGAGAAAGAAGGCCCCTTAACCTAACCTCATTTCATAATTATCAAAAACATCACAGCTGATTAGCAAAAAATGATCTCAGTCAGTGTGAATCTCTGTCTTTTGACCCCAGATCGGCGAAATCTTCCCAGCTCTTTGCCTGGTACAGCACGTCCTCTTTCATGTCATCCTAATGCCTTTTAATCATCCTCCAGGGTTGCTTCAGTTCCTACAGCCTTACATGGAGCTCTAGTTCACCATGATTCATCTGTGTGTGTTGTTGTTTTTAAAGCAGTCTACAGAGATTTCACATAAGATAGTCATTTTTTCAAACTGGTCATAATTTAGCACTTCCAGTGGTCAATTCGTCTACTTTCCCCAGTTCTCTAGAGAGGTCCCTATATCATCTCTTGAAATTCATAAACTGGACTTATTTCTATGTACAAATTCCAATAAGTAGGTAGGAGGGGACGGTTAATTCACTAGAAGCAAGTAAGACAAAAATCCCCATTTCACATACATCCATCCAAACTCAAAATTTGGAGGTAAATTTCTTTTAATTTTGATGTAAATGATACTAAGAATACTTCAGACCTTGAAAAGAAAGACCCAAGAACAGATTGTTGAAGACTGCACGGAGGAGACTTCACTGATATTGACATCATCATTCCTTTTCCAAATCGATGCTCAGAATTGCCAAATGCCACTAAGCCAACAGGATTAAGAGGGTTAAGACTTCCTAGTGTAGATTTGCATATTTGCTTTTTTCCTGCTTGTCCAAATGCCAATTCCCTGATCCTCTGAAATGTTAACACTATGTTCAAGTCACTTACCTAAAACGTACTTCAAAATAGTATTTGAGCGGCTCATTCCCCCTGGAGTTGTACCGGCTGTACATAAAATTGTCAAAATCAAACTCTTCATCAGCAACTGGGGTCTTTGGCTTCTAAATGAAAATCAAAGCAATCAGGCACTGTGGAGTCTTCTTTTTCCATATATGGAATCACGTGATTTCCCACATGGCTGCTACTGTGAGATTACCAAGAGTGTGAAACAGCAGGATCTGCTGTATGGACAGAGCTTCAGCCCTACAGCTCAGTGACAAACCTCTGATTCTTTCCTTTGAGCATCCCAAGTAAGACCCACTCACAAAACTCATTGTCATAGAAAACTTCTTAGCAGCAAAGTATTTAACAAATAAGTTGAGGGGCCGGCCCGGTGGCACAGCAGTTAAGTGCACACATTCTGCTTCGGCGGCTTGGGGATTGCTGGTTTGGATCCCAGGTGCGGACATGGCACCGCTTGGCAGGCCATGCTGGGGTAGGCGTCCCACGTATAAAGTGGAGGAAGATGGGCACGGAGGTTAGCTCAGGGCCAGTCTTCCTCAGCAAAAAGAGGAGGATTGGCAGCAGATGTTAGCTCAGGGCTAATCTTCCTCAAAAAAAATTAAAATAAATAAATAAATAAGTTGATATTTACATTCCTGACCCTACGGTTATATTTGTGAGGTAGGGTCCTCATTAAGATCTTGGGTTAGGTTAAAAAGAATATGTATTACTTGGGAAGAAGCTACTGTAAAACTGACTAAATGGCAAAATTAACATTCTCCATCTATTAAGAGAAAAATGACAACTTTGAAAAACATTTTGCTTTCAGAGAAATACATATTTCAAGAATATGTTCTTTTACAGTTGCCTTAGAGCTGGGTAGCTGAGGACAGGGGTGCAAGGGAGGCTTTTCACCAGATATTCTTATGCACTTTCTGAATTTTGAGCCAGATAAATGTGTTACACATTCAAAAACATAAATCCGACTTTATAAAGAAAAAACTAACTTGGCGTATTCGCAACTAGGAAATAAATTAAAATGTCCTGGATAATAAAAGATGGTAAAGAGGATTGGGACCAAGAGGAAGTTAGCCACCTAGTTAGTTAATATACCACTCTCTCTAGCTCCCAAATCATTTGTTAATTCAAACTGATAGTTGTTTTGTTTAAACATGGGGGTGGGGGAGTGGTAATCTACCCTTTAAAAAAAAGGAGCCTCTTCTTCAGCAAGACCTTTATTCTCCACTGCTCAAATCCCATTAACACTAATCAGCACAATGATTAAGCACATTGTGGTTAAGTACTCTAGTTGATAAAGACTCCTTTGGAAAAAAGGTTCCCATAGCGACAGGTAAAGGCTATGTCAAACTCAGCTTTTCAGCACAGGACTTGGTGTCACAGATCAGAGAGTTAAGATTGGTTTAGAATTAATCTGGAGGCTTGCTTTTTTAACTTCACTTGACTTCATCCATTCAAAAGACACTTACAAGAGTCCTCTATAAACCAGGCACAGTACCAAACACGGGAGGGCAGAAGAACCAGGTGAAAGAAGACCTGAAAGATAAGATATGGTTCTTGCCCCCACAAATAGGAGTCTGCTGAGGAAAGCAGCCACTGAAAGAAATAATGACATTAGGAGGATAATTCTACCCCTAAATCTATAACGAAGCCTTGTCCTCACCACTAGGACTGGTCAGTTTCTAATCTAGTTTCACTTTCCCATCTTCAAGCTGCAGCACAGCTGGGTTTCCAGCTGGCTGGGGAAGAAAAGCTTCTTTAAATAAACAGCATTTTAAAAATATGCAGTCACTTTTGCTATAGTACTGAATTTTGTGAAACGCCTTCCTCTAAGATGTGAATCTGGGTGCCAAATTAATTAAAAACTATCCTAAAGAATGTAAAGTCCCCCAGGAATACACCCTTTCCATCTTTAAAGTACACCATACACTGGAAGAAAACTGCAAATCAGAAAGTCCCAAAGGAAGAATGATTTTTCTTTTTTTTTTTTAATGCTATCTACTGTATCTATTCAATAAGGAAACAGTTGAAAAACACATATATAGGAAAGCAATAAGATAGGGTGTGATTAGACCAAAATATCTGCAACCATCATTAAAAATGCAGGACTATTTGCAGAACCGGATGCTTCTATGGCATTGTACAGAGTTGCTAATCTCTAAGAGTCCTTTCTAACTCCTTTTCCTCTCCTTTCCACGGAAGGCACAGAAAACACTCCATAAACACAATCTTCGGAGAAATGCAAAGATTTTACTCAACTCTTTACCACCAGAGGTAGTAATTTTGGGTGGATAATACATGTTAGATCTATAAAAATGCCCCTCTGGCAGATATTGCTATTTCAGCAAGACTTCACAGGTTTCAAACCGACATTCCATAGTTGTGTTGAAATTAGCCATTTATGAGGACCTTTTAGAAGGGGTGCAGTATGACCCCTGCAGTGATGTCACTAAGGAACATGCTAACTTTTAAGCAAAGTATATCCCTCTATATGGTCCTAAAGTCCTGGCCCACCAAAACACAGCTTTCTAGTTGATCTCCCCAAGAACCACACCTCTCAGAACTCAGACACACTCAGAGTTGAAACTGGCTAAACAAAGTAACAATTCAACCACAGTTGCTCAACATAACTGCCATGATGACAGTTTCCAAGTGCCAGTTTCCCTATTTTGCAATGGGCAAATCTGCTCCAAGGAGAAAATGTTCCCAATGACCCTGTGTCCCAGAGGGCTTTCTTTACAGATAGAGAACAGAAAATGAATTTGTTGGTTATTTCCTGCTGAGCACAAGGAAGGTGTTGTGGTTAGTTAGGATGATATTGTTTCCTTATTTAATATACCATTACCAGTGCATGTTTTCTCTAGCCACAGAGTAGAAAATAAGAAAATGCAGTTTATGCTCTTTTGTCATATTATCACCACTTCCAAAAGTTTCCCCCTCACAAAGATGTCCTTTCATTTCTAAACCCCTTATATCAAGCCCCCCACACTGGCACATATCTATATACTATCAATTCAAAGATTTTTGCATTCCAAAATGTTTACTTCCATCCACATTCCTGTTCCTTGATAATGTGGGATGTGTGAGGGCCTTCTCTTTAGCCGTGACTGCAGTCCTAAATTTATCTTTTTGAGGACTGTACTACACATGCTATTTTAATAATATGAGACGACCAGAACCTAAAACCAGACTATATTTCTGACCCCCAAATCTTTCATGATCTCCACATTCAACTATTAAACTCTTAAACGCTCACTAAAACAAACAAGGTATAATAGATGGGGGGGGAGGGGAAAAAGAGGAGGAGGAGGAGAGGGGATTATCTGACAATGAGAGTGGGTCTCAATGGACCAGACTAGGGATTATGTGGCGATGTGTACTGTGCATATTCAGGAGTAACTCACCGAAAACCAAAACAGACGCTGTCCTTGGACAAGGTTCAATCAATGTTTTTACTATCTATTTCTCTCTGCACAATACAGTTCCACAGCTCCCCAAGGGATCTCAGATAAAATACGTAATAGAATAAAAAATTAGAAATTCTTAACTGGTCTCAGCTTGTCACCATAAAACATTTCAGAGCATAAAACCAACATTAAAGAGCAGTCAACAATACTCCTTGGAACGATGTCAGAGAGAGAAACTGCTGTTATCACAAAGTTTTTGCCCTCCTTATTAAGACACTGCAGGATTCTTCTGATTAAAATGATCACAGCTTAACATTATGCCTAGATATACTCCCACCATTAAACTAAAATTTGTCTCTTGAAGGACAGGGGTCAGGGGGAGGTAGGAGAAGGGAAGCTTCCAAAAATCAAAGGCATTGATCTAGAAAGATGAGGGCAGCAAAACTTCCCATGAGCGGTTACACATTCTTTTCTACTCAAAGCCTGTCTACACTACTCAAAGCCTGTCTACACTACCTAGAATCAGTTGGTAAACCGGTAAACACACCAACTTCTGTGATAGTCGAGGACATCAGACACAATTCAGTGATTACACGGCTCAGAGTCACACCATGAGCACCAAATTCAGCCTTAGTTGGAACAAAATGAAACCCCAATATGAATAAGCACGACAAGCTAAACCAAATACTTCAGTATGGGGACAATTTCGTTTGAAATATCTTACTGAGAAGTAAGCACCGGATTCAGGGACAAGAAGAATAAACTCAAACTGACATTTTGACTTTTGACGTGGGAGACCTCCATTCCCAGCTGCACAGATCTACAGATTTCAGCGTTTTGTTTCTAATCACCTGCATTTCCGTGCAGCACTCAACATCATGAAGATGAGAGATGCAGTCAATCCGTCCTGCCAGTAAGATGTCAGAGCTGAACTTACAGCATTCAGCAGAAGTAAGTTACTCTATTTCATAGTCATCACAATCAACAGACCTAGTAAGATCTCCCAGAAACAGCCCAAAGAGGTGTCTGCTTGCTAGCCCCGGAGGTTAAGAGAAGACTGTGCTGCCCGCTTAGCAAAGACAGGCAATCACCGTGGAGAAAAAATCCCAGCCACATGGAGGACGGAAAACAGTAGCAGAAAAAGTCCAACTCTGCCTGCGCCAGCGGTGTGGATGAGCATAGCTGGGAGCCCAAGAGAGGAAGGAGGGGGCGGGGGCCATTATTCCCCAGGAGAACTTGTGAGCGGAGGCCTTCACAGCCTGGGAGTCTGCCCAGCTGCTTCTGCAGACCCTGCCAGCCTGGGCAAGGCAGGCCCGCGGGAGCAGAGCGGGCAAGGCCTCCGAGGGTCACTCCTGACTCACTGAGCCTCGGGCCAGCACCACCCGGACCTCTTCGTTTTTCCTGCCGCTACTGGGCTATGATGGCAGCCTTCCAGCCCCACATGCCATACATCAGCCGCAGATCCCTGCTGGCACAGGCTGGCGCCTCCCGCCGCCCCCCACCCCTGGCACACTTTGATGCTGATCCTCCTTCTCCCCAACGCCAACCCCCTCACTCAGCCGTGCCAGGTGCCCTGCCCAGGGGCGCCCCCCCCTCCCCCCAGCGGCCAGGCGCTGCCAGGCCTGGGCACCTGCAGCACCTCCCCGCCCCACCCCCATTCTCCACTACCTCGCCCCTCCCCCCTTTCTCTCTAGCAGAGGGAGGGGGCGACTCACCGCAGTCAGTGCACAGGATCTTGCCCACCTCTTTCTTGAGGTTTTTGCCGTTGGTATCGAGGGGTGCAAAGGCCGTCTTAAAGACTAAGGGCTGCTCCGTGGGTTCCAGGAAAAAGATGTAGCGCTGGTTCCTTTCAAGCGGCGCGCAGGAGCCCACGCTGATCACCTGCTCGCGCTGCAGCCCCCCGCTCCGGAGCGGCCACTTGTCCAGCACCTTCACCAGCGCCACCCGACCCGAGGCGGGCGGCTCGCGGGTGCTGTTGGAGCTGGAGCCGCCGGCTGGGGCCAGCCCCTGTACCTTGCCCTCCACCACCACGGGTGCCTTGTACGCCTGGTCCTGCACCGACTTGAGGCTAGGCGAGTAGCAGGCGAGCGACACACCGAAGAGCAGCATGGAGAAGCCGGGGGCCGGGTCGCGCCTCATGCCGCCGGCGGCTGCGGCTCGCGAGCGGGCGGCGGCTCTCCGGGCTGCGGGGTTGCGGGGCTGCGGCTGTTGCGGCGGCCGCGGCTCTGGGGGCGCAGCGGGACGGGAGATGCTGCTGTTGCTGCTCCTGCTGCTGCTGCTCTCGCTGCTGCTGCTGCTCCTCTCGCTGCTGCTGCTGCTGCTGCTGCTGCTGCTGCTGCTGCTGTCGCTGTAGCTGATGCACGGAGCCTTCTCCAGTGGCGGCGGCGACAGCGCTGAGCAGCAAACCTGCCGCATCTGGCCAGGCCATTTGGGGGGCTCCGCCGCTCCGCCGCCGCCGCCTTGGGAGGGGAAACAGCCCGCTGGAAAACCGGAAACAGCGTAACGTTAGCGCCTCGAAGCCCTCCACCCGCAGTCCAGGGAGGTGGCCCAGCCAGGGCAGGGGGCAGGCGGCAAGTGGGCCGCGATGCGCAGCGCGGCGGCGCGCAGCGCTCCCACCCCGGGCGCCTGGACCTGGAGGAGGATGCGGAGGATGGGACGCCCGCCCACTTGCTCTCTCGCGCCCCCTCTACCCCCGGACCGAGTGAGGAGCGCGGCTTCTGCAGGGGAAGCTTGGGACTGCACTGCTCTAGTACCCAGCTTCAGGGCCCGCAGGGGCGCGGGAGGAATCGCGCTACCCTTTGCTCTTGGGATTTATCGGCATGACAGTGGGGTAGTGCGTGACGAGAGGGCGGAGTAGAAAACGGATTCTGGCACTGTCCTATGAACGTGGGAGTGGGACAAAGGGTGTGCCCTTGTCTTTGGCCGTCGGCTGTAGCAGCCAGGGAGATTGCCACTGCCGGGATGGTGGGCTAGCCTCCTACCTCCTGGATTGTCCCCTTCCCTGAGAGGACCCTAGAGGCCAGCCACTAATCGAGCCCACGTGCTCGTCCCTGCCACCACCTGGTGAGCACTGGCGATTCGAATTGAGGTCGGGGAGGATCCCAGCCCCGTCATTTTAGAAAGAGTTGGGGCCACATGGAGTCTTGTCTGGGCGTTAAGGACACCTAACCAGGGGTGGTGTTTGGCAGTCCCCAAGACTCTGGGCTTTCTGCAGCCGCCAGGCGGGACCACGCTGTACGCTATACATACAACCTCATTTTTAAAAAAGGCGCTCCCTGAGGGATGTGAGGGCTACTTGAGAGCCAACCTGAGATCCAGAGCCTGTCAGGGCCAGAGGCTTCTCCATAGGAAATGGTTTCTTTTTTAAAGTCAAGAGGCAGGAGAGTTTGGCAGTGGAACCAGCGTCTGATTTTGAAAAGCATGTTCAGTCCCTTCTCCTATCAGTAAGGATCCAGCCGGGGAGTTTTCAATACCCAGTTTGTATCCTTGAGGGAATGCTCAGGCATTCCACTGAGGTCTTGGAGAATTTTATCCCTGACTGGGCCTGGCAGGAAACTGGCCCAAGAATGTCTGATTTAGGATAGGACAGCTACTCTGGAAAGGAAGGAGGGAGCCAGACCTCAAACTTAACATATCCAAAGCCAACAGCATTATTTCTCCCACCTCTCTCCAAATTCCCTGTAATTATTAATGGCAGCATTTTATACTCAGCCACCAATCCATTCCAATAAATCCCTTAGTATCATCTTATTCTCCCTCATCTGATCAGTCACCAAGTCCTTTGGCTCTACCTTTTAAAACAGCTCCAATTTATCTAGCTCCTCTCCGGCTCTGCTGTGAATACCTTAGGTCCAGGTGCTCATCATCTCTCACCTGGGCTACTGCAAAGCCTCCTAAATGGACTCCACACCTTTCGCCTCATCACCCTCCTCCAGTCTTACCACTGCGAGAGTGATCGTTCTAAAAATAAAATTTAAATATGATCTGGCCATGCCACTGCACTCAGGAGTAAAGTCCAAACTCTTCAGCATGACTCTTCAAACGCTCCCTCTACCTAACCACCTCCCTGCTCTGGGAGCCAGCTACCTACCCTAGCAATCCTCAGCACATTGTGCTGTTTGCTGTGCTTCTGCACATGTCTCTTATGTCCAAGAAGCCTCATCTCCATCTTGTCCATCTGGAAAACTATTCTTTCCCCAAGGCCCACCTCAGCATTATACCTCAGCCCTCCCTACACATCCACCTCCATCCCCACGACCGTACTCATACACGATGGAATCAATCCATCCTCATCTGTGTTACCATGTTTCTCGTACATATTACTATTATGGCACTGACCTATACTGCACCTCAAGCAGCAGTTAATGGGTCTGCATTAGACCCATCAGATCAGATACCTTAACAGCAGGGACTATGTCTATTAGTCTTTAGATTGCTATCCAAAGAGCCATCCAACACTATGCCTGGCATAGAATAAAGATCAGCAAATCTTCACTGAAGGAAGAATGGGAGGAAGAAAAGAACTGAAAATCAGATTTCTTAAAGGCATCAAGCCAATCTTGTTAACCCCTGTAATGTCCCCCTTTTAATTTTCATAGATCACAGATCTCATATATCACAGAACATCTCTATAAGGAAAACTGCTAACTCCACCCTCTCATTTTTCAATAGAAGAAACAGTCCCGGGGAGGAGAAAGGACTTACTCAAGATCACACACAGCCAGAGCTGTATTCAGTACCCTGTTTGAGACCACAGTAGAGGTGAAGGGCTTGTGTTCTGGGGTCAAGCAGAGCTGGGTCTCAAACCAATTTTGTACCTTACTAACTATGGGATGAGTCTATTTTCCCCTCTAGGCCTTAATTTCCTCATCTGTATAATGGAGATAGTAATAGTGTTGACCTCATAAAGTTGTTTTTTGCTCATTATGTCTTTATTCAATAAATATCCAGTTGAATGGCTCCTCTGTGCCAAGCACCGAGGACCTGATACTGGTCACTGGGTATAGTATAGTGAACCAACCGGACACTGTCCTTGTTCTCCAAGCTCATAATCTAGTTTGGGAGACAACAGTAAACAAGTAGATGATTAGGTAACTAATTACTTATAGTGATGTGTGTCCTGAAGGAAAGAAACAGGATGAAATGATAGAGAATAATGGGAAAGGGAGAGGGTAGGTCTACTTGGATAAGGGAAAGCTTCTCTGAGGAGATAACATTTAGGCTGAGACTGAAAGGATTTGAAGGATGTGGATTATGTGAGATAATAAGAGTAAAGGGCTTAGAACAATGCCTGGTGCAGAGTAAGGGCCAAAATTAATGCTGAATATTACTGATATTTTACTTATACCAATGGTTCTAAGTCTAAGAGCTGTGAATCTCTAAGTGCTGTGTAGTTATTGCACACTACGACTTTCTGTATAATAAAAAATGCAATGCAATTTTTCAAGAGTAGATGCCATTGTGATGAATTAAAATACATATTCTCCCTCTTTTTTTCACACAGCCATTTTAAAGTATAACAAGACATTGTTACGTATGAAGACGAGTGAAGCAAGGTGAAGAAGAGTGGTAAGATATGCTACCATTTAGTCTTGTTTTAAAGAATAAATATGTAAAGATTTGTATAGCATAGATCACCTTTGAAAGGACATAGAAGAAACTGAAACAGTAGCTGGCTCTGGGAAGGACATTGGGTGACTGAAGAATGGTGTGCAAGAAGGATACTTTTCATGGTATTCCCTTTTGTACCTTGTGAATTTTGTATCAGGTTCATATACTACCTATTCAAAAAACAATTTCAAGACAAGATCCTCTAACTTTTTACTGTTGCTAAAATTTTTATCGTGTATTTTCTCAATCAAAAGCTACTTAAAATAGAACTATTATTATGTGGGATTCCTTGAAATTTTTTTGCCTTAAAATGAGATTCTCATGCTAAAAAGGGTTGGGAATTATTGCACTATAATTTTATCCTCTTTAGAATGCAAAGGTAAGTTTTGAGATCCCAACAATCTATCAGAATCCCTGTGGCCACAGGAGGTGGGGACTTAGGCAGAGACTTCTAAAGGGAAGAGAGGTACCTGTCCAGATTTCCACAAGGTGTGATGTGTATGAGGATAAACTTCCAGAATTAGCCTCAGCCGTTGAGTATAGAAGAGCAGAGTATTAGGTTTCCTAGGACAGGCCTCAATTCTATCTTGGCTTTTTCCTGGGGATCAAAGTGAATTAATATGCGTATCTTAGAAAATAAAGCTTGATATTCTGAACCTGCTAACTCTTCATCATAATTCAATAATTGATAATAAAAATAAGTACCGTTTATTAATGGCCTATTGTTGGTTAGGAGCTTCATGTTTATATTTCCATGCCTCAACAACTTTGCATTTTACAAATTGAAGAGACTTAACAGAGGTTTAATAACTTGCCCTAATGACAGGCAGAGTTGGGATTCCCATCCAGCCTTGCCCACTGCTGAAACACGCGCTGTGTGCGACCCCCACCACCATGTCTCTCTGAGCGAGAGGCGTCTCTCTGCCTTGCTTTCATTGTCATCTGAGAGGTCTCTAATCTCTCCAAACTACTTCCACCAATGTCAGACTACTGGAAACTTATAACACTGGAGAGCAAGCGGTATAAGCATTATTTTATAAAAAGATTAATAAAATTGAGACACTGAGAGGATTTAAGTGACTTTCCCAAGACACAAAGCTACTGATAGGGCCAAAATTTATCACAAACTCAAGTTCACACTTTTGGAGGTATTTTTTGTTTTCTTTTTTTTCTCTTTTCTTTCTTTCTTTCTTTCTTTTTTTTTTCTTTTGAGGAAGAGTGTCTCTGAGCTAACATCCGTGCCCATCTTCCTCTACTTTATATGCAGGACACCTGCCACAGCATGGCTTGATAAGTGGTGCGTAAGTCTGCACCCGGGATCCCAGGGGCTGCCAAAGCAGAGCACAAGACCTTAACAACTGCACCACCGGGCTGGCCCCACTTTTCTTTATTTCTTTATTTTTTCCACTTTATTGAGGCATAATTGACAAAATTGTGATATATTTAAAGTTTACAAGGTGATAATTTGATATACGTATACATTGTGAAAGGATTCCTACAATTGAGTTAATTAACACATCCATCACCTCATATATTTACCATTCGTTTTTTTGGTGAGAACACAAGTTCTACTCTCTTAGCAAATTTCAATCATACAATAATTGTTATCAACTATAGTCACCATGTTATACATTAGATCCTAAAAACTTATTCATTTTATAACTGAAAGTTTGTACCCTTTTACCAACCTCTCCCCCTTTCCGCACACCCCAGCCCTTGACAACCACCATTCTATTCTGTTTCTATGAGTCTGACTTTTTTTTAGAGTCCACATACAAATGATACCATGCAGTATTTGTCTTCCGCTGACTGGCTTATTTCACTTAGCATAATGCCCCCCAGATTCATCCACGTTGTTGCAAATGGCACGATTTCCTTCTTTTTTAAGGCTGAATAATATTCCATTATATTATATTATATTATATTATATTATATTATATTATATATATGTATCTGTATATATACACACATGCACACACACACACACCACATCTTTATCCATTCATCCATTGATGGACACAGGTTGTTTCCTTTCACAGAGGAAGACACAGAGACCATAGAGATTATTTGATTTGCTCAAGGTCATATAGCCGAGTTAGTGGCAGAAATAGTACTAATACCCTGACTCCTTGACTAGTGCTCTTTGGTCTATGTTTCAAAGTCCTGGCTTCACCCCTAGCAGGTTGGAATGTGAGCTTGGGGAAGTCACTTCACCTTTCTAAGCCCTAGTTTCCTCCCCCTTGGCTATTGTGAATAATGCTGCAATGAACATGGGCGTGCAGCTATCTCTTCAAGATAGTGATTTAATTTCTTTTGGATCAAGCTCACGCTTTTGAACAGAACCACACAGCAGTATGGAAGCCAGACCTGTTCACTATACCATGGCTCCCCACAAAGTTATGAAAAAACTAGTTCATGGTAGCAGTGGGCTGTGTCACTATATAATCATCACTGAGAACAAAAACAGAAGTAGACAGAATGGTATAGACATTCTGAATTCAGGATAGAACACCCACATGAAGAGCCTGGCTTCTTCTCCCAGATTCCCTCCCACACAAGATGGGCTTCCTCCAGCTTTAGCCAATTCAGTGGCCAGAAATGGTCACTGAACCAGGTGACACGACTTACTACATCCAGGAGAACTGGCTGGTTGAGGAGACGTATATGGCCTTTATGTGGTCACTGAGTCTCACGAATCAAGCCTAACACTTTGCAGGATGGTCTCATTTTCTAAAGAAAGACATTTTATAAACCTCTTTTTTCTCCTTTTGAGATCTGGTTTCTAAATTTGGCTTCCAGAGTCACTCTCAGGTTCTGTGTGGTTAATTTCTTTTCCTCCAAGGACTTTCAAACAAGGGACTAAATAGAAAACAGATATTGAGAATCTGAGAATATTAGCACCGAGAAGGACTTGAGCATCAATGTAGCCCGATGTCCTCCCTCCGCAGAGGAAGACATAGAGACCATAGGGATTATTTGATTTGCTGAAGGTCATACAGCCGAGTTAGTGGCAGAAACAGTACTAAAACCCTGACTCCTTGACTAGTGCTCCTTGGTCTGTGTTTCAAAATCCTGGCTCCACTCCTACCGGATTGGAATGTGAACTGGGGTAAGTCACTTCACCTTTCCAAGCCTTAGTTTCCTCCCTTAATAGGATAATAATATATCTACCTCTTAGGGATTTTGTGAGGATTCAGTGAGATAATTCACAAAAAATGCTTCACAGTATTTGGCACAGAGTAACTGGCTAACAGTGTGTGCAGTGGACTCAGACTGCCTACGTCTCAATTCCAGCTCTGCCACTTACTTAACTGATGTTTTGGCCTAGTTACTTAACTTCTCGGAGCCTTGGTTTCCTCAACTGCAAAATGGGTAAATTTTACCCATTACTCATTAAAATTGTTGCGAGTCTAAAATAAAATAATACATATAGCCCATTTAGAATAATGCTCAGCACATTAGCTATTATTAGTTTGACTAGAATAACCACTTTTACTATTTTAAGTAGCCATACTTTACCCCAAATTCAGCAGTTTTAAAACCACCCATTTCTATATGTTTTGAACTCGCTAAAATTCTTAAGAGTAGAGCCTGATGTTCTGCTTTATATTTTTTTTAAAAAGTCACATCATTGGTAGTCCCAGCTCCCGATCAAGAGAGGACATGATTCAATAATTTACAGCCTGGGGCTACATCAGGAGTCTGAGGGCCTCCACTCTCCAATTTGCTGAAAAGGGCAGCAGTCCCTCTGTCTGAGTTGTTCCATCTGGGAGAATAATACTTATTTCTTTGTAAAGTGCTTTGAGACCTTCGGATGAAAAGTGCTATGTGAGCACAAATTATTATCTCTTTTCCAGATATCACTTTTAGATTCAAATCCAGGAGCTCCCTAAAATAGAGCACAGCAGAAGTACAGTCTGGACATAGATGTATCTGTCCTGTATTATCACAATCAGATAATACATTTGTGCTTTACACCATCATTAGTTTTCTTTTACATGTCATAGTACATCTAATTTGGACTGAGAAAAAAATATGTCCTCAAGCTGAATGTTTTTGCTGTTTAACATTCAAATATTTTCCTCCCTCTGTTTTCCTGATTTGTGTATTTGGAATCCTCTCCTGAGGTCAACAGGAACTCTGAGGTTGATTCAACTCTGGGGGCGTGAAGCAGGATGAGAAGAAATTGCTATTCTCTTATTCCCAAATCCTCAGGCTAGTGTACCTTTGAGTGTCCAATTCAACCTTGTTTCTACCTCATAAATTCCAGTTCACGTGCATTCTTTTTCATTTACTTCTTAGACACTTCCAATATCAGCCAAGGTCAGAAATTTTAAGACTTTACTTTTCCTGAGTTTTCTTTACAATTCATAAATTTATTCATTCTACCAAAAAGCATTTACTGAAAACCTACTATGCATACTGACCAAGATGCTACAGAAATAATAGCCATGGTTCCTGCCAGAGCTAAAATCTGGGCAAAATTAGAGTCAGGAGCTCTTATCTGTTGGCTAGCACCTGCCCTGGACCCCCTCCCACCCCATCCCCACACTTTTCTCCTTTAATGTCATCCCTTCCCTTTGTCTCTCAGGCTCAGTGCCCCACTGTTCTCTCAGCTCTCCCGATTCTGAGGGCAGAGAGTATGCTCTGCAAATGCTAGATCCTCAATGTTTGCTGAACATGACAAACTCAATCACACTAGGGGATTAGTATCTATGAAAGCCTAATGCGTAACTCCTTAAATTATGCCTTAGTTTCTAAAACATTCCATATTATGCATTCCAAAATGAATTTATTTTTTCCAAAACTGTTTTTATTCATTTTTTCTTCTCCCCCAACCCCCCCAGTACATCATTGTATATTCTATTTGTATGTCCTTCTGGCTCTGCTATGTGGGATGCCACCTCAGCATTGGTTGATGAGTAGTGTTAGGTCCGTGCCCAGGATCCAACCAGTGAAACCCTGGGCCACTGAAACCAAGCACACAGAGATAACCACTCAGCCACAGGGCAGCCCCTTACTCTTTCTTTTAAGAAGTCTAGGGGCTGGCCTGGTGGTGCAGCGGTTAAGTTCGCACGTTCCTCTTCTCAGTGGCCTGGGGTTTGCCGGTTCGGGTCCCAGGTGTGGACATGGCATTGCCTGGGAAAAGCCATGCTGTGGTAGGCGTCCCACGTATAAAGTAGAGGAAGATGGGCATGGATGTTGGCTCAGGGCCGGTCTTCCTCAGCAAAAAGAGGAGGATTGGCAGTGGTTAGCTCAGGGCTAATCGTCTCTCAAAAAAAGAAAAATCTATTTGAGGGGCTGGCCCCATGGCTGAGTGGTTAAGTTCATGAGCTCTGCGTCAGCGGCTCAGGGTTCATCATTCCAATCCTGGGCACAGACCAAGCACCGCTCATCAAGCCATGCTATGGCAGCATCCCACACAGCAGAACTAGAATGACCTACAACTAGAATATACAACTAGGGCTTTAGGGAGGAAAAAAAAAGAGGAAGATCGGCAACAGATGTTAGCTCAGGGCCAATCTTCCTCACTAAAACGTCTACTTAAAAAAATGCATTTGGTTAATATTTATCTTGCAATTTATCATTCAAAACTATTTTTTTTTCTGCTTTTTCTCCCTAAATCCCCCCAGTACGTAGTTGTATATTCTAGTTGTGAGTGCCTCTAGTTGTGGCATGTGGGATGCCGCCTCAACATGGCTTGATGAGCGGTGCCATGTCCACGCCCAGGATCTGAACTGGTGAAACCCTGGGCCTCTGAAGCGGAATGCATGAACTCAACCACTTGGCCACAGGGCCAGCCCCTCAAAACTATTTTTAATCCCCACTCTGACCCAAGCTTTATACCAGATGCTGAGAATGCAGGTGCAAATACGATACACGAAGTTCCTGCTCTTGAAGAACTTACACTCTTAAAAGGAGACAGACACTAAAAAGTAGAAAAATAAATAAAATATTTCATTAAGAGAAAGAAAAGAGGAAAGAAGAAAGAGAGTGTGTGAGTAGGATTAGATTGAAAGTGACTAGGACAGAATGCCTCCTGCAAGGATGGACTCTCTAAGGAGGCAAGATTTGAGCTGAGATCTGAAGGATGAAGAAGAGTCACTCATACAAAACTCTGGGAGCAGAGCCTTTGAGGTGGAGGGAAGATGGCCATACCAATTTATGGCCTGAGGCAATAACAAACCTGACATCATCAAACACAGAAGGAAGGCCAGCGAGGTTGGAGACTGTTTTAACAAGTGGAAAGAGTGGCATGGAATGAGGTTAGGGAGATAAGTAGGGATCAGACTTATGCTGGGCTTTGCAAGCTATGGTAGGCTTGGATTCTATTCTAATGGGAAGTCATAAAGGGTTTAAGTAGGGGAATGACATGATCTGGTTTACATTTAAAAGAGATCATTCTGAGATATGGAGCAGAGTCTGTAATGGTGCAAGAGTGGAAGGGAAGAGAGCAGTCAGGAAGCTGTTGCAGTAGCCTTGGTAGGAAGTGGCTTAGACTTGGGTGGTGGCAGTGGAGATGAAGAAAAATGGATGGAATTAGAAATATAATGTGAAGATGGAACCAACAAGATTCGCTAGAAGACTGGATGAAGTGGGTAAGGAAAATAGAGTGACCAAGGATTACTCAATTTTGGGCTTGAGCAACTGGATAGATGATAGATGATGGCACCGTGGATTGAGATGGGAAATTTAGCAAGTAACATAATGGGACTGGAGAAAATAGAAAATTCTATTTTTGGCATATTAATACTGAGATACCTGTTAGACGTTCAAGTGAGAATTCAAATACCAACTGGATGTGTAAGTCTGGACTTCAAATGAAAGGTCAGAGTTAGAGGTCTAAATTTAGAAGTCACCATATAGATGGTATTTAAAGCTACGGAACTAGATAAGATGATGGAAAGAGAAAGTTGAAAGGGAAGAGAATCTAGAACAGCACTGTCCAATAGAAATACACGTGAGGCACATACATAATTTTGAATTTTCTAGTAGCTATATTAAAAAAGTAAAAAGAAACAGGAGAATTAATTTTAATAGCCCAATATATCCAAAATATTATTTCAATATGTAATCATAAAAATTATTGAGATATTTTATATTCTTTTTTCATACTAAGTCTTTGAAATTCAGAGTATATTTTCTGCTTACAGTATATCTCATTTCACACTAGCCACATTTCAAGTCTCAATAGGCACACGTGAATGGTGCATGTCTAGAACTTAGCCCTGGGGCAAACCAACATTTAGAGGTTGAATAGAGGAGGAGGAGTCAGGAAAGGAGACTGAGAGAATGGTGCCATGGAAGCCAAGAGAAGAAAGTATTTTTAAAACAGACTGGTCAACTGTGTCCAATGTTTATAAGAAGCTGAGTAAGATGAGAAAGAGCAATAGAATTCAGCAACATGGAGGTCACTGATGACCTTGACTAAGGCTGTTTCAGTGGAGTGATGGCTTCCTGGAAGGAAGCCAGAATGTAGTCAATGAAAGATAAGGAAGTGGTGACAGCTAGTATAAACAACTTTTTCAAAAAGTTTTGCTATGCAGATGAGCAGAGAAATGAAGCATTAGTTAGAGGTGGATGTGGAGTGAAGGAAGGATTTCTACCAAAACAGGAGATGTTAGAGCATGCTTGTATGCTAATGGGAATGTTCCAACAAGAAGGAACAAATTGTTGTGGAAGAAAGGGGATAATTGAAGAGGAAAACACTTCAGAAGACAGAGAAGTTGTGCACAAGAGCGCAGAGAGAGGGGCTGCTCTTTGACAGGAAAAGTGATCCTTCTATTATAGGAAGGAAAGAAGACAGCATGTGGATACAATATCAGCGTAGAGATACAAATTAGCTTACAAATCTGGGTAACAGGGATCTTCATTTTAACACAAAGCTGAAACAATAAGAAAAAAACAATAAGCAAAAAAATATATATATACATATTTGAGAAATACAAGCAAGCAAGAAAAAAAAGGCAGTATGCCTATGGCAGTGGGAAGATAGAAAACTATGTTCTTTTTCTTTTCTTTCTTTAAAAATATCAATCTGATTAACATAAGAGAAGGCTTCACTTTTTCAGGGTCTGCAACGTTGGTGTCCACTCTCCAAGGTACCCCTTTCTCTGGATCAAGTTACCTAGGAAACCAATTTAAGAATCACAAGATTGCTTGATGATTAGAGTCTCAGGGCAAAGGGAATGAATGATCTTGAGGTCATTTCATTCAAGCTGTAAAAAAGCCTGATAAACTGCCTCTGATACATATAACAGGGTACACATGTCTGTCACATTAAGAGTCTCTCTCCCCTGAACAGTGTTGGAAACAGAGTGATAAAATCTCATGATCCAATTTGTGAGACAATCTACCTGAGGCTTATTCAATTTTATACCTATTTAGAAGTCTAGGTCTCTTCCTTGCCTGTAAGAAAGTTGAAAGTGGCTAGAGGGGCAATATATCAAGGCAGGGTCCCACGCAGGAAACAATATTCTACTCAAAACAGTTTACTGAAAATAGTTTATTAATGGGACTATTTACAAAGATGTGAGCAGAGTTAAAGGAAACAACAGATATGTAGAAGCTCCCAGGGACTAGCAGGAGTTTGCTAAGCCTTCCCTTCCCCAGACATGCAGGGACAAGGTGAAGAAAGTGTTACAGAGGCCCAGTGAGTGCTAGAGCCATGTAGGAGGGGCTGTTGGGCAGCTACTGCAAGAACATGGCACCAAAATAGGGAGAAAGTGGGGAGAAGAAATACCCGACTCTCTTTCCTCCTATCCTTCCTCCTATCCCCATGCCAACTTCTGCTGAACCCACTGGAAGCCAGAGGGTGAGGGAACCCAGGTGATGTCACCCACAGAGGTCAGTGCTCCAGGGTTCAGAGATGGACAGGGAAGGGTGGAGAGTGAATGTGGGGACGGAAATGTGTGGGGGCAAGCAGAGTGTAACTAGCGTGGGAAGATAAGATATTCTTACGTGAAACAATTAAATAGGACTATCAACTAAATAGGACTATCTATGGAGCACTAAATATGTGATAGAAATGAAAAGAGGGGAGAGAGAAAGCTAAATAAAATTACAGTAACTCTTAGCTTTCATTAATTTTCTTACTAGACCAGAGATTTAGAGGAGGGGGAATTGATTACTTTGTGTCTTGTTTTATTAAATAAAAGATCTTATTTTCCCTTTATTATGTAAAAGGCACAAAAAATCCTAGAGGTAACAATATTTGTTTGACTTTTGGAGACAAGGAATCCTGTGCAGATTTTCACATCCTATTATCCTCAGTCCTTCTACCCCTGCCTCCTTCCACCTGCACCACTGGTAAGAGGCCTAAACCTCCAGGAGACACTGGCTTACTGAGGCTTAAATTTAGACAAAAGCCTGATGCAGACATTTGAGGTCACTAAGCTTCTGTCACCATATGGACATAATCAAACAGAAAGCAAGACAGCACTGTGGTTAAGAAGGTAGGCTCTAACGTCGGACGGCTTGGATTTAAACGCTTGCTCTACTACTTAGTAGCTGTATGGCCTTGGGTAAGTTACTCCTCTTATCCTCCATGCCATCTGTAAAATGGGGATAATAATAGTACTTATTCCATAGGGTCATCTTATGAGGATTACATAAGATACTTCACGGAAAGTACTTAGGAGACTCTCTGGCATATAAGAGATGCTTCAGAAGAACTCTATTATTAATAAGGCCAATTTTCTGATTCCAAAGTACTATGCAGTCAACTCTGTTTCTCTTTAATAATTCAGTCTTGGTCTCCTCTCCACCTCTTTAGATCCTTCTCTCTCTCTCATACACATACACACACACACATGCGCGCGTGTGCACATGCACACAGTAAATAGTGGAGTCCTCATTTATACCAAAGTATATGGATACTTATCTATTCATTCATGTTCTCATGTATTTATTGAGCACCCATTATGTTCCAGATCCTGGACTGGGTGCTGAGCATAATATAAAAGTGAGAAAAAACAAACACAGCTCTTGCCCCTAAGGAGCTTGTGATCCAATGAGGGACATAAACATTATGAAATTACTACAAATAAAAATTGTATGATACAGTAATGCTAGTTAGTGAATGATGGTATTGCAGCTTAGTTTTTTCAGATTCCAGAAAAAAGGAAGTGAGCAGAATTCTGTGAGCTACAAGTGAGACGTCAGGTTGTGCTGTCCAATATGGTGGCCACTACCCACAGGTGACTGTTTAAATTTTAATTGTAAGCAATTAAAATGAAATTAAATTTAAAATTCTGTTCCTCACTTGCACTAGCCACATTTCAGGGGCTCAATCATCATATGTGACTAGAGTCTTCTCTATTAAACAGTGAAAATATAGAAGATTTCCATCATTGTGGAAAGTTTTATTGGGGAGCCTCAAATATGAAAGAAATTCTCATGGTCTGGAAAGTGGGAAAAAGTAGGGAAAGTGCTATAAAATACAGAAACCGTGGCAAAAATCAAGTTTTCCAGATCAGAACCATAATTTCTAGCAGACAGAAGGGTATGAGTATGATACAATGTTCACAACATCACATGGACTGGTTCTCCTACCGACCACTTCCTCACCAAAATGACATTTTTCCAGTGGAACTTTATATTCAGTTTCAGGTATTTTTTAGTTTGCAATTTTTTGATGTAAGTCCAGGGGAAAATAGAATTCTCTTTAGAATGAATTATAATGCTTACAATTCAACTTATTTGAAATGGAAAACTGCAGGGGTATCTGTATGGGCCAAGTGGCTTTTCCCAGAAGCTACGCTTTTTTTGTATCTATCAGTTAGCTCTGACTCCACTGTTTCTTACTCATGAACATGTTACTTTTTCAGGTTTCCTTTCTCTATTCTCTCAGGAACACAAAGCTTTGAGTACAATTTCACGTTGACCGTGTTTATACTCATGGAGTCAGAAGCGAAAGTGCTGCATTTCCCCTGTGTGCAATCATTCTTTCAATGCTCCTTTTTTTTTTTTTTTTGTATTTGACAGTGCATCAGAAAAATGCTGTAACTAGCAAGGGGGAAAAATGGCACTTTAAAATTTTGCACCCAGGCTAAATCTGCCGTGTGCACAGAAAAATAAGAGGACTCTTGGTGACAGGTGGCAGTTTTCTACCTGG
Source organism: Equus caballus (assembly GCF_041296265.1). NCBI lineage: Eukaryota > Metazoa > Chordata > Mammalia > Perissodactyla > Equidae > Equus > Equus caballus. Next base: position 52,457,543 of record NC_091697.1, on the reverse strand, counting down.
AAAAAGATATTCAAGTCACCAAAGGAGAAATGAAGCTTTGCTTATTTTCTAGGTCTAAGAAAAATCACGGCTGTTGTTGTTATTGTTAACAATTCTTATCAGTTTTAATTAGCAAGACAAAATATGAATATGGCGTCCCAGCTATAGATTGTATAGCTGAAACTACTCTAATGCTGAATCCCCGCAGAAGAACCCAGCTGACCAACAGGTAAGAAGTCACTCTCCCTTGAGACCACTAGGCTGTGAGGAAGCCCAGGCATCTTGTGGAAAGGCCCACATGGGGGATGAGCAAGGCACCCGGCTGACAGCCCCGGCAGAGAGCTTCCAGCCAGCAGCCAGTGAGAAGGAGGTCATTTTGGACATTCCACCATTCTTAGCACCTCAGCCAATACTACACGAAGCAGAAGAACCAGCTAGTCGATCCACAGAAGGGTGAGAAAGAACAAGTTGTTGTTTTAAGCCACTAAGTTTTGAAGTATTTTGTTAAATGGTAATAGATACTGAAATTGTATCTTAGCAGGACTAACTAGAGACTACGTAGCTTACTTCCTTTACGCACCTCATACATAATGATAGGCATATATTTTGTTCTGATGAACTCAACTCTTGTGTTGTGTTGTGGTAGAAGAAAGAAAAAATCTGACAGGCATTCCCCCTTCCTCCCACCACCAAATATACCAACCTTTCCATACCTGTATTCACACTGTCTGCCTTTCCTCTGTGATATTGGAAGAACTGTTCCTGTTCCCTATCAAAAGCCAACACTTCCAGCTGTATTCCAGATCAGATCCTTTCTTGCCTTTTCCATGACTCACTCAGTATCTTTTCCTTCTGCTATATCATCAATATTTCTGTCTATTGACTCATTCCTAACAGTAGATAAATGTGCCTTAACATCGTCCCTTAAAAAAAACTTCTTTGAGGGGCTGGCCCCGTGGCCGAGTGGTTAAGTTCGCGCGCTCCGCTGCAGGCGGCCCAGTGTTTCGTTGGTTCGAATCCTGGGCGCGGACATGGCACTGCTCGTCAGACCACGCTGAGGCAGCGTCCCACATGCCACAACTAGAAGAACCCACAACGAAGAATACACAACTATGTACCGGGGGGCTTTGGGGAGAAAAAGGAAAAAATAAAATAAAGTTTAAAAAAAAAAAAAAAAAAAAAAAAAAAAACTTCTTTGACCCCATACCCACTTCACATGTTGTCCTATTTTCTTGCTTTCATTCATAACAAAACTTCCTGAATCAGTTGTCTATGGTCTCTGTCTCCACCCTCTCATCTGCTAGTCTCTCAATCCACTCCCACTGTCAGTACCATTTTACTTAAAGTCTCCTCTCCCGGCTCTTCCTCCTCTGATCAACCTCAAATTGTTGGTATTTCCCAGGCATCAGTAGGGAAGATGAATGAATTCTCTCAAGAAACATATCACAATGACAAACCAGCAGAAAGAGAAATCAAGAATACAATCCCACTTGGGCCAGCCCAGTAGCTTAGCGGTTAAATTTGTACACTCTGCTTCGGTGGCCGGGGGTTCACAGGTTTGGATCCCGGGTGCAGACCTACACCATTCATCAAGCCGCACGCAAAATGGAGGAAGATTGGCAACACATGTTGGCTCAGGGCCAATCTTTCTCACCAAAAAAAAAGGATTACAATTGCAACAAAAAGAATAAAATATCTAGGAATAAATTTATCCAAGGAGATGAAAGACCTATACACTGAAAACTCTAAGACTTTATTGAAAAAAATTGAAGAAGACACAAAGAAATGGAAAGATATTCCATGCTCATGGATTGGAAAAATAAGCATAGTTAAAATGTCCATATTATCTAAAGCAATCTACAGACTAAATGCAATCCCAGTCAGAGTCCCAATGACATTTTTCATGGAAATAGAACAAAGAATCCTAAAATTTATATGGAACAACAAAAGACCCCAGATAACCAAACAATCCTGAGAAAAAAGAACAAAGCTGGAGGTATCACACTCCCTGAATTCAAAATATATTACAAAGCTATAGTAATCAAAACAGCATGGTATTGGCAGATAAACAGATGCAGAGATCAATGGAACAGAACCAAGAGCCCAGAAATAAAACCACACATCTATGTATAGTTAATCTTCAACAAGGGAGCCAAGAACATACAATGGAAAAAGGAAAGTCTCTTCAATAAATGGTGTTGGGGAAACTGGACAGTCACATACAAAAGAATGGAAGTAGACAATTATGTTATACAATACACAAAAATTAATTTAAAATGAATTAAAGACTTGAATGTAAGACCTGAAACCATAAAACACCTGGAAAACATAGGCAGTGTGCTCTGTGACATTGGTCTTAGCAGTTTCTTTTTGAATATCAAGGGAAACAAAAGAAAAATAAACAAACGGGACTATATCAAACTAAAAAGCTTCCACACAGCAAAGGAAACCACCAACAGAATGAAAAGACAACTCACCAAGTGGGAGAAAGTATTTGCAAATCATATATCCAAGAAGGGATTAATTTCCAAAATACATAAAGAACTCATATAACTCAACAACAACAAAATGAACAAACAGATCACAACATGGGCAGATGATATGAATAGACATTTTTCCAAAGAAGATATACAGATAACCAACAGGCACATGAAAAGATGTTCAACATCACTAATTATTAGGGAAATGCAAACCAAACCTACAATGAGATATCACCTCACACTCGTCAGAATGGCTATTATTAAAAAGACAAGAAATAAGTGTTGGAGAGGATGTGGAGAAAAGGGAACTCTCATACACTGCTGGTAGGAATGCACACTGGTGCAGTCACTATTGAGATTTCCCAAAAAATTAAAAATAGAAATACCATATGATCCAGCTATTCCACTTCTGGGTATTTATCCAAACAACATGAAAACACTAATTTGAAAACATCTCTGCACCCCTACGTTCATTGCAGCATTGTTTACAATAACTGAGACTCGGAAGCAACCTAAGTGCCCATCAACAGATGAATGAATAAAGAAGATGTGTTCCTGAGAGAATGGAAAAGCAAAAAGCATGACCAGACAATTTACAAAGAGATATATAAAGATAGTTTTTAAACATATAAAAAAGATGTCCAACTTCATTCATAATAAAAGATATGTAAATTATTAAAGCATATTGAGATATCATTTCTCACTCATTAGATTGCCCAGAAAATCAAAAGCTTGACAATACACTCTGTTGGTGAGGATATAAGAAAACAGATACTCTCATACATAGCTGGAAGGAATATAGCAAAACTACAAACAAACTTACTTCAACACAGCAATCTCAGTTGTATAAATTTATTCTGAAGTGACATCTCAAGTAATATAAAAATACACATACATAAGATTATACATTGCAGCATTATTTGTAATTCCAAAATACTGGAAACTACCTAAATATCTAGGTGAAGAAGCTTATTTGAACAAACCACAGTACATCCATCCAATGGAGCACAGTGCTATGCAGCTGTAAAGAATGAGGAAGATCTCTATGAACCGATATGGAATGACTGCCGGGAGATATTAAGTGAAAAAAGCAAAGTGCAAAAGAGTATCTGTTATATGCTGCCTTTTGTGTAAGATAAAAGGGAAAATAAGAAAATATGCTTTATCATTACCAGAAAACAATAGAATCTGTTTCCTACAAGGAGTAGAGGTGGGGAGAATTAATGGAAGGGACACAGAATGGAGTGATCTTTCTGAGTGTAAATTTTTATACAGTTTTGACTTTTGAAAGCATTATAATATCTTACATATTCAAAAAATAAATCAATAAATAGGGAGAAAAGCTAAAACCAAAAACCAATTGAAACAAATGAATGTAATTTATTTCAAATGAATATCATGACCACACTAAATGGGAAAAAAATTAAAAAGAGAGAACTAACTCAATGAACTTATGAACACAATATATTCTTAGTTTCGGAGGCGGAGAGAGAAAAGTGCAAACAAACCATGAAGTCTTTTTAGTTGGGTTGTTACCCATAGTGGTATGAGCAAAGCAATTTTGAAACTATTTTAGATGTAATCTAGATTTGAGCAAACGAGTAAATGTGTTACTATAGTTGGAGCCAAGATTCTCACTGTAGAAGGGGCATGTAAGTGCAGAATGGAGGAAGGCGAGAGAATCTTGTGGAGATGGGTTAGAATTAGAGAAACTGGTGTGAACTCATAATTTCTAAAATATGAATATATATATACATGTTTATGTATGTGCCCATGTATGCGTACATGTATATATATGCATATATTGCCTAGCTCTGGCTGTTCAAAGGTCCAAGAAGCAAATACAATGGAATAGCAATGAGCATGTCTTGTGCCCAGATCTTGGTTTCTAATACCATTCTCCACTAAAAGAAACCTGAGCTCCTTTGAGGAATAACTGATTCCAGGGCCGGGGCAAGCTGGGTACAATTGGAGCCTGGAACATCTTGTTATACCAGCAAATAAGTGCTAAAAGATGATGGGACCATATCGCAAGGACATAGGGGCCAGCTTGAAGAGGCTCCCATTGGCCAAATCTGGAACAATTTGAGCACCAAACTAAGGAAAAACAGTAATGAATGATAAACCGTTGAAAAAAATAGCAACCCATGAATCCATATCATTAATAGATAGATGACAGATAGAAACATAGATACATATATAGATACATAGATAGATGTCAGATACATAGATAGATATGTACACACATATATACCTACATACATATATAGATACACACATACATACATAGATGGATAATAGATACATATTTATAGACACATACATTCCTACATACATACATACATAGACAGATAGATAGACAGATATATGGGGGAGAAGGGTGGTCTCTTGCTTAGAGCAGAATGCTGAGAAGCCCAGAGCCAACTTACGCATTAGGCACAGTGTCTAAAGCTCACATACTTTTATTTATTTGTGGTGTTTTTGAGGAAGATTAGCCCTGAGCTAACATCTGCCGCCAATCCTCCTCTTTTTGCAGAGGAAGACTGGCCCTGAGCTAACATCCGTACTCATCTTCTTCTACTTTATATGTGGGACGCCTGCCACAGCATGGCTTGACAAGCGGTGCCATGTCCGCACCCAGGATCCAAACCTGCGAACCCAGGCCGCAGAAGCAGAACGTGCGAACTTAACCACTGCGCAACCAGGCTGGCCCTTCACATACTTTTAAAGGCCCATGAAAATGTTTTAAATTTTATTTCTTTTAAAAGAAATCAGAAGAAAAATAATTATAATAACAATAGTAAATCCAGCCTGGATAATATTCATCTTTATACCAACACAGTCATAAAATATAATTTGAAAATTTTTTTATGGAGAAAGGGCCCCACTAAAGCAAAAGAGCATGGGGCTCATGAAAAACTAATGTGGCCCTCTGAGGGACAACTGGTAAATGTGGACAGGGTGCTAGTTGGAAAATCATCATTTTGCAGCCTTCCTGGTAAAGATTAGAACAAGTGAGAATCACCAATAGATGCTAAATCTAAGGGAAATTTTTGGTGAAGAATAGGATATTTGCATGGCCTTAAAGTTATCTCCCCCACACTCTTCTTATTGTGAGAAAAAGAAAAGATGATTATACAGTGGAGAAATCAGGCACCACCTTGACTGGGCAATCAAAATTAATCAATATCATCTATGAAGGACAGACGGACATCATATGCCTCCAGATATACAACATCATCTATACAGTATTCCTGCTAACAGTGTATAAACTCGATATAATCATGAGGAAATGTCAGATGAACAGAAAATGAAAAGTGTTCTATTTTAAATAAAGGTGGAGGTGTGGAGGAGTTACATTCTTAAAAAATGTCAATGTCAGAGAAGACAAAGAAAGGCTGACAAATATTCCAGATTTAAGGCAGCTAAAGAGAGGTGACAAGTGAATGCTATAACTGACCCTGAAATTGAACTTACGCTGGAAGGGAAAAAACCTATAAAGAACGTTATTAGATCAACTAAAAAAATTGGAATATGGGCAGTAAATTAGATAAAAGTGATATACTAATGTAGATTTACGAAGTTAAGAACTGTAGAGCAAAGCCATATTCTTCAAAAATACATGCTGAAGTATTTAGGGGTGAAGAACTATGATGTGTATAACCCATCTCAAATGGCTCGGGAAAAAATTGTGTTTGTGTGTGTGTGTAGGGGGGAGGGAGAGAGAAAATAAATGATAGAGTAAATGGGGTAAAATGATAACAATAGGTGAATCTTTGTAAAGAATATACAAGTGTTCCTTGTGCTATTTTTATTTTTGCAACTTCTTATAAGTTTGAAATTATTTCCAAATAAGTTTTTCAAAACTTAAAAAATAAAAGCTATGTTAAAGAGTCACATATAGACGTATAACTGATACTATATGCATAACATTAGCTGGATTTTTCACATTTTAAATAGTTTCCTATCTTATTACATAATCTTTGAATCTATCATTTTAAATGTCTGTATAACATTCTATCAAACTGACACTCTAGAGTTTACTGGGCCATGTCCTTGTTGTTAAACCTTTAGGTTATTTTCAATTTTTCCTGATTTAAACAATGTTCACAATGGTTAAGCCTAAGAGCTATAGAACCATATTACTTATATTCAAATCTCAGCTCTTATTTACTAGCTGTGTAGCTTTGAGTAAATTGCTCGTCTTTCTGAGCCTTAATTTCCTCAAGTCAAGCATGGTAGTATTCATAGGGTTGTGAGTAGTAAATGATATCTTCATGTAGAGAATGTACAATGTTTCCTAGCACATAGTAAGCATTCAACAAATATTAGCTATTTGTATAATTTTTGTGCATTAAACTTTTTCCGTTTTAGGGTATCTAACCTTTTGCAATATTAAAACTTAAATATAAAGGCAATACTGACATTTGGGGATATTGGAAAAAAGCATACTGTAGACGAAAGAATGGCAATATTCTAAACAATGACACTAATGGTTTTATCATCCTTGCTTTCTTTAATTTAAAAAAAAATGTTTACAGGAATTCCTCTAGTAAACAAAAACATCTTCTGCTATCCCAAAGTATACCACTAGGTGGCAGCATAACCAATTAATTGGCAATAGTAATTCAAACAGGTGACTTTCAAACAAACTTAGGAAATCCCAAAATAGAAAGATGGTTCTTTGAAAAGTGTGGTCATAGCAGACACACTAATCTATGGCTGGTGAATCAGTTGAGATACATCGGTCCCAGTACCTCACTAGGTGTTAGGTCGGCCAGACATCTCCAAACTGATTCATCTTTCCTCTGACCCCATTTCCACACGGCTTAAAAACCTTTTTCTCCTTCAGACTTTCCCATCTCATTAAATGACACTACTACCATCCACCTAATTGCTTAACACATAAACCAAAAGTCACTCTATTGTAGAGTCTGGGGTTTTGTGTTGTTGATTTCTAGTTTTATTATGTTATGGTAAAAAAAAAAATGTAGTCTGTATGGTATCAATTATTTTGTTATTTCTTGAGACTGGCTCTGCAGTAAAATTTTATAAGTTTTCCATGTGTACTTATGAAGAACATGTACTCTCTATTAGGTGAAGGATTCTGGCTATATCCGTGAAGTCAAACTTGTTAACTGTGTTGTTCGTATCTTCTATATCCTTATTAATACTTTGTCAGCTTTCTCTATTTCTGTAGGAAATGTGGTAAAAAAAAAATTTCCCACTGTAGTTGAAGATTTGCTCATTTCTTGCAATTCTGTCAATGATATTTTTGCTTTATATCTATTGAGGATATTGGTAAATTACAGAGAGATTCAGAATTGCAATAGTTCCTTGGTAAATTATATTTTTATTATTTTTTAAAATCTTTATTTCTAACAATACTTTTCACCTTAAAGTCTATTTTGTCTGGCATTACTATTACTACACTAGTATTCTTTGGGGTAATATCTGCCCATTCATATATTTTTCTATTCATTTGCTTTCAACCTTTCTATGCTTTTATGTTTTAGCTATGTGGTAAACAGCAGATAGCTAGATTTTTTCCTTATTATCTAATATGAGCAGTTCTGATTTTAATGAAAAGTTTAACCTATTTATATATTGAAATTACTGACCTATTCGGACTTATTTCTACAATTCTATGATGTGTTTTTTATTTATAAGTCTATTTCTTTGATTCTCTTTTTTCCTCCGTGCATGCCTTTTATTGGAATGACCTGGTTTTATCTATTCCTTTTTCTTTATCTTTATTGATTTAGAACTTTTATATTATGTTTCTATGCTTTTGGTAATTATCCTTACATTTTTAACATGTACATTTGAAAGTCAAAAGTTAATTAATTTATCTATTCTCTTCCTGAATGATCAAGGGCTTAGAAAGCTTTATCTCCAATCACCCGCCTTCCTATCTTGCTCCTTGTTGTTATCTATCATTTTAATTTTAATATCTTCTCAAGTTAGACATTAATATCATCGTTAATGCTGTTTCCAATCAATGCTTATTTAGATATGCTTACATGTGCAGTGATTTTTCTTGCCTACCGTTACTTCTCGCATTATGTTATTCCCTACAGTAGCTTCACAGTAGAAAGAAACAATATTCAAGCTCTTATACAACACTTAGCATGATCTGGTCGTTGTCTGCTTCTTCAATCTCCTCTCATGTCAGTCTTCCCCATTGCTCACTGCCCTCCAACTGTAAACCTCTTCTTTTAGTTCCTGGAACAGGCTATCTCTGAACACCAATTTCTTTCTCACCTCAAATCCTACGCACATTCTTTTCCTTCAATTAGTGTGGTCTTCCTTCTATTCTTCCTATTGCTGTCTCTCATTCTTCTCAAAGAAGTTTTCTTTTGCCACCCTATCTAGATTAGGTCCCCCACATCCCATAATTCTCTATAACAGCACTCTGTTTATTTCCTCCATGTACTTATCACAAGTAATAATTACAGATTCAAATATGTGTTGCTTGTTTAGTGCCTGCCTCTCTGATGAGATTTGGCTCTGGGAGAACATCAGTGGGAATGGAAAAGCAAATGTGAATGAGAAACATTTTAAAAGAAGAATTTACAAATTTTTATGTCAAATTAGATGAGACAGCATATTAATAGAAGGAAAAGTTAAACATGATTCTAAGCTTTCTCCTTTGGAAGACTGTAAGAATAGAGCTACAACTTGACAGAAATAGAATAATTGGGAAAAGAATTCAATTTGAATGAAATTGAGGAAAGGAAAATTACTTCTGCTTAAAAATACTAAGGCTAAAGTGACAGTGGAACATCCATGTGAAGAAATGACATAGGCAATCAGAATTATGGCAGTGGAATATAAAGGTCAGTAATGGAGATGTAGTTCTGGGAATAACTTACATATTTTTTCATCCCTTATCAATGTAATATTCAGTTTCTCATTGAGCCATTCCAAACCTTCTGCTTTCTCCCCATTTATTCAACCAATATTCTTCCTGGTTCGGTGCTAAATGCAATGATCAACATTTAACTAAGATTGATGCTGTTCCTGACCTCATGGAGCTTACAGCATAAAAGGGGAGAAAGACAAGTAAATAAGCAGCTGCAATCAAATAGGATATACTCCATGTAGGAATTAGACAAGAGTGTTTTTAGGAGCACATAGCAAGAAAAATTAACTTAGTCTGTGGGGTCAGGGAAAGCTTTCTGAGGGGAAGTAATGCTTTATTGAAACCCAAAAGAGAATAAGGAGTTATTCAGGAAAAAGAGAGGAAAGAGGCTCCTTAACTAGAGGAAACATGAAGCAAAAGCTTTAAAGCAAGAAACAATATGCATGCCCAAGTATTCCTGTTTTTACCAAGCAACTATTCTCTATCCAGCCCTTTTAATTTTTTTTTCAAATTGATTGATGTATAAGTTACATATAGTAAAATTCACCCTTTTAAGGTGTAAAAGTCTATGAATTTTGACAAACTTATACAGTCAGGTAATCATTACAACAATCAAGATACATAGTGTTTCTATCACCCTAAAAAGATCCCTCAAACCACTTTGTACCTCCCCTACCCTCAGCCTCCTGGGACTGCATTTCTGTCCCTATAGTTTTCCCTTTTGCAACTGTCATATAAATGGAATCATACAGTATATACTCTTTGAATCTGGCTTCTTTCACAGAGCATAATGCTTTTGAGCATCATTTATGGTGTTACATATCAGTAGCTTGTTCCTCTTTATTGCTGAATAGTATTACATTGTATAGGTGTACCACAATTTGTTTCATCAGTTGATGAACATCTGGCATGTTTACAGTTTTTGGAAAATATGGACAAAGCTGCTACAAATATTCCCATAGAGGTTTTATGGGGGTGTAAGTCTTCATTTCCCTTGGGTAAATACCCAAGAGTGGGATTATGGGTCATAGAGTAAATGTGTGTTTAACTTTATAGTCAATTGCCAAACTGTTCCGCAAAGTGGCTGTACCATTCAGCATTCCCACCAGGAATGTATGAGAGTTCTAGTTGTTCTTCATCGTCACCCGGCATTTGACATTACCAGTTGTTGTTTATTTGAGCCATTTTTACTATGTATATAATGGTATCTCATGTCACTTTAATTTGCATTTTTCTAATGACTATAATGTCAAGCATCTTTTCATGTACTTATTTGCCATCCGTATATCTTCTTTTGTAGAGTGTCTAGTCAAATATTTTGCCCATTTTTTCCTTATTGGCTTGTTTGTTTTGTTATTGGCTTATTATTGATCTTATAGAGTCTTTTACATATTCAGGCTACGAATACTGTACCAGATAAGTATTTTGTAGTGCTTCTTCCCAGTGTGTGGCTTGTCTTCTCATTTTCTTAGTGTCTTTCAAAGAACAGAAATTTTTTATTTTGAAAAGTCTAATTTATTAATTTTTCCTTTTCTGCTCAGCCTTTTAATTTCATTCTTTCTCATCTCTTTACAGCATGGTCTTCTTTCTCTGCCTTCAATCTCGCAGAAGTCTCCCACTTTTTGCAAAAATCTTCACTTGCAGTTGTTGCCCTTTTCCCATTGTAACTGTGTGTTTTCTCTTTCATTTCGCTGTCAAATATTTGGAATGAATGTTCTCTAGAAGCCTCCATTTCCTTACTATTTAGTCATTCCTTAAATCCCTTCCATTCTCACCACACTACCAAAACTAACCTCCAGATGTCACTAAAAAGCCTCTTACGTGTCAGTTCCAATGCTATTTTCTAGACTGTAATTCTCTTCTACTTCCTTTTGGCATAACCCTTCCTTCCAAAAATTATTTTTCAACCTCTTACTTTCAGCCTTCCCCAAAAGCTGACCTAAGATTGTGTAGTATTCCATTAGGGATTAATTCAGTTATTTAATGTCATGTAAACAAGAGTTTTTCTACTGAATAAATTCAATTTTATTTTGTTCTGAGTTCAGACTGAAGCAGTAAATATGAAATAGATGTTAAATCACTTACAAGTAACTAATTCCCTTAAATAAGTTGAACATCATCATTTGTTTTTTTAATGACTTTTTTGTCTTTTTTAAAATCTATATTCCCGACATAAATTTCAGCACAACTTATGACTGATTTTTATTACAAATTCTAAATTACTAGAGTCAAAATTAATGAAATTTACTCTAGCTTTTTCATTATAATACATATGTCCATATATATTCTATTCTATATTAGGAAGAAATACAAGGCAGGGACAATCTCCTAGGACGGCGAGAGAAGGGGTTATTAGAATCACAAAGTTTGTTTCTAATATTTATTAAGTAGAGAAACTGATACAGTAAAATAGATTCTTTTCCCTAAAGTAAAATCATAAAGAGGCACAGCAAAGACGTTTCAGTTTCGATTTTGCCTTACTGGACCATAAATAGCAAATAGTTTCACTCTTCTCAGGTATTTCCCCTAACCACCACCCTTTTCCTTTTTATTTGCCTTCTCTGTCTTTTTCCCCTTTATATTTCCTCTAATTAGCATAATGGCCAGAGACTATGACTAAATTAAATCATTCCATTTCTTTCAACCCTAGGTCAAGGTAATTACTCCTTGTTATTCCATCTCTCTCTTCTGCTTTCAGAAGGATAGCTCCTGCTTCTTTGTTCTTGGAAAGAGCAAAACAGAGCAATGGCTGAAATTTTCCTGCAATTCATTAGTGTCCCAAGGTCAAGCTAGGGAAATCAGTTCCCTGAAGTCTTCCAAGTCTCTGTGGTGAGGCTATCAATGCATTCTGAGCATATTGGGAAGCAGCGTAGAATAGTAGAAAGAGCTTTGGAGTTAGAAAGACCCAATTCGAATCAGTTCTGACCACCACCACTTTTTTGACCAGAAAGTCAATAAATCCTCTGAGCATGTTTCCTTATCTGTGAAAGAGACATAATAACATCTACTTTAACAGGAAACATGAGTAAAGAATTTGATACTTAGTTAGTACTTTATACATTTTGATCCTTTCCTCTCCTCTCTCGTAATAATTCTTTTAGTGGAGATTGACTCTAAAATGTCACCCTTTCTTGGTGCACTGATGCAAGGCCAATCCCTTGGCACTTTCCTTAGGATGCACTGACGTGATACTGAGATAAGGGGATATCCTGCCTCCTGAATATATTTGTATTTTAACAAGGACTTTTAGGATAGGAATTTTTGACGTGGCAAAGGCAGTGCTAGTGATGATTTCTGTATTATGTTCTGAAAAATCAAAAAGTTCTATGAGGCATCTCAAGAAGTTTCTGAAAGCATGGTAATGGGAGACATATTTCATTTCTGCCTGCCCTGTGACCTACAGACCCCACCTTGACAATAGGTACATTGGCCATCAGCATTCAATTGTACTACTTTCCATAGAAAGAGCATACAGGCTTCTATGAAGAATACAAGTCTATAAATATAGTTCAAGCCACCTTATATATCTTTTTTTGTTCTTAAATATTGTACATATATTATATGAAATAAATTAAACATTAACTTTAATTTGAAATTCTTTTTGTCAGATTAACAGTACACATGATCTTTGACTCAACAATTATACTTCTAGGCATCTTTCCTAAAATATACTCACATGTGTATACAAATATATATATATGTAGAAGCATATTTTTTACAGCTCATTTTTTACTAAGAAAGATTAGAAACAATTCGGTAAGTATTATAGAATAGTCATACAGTAGAATACTATGAACCTATTAAATAATAAACAATTATTAGTTAAATAGCAACTACATGCCCAGAATCTTATTAAGTGCTGAAAGAGAATAAAAAGAAGTATTAACCATGGTTCTTATCATGAAGGAGCTTACAACCTTGTTGGGAAGGGTCAAAAGTGCACAGATCTCTGGCTTTAAAATACATGTTTTCTATGTGAGCCAACTTTTTGATTTGTATTCTTAAAAAAGAACCTTCTGGACTAAGGATAGGCAAACTACAGCACATGGGCCAAATCCACCTCCTTGCCTATTTTTGTAAATATCAATTTTATTGGCACACAGCACACTCATTCATTTACCCATTGTCTATGGGTACTTTCCTGAAACAGAGTTGAGTAGTTGCAATAGAGATCTTTTGGCCCACAAAGCCAAAAATATTTACTAACTGGCCCTTTATTGAGAAAGTTTGTCAACTTCTGTTGTAGACTTTAAAAAAAACCCAAAACCTTAAAAAATGGTTTGGAATTAAGCTTGGTGGTTTAAAAATACATACATAAATTCTTTGATAAACCTTCCCTTGAAAGACGAAGCTTGGAGCCAGCTCAAGGGCATAGTGGTTAAGCTTGTGTGCTCTGTTAGGGTAGCCCAGGGTTCAAGGGTTCAGATCCTAGGCACAGACTTAGCGCCGCTTGTCAAGCCATGCTGTGGCGGTGTCCCACATACAAAATAGAGGAAGATTAGCACATATGTTAGCTCAGGGACAGTTTTCCTCAAGCAAAAAGAGGAAGATTGGCAACAGCCATTAGCTTAGGACCAATCTTCCTCAGAAAATAAATAAATAAATAAAATAATAAAATAAATTTTTTACAAAGGTGAAGCTTAATTCTCCTCTCTTTGAGTGTGGACTGAAATTAGTAACTTCCTTCTAACAAATAGAGTTCGAAGTAAATAAGGATGTGTGACTTCTGAAACTAGATCATAAAAGATGTTACAGCCTTCTTCTTGCTCTCTCTCAGGCCACTTGCATGGGAGAAGCAAACTCCTACGGTGTGAGGACACGCCAGTAGCCCTGTGGAGAGGTTGATGTGACAAGGAACTGAGACTTCCTGCCAACAGCTAGCAAGGAACTACAACCTTCTACTAACAGCCTTGTGAGTGAACCATCTTGGAAGTGGATCTTTCAGCTCCAGTCAAACCTTCAGACAACTGGAGTCCTGGCCAACATTTTGACTGCAACCTCATGAGAAACTCTGAGTCAGAACCATCCAGTTAAACCACTCCTGAATTCTTGACCCATGGAAACTGTCAAATAATAAGTATCTGTTGTTTTAAGCTGCAAAATTTTGGGTTAATTTGTTATTCAGCGTTAGAGAACTAATACAAAGGTGAAGGCTATAGATGCTCTAGAGCAGAGTCCATAAACTTTTTCTTAAAGGGCTAGACAGTCAATATTTTAGGCTTGCAGACTATATGGTCTCCATTGCAACTACCCAACTCTGCTGTTGTAGCAGGAAAACAGCCACACACAATAGGTAAACAAATGGGCATGGCTGTGTTTCGATAAAAGTTTATTTACAAAAATAGGTTGCAGGCCTGTGGTCCCTAGTTTGGCAACCTCTGCTCTAGAGAAACCAACTTTAATGATAATACGCAACTACTAGAAAGGAGCGATAGAAGCTGGGGGATTTCTCAGCTTAAGGCTGCAAAGCCAACTACCGAGGAAACTCCTGATTAGAAAAGGGTATGTTCACATATAGTCACAATTCTCTTTTTATCTTTCCCTGTAAGCTTCTGCCAAGAGGCAAAGAGAAATAAAATAATTGGAAGAGCGATGGGACTTTCCCCCTAAAAAATCTGATAGGATAGAACTGAGTACCAACCAGAAAAGAAAATGAGAAAACTGAAGATGGGAGAAAACTGCTCTTATCGGCTTTCTGCCAACTTGCTAAAACCTTTGTGCACCAGTGCCAAAGCTGGTATTTTAAACACACAAAGCAAGCTTCCTTAAGGGTGGGAGGAAGATTATTTCCCATTAACACCTGGAAATAGAACAAAGAACTAAAAAGTAGTTGATAACTGCTAGTGGAAATTAAAAAGGGACCCAAACTTTACTTAAGTCTATTTCTTAACATTATGTTCTAAGTGTATCACGTTTTCTTTATGGTCCTTAGAAGTTAGTAACTGTGAAGATTTGTAAATTTACTAAACATATTATTATGAAAAAAACTCATAACTAACTGGAATCACACGCTGACCAGATGTCTGTTAGAAGAAAGCATGACTGGATCTTACCATCATCATGAGAAGTCACTATTCTTAGTGGCAGCTCCTCAAACTGCAGACTTACCATGCAGCCATGCAACCCAAGACCTATTATAATCATAGCTAATATTTACTGAATACCTAATAAACACCAGGTGCTGGGCTAAGCATATTGTATGCATTATTTCATTTAATCCTCCCAACAACCCTATGAAGTCGGTATTAGCACCCCACTTTACAGATGAGAAAAAAACTGAGGCTCAGAAAGTAGCTTGTCCAAGGTCACTCAGCTAATAAGTGGCAGAGCTAGAATTTGACCCAGGCAGGCTACCTCTGGAGCCCACCATCTTAGCCAGCACCTTCTGCAAGCCCTGAGGACAAAAGGTTAAGTGCAACATTGTCTGACAGCTATGACTTACATTTTCTTTCAAAGAAGGTCAATTTATTTGGGTGAAGGGAATTCAAATGCATTAGACAATTGAAAACCACTCTTACAAAACACAATAGCAGCAATCATTCATTACTATCCCGTGGAATAGCATCTAATGGAAGACTAGTTCCTAAATCGACATATAAGGAAAAAACTAAACGCAGACAAATTACTCTAAAATTCCTTAAACTTTCTCATAAAAAACAGTTCTATAGACATGACTTCGTAAGGAAATGGCAGAGTCACATCTCTCTTCTCATGCTCGCTCTGGAATATATCCTCTTTTAGAGGAATGGCTGAGCTCTATCTTCAAAATTTAAACTCTCTCTCCTCCTCTTTTTCTCTCCTTTCCTTCCTCTCTCTCGCTGAGTGTGTATAGTTGAATGTACATAATTTAAAAATACTATGATGTTACTCCACTCGAACACAAACCTAGAACAGAACATAAATGCTAAGGCAACCCAAAGCAAAGAACATTAATAACTCCTCTTTTATATACACAGCCCAGGAATAAGTACCTCAGGCCTATTCTGACGTGTCTCTGTCATGGCATTTATACAATGTCCATTCTTCTAAGCAAGCCATCTCTGCCCGTCCTGTGCATGCACATGATTCAGGCATAAGAACCTCTGTCACAAGCAGAGCAACTTTCTCTTACCTCTTGGTTGTCTAAAATCAGTACAGGAATGGAGGGGCTTTTTGAGATGACAGATAGTGGAACTTGGATAGCTAGGATCCAGAAATTCAGGAGATGCTGCTTAGGAAAAGAAAAGAGGACAGAAAAGGACAATTAAGAATGCTCTGCCAGGGAAGGAGATCTGATCGGTGGTTACCAGGGAAAAGGGGGGGTGGGGGGAGGGTACGGAGGGGGAAGTGGTGTACCCACATCATGACTAACAAAAATGTACAACTGAAATCTCACAAGCTTGTAATCTATCATAACATTAATAAAAAAAAAAAAAAAAAAAGAATGCTCTGCCAGGGAACTGATTTCAGAGAAATAAGGCAAAGAAAGAAGGTGGAATATGAAAAGCTCTCTGCAAAAACCAGTACGTTCTGCATATTCCCAGTACTCGTTATATTAAGCCAAGGTCAGGAGGGAGCTTGTTCACAAACAGAATCATCATAAAGCTAAAAAAGAAAAAAAGGAGGGATTGAAATGGACAGAACTAAGGTAAAGCGAGTGACACATTCCTCTTGGGTACCCAATTTTAGAGGCACCCCACGAAACTCAGTAATCAAGATAAATAATACTTTAAAGCAATAGTTTAAAAAACCACTTTGGCAAACTACAACCAGCCACCTGCTTTGCAAATAAAGTTTTATTGGAAGCAGGTTCAGGTTTAGGGTGAAGTGACTGGGGCAGGGTCAGAAAAGTGCAGGACAGAATTCTGTCTGTATTTAAATTTTGACATTTTGTTCATCATAGATTTTTTACACCAATTTTGAATTTTTTAAAAAGATTACATTAAAACATTATTTATCTTGATCGCTGAGTTTTTTAGCTCCCCTTAAGTTTTGTGCCTCCCTCACCGCACCCTGTCCTGGCCTGGGCTGTAAAAGAGAGAGAGAGGAGGCAAGAAGAGATAGTCAGCAGTTTAAAGACTTATGCAGGGATCTGGGGTCAAGACCTAACGCAGAAAAGTTGGAGATTCCATTTTATCCTGCTGTACGCGTTCTGTGCCCTGGGCGCTCTCATGCCAGTGAAGGCCGTTCTTTCATTGAGCTCCTTCACTTGCCTTGGCAGCTGCACTCACTTTTATATGCAGGTTCTGGAATGCTGGGAGCTGTATGGCAGCCAACATCTCCCCTCTCCCTTCTCAAACATGACGTTCTCTGTAATTCAGTTACAGACACCTCTTTCCTTAGCCTTCTCGCTCAGGGAGCCTGATCAAGGAATCTAAGAACTAAGCCTCATTTGCCTTCTCTGGGTATGCAAGTGAATTTGCATATATCTTGTGTCCATTTGCATTCCCCTCACTCGGGGCATTTAGAATAAAAACAACATTCATGAATCAAAATGAAGCTTGTTCCATTCTTCCTCTGTCAAAGTATGCCGTAAGTGAAAGGATACCGCAGTGTGAGAAAAGAGCAGAAATTATATTTGCCAGGGTTATGTGTAGTTTTAAAATCAATCCAATTTGGTGGCACTTACCACCACAAAATTGGCATTTAATATTTATAGGTTTAGCCTTGGAGAACATAATCACTCATGACTGAAATAGCCACCCCCTTCCACTACCATTCTTGTAGAGATTTGAGCCAAGAGTCCCTAAAAGCTGAAACTGCCCTCTTTTCCTCCTCCAGGTCACCACTTTTACAGGGTAGGAAGCCTGGTGGTTCCAGTTAACTGATTTCTCCATTTGAGATGAAGTGGATGAAGAACCAATTAAAAAGGAGAAAAGTAAGGAGTGTTCCTCCTCATCCTCCCTCAGCGTCTTTGGGAGCTGAAAGAACTAGGGAAAGGAAAAGAGTAGTCTGGTAGGAACACTACACAGAATGTCATCTAAAGAAACAACCTAGTGGACGGTAGATTACTGGTCCAAAATGAGATGGAGCCCAAAATGATGAAAACTGTTATCATAAATAACAAGGGCAAGTTCATTATAGAGTTGTTTTAAAAAGTAGAAGAGATAAGTATAGTGCCTCCAGCACTATCTAGGAGAACCAGAGGGTGTGAGCCTTGCAATCTGTGTGACAGGTAGATAGTTCATTAAAGAAGAATGACTCAATCCTTCACAGCTTGAAAAAAAAATCCCTTTAGTTCATTAAACCTCCCTATTTTAAAGTACCCCATTCTCGAAGCAACTTTCTGGTTATTGGAAATTTTGTAACCAAGAAAAGGGGTGCTCTGGACAATGGATTTCAATTTTCAAACAGATACACCTCTTACTGTAATTTAATGAAGTGGCATCCTGGTTTACAATTCAGAATTTTGTAAATTTGGTTAGTATGAATTGATGCTCAATTCAACTTTGATTGAATCGATAAAATCAAGCTTCTAACCAACCTGTCACCAAGCCTTGTCATTTCTTCCTTTCAAATGTCACATGCGTCTAGAGAAATACTATGACAAGCACGCAGACACAGAGGGGCTCTCTTATCATTATTCTAACAGCCACCAAAAAAATCTTGGAAGTAACCTAATGTCCATCATTAGGAGACTGGTTAAATATGGTAAATTTATACTATGTAAAACTCTGACACTATTAAAAAGAATAAGATGGATTTATATGTAACAATATGGAAATATCTATAAGATGTACTATTAAATAATTTACATTTCAGAACAGTATAAATAGTATGCTCTAATTTAGGTAAAACTAAATATACATACATATATATGTGTTTGTGTGCGTGTGTATGATGTTTGTTATGATCAAAATTTTCTGGAACAATATCAACATTTGTATTACTTGTTTAGGGATTGGGGAAGGGTTGGGGGAACAGTAGACTATTATTTTATAAAGTACTTCTGTAACCATTTAAATTTTTACAATGGCCATGTAGTCCTTTTACATCAGATATTAATTTATAGTGATTGATATAATTGAAGTAATTAATATACTCTATATTTATATGGATTTATTAATTCACATATGTTATATACACACACAAAGTGAGTACAAGAGTAAGCCCTAAGGCACGTGAAAGAAAAGATGTCAAACAATTACAGTATTTCTCATTAAGTAGTGGAATACTAGATGATTTTTATTTTCTCCTTTAAAAATTATTTTTCTAGATTTTTGTAATGCTTCTGGGATAGTTTTCTTGCTGTAAATAGCACTCATGGCTTATTTTTTTCAAGTTACAAAAATAATTCATTTTCAAAGTAGAAACCTTAGAGAACACACATAAAATTAAAGGAATACTATCAAAATTAACCTATGACCTCAACATCCAAAGATAATCATTATTAACCTTTTGGTGTATATCTTTCTAGTCCTTTTGCAGTAGATTTTTTTCTTGTTAAAAAGATGATCATTACATCTGCTCTGTGATCTGTGTTTTTGTCTTTTTGGCATATTATCCAGAACACTTCCTCATGTCTGTAAAGTCTTCTCCAACATGATTTTTGATAAGTGTATAGTATTCCATAATACAGAGATATCATAAATTACTAAGTCAGCTCTTCACTCCTGGACTGTCTCAGTATTTTACCATTCTAAATAACCCATCAATGAGCATCCTTTTAACTATATCTTTGCATCCATCCCATTATTTCCTCTGGGTGGAGTCCTAAAATTGAAATTTCTGAGTCAAAGGGTAAAGTGTTACTTTCTTTATTGTGGTAAAATACATATACAACTTACCATTTTAACCATTTGTTAAAGTGTACAATTGAATGACATCAAGTACATTTACAACGTTGTACAACCATCACCACCACCTAGTTTCAGAACTTTTTCATCATCCCAAATAAAAATCTTATGCCCATTAATTAGTCATTTCCTAGTCCCTCCTTCCCCTAGACCCTGGCAACCACTAACCTGCTTTCTGTCTCTATTGGGCCATAGAGACTGACTTGCCTCAGGATCCAGAATTGCCTGTTCTAGATATTTCATATAAATAGGATTATACAATTTTTGGCCTTTTGTGCTTGGCTTCTTTCACTCAGCATAATGTTCTCAAGCTTCATCCACATTGTAGTATGTATTAATACTTCATTCCTTTTTATGACTGAATAATATTCCATTGTACAGCTATACCACATTTTCTTTATCCATTTATCTGTTGGTGGACATTTGGGTTGTTTCTACCTTTTGGCTGCTATGAACATTCATGTATAAGTTTTTGTTTGAACATCTGTTTTCAATTCTTTTGGATATATATCCAAGAGTGGAATTATCAGATCATATGTAATTCTATATTTAACTTCTTCAGCAAGTGCCAAACAGTTTTCCACAGTGGGCTGCACCCACTTAGATTCCCATCAGCAATGTATGAGAGTTCCAGTTCCTCTATAGCCTCATCAACACTTATTATTTTCAGTTGTTGTTGTCGTGGTTTTAATGTCCATCCTAGTGGGTATGAAATGGTATCTCGTTTTGGTTTTGATTTCCTTAATGACTAATGATGTTGAGCATCTTGTCATGTTCTTGTTGGCTGTTTGTATATATTTTTTGGAGAAATGTCTATTCAAGTTCTTTGTCTATTTTTAAATTGAGTTATCTTTTTATTGTTGAATTGTAAGACTTCTTTTATGTATTCTGGATACTAGACCCTTATTAGATATATGATTTGCAAATTTTTTATCCCATTCTGTGAGTTATCTTTCCACTCTCTTGATAATGTCCTTTGATGCACAAAAGTTTTTGATTTTTATCAAGTCCAATTATATATTTTTTCTTTTATTGCTTTTGGCATCATATTTAAGAAACAATTGTCAAATCTAAGGTCATAAAGATTTGACACTAAGTTTTCTTCTAGCAGTTTTATAGTTTTAGCTCTTATTAAATAAAATGATCATATCTTTGACTCACTTTGAATTAATTTTTGTATATGGCATGAGGTAGGGGTCCAACTTCATTCTTTGGCATGTGGATATCCAGTTGTTTCAGCACAATTTGATGAAAAGACTCCATTTTTCTCCCATTAAATGGTCTTGGAACCATTTCCAATAAATTGCTCACAGTTTGGAAGAGGAGACAGTTATTTAAAAAACAAATTATAATCTAACATGGTGAGTGAAATAATAAAAGTGTGAATAAAACACTGTGGGAACACCAAAGTGCAGCAAGTTTAATAGGAAGTTTCTTTTTTTCCTTAAAAGACCTGTTAAATTGCTACTGTAAGTATATAGAACTATTTTTATGGTATTTCTCCATCATCAGTTTATCTTTTAGTTCTTCATCCATAAATATTTATTAATTGTCTATTTAATGCAGGCAAAGGGGCAAAGAAGCTTCCAACCTGCTTGGGGTTGAGTTATGAAATACAAAAAGCTAAAAAGTAATATAGCTGTGAAGTTTTCAGTAACATTTTCCAATTTTATGATACGTTTAAAATTATATAAAGTCAATATATTAGAAAAAATAATACAGTATGAGTCAACAGCACAAGACCTCTGACGTAAGGCAAGAACCAGGTGAGCGCTCTGGATTAGCAGTTCTCAACTGTGGGGCCTCAGTACAGCAGATGTCACTATAAATTGTGCAGCATGTCACAGTAATGTGTATCCATAACAGTTAATGTATCAGAGCTTGCACATTGTTTCACGTACACACATACACACACACAGAGAATTGAAGATTATTCTTATGACAACATCATTCTCATTTATTTATATCCTGATATACTTACTTGAGTAGTTTAGCTAATGAATTCTCAAGAGGGAAAGATCAATGTATCCAGGAAAGACTCCATGAAGAATTCAAAGAATGGGCAGTATCTAGAGATAAATTGAAGGAGAATATATGCCCCTATGTGAGAAAGATGAGAATGTGCATGATGTGTTAGGAGAAATAAATAGACTCACCTAGCTGAGCAGAGACTTATAGAGGGGAGTATAGCAACAAATGAGTTGGGAAGTCTTATAGCGGGCAACTGTTTTTGCTGCTCTGCATCCTTTTAAACTTCTTCTGGTAATAAGACCCTAATTTCCTCTTGCAAACCACCCTTTCCCTCTTCTCTGACTAGATGAACTTTGGGTAGAGTTGACTCCAACCACAGTCCAAGAGTGAGTATGTGACTCAGACCTGGGGAATCATTGTCACATTCTCCAAGTTGCAGAGATGGTTCAGAAGTGGGCAATAAGATGAAATGAAACTTTTACTGAGAGAGCCACACTGTCTTTTCTTATGAAATTGCTAATAGGAAGGATGCTGCAAGCTTGGAGCTGCTGAGAGGTCAGCACTTCGTGCCAGGAAATTATTCCAATACAGCAGAAGACAGACCTAAGAGATGAAGAGAGATAATGAGTCCCAGTGACACTGTCCAGCCCTTGGATCAAAGCATGACTGAAACCAATGACCCCTAGACTTTTCAGTTATGTTAGCCAATACATTTCCCTATTTACCTAAGCCATTTTAAGTTAGATTTTCTGTCACATGCATCAAAAGAATCCTAAATTATTTGGGTCTGTTAGGACCAGTTACTAAATATGCTTTGTGACAAAGTTAGAAATTAGGACTTTACCCTATGAGGAGCCACTAAAAACATTACGTTTTTAAAGCAGATGTAGGACATAATGAAAGTTATTTGGTGAATATCATTTTTTTCATTGTCAAGGGAGCAAATTACCACCAAGAATAATTTGTTTCGACAGGATAGCATACAGGAGTAGAAATGAGATTACATCTCAGACTTCCTAAGTTCTGGACCTAGACTGCGTGCCTTCTATGTCATTCTGTTGTAGCTAGAACTTAGAACTTCTCAAATGTGTGATCCTATCTTTTACTTAGTCCAAGTTTGACACAGAAATCATTAGGCTTTGAACAGGTGGATTTCTTAGAGTATGATCCATCTTCAAAATATGTTCAAGATAATACGGATTTTTAATGAATATGGTAGTGATAATGTTGTCTACTTTAACAGCCAATGAGATCTAGCGGCAATATAATGCCATATGAATGGTGCATCTAAAACCACTTCACTGAATCTGAAATTCATGTTTTCAATGTGTATCAATAATCCTATGATATCAATAACTGATTTGGGAAAAAAATTCAAAAGGGAAAACTAACAGAGTTGGTTCCTTAACAGTTTTATATGATTGAGTAAATCATTTTCCTTCTCTATGACTCAATTTCTCTACTTAAAAATGGGAAAATGATAATACTGAACTCAAGATACAAGGAGATTTAAATATGGCCTTAATTATCTTCTCCTATGTTCATCAGACATTTGGAGAACATCAGGGAAAGCTACTCTAGGAATATGGGGGTAATAACAAATGTTAAAAATGAGTATTTACTATGTTCTAGGAAGTATTTTTAATGTTTTACCTGTATTAAACCATTTGTACCTTACAACAAACCCTATGAGGTGAATATAATTATTATCCCCATTTTGCTGAGGCTAAGAAAAGTTATGATTCTTGACCAAAAGCTCAGAGCTAGCTATGATTTGAACCCAGGCAACTCTATACTGCCTTCCTACTTATCTGATAGTCCAGTAGATAATGTAGAATAGAATGATAAACATGAAGGAAAAAACTCTGAACAGCTGAAAGAAATGTCAGAAGTTTTTAATGCCTTTCATTTTGTCATAAGGGGTTCCCTCAGGCTCAAGGCCTATTGACTTTTGTCTTAGGCACAACTTTAATGAGTATGTTGATTTTCTTTTTACTTTTTATTAAGATTATGACAGTTTAAAACCTTGTGAAATTTCAGTTGTGTATTATTGTTTGTCAGTCATGTTGTAGGTGCACCATTTCACCCTTTGTGCCCACCCCCCACCCCTCCTTTCCCCTGGTAACCACTAATCTGTTCTCTTTGTCTACATGTTTAACTTCCACATGTGAGTGGAGTCATACAGAGATTGTCTTTCTCTATCTGGCTTATTTCACTTAACATAATACCCTCAAGGTCCATCCATGTTGTTGTGAATGGGATGGTTTTATCCTTTTTTACGGCTGAGTAGTATTCCATTGTATATATATATATATATACATACCACATCTTCTTTATCCAATCATCAGTTGATGGGCACTTAGATTGCTTCCACATCTTGGCTATTGTAAATAACGCTGCAATGAACATAGGGGTCCGTGGGACTTTTGGAATTGCTGATTTCAAGTTCTTCGGATAGATACCCAGTAGTGGGATGGCTGGGTCATATGGTATTTCTATTTTTAATTTTTTGAGAAATCTCCATACTGTTTTTAATAGTGGCTGCACCAGTTTGCATTCCCACCAGCAGTGTATAAGGGTTCCTTTTTCTCCACAACCTCTCCAACATTTGTCACTTTTTGTTTTGGTTATTTTTGCCATTCCACTGGGTGTAAGGTGATACCTTAGTGTAGTTTTGATTTGCATTTCCCTGATGATCAGTGATGATGAGTATCTTTTCATGTGCCTATTGGCCATCCGTATATCTTCTTTGGAGAAATGTTTGTTCATGTCCCCCGCCCCTTTTTTGATCGGGTTGTTTGATTTTTTGTTGTTGAGTTATGTGAGCTCTTTCTATAGTATGGAGATTAACCCTTTGCCAGATATATGACTTGCAAATATTTTTTCCCAATCGGTAGGTTGTTTTTTTGTTTCAATCATGTTTTCCCTTGCCTTGAAGAAGCTCTTTAGTCTGATGAAGTCTCATTTGTTTATTCTTTCTATTGTTTCCCTTGTCTAGGAAGACATGGTGTCCGAAAAGATCCTTTTAAAACTGATGTCAAAGAGTGTACTGCCTATATTTTCTTCTAGAAGCCTTATGGTTTCAGGTCTTACCTTTAGGTCTTTGATTCATTTTGAGTTTATTTTTATGAATGGTGAAAAAGAATGGCCAATTTTCATTCTTTTACATGTGGCTGTCCAGTTTTCCCAGCACCATTTGTTGAAGAGACTTTGTTTTCTCCATTGCATGCCCTCAGCTCCTTTGTCAAAGATTACTTGTCCACAGATGTGTGTGTGCTGATATTTTTAAAATCGATGGGAAGGGCAGGCCCTGTGAAGGAGTGGTTAAGTTCATGCGACCTGCTTGGCACCCCAGGGTTTCACCGGTTCCCATCCTGGGCACAGACGTGGTACTGCTCATCAAGCCATGCTGAGGCAGCATCCCACACAGAACAACCAGCAGGACCTACAACTAGAATATACAACTATGTACTGGGGGGGGGCTTTGGAGAGAAGGAGAATGGGGAAAAAACCCATGGGAGATGATAAGGAACAAATAAAAATACTGATTTCTAAGAGAAAAGTTAAGAGGGAGGGACAGCAAAAATGAGAATGCTGGCAAAATAACAAAATGCACAACAAGTCTGGGTCTCTGTAAGGTAACAGCAAACACACACACCTATTGCAACAGTCAATGTGGATATCACTGTTACAGCACATATGACTGATGTTCCTAATAATTATCTTGAGTCATCAATTAAAAATTAAATTACGGTCAACACTCTGTTTCAAAGAGAGAGTCAAGGTTCAGATGAGGGGCCCCTTTCCCAGAAAGTTCATCCTAGAGACAGACTGTAATGAAGGGAAACCTAAGGATCCTAGAAACGCTATTTCTCACAAGCAAATGGGAAGTTCAGAAAGTCAAAATCCTCTGAAGGAGATAAACACCTTTTCAGAGAATTTTTCACTATCTTTGATGGACACGATCAGAAAATGGGATTTAAGTTGAGAGCAAACTCAGCTTCAGACACTGGAGAAAAATATGGGCTGAAATAATCCTGATTCTCTAAATTAAAACAAACTCTTCTCTCTTCTGCTAGCAAGATACATCTAGGCTGCCTTGAGGGAAAAGAAAAAAAATGCTCCTTTGTTTCAATCCAAAGTAGATATAAGAACAAAATCCAAAAAAGGTACCACAATTAAAGAAAAGCTACTGAGAAAATATTAACTGAAATACTAGCAAATGAAATTCAGCAGCATTTTTAAAAAATTAAACACAAGACTAAGTGGGATCACATTAGGAATGCAAGGATAGTTCAACATTAGGAAATTTATTGTAAGAACTAACCATATTAACAAACAAACAAACAAAAAGTATATTATCATCCCTTTTGAGTGATTATTGATTGATTCATTCGGCCAACACATTTTCATTATGCACCTACTATGTACCAGGTGTTTACTAGGTGCTGGGGATATGGTATGGAAGTGAACGAAAATGCAGAAAGTTTCTGTCCTCAAGAACTTACAGTTTAGTCAAAGTAGATATACAATAAATAATTAAGCAAATAAATATGTAATACCTGGTAGTGATAAATGATATGAAGACAATAAAGCAGGCTAAGGAAGACAATGATGGGAAGGATGCTATTTAATATAGTGTGGCCAGGGAAGGCGTCTCTGTTAAGATTACATTTGAGCAAGACCTAAAAGAAATGAGGGTGCTAGCCAAGGGAATGTCCAGGTAAAGAGGGTTCTGGGTGGAGAGAACAGCAAATGCAAAGGCCCAGAAGTGAGAGACAGCCTAGCATTTTTAAGGACGCCAATATGGCTGGAATAGAGTAAGCAAAACGGAGACCAGAAGAACACAAGGTCAGAGAGGCAGAGGACAGGGAGGACAGATCATGTATGGCCTTGCAGGAAAAACCAAGGACTTTGGTTTTTATTCTGAATGAGAACTGGAATTACTAGAAGGTTTTGAATAGAAGAGTGAAATGATCTGCCCTCCATTATAAAAAGATTCTTCTGACTGCTAGGTTGAGAATTCGCTCTAGTGATAAAGGTAGAAAAGCAGACGACCAGATAGGAAAATGCTGCAATAGTCCAAGCAAGGAATGAAGGCATCTAGTACAAGGACGATAATAAGTGAAGGTGGGGAGAGGTGGTTACATTCTGGATGTGTTATGAATTATATAACACAATGAAGCTGGCTTTTTTTTTTTAAATTAGGGATCCACAGTAAATGTAAAGATTTCTCTGTATCAGTTCAGTTTTCCAGCTAAAGATCCTCCTATCTCCTATCTGGCTGCTAGCTTTCTGGAGCTGGGTACGGAAAAGAGCAGAACACCCTGTTTAGAATAGACTTTCTCGTTTTTATACCATATCCTTGTTTTCAGATCCATTCCTCAGAGCTTAATATGGCCAAGTTCAGAGCCTCTCTAGTTAAATCTCTCCAGAGAGACATCTTCTTGTCTCCTCATGATGATGGAGAGGACAGCATTTGACTACTTGAGATGGGAGTATGGAGGAGGCGAGGATCTGCATTTTACCTTACCTGTTCCTTACACAGACTTTTAACTAATCCAGCCCCTTTCAGCCCTTTCCCTCCTTGCATGTATTCTTTACCCCGCCAATTCCTGTGGCTTTCTGAGGTTCCATGGGACAAATCTGTGTGCTTATTGCTGGTGTCCTCTTCCTCTGCTGTAGGTGGGTTTTACCTTTCTCTGACTTGTTAACTCATTTATCATTTCTCCATCTACTTTTAGCCTTTATACACTATGCCTTGGGGTTAGAGATGTTTCCTAATGTCCTAGGAGTTCATGTTTTTATTTCTTCTTCTCCTCCTACAAATGCCTTTAAACATATTAAGTATGCCTAATATCACTCATAATAGGAAACTGCAAACTAAAACTTCAATAAGATACCACCTTCCACCTATTGGTTTAGCAAAGATCATTCACAAGGTTATTGGCAGGCCTCAGTTCCTTGCTGGCTGATGGCTGGAAATCTCAGTTCCTCACCACATAAGCCTTCCTCACCACATAAAACAACAAAAAGCTCACTTACACTTCATGATACAAAGGAAAAGCCTCAACTTAGAGGTCGTTTTGGCAGAAGAAAGTCTTACTCCAACAGCAGCTGATGTCCCTTGATTAGTATAGATGTGAATATCTGGCCTTATGGGAATGAGGAGATGAGGCTTAACATGTGGCTTTAAAAGAGGACATTGAAAGAAACCAACGGCTGATAGCAACTTGACTAAACACAGTGTCAGCCTTATAAATAAAGTTGAAAAACACTCACCTGGCATAAATGTAGTCACCCTGATGAATGATTATTTCCAAGAATAGCTACAGTACCATAGAAAAGAAGGTTACTGCAGCTTTCTTATGGTTTGATCATGAATATTCACTCAGTCATTTTGTCAGTCAACAAATATTAATGATACAGAGGGGATTTTTGCACTCAATTAATATTCTCTGAGTACCTCTTTGGGATATGACACTATATTTAACAATATAATAAAGAAACATAAAACACATACACAGTCTCTTCCTTAAAAAATTTTTCATTCAAAGGCAAGAAAAAACAGATGAATGACAAACTGCATTTGTTTTTAAAGACAATAAACACAAGTAGCCATAACAGTTCTTCTTAAAAATATACATATATTGCCATTTGTTTTTGATTCTCTTTTTCCATCTCCATGTGTTTTTAGTTATTGATGAAAACTGTTTATATACAAGATGGCTTTTTCAATTAAAAAAAGAAAACCACACATTTTAGGGCACAAAGTAGCAGCACCATCTGTTTGGGCTTATTTTCCTGGTTAATGTGTGTGGGTCAACTTAGTGGATAACAGTAGTAAGATGAACATTTGGGGTTTTGAAATTTGAGAGATTAATTTGTGTTGCACCATGTAACCATATCAAAAGAGGGTAAGCTGAATCTCTCTGGTAAAATTAAAATACAAGGAAATATGGGGCTGGCCCCGGGGTCGAGTGGTTAAGTTTGCGCGTGCCACTTTGGCAGCCCAGGGTTTCGCCCGTTCAGATCCTGGGCATGGACATGGCACTGCTCGCTCATCAAGCCATGCTGAGGCAGCATCCCACATGCCACAACTAGAAGGACCCACAACTAAAAATATACAACTATGTACTGGGGGGCTTTGGGGAGAAAAAGGAAAAATAAAATCTTTAAAAAATAATAATAAATAAAATAAATTACAAGGAAATAGACAAAGATATTTTTACTAAACTTGATTCAGTGAAAATATTCCAGATCAACAGACTGGATGAGACTTTTATTTAAAATAGTTTTGCAGATAAGTTTAAACTCAAGACCAGATCAATGTGTGATAAGCCAATAGCAAAGAATTTAACTTTATATATTTCCATTTCTGTGGAGCATTAACAAGAAATTTTAGAATGTATATAAGCTGGTATTTATGCAAGATCAACTTAAAAACAACATTCAAATGACCCAGTTAACAGCCTCCACCTCATCTCAGCTTTTATACCCTTATCAGAAACTATCACACAAATAAATGGCTTTCTCTCAAAGGAACTCCCGGGCACGGTAATGTCAAATAAGGCTGCAAATGCTTAATAAAGAAAGGAAGAGGAAGTTTAAAAAGCTTTAGGTAAAGGTGACTCTTTCTTCCATCCTATAGAAAATAGACATATACTACTTTACCCCCACTAGACTGGCAAAAATTAAATGTAATAATACCAAATATTGAAGAGTAAGTAAAATTCTTATAAACTGTGGGAGAGTGGAAAACTATTTGGCATTTATTATCTCACAAAGTTGAATATTTGCATACTCTACAACCCAGCAATCCTATATATATATATAGGTATATAACCAAGAGAAACACTTGCATATGTGACCCGGAGGCATGCATAAGAATTTTTATTGCAGCAATGTTTATAATTTTTTAAAAGGCTAGAACCAATATAACTATGTATTAACAGGAGAATAGATTGGGATATATTCACAAAATAGAATGTTATATAGTACTGAAAATGAACAATCATTATATACAATAACATGAATGAATTTTGGAAACATAAAGTTGAATTAAAAGGGCAAATCCCAGGAAACTATATCTTGGATGACAGCATTTTTATAAAGCTCAAAAACACACAAATTAAACAACATATTGTTTTAGCATACATACACTCATGATAAAACTAAATTTTAAAAAGAAAACAGCAATGGAATGATAAGCACACAAAGTAGGATACTGGCTACCCCTGAGGGCAGAGAGAAGAGAGAGAAGAGAAATACGAAAGTAGATGCAAATGTTCTAGTTCTCTGGTTGGGTACTTCATTCTATTATTAAGCTTTATACCTAATATATGTGTTACATATATATTTTGCATGTATTAAAGAGAAAAATTTTAAGAGACTGATCTAATTCATCTTCACCTCCAAGTGAGAGAGAACTGATTCTTATTCTGCACGTAAAGAAACTGAGGGTGGCACGGCCCTATCTCCAAATAAGGAATGAGACAGAGTTTTGCAAAACAGAACCCCTCTCAAAGCTACTGATAGATTTTTAAAAGACTAATCAGTCTAGCTGGAGTCAAGAGAATGTAACTGAAATTAAGTCCAGGTGAGCTAAATGGGAATTTTTTTCCTAACATGTGAATGGAGTGTGTGGTAAACTGAAGCTCTTCTCTGCCAGGCAGGAAATTGTGATGATCCAGGACGGGATCTCAGCATCACCAGGTGAAGTTCAAATTTCCAGAGATAAAAGGATCAAGAAAATTTTTAGGAAAACTGAAGGTTCAGAACAGAATACCCACGATAAAATGAGCAAAAATTACAAAGGCTAAATGGATTAGCTCATTTATTCAACAAACCTTACTTTAGCATAGACTGTGCAGCAGAGAGCAGGAAAGGGACTGGAGTGATGGAGGGTAATTAAGACACAGTCCCTACTCTCAAGGAACTCACGCTCTAGTAATCAGGGAAAACTTTTCAAAATGTAAATGGAAGAGGTACTACTCTAGAGAACCCAGAAAAAGTGTTCAGATAGAGAAAGAGAGTAAAATGGCCCAAAACTGAGAAAAGGGAAAAATATTTGGAAGTTTTCAAGAACAATGCAGTTGTTGAATCTAGTAGTGAGGAAGAGGACAGTTTTAATTTTAGGCCAAAGCCTGTGAGACTGAAATCTGAAGGAAAAAAAGAGAGAGAGAGAAAGAGAACTTGGCTTGAGCCTTGAGAGAAGGGCCACAGGAGGTGGGAGTCCACATTCATGGAGTACTTAACTATGTGCCAGAGCCCCTTCTAAATGCTTTTTATGAACTAACTAATTTAATTCTCATAATATACCTATGTGGCAGTTGGTATTATTATCCTCACTTGATAAATATGGAAACTGGGGCCTGTAGAGGTTAAATAATTTGTCCAAAGTCACATAGGAATTTGAAAGCAGAGTTTTGAACCCAGGAGACTGGATTACCAAGCCCACGTTCCTGACGACCACACTGAAAGGAGGAGTCATCTCTTAACTAAAACTTAGGAAAAACAGAAGAGCTACAAAAGCTGTTCATCACATGAATTCATCAGTTTCTTTATATACGGTTGAGGCAAACTGTGAATGTTAAATTTTTCCTCCAAGACATTGATACACCTGGGTAAATATTAGTGGTGTGCCTCAAAAGTTTTGTGCTGGACACTGTGAATGTAGAATATTACAGAGAAGCTAGTGGAGAAAAGCTGTGCCTCCAGGGCATGCTATCAGGAGAAAAATCTCATCTTTTTGATCCCTCAGGAGATGGAGGCAGAAAACCATCAATTTCTCATAGAATAAACTGATGTACTTTATAGCCAATCCCAAAGCACATATGTATTTATGCAGTCTCTCTTTTTTCTTTCTCAGCAATTTAGTAACTGACTTGTTGGCTCATCTGGTTCAGCAGTGTGCTAATAAGGTAAAATTGATGGGTTTAATTCCTTTTTAGCTCTGGTGGCCATGAATTGCACCCCTAAACTTAGCAAATATGAGCTGCCAAGTGACCCCAGAGAAATTGTTTGGCTCAGAACAAGTCTATCAACATTACACAAAAGATAATGCTTTACTGAGTGTGTGTCAGAATCTTCATCTTTGTATTCAAGGACAACACATTAATTTTCACAGAGAACAACTAAAGTGATTTGTTTAATGTCTCACAATGGATCTCTGGGACAATCAAGAATAGATACTTGGAAAGTTCAATATAATATACTTGTTCAAATTGACCCTACCTATGTTGTACAGTCATAATAGAGTCTTTGCCCAATCTTAAGATACACACTCAATCAATCTTGCTTTTATACAGCCAGTAAATAAATAAAAACAGAAACTATCTCATTTTCCAATTGCTTATGGTAGACTCTTACCTGAGGACAAACAAACGAAAACAAAATTCCAACTCACAACACAAATTTACTATGCCTAGAATAAAGTAATCTGAAGCAAGTTAAGCAGTTCACTGAGTGAGAGAAACCTACAAAGCAGTGACAGAGCTTTATTTACCAGATGCTACCACTCAGTAAACTAGATCCAAATTTTGATGTGATCCGACATCTGACAAGGTCACAATAATAAGGGAGGTGCCTCATAGTTACCTGGGGATATTCAGAGGCAAGGAAAAGGAGGGTGAAAGATAAAGTTAACATGAAAATTTATCAGACTAAGAATGAGGATAAGTAAATCTCCAAGCTCAACTGAAATAGAAATGGCTGAAATTATAGCAAGACCAAATAAAATAAAATGAAAAAAATATTAAAAGATATTTGTTTGTGAAAAATGTCAAGTTTTGATGTCTTATATGTCAGAGCAGAAGGCAAAAACCATGCTCTTGGAAAGGGCTGATATTCAAAACTTCTCCAAAGTAGAGGGGAGGGAGAGAGGGATGGGGAGAGGAAGAGTGAGTTTAGTGGCAAGGAGTGCAAGTGACAAAGGAAAATTGTCTAGGTTCAATTCCTAGCTCTGCCACTTAGTAACTGTGTGATTTGGGCAGGTTGTCTTAATCTCTCTGTGCCTCAGTTTTCTCATATACAAAATGAGGGTAATAGAACTTACTCATAAGATTGTGGTAAGGATTTTATGAGTTAATATAGTTTACACAGTGTCAGGTACATAATAAGAACACTATATCAACATTATACTTTTGAATAAAAGATATCTAAATATTAACATCAATGGTGATATTTAATCAGAGAACCAAGAAAAAATCAGGTACAGGTCTGTTATCCTTTATCCAAAATCCTTGGGGCCAGATGTGTTTCTGAATTAAATTTTTTTTCATATTTTAGGAATGTAATATATCACGCTATTTATATTTTACTAACATATGTTATCCTGGGCAGCAGCCTTTAATCAAACACATATTTCCATAATGAAATGCATCAATAGTTACACAAATGGAATAAATGAAGACTTTAAATAGAGTCATATCAGTTCTGATCAGTTTTTGCCACCAAATGAATTAACAAAAATTTTTTGGATTTTGGAATTGCAGATAAGGGATTGTGGAGCTTTGTCTGTAGAGCCATAAATCTTATAGTATTAAGTAACAGAATAATAATCATGGGAAGTATAAAGCAATGGTGATACTGAATGGAAAACCTTTTCTGAAAACCTAATGAGTACCCAGAAAACCTAATGAGTTTCTTTTTTCACTTAAGATGAAAAAAAAAGATGTATATATAGTTATCATATGGAATGTTACCTGGATTATACTTGGATGACTTTATCTGGTATAAATTGTTCACAACGCCTGGAATATCTCCCCAGATATTCCCATGACTGGCTATTTCAGGTCTCTCCTCAAACGTTACCTCTTCAGGCAGGCTTCCTTGATCACTCTATTTAAAATACCAGGTGGCTGGCCTGCACACACATTCACACAATCACACAGAAAACTCTTTCCCCTTCCCTGCTTTCTTTTTCTATTTTGCACTTATCATTATCTAGCATCATATTATATATTTGTTTATTATCTGTCTTACTAGACTGGAAACTCTATCAGAGCAGGGACTTTGTGTTGTTTGAACACCTAGAGCAATGTCTGGCAAATAAGCATTTGATAGATGTGGTTCAATAAATGACTCAAGAAAATAAGGCTGATTAGTAAAAAACAGTGGGTTCCAAGAACAAGTCCTGATAGACAAGAAGGAAAAGTATACTTAAAAGATAAAAATACTATAACACAAAATATTAAAGAACTTATTTTGTATTTTTCCCATGGAATATTATCTTGATTTTTCCCCTGACACATTTTAGTCACCATAGAAAGAAACCCAACTGATCTTCATCTAATTGCAAAGTGCTACTGCATTTGGTTGTAAAAATGGCCTAAATTAGTTTCAGATGGCAGTGGTATCTTGTTGTATGTACATACCTACTTAGATAGGTATATATTTAGTCTTGTCCCAGGTAGTAAAATAGCAACACATTGATATTCTAGGGTAAGAAAGGAGTTTTGGGGTCACCATAAAATGTGCAACAAAGTTCAACCGTATCTTCAGTCCAGACAGAGGCACTCTTCGGAAAGGCTCAGCTTTCCTCTCCATCTCTAACCTCATCCACATGTTAGTTCTGACTTGGGAATTACTTTTAAAGAGAACAGAAGAAAAGGGAAAGAAACAAATAAGAATTTAGGCCACATTCTTGGGAAAAGAATCAGTAACTACCATTTTCAAATTGCCATACTTGTATCCGACAAATTGACATTCTATTGATCACAGTTAAAGGTAAGATAATAGTATCATTTCAACATCTGTTACTTTTACTTTTTGCACTTTTTTCTGTCCATTATTCTTACGCAAGGAAGAAAAAAAAACCACCAAAGCATGCTCCGACAGCTCATTAATGGCTTTCCAACTGCTACCCCAGATTATGCAAGGATTTTCTGCTAGAATTACTTGAAAAAGTAATAGAAATTGAGACTGTTTGCATATGTTTCCCACAGGAACAGAGACCCCTGAAATAAGATAAATTAGCACCCACATCAGGGCCAAATGTTGTTAACCAATGACTCCAGGATAGAAGGAGGTAGGTAAAAAAGATGAAGCCAGACAATTGATACCAAAAAAGAGAGAGTCTCATAGTTATATTTGACAATGAGATCAAGTTTAAATAATTACTAGCCCCTGTGCTCTCAAGTTGCACATTATTAATTAGTGAGTTTCATCTGGATAAACACATTTTGATGGTATTGTGAGTAGGAGGAGGAGGACTGATTTTCCACAGCACTGTACCCTCAACAGAGAGGGTCCTGCTTACATGCTTCTGAGAACTGGTTCAATATCATGTTAGCATGTAAGGAATAAACTAAAGGGTCCACTTCAATAACTCCTACAACAACAAAGAAAAAGCTGTCCTTGTTTAAGTGAAGGTTCAAGGTCACTAGCTAGTCTGTTTCAGGGCACATATGAACCATACAAGTCTCATGCTTCTGACCCTTGTCTTCAAGTCCCTAAACTGGAATAAATCCAGATAAAAGCCTGAGGAACCACTTCACACCCTAAACACGTGCAAACTTTGTTCAACAGAACACTTTACTGCCAAAATGGAGTTGGCAGAAGTTTGGTGCAAAGGCCCCCCAGCTGCATGATTTGCTGGCACCAGAAAGCTTAAAAATCTTAACATAACACTGCTGAGTTTGAGTTCTACCAATTTGCTTGAAACTACTTCCCCAAGTTTGACTTGAGAAAGATGGAAGCTGCCATCAAGAAAGACTTTATTAACACTTCATCGTCTACCCAGAAATAATTTGATTTCCCACTCCTGGTGGTCATAGCTCTATATTCCTTGGTGGTTGTGTTTATACTGTAAATCTAATGCAGTCTATTTTGAAATGTAAATTCAATTTTGTTTGGTTGCTTGGATAAAGGGGTACAGGGAGAACTACTGTAAACATACAAAATTAATTATGACAAAGTTCTACTTAGAAAACACCTGATCCAAATAACCCCCATATATCACAATTTATTACCCTCAAAAAATATGGGAGAAATTAAGATATAGAATATCCGTAAATTGCTATCATTCGACATTTGGTTTACCTTGTCTTCTCACTTCTCTGAGTTTGAGTGATGGTGGTTTACTTTGTATATGAACAACTTAGGGAGTGAGGAAAGGAGCCAAGAAGAGTTCTTCTCTTCCACAAGGGTCAACAATAAGGTTCTTTTGGGGATCTTTATAAGCTTGACGCGGTTTAATGAGGAAAACTGCACCTGAATTTTAAACTTGTAGTTAGAATACTGGCAACTACAGCTATTATATTTTCTAATAGAACTAGCAACTTTAAACTTGTAAATTCTTGTTAAATATGCAGTATTGAGAAACTATGGCTTGCTTTGGACAGTTATCTCGTGCTATATTTCAATAAGAGACCAGGTTTAGAGTAAAGATGCTACTTGCTCCTCATACAGCTAACAAAAATTAAGCTTGTTTTCAAGCTTTCTAATCTTTTCTCTCAGTAGCTCCACGTATTTTATTAATTTCCCTGAAAGCCTTTCTGTTTTTCCTCCTCTAGGACCTCCTAAGTATTCTAATTCTCAGCCATGATTTCATATTTTCACCAGCTTCTAATCTCCACAATATAGTTGGAAGCATGTAGGACAAAACACTCTTTAGGATATCAAGTGGCAGAAGACTGTAGTTTTAAAGTTATTTATATAGTAGTGCTGCCACCTAAGGATGAGGTGAATAAAGAAGCAATTCAAAGGAAGTGACCCATCATTCTCAAGTCTGTCTCAAAAATTTTCTCACCTCTAACTAGAGATTAATAAAGCATTTTGCTGTTGTTGTTGGTATGGAAGTTGAATTGTTTCACAATAACTTACTGCTGAGCGGTAATTTTCTATGGTACAAAATTTCAAACTCAAACCTTTTAGAGTCCTCTGTGATTTGGGTCTCCAGGAATATCTCTCAAACTTATTTCTCTCAGACATTAGGCACTGCCTACACTACATAAGGGGGGAGGGCATCAAAAGATATCTGGAAGTAAACAATTGAGGGATTTCTGGTTTAGTGGAAAAAGTAGGTGATAATATACCTAGGGTGTTTCCCTCTATTGGTGACAGACTCCCTGCAACTCTGAACAACTGACATACTTTTATACCTCAATTTTCTCGTCTATAAAATGGGGTTAATTTCACCTCGCTCCTCCTTGCTTCGCAGGCTTAACTAGATGAGCTTCTTGGATAAGGTCCAAAATAAGTGAGTTTAAAAGTCTACTATTGTCTAACAAAAGAGTATCTTACAATGTACTGCAAAGTAACTTCAAAATAAAATACATTCAGTTAAATAAATTAGGACGTTGACTAGGTTTTCCCAAATTACAGATTGACTTCTCTGAGATCTATTTAAATAATGATAAAGATAGTGAAGGCAGTTTGCTATTTATTTTGCAGCTGATAACTTTTAACTGATCCATCTACGCACGCAGTGTTGCAGGATGGAGATGTGAGAGCAAAGAGAGGAAAAAAGTTACCGCGCACCAAAAATCTTGTCAAACTTGGTAAGATTTCAAGAAAACTCTTAAAGGACATTTTATAGTTCTGCATTTCGCCCTTGCATAGCAATTTATGAAAATTAACTCGTCCCTTTTACTCTCTCCCTCTCGGCCCAAGGACGCATAAACAATATTTATCAGGATTTTGTCCTTAGTCACAGTCCCTCAAAGGGGCCCAGTTTCACCTACACTGCGTGGGAGGCTGGGCAGCAGCCCCACGCTTCCTGTCAAGGATTCCTGGGGCTAGAACCCAAACGTGGTCTAGCCTCTTTCTTCTTTATGCTAATTCTGCCCTTCCAGCCCCTCTCGGCAGGCATCTGAAGGCCAAGGTGAGACCCTCCCGGGAGATGAAAGACCTATTGCCTCCTGAGAGACGAGGGCGGGGAGGAGGGTGACGGGGTGGTAGCGGCACCGACAGCGACGCTGAGCCTAAGTTGGAGCTGACGCAGGCCCCACTGGGTTCTGTCCCCGCCTGAGCCTGCCTTCGGCCTTCACAGCCCAAAGAGGAATAAGTCCTCCTGGGGGCGCTACGGGCGGTGGGTGGAGGAAGTGCGGGCAAAGAGGCCACAGGCAGCTCTCTCCTCAGACGCGCCTCAAGGCCTGGGCCGCCGGCTGTTGACGCGCCAACGGTGGAGGGCGCGCGCACGCGCGAGACGGGGGCGGAGGGAGCGCGCTCGGCGGCCGCCGCCGCGGCAACTGAAACGGAGGAACGCGAGGGCGGAGGGCGCGAGCCACGGGGGGAGGATGGGGGAGAGATGGTGGGTAGCGCGGAGCGCGCGCTGACGTCGCCCGGAGTCACGCACGGAGCGCCGGGTTACGCGCCGACGTCTGGCTGCCACGACTTGCCGTCGGCGGCGGCGGCGGCGGCAAGCGGATCCCGCAGGGGAAGGAGGAGGAGGAGGGAGAGCCAAGGGGGCTGTGAGTGAGCGGGAGAAGCAGGGTGTGAGCCGGGCTTGCCCGCGGGAGGGAGAACGAGCGAGAGCCGAGCCAGCCGTCCGAGCCGCCTCCTCCTCCTCCCCTCGGCGTCCCGCCCCCGCCTGCCAGCCCGCCCTCCTCCCTCCTCAGCCGGCAGAGCCTGAGTGAGGCGCAGCCAGGCTCGCGCGGCTGTCCAGGACAGGTGTGCGCGCGCGCGCCCTCCTCCCCTCCCCCCTCCCTCGCGCCTGCCTAGCGCGCGCCCTCCCTTCTTCCAGCCCGCGCCCTCCCTCACCTGCGGCAGGACAGCGCCCGCCCGCCCGGGTAAGCCCCTCGCGATCTTCCCTGCTGCCACTGCCACAGCTCGTGGCGCTGCCCACCCCGTCCCCTCTAATTGGCCTCTTACGCCCCAGGAATAATTACGGTACCTTTCTAGACATCCCCGCACCCTCCCTCCGGGGACTCTGGCAGTGCAGCAACGCCCCCCCACCCTGTAGCGCACGAACGAATAAACGAACTCCCACCTCCAGAAAAGAACAAAATCACACGCCCCTTAAGAAAAAAAAAAAAAAAAGACAATCTTACCTTCGCAGGCGCTGGAGACCACCAATGAAATGGTGCCGTTGGTTTAGCAATTCCAAAGCCCCATTTCCCCTGGCCGCCTTCGTCCGGGGCCTGGGACAGTGCGCCAGACGTGGCCGACACTCCCTGCACAGCAGCCCTGGCAGAAGGGGAGAGCAAGGAGGGTTCTGGGTTCCACTACCAACCCCTCCTCTCCTCTGTTCAAATCCCCCCGCGGTGCATACACCCGCCCAGGGCGCGTTGTAAAAATAAAAAATACATTGGTGCTGACATCGCAGATGAAGCCAGGCCAAAGGATGGGTTGCCCGAACTAGGCATCTTGCTGCCCCACACAGCTAGGTCAGCTCGACAGCCTCTTCTGCCTTTGTCCGGGGGCGAAAGGAACGGGTGTGAAGCTGGAGGGTCTTCCCCTTGAGTGACAGTGGGTCCCGGAGGCGGCTGAGATGTCTGTAGGGGAAAGGACCCCCACAAATATATCTGCCTTGAGCTTAAACTTGGATAAAGAAAGGCCCAAGCGTCCGGCTGGGGCAACTTTCTTTGGTTCGTTGCTGTCTACCCCTGTAAACGCCACCTTCATTTCCGCTGTCTGCGGGGCCCTTTTGAGGGTTCTAATTCGTTCTTATCTGGGCCCCTTACGTTTCTCTCGGGTCAGGCGCTTTTGGACAGCCTTTTGCAGCGGTGTCTATGCTTGTGTCCCGTGTCCTTGGAAGAGAGGTCCCAGTGCTTTACTATAGGCTGAATTTGGTTTGACATCTTTTGGTAGACTGTCAGAGGAGAAAAGGAATTTTTTTTATTCCTTCAAGACCCCCACTGCTCCCCTTCCAAACTGGCGTTTGCGAATTGAGGCTTTGAAAATTGGAGTGTTGACTAGAGTGTGGAGAGAGTTGCTGATTTCATTCCTTTGGGTACTAGTAAAACCATTTAAGTATCAGCCGGAAGAGAGAGAGCTATTGACATTTGCATCAGTTCTGTTTGGACCTTTTGGGTACATAAAATGTCGGGTTCTCTGAGTGTTTTATCGAATTGAGAATGTGTGCTACGTTTATTTAACTCTTCTGCAACTGCTTAAAAGGAAAACATTTTGTGAAATGCGAGGATTGTATCATATGGATTGTTCTCTTCAGATTTTAAATTTTTAATTCATATCTTTAACACTAAACATTAAAATAGTATTGAAGAGGCATAATTTTAAAGATTAGGTGAGATATAGAAAGGGGGTATGCTTTTTAAAAATGATTGGTGAAATATTATTACTGTTTGTGTTGTTGTTGTTGTTAAATGTTAAGATTTACTTGAGAGTTTCCCTTAAGGTAATTGCTCCACTTTGAACACTTGCAGTACAGCATTCTAGTTAGTTTTAATGATTTGGGTATTGAAGATAATTGTCTGGTTTAAGACAGGCATTTAACCTAAGTAGTACTTGAAAACGTAAGTTCTAATGTTCTCTTTTATTTTTGAAATCTGTGATTTTGTGAAATATTAATCAGCGTATTGTTTCTGTTGGAACTCCATAATCAAAAGAGTCTGTTACCCAGAGGTAGATTCCCTCTCTCCAAGTTTATTTTATAAATATGTGTTGATTTTTACTTTTAAAAACCAAAACTGAGTTAGATTATTTCAGAATCGCCTGTAGTTCAGGCGGAGGAAAATTGAGGCTTTTTTCTTTCTTGTTCTGCCTAATGTCTGTTTCACTTGTGAACAATTTTTTGTTAGTAAGAATTTGTTAAAGACAGAGATAGTCTTTAAGCAATCTCTATTCTTTCAAAATGTGTGTGTAGTGTTAATAAAAGAGCACAAGAAATCTAGAGACATTCGATTTTTAAGTGTAAGCAAACTTTGAGGAGAAAGGGAATTTTTTTGATGATTTTTTTCATTGACACGGATATTTTGCTGCATATTAATATATTTCGTTTTCCCTTTGTCTTTCCTACATTATATTGAAATTATAAATTTAATTTTACAACTATTTGTTTTAAAATAAATTCACACAGCTAGACACGAACTGGCTTTTCATTTACCAAGGTAGTAGATTGTTTAGGTAATTAACAAATGGTTACAAGTCATTTTAAATCCACAAATTTTCTAGTGGATTTTCAGTTAGGATGCAAATCTAACTTTGAAATTCTATTTAAGGTTCTAAACTTTTTGTTTTAAGACTGTTTTAAGACTTTTCCTCCGAGTCAATATTCATTCTTCCCAGAGTGCCTTTTAAGGCTACTATATTCTATAACCTAAGGAAAGCCGCCTTTCACCACCCACCCCCCTAGTCTGACCAAAAGCCCACACTTGTAGGCTTTCCTGAAATTAACTCTCTTGTTTGAGTAGTGAAAATGTGCCAGATATACAATTTATCATTGAATTATCTTGGAGAAGACGTTATTAACCTTGTTTGCTTTTCGGATACATTTATAAAGTAGGTGAGAAGCTGGTATATAATGGCAGAAATTTTATACATATATACTAAATAGCATAAATAAGTATATATTTATGTGGAGAGATCCAGGTCTCAGTTGTTTGCGGATTTGAGCTTAAAATTCCCAGTTTAAGCGTGTATTTATTTAACTTGTGTTTTGTCTGGAAATTTCATCAATTGCCTCTGCGCTGGGGAACTTAGAACTCAGTTCCTGGTGACAGTCACTTTTTCAGAAAATCAGGGCATTCCCAAATTCAAAGTGCTTCAGAATCCCTGGACATAAATGTTTGGGAGAAAGGGCAAGAAATTTAGACTTCAAAGTTGGTCCAAGAAGGAGAGCAATTTAGAGCCCTAGTTTTCTGTTCTGGGGGAAGCGATCATTAGCATGGAAGAATGGCAGGGACCGGCAGGCGCGTGCCCCCTCATCGCAGTCCCATTGGCCTTGTTGCTGCTTTGAGCTGTCCTGAGGGGGCAAGGGCTTGGATCAACGCAAGGTAAACCCTTGAGGAAGAGTAGTACCTCTTCTAGATCGGACTTAACCAGATCTTAGCCTTAGCTCACAAGTGCGACGGTAATGCCCCGCCCCGTTCTGTGCGGAGACCCTGCCACTCAGCCTTTGCGTCCCTGTTTGGGGCCGGGGTCTATCCAGGGTCCTGATCGCTACTGTGCGAGCCTGGAGGAGCCGCCGCTTCTTCACACAGGTATTTTTGAGCGGTAGGAAGTGCGCCAATAGTTCCTAGGTCCCTTTCCCGACAGACTTGGGGACAGGGGAAAGAGTGCAGAAAAATCAGCACTGAATGGGTTCTACGCGGTACTAGAGGATGCTCGCAAACTAAGGGGAAGTTCTTTGTGGGACCCAAAGCCTGAATTTCTCTCTCTCAGAGTGGGCCTCCCCTTCAGGGAGCCATTTCAGGGACCACTAACAGATGGATGGTTCTGGAGCTGGTTCCCAGGACCACTCCAGTTTGCTCTTGGTAGCCAGGGTGCTTTGCCCTGTTTCTTCCTTTTTAGCGGGAAGTAGCAAATGTCAGCCTAGAGCTGAAGTAGCTAAGCTAGGTAGAGTGGAGCCCTTGCTAAGAAAAAAAGGAAGCTGTGAACACTTAACAGGCAGGTTTGACTAGGAGGTGAAGGGATATATTAGGGGGCTGTGAGGGCTTAGATATTGACAAGGCTTATGCCTTGGACTGGGCTGGGTTTCTTGATCATTAGTCCTCTCTTTTTTCAGGAAGCTTGCACAACCATATACTCAGCTGTCTCTGGGGCTAAGAGTGAGGGAAGCATGTCACTTTACTTCAGAGGGTAGGGGATGTTCAATGGGAATGGAACCCACAGACGGGATAGGCACACTCTTCTCAGAATGGAGGCAGCAATCCATGCTTGAGAAAGCCAGAAGTAGGGCTACAACGTCTGTATCCTCTGAGCCCCCTGCAGAAGGTGATGGGAAGAGTGTAGGGGCATAGGCAGGGGGTCCCCTGGAGATAGGCCTTAGCTTTCCCACAGCTGCTAGGACGACTGCAGTGAGGGAGTATGAGAATTCGCTATTTATCTGGAAGAAGGAAAATAGGCCCTAGATTATGCCTCAGATCTAGGAAGAGAGAAATCAATTATTTCTGAGACGACACCCCCTTTAGCTGTCACTGTCCAAAGACTCATTGGTTAATTAATGGTCGGTAACCTAGCCGTCTGCCTAAAAACCAGCGATCATTTAACGTTTTACTTTTTGAAAGGTAGGGGCTCTCCTTGACACTTAGGAGTTTCTGGGAGGAGGAGTAAGGGGCTAGCGAACCTGCATTAATGAATCCCGAATCCCGTAAGGAACTGCGTTTCCCAGGAAATTCCTGACATTTTTAGCTCGTGAATTTCCTAAAGGCTGCTTGGTTTTCTCCTCCATTCTGGGTCCTTCCAGAGAGGAAGAGTGGGCTAGGGGCTGAAGGCTCGGCAGGGCCTGGTTCATCCGCAGAGCTGGCCGGCACCCCAGGCTGGGCTCAGCCCTGAGCAGGGTGCCCCCTTTCCCCAAATCTCGGAAGGAGGAGGGGGAGGCAGGCAGTCAGTCGTGGTCCCAAAGGGGGCTGGTTGAAGGTTTTTGGGTGAGTGTGGGGTTTCTTTTTGATTGTTGCTTGGGGGGAAGGGCAGAGCAAATGGGAACCGGCACTGCGGGCACCCCGGCCCTGGTGCGGCTGCCGTCCTCTGCTCGGCTCCCCCCCGCCGGTGAGTGCGCCCGCCCGCCCGACTGTGCGGGGCTGCGGTTGGGGGGAGGGGGAGCGGGATCATCTGAGGCCAGAGCCGCTGCTGTGCGCGGGGAGGGGGAGCGGCGAGAGCAAGGGGAGCGAAAGGGGAGGGACAGGCTAGGTGTCTGCTGCTCCGCGCCACTGCTGCCGGCGCCCCGTCCTCATCCCCGTCCTCATCCCCGGCAGCCCCTTCTGCAGCTAAGGGTTACCGCCGCACCACCTCTCTTCTTTCTCGCCCTCCTCTGCGGCCAGGGCTCTGCGGTAGGGGACAACCCAGCCGGGCGGCGGGTGGGCCTGTCTGGGTTTGGATCTGGGTCTGGCTGTTGCCCGCATGGAAGGGAATGGCCGTGACTCAGTGTCCCCTCTCTGCAACGGGCTCAGCTGAGCTGCGCAGGCCCCTCCCCCAAATCCTCTCTTTGGGGTCACTGGAAAGCAGAGCTCAGGCCCGGTCCTTGTGCTTAGGATGGCAGTACCCTTCTCACCCCTAGTCCCCCAACTCCCTGGGCCGAGGCTGCCCAGGGTCTGGCCAACAGCGACAGCCACAGTGGTGGCGGCGGCAGCTGCGACGCGACGCGTCCTGCTCCCCCCTCCAGCCTGGGGTGTGGGGTGAGGGCCGGTGGGTGGGCGCCGCCTGGCGGGCGGGCGGACGGGGGGCTGGCAGCGAGGAGGGGGCGTGGGTCACGTGCCGGCGGGCGGGTGGGCGCGTACAGTAGGGCGCCCTGCTACTGTACTGGGGAGTCAGTGCCCTGTTACCGGGTCTCGTCTGTCTCGTCTCTCCCGCAGATCTCGCGAGAGTGGCTGACTGGCTGTGGGGGTTGCGGCGGCAGCAGGCGGAGCCGGGGAGGGAAAGCAGCGGCGGCTGAGGCGACTGAGGCGGCGGCGGGCGGAGCGGCAGGCGGCGGCGGCGCGGCGGCGGAGCGCAGCATCATGGCGGACCGAGACAGCGGCAGCGAGCAGGGTGGTGCGGCGCTGGGCTCGGGCGGCTCCCTGGGGCACCCAGGCTCGGGCTCGGGCTCCGGCGGGGGCGGTGGTGGCGGCGGGGGCGGCGGCGGCAGTGGCGGCGGCGGCGGCGGCGGGGCCCCGGGGGGGCTGCAGCACGAGACGCAGGAGCTGGCCTCCAAGCGGGTGGACATCCAGAACAAGCGCTTCTACCTGGACGTGAAGCAGAACGCCAAGGGCCGCTTCCTGAAGATCGCTGAGGTGGGCGCGGGCGGCAACAAGAGCCGCCTCACTCTCTCCATGTCAGTAGCCGTGGAGTTCCGCGACTACCTGGGCGAC
The DNA here is from genome assembly GCF_041296265.1 of Equus caballus. NCBI lineage: Eukaryota > Metazoa > Chordata > Mammalia > Perissodactyla > Equidae > Equus > Equus caballus. The sequence continues at coordinate 52,412,563 of NC_091697.1, read as the reverse complement.
TTCATCGAGCACTACGCGCAGCTGGGCCCCAGCCAGCCGCCCGACCTGGCCCAGGCGCAGGACGAGCCGCGCCGGGCGCTCAAGAGCGAGTTCCTGGTGCGCGAGAACCGCAAGTACTACATGGATCTCAAGGAGAACCAGCGCGGCCGCTTCCTGCGCATCCGCCAGACGGTCAACCGGGGGCCCGGCCTGGGCTCCACGCAGGGCCAGACCATTGCGCTGCCCGCACAGGGGCTCATCGAGTTCCGCGACGCTCTGGCCAAGCTCATCGACGACTACGGAGTGGAGGAGGAGCCGGCCGAGCTGCCCGAGGGCACCTCCTTGACTGTGGACAACAAGCGCTTCTTCTTCGATGTGGGCTCTAACAAGTACGGTGTGTTTATGCGAGTTAGTGAGGTGAAGCCCACCTACCGCAACTCCATCACCGTGCCCTACAAGGTGTGGGCCAAGTTCGGACACACCTTCTGCAAGTACTCGGAGGAGATGAAGAAGATTCAAGAGAAGCAGAGAGAGAAGCGAGCTGCCTGTGAGCAGCTCCACCAGCAGCAGCAGCAGCAGCAGGAGGAGACCGCCGCTGCCACCCTGCTACTGCAGGGTGAGGAAGAGGGGGAAGAAGATTGATCAAACTGAATGGAAAAAACCCACACACACATGCATACACACACACATACACACAGCCACACACACAGAAAATATACTGTAAAGAAAGAGAGAAAATAAAAAGTTAAAAAGTTAAAAAAAAAAGAAATAACTTAACTCCAAGGGAGCACCACCCAGAACCTCCACCAACTGACAGTTTCTCTTCTTGACTTGCCACCCATCGCTGGATGTTGTCCACTTTATCCACCATATAAAACAGTAAGCAGCTGCTAAAAACAAAAAACAAAAAAAATACAAAAAGTAATAACATTATATGAACTGTGTTTCCTACTTGATTAAAAAATATAAAGAACTGAGTGTTTATTTCCCTAATTAACCAAGAACTTTTGTACACGTTTAAGCTATTATTATTAAAAGTGTTTGCAAAATGGTCAAGATTATAATATTGCTGAATTATATAAAAGTCCTTTTCATGTTGAGCTAACATTTGACTTTAGCACAAAAAAGAGATATTTTAGAACACGTAAAATAATATTTTTAGTTTTTCTCATTTTGTTACCAAATTTCAAACCTTACATGGAGGTTATTATAGTATATTTGACACCCTATATACCTGTGATTAGAGATGTGTATATATATGAGGGCTAGGCATGCTGTGTGTCTGAGCTTTGTCTAAATGTTATGCAGAAGTTTGTAGAGTTAAAGGTACGTAGGTTTAATTCATGCAAGGTAAACAATAAGTGCTCTCTTTTATACAATATGCATTGCATCTGGACCTTAAACATATAAAAATGGTCAGTGAAACTTCTGTGAACATGAAATTATTAAAAAAGGCATTTAAATGAAATTTGCTAAGTTGTGATTTTTATGGTTGGAACCAAAGTTATTCCAAATAGTGAAAGGAAAAAGAGAAAGAAAGAAAAAGGAAATCTCCCATAATATTTTTCTGCATCTGTTTGCTTTGACTGAGTAGGTGTTTTGTCATTATTGTGTATATGAGATGTACTTGTATTGTTCATAATATATTTTTTTTATTATGTGTAGAAAGATTTTAAAAACTAACGTGCAGCAATTTCCAGTGAACCTGTACTTGGACATCAGGTAGTGAGTCTATTTGTGGTCACTAGCACTGTCTCCTAAACTTGTAAGAGATCTGAAGCTATCCTTTGATTTTTGCCAGTGCTATTAACTTATGTAGACCTGTTAAAAAGCAGAGCAACACAATTATAGTTATCCTACTGAGCCATGGATTCTGAGTTTCATTTTAAAAGTGAAAGCCAAGTTGGTGTATGTAAAGGATTTCCATGTAGCTGTGGTGCTAGTTATTACTGGCTACATTATATGCTAAGTGTATTTGTGTTCCCCAAGTGTACAAGCCTTCTATCAAAAGTATGTTCTATAACTCATATATTCAAGGTGTAGGGTATGAAAATGCAAAGCTTAGGAGAGCACTTTACCAAGCTGGTGTCCTCCAAACTGAAATTGTTTGTAACGATAGTCTTTCACAGGTTTTCATTTAAAGATGTTCGTGTGCTTTTAATTGACAACTAACTTTTTGCTGCTGTATAGTAAAATATTAATATATTTTTATCATTAAACTGCTGCATGACTATCATCTTTGAGTGAAGAGAAAATGTTATAAAAAAAGATGCCTTAAACAGTACATTTTGGTTTGGAATTCTGTAGAAAGTATTTTGGTTAAAAAAAAAAGGTCTTGTCTGACATAGAGTTCTGGGGATGGAATTGTTTCTTGGCAAATCCAGCCATATAGATCTAACTGCTGTATGTAGAAGACACCACCTGTAGGAGCTGGAAGGTATCAGTGCTTCTCACATTGTAAAGCATTGGCCTAGGAAGGTAAACAGTTGTCTTTTTGAAGGATTTTTTTTTTCTGCTGGTTCTTTGGGTTTTGATTTGATATTTTTAAGCTCCCTGGTTGAGTGTGTTGTCTTTGTTTTTGAGATCTACTGTACGTGTTGAATAACAAGCTATTTCCATTGTACTGTGCATTTTCCCATTAAATTGTTTGCTTTTAATATTCATACAATGTTAAATATGAGGTGACCGTACAATAGTTAGGAGTTTCTTTACTTACAAAATCACTGGAAATGATTAAATTGCTTTTCCCCCGTCCCCCAAGGTGCATTTTTCTTATTTCCATATAGTAAAGTTGAGCTCTTACAGTGCATAATGTGACATTTGGAATGCTTATCAACTGCATGTAAACATTAATAACCTGCACTTTTTTGTCTTAAGGTTTGTTGAGCTGTTTCGTTCACTGTACTTTAACTGTGATATGGAAAAGACTGCATTATCTGTGCTGTTACTAGTTAGGAAAGAGAATTGCTTTGATTTTGTCTCTTGTTTACTATAGCTTCTTAAAGTTAAGCCTTGTACTACAGGTTGTTGGAGTACTCCTAGATCAGTGTTTCGTAGTAGCCAGCAATAAGTAGTGCAAGTCAACAAAAACACAGCAAACTTAGGCAAAGTGTCCTTTCTTTGAGATGCGAGTTCTTTCATGAGGTTTTCTTTAGGGTCAGTTACCTAAAGTGAAGCCTTTCTTATCTATAGACTTCAGATTCTGCTTGGAATCCTACCGGATCAAGAAGCACATGCATTGTGCAATTGTCTTTACACTATAACAGTTAAACACAATCTTACTAAGATTTTGAAACCAGTGTCTAATTTATGGTCAGTGGGTTTGAAAAGAAATCCACATGCAAATCTTTTAAGACTTAAGAGGTGATCGTAGAAAAGACTAAGCGACTGTAAAGATGCTCATTTTTGCATCTCACTTTACCTCCCCAAGCGCCCTCCCAACTTTCCCTTCCCTCTCCTGTTTCATCCTTTCCCCGCCTTTCCCCCCAGGTGCTCGGTACTTTACCAAGGTTCTGTATCTCAGTGTTTTATGTTGGAGTTTTTCCTTGTTTTTATTTTGCTAGTTAGTAGACCCTGTTTGTGCTGAAACAAAAAAGGAAATGGTATATTTGACCATATGTGTTATTCATAGAAGACAGTATGATCAAATGTGCCAAAAACAAGCAAACAAAACCCAATTCCTGACAAGTATGCCTTATTTTAATGATCTGCTTTGTCTTACAGTTAAGGTCCAAGAGCTTGGTTAAACTACGTTAATTGCCTAAGTATAAAAGAAAACTTGAAATGCATTGCAATATTGACGTTCTTTAAAATGAGAGACACTGTCAAGTAATTTAATCCAGAGATCAGCCACCAGATTTGAAATGCCCATATATGTGTGTGTGTTTGGTGTTGTTCGTTTTTTTCTTTTAAATCACCAAATCTTTTTTTAAGCTACTTTTTATTTGTGCCTCCTATTTATCATGCTGATGTTAGAAGCAGCAGTCATCCAGCCACAGAGGGAGCTAAAGTTAACTAACCAGAACTGTAGAAATCATTATACATGCCTTTGACAACAAAGGAAGTCCATAAGAAAAGCCATGTTGGCTTTTCCTCCAGTAGATAAAGATTGGAGGTAGATGAATATTTGCCAAATGGAAAAAAAAGACAATGCGAGTCAGGAAAGACAAACTTTTCCAGCTTCTCAAAAGCCATGGAGAGTACAAACCAAAACCAACAGGAAATAAAAAAACCTTGAAAGTCTCACTTTCTAGTTGTCCTATGCAGGGGTTGAAATTTGACTCAAAGTGGAAAATATATGAATGTGTTTTTAGGTCTTCATATCTAGAGATGGATAACTCCCAATTTGATTTTTCAGGTCATGGAGAAAGCTGCTAGTAATTTTAACCCCTGCCTAAAGAAGACAGATAATTTCATTTGGGAGCAAATACTTATTGCCTTGAAAAATAGCACTGTAATAGCCTATGATAATTAGTTGTAGAATAACCTTTATCCCTTTTAAACTATGCAAATTATTAAGTGTAAATTAGGACTCAATTAAAGATAGTTGATTATATTGCAATCAGATGGCATTTACAAACTTAACTGGAGCATATACAAATAAAATCTATTAGTCTAAGAGTTTTGTATGCTAACAGAAAAATATAATTTAGCTACCTATTCTAAAAATGGTGAATATTATTAATATTGTATAATAGGACTGGGAAGACTGCCTCCTTTTTTGAAGAGAGAGAGATTAAGGATTTTTATAATTGTTTTTCATCAAATTTTAATATTTTTGTCAAATTTTTAGGTATTTAATTTGTAAAACAGTTTGCTTTGTACTGGCATACAGAAAATAGGGTATTGATTTTAAACTTTTTGAAGCCAAGTGATCAAGTACATTTGTAATAAAAGTCAATGGATATATATCAGTTGTACTCACTGTTTTCATTTCTTATTAATATAGGAATGCTGTACATTTTCTGCAGGAAAAGTGAACTAAATTTGGGTGGAAGGGAGGGGAAAAGATAAGTATGTTGATAATAATCTGGGTGGGTACCATGGCCCAAGCACTTTACATAATCTTTAAGTCAGTTAAGATTTGGTATATTAAAAAAGACGCATATGTCAAATTTTTTCTTCCTGTTTTCTTATGGAATTTGATGTTTGTGGGGGTTATCTCATTCATTATTTCTGTGCTTTAATATTTTGTATTTGGCACTGTTAAAACTTTCTAAACTAATACATTTTTCTTTTATGACATTTTGGGTTATCTGCCAGCCATGGTGACCCCACCATGGGCATGATTATTTTTCTCTCTCACACATGGTTCACCCTCTCTGCCTCAATATTCCCACTCATTTTTTCGTGTTACTGATACACACACACACACACACACACACACACACACACACACACACACACATTTCCAGATGATTTTAGAATGGGGATTTCTGAAACTGTTGCTCTGGTGGCTTTCATAGCTCCACAATTCATTTTGTTTTACATGTGAACATACTTTTAAGATTTTCCCCCCATAAAATGTGAGATACCAAATCTAATGACTTTTTTCCCTATTCAGAGTCTTTTCAATATCAGAATGAGATTCTGCTTTCTATGTAAAAAGATGCTAAAATAAAGGAATCTTTAGCAACTTAAGTTTGGAACAACTGGTGATAACTCTGAGTATAACATTTATAGTTGACTATCCCTAAATTTGAATATCTTAATAATTTGGAAGATATATACTTCCCCATGAGAGTGGAATGAATAGGAAAGAAAATTTATCAGAATTACTTAAGTGAATAAATTCTCTGAAGTTATTTGTGCAAAGTCGTCTGTTAAAGTTTATCTTTTTAAATCATACATTATTATATTTCTGGTTTTTTTCATTGCAAGCTAACTGAATTTATATGAAGTACAGTATAAAACTGAAGTGATCACTGCTATTACTATTTTCACCTAGCAGCATTGATTACTATAGAGAATTTTCAATATATTTTTAAGAACAGCTGATTTTAATATTTGAGGAGTTATTTGATCCTAAAACAAAACATAAATTTAAGGCCTAGGCCATTTTAATACGCTCTTTTTGAACAGAAATTTCATTATTATGGGCTAAGTGAAGATCATTTAAACTATTAGCATGAGTCAGGTAGAATTTCATGATGCAAGAACAACCAGGTGAAAACTGAAAGATATGATTGGTTTCAAGCCAACAGTTGTCGTCTTTCAGCTGCTAAACTGGCTACTGAGTTTTGATGTTGAATGGTCTAGGCAATTTATGTCTTTAGGAAAGTTGAGTATGGCAAAGGTCACTTGTTAGAAACATTTTTCTTAAAAAAGAATTTTATAGGTGTTCATTTATTTTTATTTTGTCCCCATATTACGTTTGGTATTTATTTTCTTTCTTTTTTTTATTTTTCCTGATGTGCTTTGCTTTTGTGGAAAATTGTCTTGTTTGATAGGTAGAAACGTGGTGGTGATCCTCTGTGTAAAATAAAGTTACTTCTTACAGACCAGGAATATTTTACTCATTTTGGAATCGCACGCTTTTTCATTTTCATGAATACATACTTTATTTTGATGATTATTAGTAATTATTTTTGTAGCGTTTCATGGGAAAAATTTAAACTGAAGGGTTTAATTTTCTTGATTTAGGGTGTACTTTAATAGTTCAAGAGGCCTCCAAGTTCAAGGACCAAACCTTTATATTCTAGAATTTTGAGAAACATGTAAATACTCTTTTTAGCATGTCTTTTGGTCTAAGCTAGATTAACACAGAAGGATCCTAGGAGGACTTGAGAAAAGATGTCCTTATTGTGAAGTGGCAGTCAAACCTATGGGACAGATGTCTTTTTGTATTCACCTTGAGTAGGCTCAAACAGTGATGGCCATCAGCTAATGAATTATTAGCCTCATGTTGGGATTGGGTCAGATTCCCATTCAGCTAGAGTGGATTGGCAATTTCCAGTGCAGGTAGCTGTTGGTGGCATTTGACCTACCTCCCTACCGTGTACATCTGGCATTTCTTTCTCCCATCCTCCTTTTCCCTTGTTTCTCTCTCCTTCTTTCTTCTTCTCCTTGCCATAGGCCTGCCAGTGGCACTCAAAATTAACCCCCTTAAGAGGAAAGTGAAGAAATTGCTGACTCCTGCCTTAGAACATGGCTAACTGATCCCAGAAAGATTTCTGTAGTATAAGGTAATTGGGCAGTTTTTTCTGACTGCCGTTTTCCCTGTAGTGAAGTTGGCAGTTTGAAGGGCATCGACATTTTTTGTTAAGAAATTTGTGAATTGAAGAGAGTAAGAAGTATGTGTACTTTAGGTAGGTTACTATGGACTGAGACTTACTAGTTTGGAAATTTGAGAGCAGAAAGGGGAGAGCTGTTTAATGTGTTTGTGAATGGGAGTGTGGGAGGTAAATAAGGGAATGATTTGGAGGTAAAGTTGGAGAAGTTTTTATTGGAGGTAGGGAAAGATGCTAAGGTGGAATCTTAAATGAGAGTTGTTTGCTGAAGACAATGACGTTTATCTTCACTGAGGAAGTTTCAGTAAAGCCAGAGAAAATGGGTCCCTTCTTGGTTATGAGAAAGCTGTTGGTCTGTAGCTAGATGTTATAATAATGATCCATTATACAAATCTGTTTTCAGATGTAGGGTGTTTGCTTTTCTGGACAAATTAAGTAGCACAATTATGGAATGGCAACTTTTCTGGTCAAGGCAAGTTGGTGCTGGGGACTTACTACTTTGAAGGAAAAAAGAGAACGCTTTAAACTCTTTCACAGTTATCATTTTTAAACTATCAGACATATTTATCATACAGACTGTCTATTCTCCTGGGCATGTGTTACCGTGTAGTTTCCCTTTACTTTTCAAAATCGTCCTTAGATCAAATAATTTGATTTTGCAGTCCGCAAAGATCCATATTATGCCTCGCTTTTACAGAACCTTGAGCCTTTGGTCCACATGAATTTCTTAGAAGAGGATTATAAACCAAGTGAAAACACTACATTGCAATTTAGGTATCTTTTCTATTTCTTTTACATTTACAATCGTAGCAACCATTTATCATTGTGGACCTTATGATACCCTCAATACTACTATATTTCTGAAATTAGACAACATACCTCCCCAAACTTAAATTTCTGTTTGTTTTCCCCGCTTTCTCTGTTCTCTTAAAATTATGGAATTCCCAAAATTCACTGGTGGCAGATGTTAATAATATAATTTGGTACATCTTGGAAGTTCTTATGTCCTTTGTAGGGTGAACTGATGGTGTTCAGATTTCTGTTTCCAGTATCCCAGGAGTATTTTAAATTATTTAAGATAAAGAATTGCTATAATATTTCTGTTTAAAGCTACATAATTCAAGTATATTTGGATTTACTCTGTTTTCTGGTTTAGTATGGACGTATTCTCAGTGACTTTGACAGATTACTATCATGTGTCATTCTACCCAAATCTGTATACATTAGTGATAAAATCTCCTTAAAGATAGTTTAAAAAGAGGTTCTGATTTTGTATTTGAAGGTAATTTTTTTAAACAAATGTCGAGTTCATTAACAATAGCAGAATTATTTTTATTATAACATTTTGTAGAGTTGGCACTTAGTATGATTTTCACATTTTATTGTGTATCTGATTTTAAATGATAATACAGTTGCTGTACTATAACTTGTTTATGTCAGTGCAGAACCTTCTTAAAGAGCCCCTCCTCCCCTTAGGAACTGTTTTAAAAGAAGTGAATTCCCAAACCTGTGTCAAGAACCAGTGATTTAAATGACTGTGAGACAAGTCTTTGAAAGACTTCCTTGAGTCTAGTCAATGGAGATAAATGATAGCCCATTTCCATGCTGCATACAGTTGTTAGGGTTTATAACGTTGTCAATATGTAAAGTGCAAAAGCAGGAAAGACTATGTAAAATTGCCTATAAAATTTTCCAGTTTTCATTATTTGCACTATTTATCTTTGCACTTGATTTTTTGAAAGTTAAGACTAGTCACTTTCACTTTTGTTTCTAGTCTTTTCTAATTTCTTACAGAATTGTGTTTTCAATATCCCACCCAAAGCAAAACTTATATGCAATTAAATATGCTTTATAAGTCCGAGAAAATATTTCTTAGTGTTAGCTATGTAGGACAAAAGTTTGTTTTGATAAAATGTTTAATATGGGCCTTTATTTGCCAAGAAAATCCTTTGTAAATGTGAGCTTTATTAAACTATTTGAATAGATGAAGTGAAAGCTTAGGATAAGAAAAAATACACACACACACACACACACACGCACACACACACACACACACACTATATATATATATAATGATGTCTTTGAGATCCAACTTCCAGCCTGACATGGCCTGGTTTTGGACTGTTGATTTGTTTTCACTGAAGTCAATGAGATTTGAGTCTAGCTGGGTATTGGCTTAAAAAGCTGGAAGAGAAGTGGGTGGCAAGTGGCAGCTCCCTCTTTCATGTAGTTTTCCATAGTGCATAGTGCTCATAGAGTTTCCTCATGGTCTATGTGATATAACTAGTATTGGAATAATTATATTAAATGATATTCCTTTTTGGAATTTAAGGTTGACTCACTTTTTGAGGTGGGGAGGGTGGCAAGGGATAAGAGACTTTATTTTAACTAGAGGCATTCTTACAACCTCAAGATGTACTCTAGAAAGAATAGGAGAACAAAAAGTGTACCTGTGAACATATTTTTTATCTTAGTGAGATTGTACAACACAGTTAGTGTTCAGAACCGCAAAAAAAAAAAAAAAAAAGAAAATAAAGGTTGACAGTTTTGTCAATAGAACAGAGATGTGTTTTGGCTAAAATTATTTTTTGTAAGTTTTTTAATTATTTCATTTTATATTCCCTTTCCCATAGCCTTTTAGGCGCTTCATACTTAAAACCAACAAGTGAGAGGCCTCTCTTCAGGTCTAGTTTATTTTTGGAATGCCTGAGTGTGTTTCTAGATGGGGAGGTGGTGTTTTAATTCTTGACATGTTCTTCTCAGCATGTTTTGCTAGTCATTTTGGCTCTTATGTTTGCATATTCTGTTTAAAATTCAGTGATGTGTTTGAAATGAGAAAGTCTTCTATGACACGGCGTGAATGTTTGTGGCCAGACTCTATTGTGGAACATTTTGGCTTTGTTTTTAATTTGGGTAGAAAGTTAAACTTTCGTTGTTCGGGTTTTGGGTTTATCTAGTGGAATTGTGCCCGGTAGTTGTCTAAATATGGACCAATTTTGGGAAATGAAGGTTGACAGATTTGTATCTGACTCTAGATAATCCTTTACTCAAAATCATAAAGGCTTACATCATTAGAGTTGTCTTAAGTTTTATGTTGTCAAATCTTTAAATGTGGATAATGATCAGAATTATATCTATGAATTTCCTTTGGGAAAAGAGAAAAATTCAGTCTCTAAACCTTTTCTTGGAGACTAAGTTTACCATATATGGAAAATGAAAAAATTTTAGAAAGTGGCTTTGATTATTTTTTAATGGAGTTTAATCAGCTTAATTAATTATTTTTCCTAGTCTGAAGCACTTATTTCCCAAATGTGAATAAAGGGAAAAGATCAGCAATTTGGCCCTTTTTTTTCAAGGCCATTTTTAGTTTTCTGCCCCCATTTTCCAATCCTGCTATAAAATAAATTACGGGTATCCTTCTAAGTCCCTGTAACCCCTTTTGGGGTCACAGATACCTTTGATAATCTGATGAAAGTGATGGACCCTCTCCCCAGAAAAAAAATGCACATACACAGATAATTTTACATACAACCTCAGGGGCATCATGCATCTTCTGAAACCCAAGTTAAGGATCTCTGCTCTAAACAAACCCTATAGAGAAAACTTTAATGCAATTCCTTGATAAAATTAGGAACTAACTATTGGCATAAAACATTTCAGATTGGAATTATTGTTAGATGGTGGCCCCTACTAGCAAAATATGACATTGCAACCAGCTTTGTTAGACATTATAACATCCAGACAAAAGGAAAAAGAAGCAAAGTTCTGAGAGCTATTTATAAGGAGTCAGGGCATCTCTAGACATGGGAGCCATTCCTGGTTCAAGGCAGGAGTCAGGGTACCTGACAGCTTCTAGCAGGGTAGAATTTGATAAACCACAATGCTCAGGATGCCAAGGGGTTAGCCATTATCTTAACCCCTTCCTCACCAAAAGATTTTAGTCTTGTCTATTGGGAAACAAGATGTCACTAGGAAAACAAAAAAATTTGCCTTACACCTTTGCTGGAACACATCAGTTTGGTGATGTATGGGACACCAGTATTATTTTTGAGAAGGTACATAAAACCAAAGTAAATTATTCTCTATGTAGAACATTATTTACTAGTAACATTTGTTTGGATGTATTAGCTTTGACAATTTTTACCAGTAAATATTGGTTTTATTTAAAACTGGGAATCCAGTTGATATATCTGTCCTTTCCCCCATGTAAAGCATAGTTTACAGATTTATGCATACTTTTTACTTTTCTTTCTTGATGCCATGGAGTGGGGTGGGTGGGGTGGGGGGATCCCTGAGTCAACAACTGACAAAATGTCTTCTCCAAATTTAAAAATTGAGAAGCAGCACTTTAAGTCTAACTCTACACCATTTTAGTGCATGTATTAGTTTTAATAATGATTTTTAGTGCATGCCTTTGGGCTTATTCAAAAGTGTACAATAGGAAAGTATATTTCCTTTCTTAGAAAGGAGATGTTTTTCTACTTTGCAACATGTGATTACAAAAATCTTCCTCTGTGGGAAGATTAACCATGTATTGAACTACTGAAAAGTATATATTTTTAGATATACAGAAGGAATCTACATGGAGCAGCATTCAGACCTATATAGAAGTCATAGCATTCTGTATAGGACCAAAAAGGAAATAACATTAAACACTTAAACAGACTTTGTTAGGTAGAAATACCTTTAGATCTTGCAGTGACTTCCAAAAAGAAAATGCCACAGAAGTTTGCTGAAAACTTTTGTTGTTTGAATTTTCTCTGTCAGTGTATTTAGCCCAAATACAACAGCTTTGGGTTAACACATATATAGGAATCAAAAAAACAAAGCTAACTAAATAGATCATTCTGATTTGCCAATCCAGCTTGACTGAAATAAGTAAACTAATCACTTCCAACATGAAAAACTGTTCAACTCCTTTAAGGTTTTAACCTAATAACCTTGGCTGATGTGGGAAGACTCCCACTTTGATTTCTGACCTGACAGTGAAGATTCATGCTTCACATGATTTCACACCTGACAGTGTCTGTTTAAGGAGCTATGGTACAGTTTGCTAATTCAATCCCAGATACCTGTTGATTACCTGTGAGATCTAGAGTCCAAAGTAGCCAGCAGCTGTATGCCTGAGTGCTCTGTGCCCATCAGATCTCTTAAAGTAAGCAGGGTTGGGACAGGTCACAGCTCAGATGAGTGACCTCAGGTGCTGTGGACAGCCCCAGATTCAAGTTGTATCTGCTTTCTTGGGAGTCATCACTGAACTAATGTCCCACATGGTGTTACTTACTGTAGATGCTCTCTCTTGGAGGAGGCCCAAGAGCACACATCCTAATCGCTTGTGGTACTCAGAGAGGGGGTGCTAACTCTGATGCCCTGGCCAAATTCCACTTTAGGGATGTGGGTCTTCTTCTTGCCATTCTAATTGGAAATGTGCATCGCTTCCCATTTTCCCTGTTGATCTCAGTGCAAACTGCACTAGTCTGTTTCTTTGCCCTGGTCCCAAGTCTCTAAGATGCTGGTGTGTATTATATGGGCCAAATTCATGCCTTGTCCTAATGTACAAGAGTTGGTGAATGAGTGAATTCTATGTCAAAGTGCTGTATAGTTGGAGAGTAAACTCTTGTGATGCTTTGGGGATGAAATTGGCCCTCTTTTAGCATAAGTTGGGGAATGTGCACTGGCCAGAGGCTTCCAGCCATGAGGTGTGAGCTGAAACCTATTTTCCCTCTTTTCTTATAGCATGTTGAGAAAATCTGTTGGGTTTTCAGCAGTCAGGGAAGGCCGGAGTTCTGCAGCTTTAATCTGGGTAACTGAGGCTGGTTTGAGCAAGACTTTGGTTAATTAACTGGGTTCTCAGATGCCACAGACTCCGTGAAAAGTCACCATTATTTTCAATGGTTGTGATAGAATTTCCCTCAGTAGCCATTATTTTAAGATTATATTGCAGAGTTGCTTTATTTGAGCTTTTTGTGTATACACAATCCCAAACTGGAAGAAATAATAATTTAAAAAAAAGGAATCCTGCTGTGAAAGGTATATATTACTCTAGATTTTTCTTACTGTAAATATTGTAAGATTGTAATACTGTCGATATTTTATTAACCAACAAATGTTAATCTATGTGAATTCAGACTTATTTTAAATGTGCTTCTTATTTACTGTGTGTGGTCCCTGTTGCTGACAGTATTAAGTTATATTCTGATGTAAGATTAACTTTATTAAAGAATGTAAACATTAATGTTTCCTTATGGGAAAACAAATAAAGTATAAAGAAGACAATTCTTTTCATTAAAATATACTGTGTATTTACACTTGCTAGACCCAGCACCACTTATAAATTTAGTACACTGTTCAGAATTTTAGTTAACACAGCTGACATGGTTGTGCTCTGTTTGAAAGTCTAAGAGTAGGTATTGTTGGAATATAAACAGTTTGTATTTGTCTGCTGTGAATCATAATCTTGAAATTTCTAATTGTTTGTAAAATTTTTATAGTAAAACATTTTAATGACAATTTAAAAATTTATCTTCTCTAAAGAATGGTCAAAACAATATCCTTTCAGAAATAGAATTGTTCTTTAATATCTTTCCAAAATAACTTTGGTTAAATGGACCAGATGGATATTAGTTAAAATTTAGGACAAAGTTGTGATATTCTTTGAGTTTACAAGTTAATCCTTATTGGAGATGTGCCAATTATACAGTAGAATATCATTAATTTGCACTGTTTGGGGACCCCATTAAGAGTGCTGAATTTTGCCAACTAAGAAGTAAGCAAATGCAATTTAAAAAGTAAATTTGAGCATTCTGTATTAAATCTGTGCAGTTATTATCACATGAAGAAGCGCAGTGTGTCGGGCTGTAATATAACCATACTTGCTGTCATGTTCTCCCATCTCAGTGCTGGGAACTCACCATGTGGAAACCAAGCAAATGTGTTGTGCATCAGCCGGCTTGAGTTTGTTCAATATCAAAGCTGAAACTAGCGAGGTCTGCTGTACTGCTTATTGAAGTATTGTGATTCTTTTAGGCATTGATTCTTACAAAATATATACTGTAACAGTATACTTTGTACAGATTTAAATTTTATTTGAAAAAAATGAAATAAAGTAGGCAAAAAAATAAAGATGTTTATTTTTCATGTGACTATATAAACAGATCAGTCTTTTGTTTCAATGCCTTTGGTTGTGGGGGGCGGATCTGGTTGCTCTTGGATTTTTTTTTTTTATAGATGGAAACCATTTTTAGGACTCAGAAGCAGGTATATTTGCCTGTTCATTAATTGCCTGCAAGTATTCAGTGTGCTCTTTCACACTGGAAAACTCTATTTTCTATTTTATTTTAAAACAATTTGTTTATTTTTAAAGATTTTATGTGAATGGCTTCCCTATCTTGCTTCTTGAGTCAGTGTTAAAAATTCTCTGATGGTATGACGGTTAACCTAGCCATCACAATTGAAGAGGAAGAGAAACTTTTCCCGTAGATCATGCCTGTTTCCCATCGAAGGTTCTTTTGCTTTCTGTCATTTTAAATTTGAAGTTGGTTTGGGGTAATGGAAGGGTTACAAAAGAGTACATGACAAAAGATAAAGAGAATCCTCTGCAGAAAATAGAGGTTGTGCTTGAAAATAAGATCCTTTCAAAAGTGCTTTTCTAGTGAATGGAGTGGTAGACAGTGAATGCAGTTACCAATTAAAATGTGGCACAGGAGTGAGCCTTCAGAATAGTGTTAATAAGACCCTCTCATAAAAGATTAGATTATCTGACCAAAAAGAACCATCCCAGTTTTGGTCTCTAACTCAAAAACCGGCAGAGGCCTTAGGTGTATGGTATTTTCCTCAACTTTTAGAAGTGGAGTTGGAAGTTTTATTTGTGGCTTTCTCCTCATTTTATCTTTGTGATGCTTTCACTTACCTTTAGGCTGGATTATGAGAAGGCTTGGAACAAGTAGTTGCAGGAACGAGATTCCTGCAAAAATCACACTATGGAAAAATTTTCAGTATTATTTAAATGTGTATGACAGTGATTATATTCTAAAAACTGATGCATGGACATAGAAATATCATAAGTTAACAGTATCACAGTTCCAAGCTTCCCTGGGTGAATCCCAAAAAAGTTTTGTTGTTGTTGTTATTGTTCTATATTTTTTTCTTGCTAAAATGGCCTTCCTTTGTAGAGAACAGCAGATTAGCTGTTGTATTGCAGCTACCTGTTCGACTAGCTTCCGCATCTGACAACCACCAACTCCAGTAAAAATAAAGCATAAACTTTGCTGTATGAAAACTTAAAGCTGAGAGTGCCACCATTTTGGGGAGGTTGGCGGGGTGCTAAGAAACTCTGGTTTTCCCTGAGGTCTGCAGTGCCTCTGATTTTGCAGGCCACAGAGAGGACAGATGGTTACTTCCTGAAGAGGAGACCAGATTCTCCTCTTTCCCCTCTCCTCAAGGTGGGATCAGACGAACCCCTGAGTCCCTCTCCAAAAAGAGGGCTCTCTGGAACAGGAGCTTGTGATGGAAACTCTAGCTATGATTTTGGGTGGGTTTAAGGGAGTGAAAAGCCAGAAGCCAGGCCCCTTCCCAACTGTCCCTGTGGCCTTAATCTTTTAAAGACTCCAAATGGGACAATGATTAAATATGCCCTGTGGTCATTTTGGAGAGCAAGAGGTGAAGTTCTACTGCAGGGCTACAGGGGGAACATCCTAGACTTGGGATAGGTCTGAACTAGAGGGCAGGGCTTGTAGGGCCACGGACACCTCTCAAGAAAGGGGCCCAGCATGTTCAACAGAACTGTGTGTCATTTGTATTTAGCTTTTTCTTTTCTAAAGTGATATAATTGGCAATCTCTTCCCACCCCCACCTCCAATGGATGTTAACTTTTATTTAACCATGTGGTATGTCATTTACTTTGGCTCTTTTGCATGGTTTTTAGAAATCTCTTTGTTCCCACTTCCACTAACAATTTCTTTCTAAGCAGACAGGACTTTTTGACTTGCGATACTGAGTTTTGGAAGAGGTTCTGTTCATTCAGGATCAGAGGAAAGAGAGAGCCTTTTTTTCAGTATTTGACTGCTTGCTCACCTCTCAGGGCCAGCACACCACCACTGCTTTCATTTCAGCACCATCCCCCACACTTCTGGAACTTGAGGAGGAGGCACTTTTTCTTTTTCCCTGAAAATGGGGATTCTACCTTAATACTGCAAATCTCCGGAATGTTTCCAATAATGTCATTCCCATTTTCCTACCAACATTGATCTTCATTCATTTTGATTTGTCCAAATCAGGCCATTTGGCACTCAGATTGGCAATGAGAAAATGTCACAAAACAGACTCACTGAATGTTGCAATGTTTAAAAGAGCAGGATACCCCCACCTTATAGCCAGCAGGGTTGTCCAATTAACCCCACCATCCTAGGAATCCTGACTCGCCCTGCATGACCAGCTCACACCTCAGACCTTCCTCGGGGAGCAGGAGTTTCTCCGTCAGCCTCCTGGGGCGATCGGCAGCAGCTCCAACCTAGCTCCGCTTTCTCTTTCTGTCTCTGGCAGTGATACGAACGGTGGGTCTGTACTGCCACCCTCCTAAATTTTCCTAAGCCCACCACTTTTTATTTTTTTAAACTAATGTTGAGTGCCTAAAATATGCAAGGCACCAAGCTAAGTGTTTTATCAAGGTTATTTCATTTAATTCTTACTACAACTCTATGAGATAGGCACTACTATTACCCCCATTTTACAGAAGAGGAAACTAAAGCACAGAGAGATTAAGTAACAAGCCCTGGGTTACAGAGTCAGAATTCAAGTCACGAGTTGTGTCAGGCTGATGCCAAAGCACACACTTGGTCTCAGTCACTCTAGTGTATTGCCTTCCCCGTGATGTTCTGCCTCCTCTTCCCCTGACTTATAGGATCTCCCTGACTTTGACATTGCCTCACCTCGGGATGTATTTAGCTGGATGGCAAAGTCAATGTTCCCTGTAGTGAAGGAGGATTTCTCTGTATAGCTCAGAAGCCACACTTCCTGTTCTGAAGGTTGATTCATGAATGAATCCACATTTTCATTTCTCCCTACCCTTTCATGGGGGAATGACTTACTCAGAGCAGGTCTGAGGAAAGCTGGCAAACGGCCCTTCCAGGCCTCTCTCCACTGCTGTTGTTTAAAGTAAGCACAGCCCTGAGTACTATTCCTGCCTCTTCCCGCCCTCACCACAATGACCTGATCAAAGGGCTCTGTGAATGAAGCTCTTGAATTCTGTCTAGTGGAGTTGTCAATTTCTTTCTTTTTTCCAGATTATACCCCCCAGCAGACACCCTATCTTTCTTATAGCAGACCTCCTATCTGGGCCCATTTAACTTCAGTTATAGGCTCAAAAAGGATCAGGAGGCAGTCTCTAGGAGAGGTTCTGGGTCTGCCCAGATTCCCAAAACCTCACTATTCCAATAATTGGCCCAGTAATTGGATCAGCTAGGGCCAGCCTTGTAGTTTCCAGCTCAGAGTTTTGCATGGGCTTTTACATTTCTGAAGGCACTTTCCTGCGTCCTCTAAAATGCTATTTCCCAGATGCTTCCTGACCTCTTAGGGGAGGTCCAGATTCTGTCACTCTCCAGGGGCTTCTTCCAAAAATAAAATATGAAATTCTTTGGGACTTAGGGGTAGTTTAGAGGGCTGTGGCATCTGTTAGAACTCTTATCTGAAAAGGGAAGATCATAATTTGAACTGGAACCCTTTGTATCCGCTAAAGCAGTGATTCTCAAAGTGTAGCCCCTGGATGAAGAGCATTAGCATCCCCTTGGAAATTGATAGAAATGCAAATTCTTGGGCTTCACTCCAGACTGAACTGAATCAGAGCCTGCTGGAGCCCAGCAATCCCTATTGTAATAAGCTCTCCAGGTTATTCTGATGCACATTGAAGTGTAAGAAGCACTGTCTCCAAAGCAAAGGTTCTTTATCTCTTTTGGAGTCATAGGTTTGAGTGTGAGGGAAGCTTGGGGCCCTCTCACCTGCCTCACAGACCCCCCTAAGGTCCAAGTGAAGAATCCCTGCTCTGGAACTTAGAGCATATCCATCTCTCTCTGACTTCTACTCTCTCAATACCACTTCTGCAAGGAGGGGTGACCGTATACTCCCTGTTTGTTCTTTCATCTGTGTACTGTCAGTTGTCGCTGAGAGTGGGCCCCAGACAGCACAGAGAAAGGAGCTTGCTGCTCCCTGTATGTGCTGCAACTGTAGCCCAGAGCCTCTAGATGAAAACCAAATGCTCAGGCATGGGGCATCAGGCCAGGAGCCTGAGACCCAATAGAAAAGTGATTCCTTCTCTGGAGCTGGGAGCTCTGTGTCAGAGCAGAACTGCTAAAAACTGCTGAACTTCCTGTTACAGTCCTGGCTGGAACATGTTGACTGCAGCTAGAGCTTTGTCAATGGCAAGTCCTGGTTATGCCTGTTGTCCCTGATTAATTGTTTGTAGCACCCCTGTTCACTTGCACAGGTATCCTGGTTTGAATGACAAAATATATGGTCACTCATTTTCTCACCTAACAACCTTCTCACTGGTCTTCATATTGCCATTTGTTTTTTGTCTTTGCTGAGGAAGATTCACGCTGAGCTAACATCTGCTGCCAATTTTCCTCTTTCTTTGTATGTAAGCCGCCATCATAGCATGGCCACTAACAGATGAGTGGTGTAGGTCCACGCCCAGGAACTGAACCCAGCCACCAAAGCAGAGCATGCCAAACTTAACCACTAGGCCACTGGGGCTGGCCCTCCATATTGCCACTTTTGCCCCCTGCAGTCCCTTCTCCACACAGCAGCTAGCTTGTACATATGGTTACAAGGGCTTATGATGTGGCCCGGGCCAACTCTCTGGTTTTCTCTCCTTCCTTTCACCTCCTTGTTCATTTCTCTTAAGCTATACTGGTCATCTTTCTGTATCTTGAATGCATGGAGCCCATTGCTACCTAAGGATGTCTTTGCTCTTCCCTCTGCCAGGAATGTACTTCCCTCTAGATAGATCCTTGCATGGCTGGTCCTTTTTCATAATCAGGCCTCCGCTTTTATGTTCTCACTTCAAAGAGGCCTCCTCTGACCACCCGAACTCAAGTGCCCCCTCCAGTCGCTCTCCCTTACTGCTGTTTTGTTTCAGTTTTCTTCCTAGTGCTTATCACTGTCCAGAATTGTCTTTTCTGTCTTTTTCTGTCAATGGGCAAACACTGTGAGGGCAGGACTCACTAAGGCATCCCCAGTGCCCAGACAAGGGTGACACACAGCAGACATTCAACAAACATCTCTTAGCTAAGTGACTGGACTCCAGTGAATCCAGACCACTTCTGAGAGTCAGCTGTGCTTCTGGGGCTGACGTACTCATCCAATTTGAATGCGAGTACTTTTGTTCTGTTTTATCTCACCTCTGGCCCACAGGTGGTATAGGACAGAGACCCTGAATATGAGATGATTTTCTCTGCCTGCTGCCAACCCCCCTTAGTTTCTTGCACCTCCTATGGGCCTCAGCACCTCCTGTCCCTGTTTCATCTCCAGATGAGGCGCTGGGAAAAGGAGAGTAGCCCAGGACTCAACAGATAGCTGAATGCCTGCTCTGCCTCCAACTGCCCCCCACAGCACCCACCGTTGGTTGGGCTCTAGCCTTTTAGCATGCACTTGGGGGCCCTTTGGCCACTAAGCGTATGATGGGCAGCGTTCTTCTGGGCTTTTCCCTTGATGATCTGGGCACTCACTCTCCTTGGAATCCACTAGTTGAGGGAAGGGAGGAGACTAGCTATCTGAGGAGTGATATGTCCTATTTCCAGATGCTGAGGAGTAGGAGGTGTCTAGAGAAGAATGGCCTCCATTGGGCACCAACATCATTGGTTACATTTCACCAAATCCTGCCTCTTCTACTCTCTGTTGCTTGGCCATCCCCCAATTTTTAAAATGGGAATGGTGACAACTAAACTCCCTCCCCTCAACAATTTTCCAGGGAAGAAGTGAAAAAAAGCCTTCTTCCTTGATTCTAAACCTGAGGAAGAAATGAGGCTCCTGATTTTAAAATAAATTTAGGCTCCAGGATAAATTTAGCGCTATGGAGTATGGACTCAAATAGCAAAGTCATACAGAGATAGGAAATAGAGTTTGAGGGTTTCCAACCAACTCTCCATAAAGTGAGTCCCTGATGAGAACCAGGCTGCTGCATGGTGGGCAGAGGATGGAGATGGGGAAGCAAGGACTTGGAAACCAGTCCATCACTCCAGAGGATTTCCGAGGCCTTTGTCTGTACCCTGGTCTTGTGGGAAGGAGCATGAACGTGGAAGTTAAAAGTATTAGGTTTGATATCAGGCCTAGATGCAAATCTAGGCTTTGTCACCACCAGCTCTGTGCCCTTAAGCACCTCTGGTTAGCCTCTTCAACTCTTCACTTTCCTCATCTGTAAATGGGATAAGAGTGCCTACCTCATTTGATTGTTGGGAAGATTCAATGAAATAATTTATGTCAAGAGCTTATAGCATGTTCTTGGCACAGAATAATGTTTAATAAATGCTATCATCATCATTATCCTTGTTGTTATTATTATTATTGGGAAAAAGGGAGACAAATGTGGAACTTCAGTAGTCAATAAGAGCACTGCCTCCAGCAGCCTCTGCATTCCAGGTAGAGGACCCATGAAAAGAGCGGATGCCGCTCTAGAATGATCTGCTAATCTGCATTTAGCTGAAGGGAGGGGGACCCATTCTGGCCCCCCCATCTCAGCTTTGGGCCTACCGTCATATCTTTCTCTTGCCATCCCAAGGAGGATTCAGTCGGTGGCTTTCTCTTCATAGGCTTAGTTGTATACTGGACCAGATTTAGTTTTGGTTTGTCACTTACTGTCTCTGTTCCATGCCTGGGGTGTCTGAGGTTTTCTGGTGGTGGTGGTGGAGAGTGTTCTTTTGAAAAACAAAATGTGGTCTCAATGTAGCGACTGTTTCCTTCTGGCTACAGGCAACAGGGACTTTGCCATCTGCCAAGGGTGTGGGATGACTAGAGGTCAGTGCTGAATATTAATTCACCTGTTGGACATCTAAGATAGCAGTTAATCAGCCCTGGGAAAAAGCTCTTGCGTAAGAAAAGGAGTGATTTACCTTTGGCAGAAATTCTTAAGCTGGGGCTCTTGAGGATATGTAAAGCTCCTGAAATTTTACACAAGATTATACCTGTATGTGCAATGGATATTTTTCTGAGAAGAGGATCCATAGTTTTCTTCTATGAAGAAACTCTCAAGCGATGTCACAGCCCAAATGGGTTCAGAATCACTGGTCCTGATCTGACAGTAGAATAGAACTCTCCTTTCTGGGGTCTTTAAGAGGCTGCATCCTTCAGCCTGGCTATCAGCAGGACTGCTAGTGAAAAGGGATTAGAAGCAGGGTTACTTAGGCTTCGGAGAAAAAGAGCTACTCTCCTTGTTGGACCTGTGTTGGCTGATTGGAGCCTGCCATATCCATTTGGGAAGCTGGGAGTTTTGAGCTAGCTAAATATGCCCTATTTTCCCTGAAATTTGGTTGCAATATTATAAGGCACTCTAAACTACCATATTTTGTGCCGTATGGGTTGAGTGGTGTGGTGTCATCTCAAAGGTGGGGGGCAGGGTTGGGTGACTTTACTAGGTGTGTGTTGGTGATAGTAATGGTGGTGAATGTGGGGTCTCTTTATGTTGCCCTCATTTGAATACTTGGTACATAGTTGATACTCAGCCAGCTTGTGCATTGGTATGGAATTGTTTCCTTTCCTTTTGGAGACATTAAATCTAAGCTCCATAGTCCGTTTTTCAGTTTCCCAGGCGCTGGTGGCTTCTCCTTACCCCTGTGGCATCCTTTCATGAGGGGTTAGGTGCCTTGGTCTTGTCCTCAGCTATGGATATTTACTCCTTACTCCTCACCCTACATATCCTGAAAGATATTTCTGAAAGCCAACTTGGGGCCTGTGAGGTTGTTTGGTGCTTCTGGGAATATGATTCCATCATTGAGGCTGTGCTCCAGTTTGGCCAGTCCTGGTACTGTCTCCTGTTTTTCTCAATACCCCTCATTCCTTGTTTCAGCTTCTTGTTCATGTTAGAAAATGGCATCTACCTCTATCTCTCTTGCTGAGAACTTTCTCCCTCCTCTCAAACCCCAAGTCCATGTGCTCAACCCAACTTACTGAGTGGTGTCAGAGTGCCACAGAGGTTTCCTAAGATTTCATTGTCTTCCTACCTGGGTGAGGCAAGCACACTTTGAGCTCAGAGTCAGCTCACAAGTGGGAAGTATGGGCTGAGAGTAGCTGAGCACAGGGATGACCTGGGCTCCCCCAAGAGCAGGGCCTGATCTCCTTAGGGTGAATTGGCTGACAAAGGCTCCGTGAGACAAGAGTTTCACTTTGCTTTGGGGGCTTTGAGTCGGAGTGTTCTCCAGACATGAAACAGAGTCAAGTTTCCAGGACATTGGCCTCTGATCTGGAGCCATCAGACCATGCACAGCCCCTCAGCCTTGGTATCTTTTTGCCAATAACATAAGCACATCCACTGTCACTGCCTCTGGGGTTCTGGGCAGGGGCCATTATCCCAGGACTGCCTTGATCCACACAGAGCTGAGGGGTCGCATGGAGGTAATTAAAGCCCACACAGTGTGACATTTTCTCTGCATGCTCTTCCAAAGAGCTCTCTATGCAAGAAAAATGAGGCCTTGGGATGAGCTGCCTGAACCACATCCACTCTGTGAAAGATGGACCTAAGGACTGGGGACCGTGATGTCCGTCAGAGAGGCAGCCCTTCCTCCCACTCCTCACCCAGAGCCAGCAAAACTGTTTCTACTCCTTCCATCTTGCTTCACCATCTCTTCTCCTGTGCCCTGCTCCTCTTAACCCATTCGTTTTGAGCTGGCTCTTTAATAATCATGACTTGACTTATCTGTAGATGATAGGGCTCTGGGGATGAGGAACAATGGAGGGTAGCCACCCCTGGTCTTTATTTGCTTCCTCCTGAACCTTGACTTCTGAGTAAGAATTGGGAGGGAAAAGACAGGTCTCCAAGGCCAACTGGTGTCACAGTGTGCTTCCAGGAAAAAAGAGCCACCCCTCAGTCCAGGCCGACTGGTCCTTTTAACCTTATTAATGGTCTCTTGGGTTATACAGAGGCTTTTTATCTTGATCAAATGTATCGGTCGTCTCCTTTATGGCTGTGTATTTTATGGCTTTTAAAGGTTTCCCTACCCCCAGATAATAAATATATTTTCCTATATTTTTTTGTATTTCTTTTATAGTCATGTTTCTAGCTCTTTAATCCATCTGGAATTTATTTTCATATATGGTGTGAGATAGGTATATAACTTTTTTTTTTACAGAGGGTCACATGCTGTCCAGAATTATTTATTCTGTAGGTATCCACTCCCCAGTGACGTGAAATACTACTCTTCTCATATTCAAAACTCCCGTAAATACATATCACTGTTTCTGGATTCTCTATTCCTTTGTGTTGAACCTTTTAATATTGTACTACTACCAAACCATTTTAATTGTTTAGCTTTGAGTTTTGTTTTGATACAATGTATATTCTCCTTTGTTTTTTCCCCCCAAAAATTGTTTTGTTATTCTTACATATTTTTTCGTTCCAGATGTACTTTCCAATCCCAGCTTGTCAAGTTTCTTTTAACAAGTCCTATTAGGATTTTGTTTGAGATTTTATTGATTATGTAAATTAAGTTGGGAGAGAGTTGATATTTTTACAATATGGAGTCTTCTCATCCAGAAACAGAACGTCTCAGTTATGTTCTTAAAGGCCTCCAGGGGAGACATTCTCTCTTCTGACTCCTGCAGTCCCTCAGCATCCCTTGGCTGGTGCCATGAGCCACCAGAACCTTGTATTGCCAGGCCCTCTGATTGTAGCTTACCCATTCCCTCTTCTCACCCAGAGATGGATGAAACACTTGAGGTTTTGTTCAGGACTTCTGAGCTTTATCTTTCCAAGACCCAAAAGAACTCCAAGGTGATTGTCCCATCTCTTTTATCCCCTGTCTTTACACCGCATCCCCAGAAACTCCCTTCTCATCTTGCTCCCTTAGGAATTCCAAAATATCTAATCTGGAGTAGGACAGCTTAATGTTTTCTTTGGTCTTGACTTCCCTGAGAATCTGATTGGCCTGAAATACAACTTCTCATTCTGACCCTCTCTGTTTTTACATTTTTCTGTGTCATTTGTAAGCTTCATCCAGACAAGATGATCGCTTGGAAGGAGAGGAGAGCTCACAGGATATTCGAGGGAATAGCAATGTTAGTGATTCTATGCCAACTGCTGGCACTAAAGGCAAGAGCTTATTATCACAGATTTGCCAACAGGTGCCAATCTATGACTCTGCTCACCAGCCTGAACTCCATAGGGTGTCTAGGCATTCCTAGCCATTTTTGATCTCTGATTCCTGTTATGCACACCAGCCTCAAGAGGCAGGCTGCTAGGTCAAGCTGACTGCCAAAGGTCCAGGGGCAAACAAGAAGGCCCTAGCCCTTCTGCTCAGATCTCTTTCAGGGACAGCAGCATCCAGCTGTTGTATTGCCAGTATGAAAGCCAAAAAGGCCAGAACTAAAGTTGTGTGACTTCTCAGACCAGGTGTGGCAGCCAGGAAGTAGGAAAACTGGAGCCCGACCCCAGGTCCAAGTCTCCACCTCACCCCCAGAATCGCCGAATGTGCTTTAAGGCCAGGCACAATAGCGATACAAAGACATAAGCAGTTTGCCCAAAGTATTTGCATATACACCTGAGTACTCAGAAAGGCCACAGAGTCCCGACACCCAGACATACTTTGCCCAGCCATGTTCCTTTCCTGTTTCTGCATCTACGTGGCTCTCTCTGTATCACCTCCTCCTGTTACCAGTTTCTTCTGGGGCCAGGTCAGCACAAGTTATCACTAAAATATCCCCTGTGGCCTTGACAAATCTTCACCTGCTGCTTATCCAAGGGATAAGATTTCAGGGTAAGGACTGTGGAATTTGTTGCAGTGATTGGAAAGTTTCACTAACATAAGACTATTACAGAAAATGATTCCTAGACATTTGTGTTTCAAAGGACAGAATGAGCCACTCCAGCACAGTGAACCAATTTCAGGGACAGGAAGTCTGCCGCGGTGACTGAAAAGTGCTGGTAACACAAACAGTTACAGTCTGATTCCTCAAGATCTTGCTTCCAAACACAATATACTCCAAAGGATTTTCCCTGGCCACTCCCCACCTCACCCCTCAAGTTGCTCAAGGGCCAGCCAGCCACTCAGTTTTACATGTCTAAATCTAAAATCAAAGTCCCAGGCAGGGAGAGGGATTGTCACAAGTAATTGCAACATCCCACAAGAATTTGTTTGAGAGTCAAAAGGACCCAAACCTGGGCCTTCTCCAAAGCTTGCAAGTCTGAGCTTTTTGAGAACCACATTTGATCTGTTCCAATGTGTTAATTGTAAATGTTTGTCTTGTGTCTGCTTGGCAGCTCTAGGGGACTCTGCAGGGCTCCTGTGGCCCACCATAGTGACAGGTGCAGCTTCTGCTAGGAAAGGACAGAGTGGGGAGATGCCTTCTGTGAGCCACAGGCCCCAGAATTGACCTTAACTTTCTGAGCCATGTTTCAAACACTAGCCCAGGGGAGAAGGAGGGACGAGGGCTCTGAGGGGTGAGGGCTCCTAGGTGGCTCCAGGGAGGGACTTGGATGGGAGGGGAAGGGGCATCGGCATGCTGCCACACTGTTGCATCCTTTCTCAGCAACTCACACATTCACTCCACCCTTGCCCCTGCCCTTACCTTATCTCTTTTATTCTTACTTCTTAACTTCATGACATTATTTTGATGTGATGTTCCCTCTTTTTCCATATAGAAATAGTCACCTTCAAAGTGACAACTTAGGACTCAAACACAGTAGCTACTCTATGTCTCAAGACAGCCCAGCATTATTGGGGGATACAGTTGGTTGTTATGAACCAGATATGATCATCATCAGCATCATCATCATAGAATAGTTACCATTTACCAAGCCCCTACTTTGTGCACAGCCCCATTGTGAGGCTGACGTTCCTGTTTCCCTATTTGACAGAGTAGGGCCAGACCTGATGAGGACAAGTGGCCTGCGCTGGGTCTCCCAGTTGGTCAGAGCGGGAGTTGGGCCTCCAGAGGGCCTGGGACATTGCTATGGTTCATTTTCTTCAGGAAGGAGAAGAAGGAAGCAGAGCCCAGTGAGGTACCTGCCCTCCTCAGCAGTCTGAAACTGCCAGGCACAATTGGAAGGGGTTTTCACAGCATGTCTTTCTTGGGCCGCAGGTCTCCCATAGCTGACCCAGGACCATTGGGACATGACACCTCAGGGATGGGAATGGAGTGGGGCGGAGCATTCCTGTCTTGGTTCCTTAGAGAACTCTCATGTCATTGTGGGCATGCGGGACCCAGTGGGCATGTGACCCCCTCCTCCCTCCTCCCAGTTCTGCAGAACTTCACAGGTGAGGCTTTCTCTGAGAGGCCCTAGCTTCAAAGAAGGAAAAGAGAGCCAGAGCAGGCCAAGGTAGATTTCTACTTGAAGGCTGACAGTCCTACTGTCCCTCAGCCCAATTTCTTTTTAGCGCAGCCTAATGTCTTTCTGTCCCCTCTGCTGATTTACATGGCAGGTTTATTTAATTAGCCAGAGGTGCGTCAAAGTGCTGCTTGTCCTCGGAGTTAATTAATATTTACTGAGCCACCACACAGTGAGTGACGCCAAGACTGGACTGTGTCCTCTATATCAGCTTAGGGAACAAACGTCAACCCCTTGTGCCTGGCTGGGATTGGGAACTGAAACCAGTCAAAGGGTAGGGATGATGGGCCTCCAAGCTACTGTAAGGAGCAAATGAGGTCATGCACCTAACGTGCTTACCACATGTGATGCCTGGCTCATAGCAGGGGCTTAGAAATTGATAGCTCTGTTTGTAAATTTTAAAAAGGAGTTGCAGGGAAAGGTGGTTGAGGGACCATGTTCCCCTCTGGGGTATGTTCCAAGGAAGAGACAGGTAATGGTAGCAGATGCTGCAGGGGACCCAAACCCTCAGGCACACTCATATAAGCATCACTCATGAAAAAATGAGGCATGCTTCTCCCTATTTTCACCAGGCCTCTTGTAGAAATGGGAGAAAGTTGGAGTGGCTGACCCTGAAGGCATTCAAGCAGAGCATGAGTAAATGGAAGGTCTCCTTTAGCTGTGATTTGATTGCAAAGGAACACTGGCCTATGTGGTCCATGCTAGGCCAGGACCCTTCTCCTCCTTCCCTCACCCTTGTCCCTGCACATATCAGAACCCCACCCTACTCTTAACTCCAGAAAATTTTTGACCCTGGCCCTTCTTCAAAATGGCACTTCCTTGGGCCCTCTCCTGTGGAGTGACCTGACAAAGCCATCACTGTGGCAGAATTTCATGACAGTGTTTGCCCTCTCCTTCTGCCGTCTCCAGGGCTGCCATGCCTGACAAACATCTTACAGCCTGCCCTGTCTGACTGCCGGGCTTCAGGGGAGCCCCATTTCCCAAAGCCCTCTTTTTGGTTACTGGCTCTGGACAGCTGGTCCCTGACTCTCCCAGCTCATCTGGGCAGCCTTGGTCCTCCCTGTGGAAGTGCCAGAATAGCCAGTGCCTGAACATCTGGGCTCTTCAGTCTTGGTCTGCCAGGCTTGACCCCATGGCCCCATTATAGCCTGCCCCAGAGTCAGTTTGGGAGGTTACCATTAAGCAGCCCTCTGGAAGCCGAGACCAAGTGGGAAGACATGCTACTGAGACAAGACCTGATGAGCGGTCTGTCTCCAGCTGCCAGCAAGATGGCTTTTCTAAGTCAAAGGCTGAGGCAAGATACCAGCAGCCCCAAGATCTGAACAGATTTGGGCAGAAGGGTATGATGAGGCCTAAAAGTTTCTTTCTGGGTTTGCCACATCTTCTGAATGAAGTCAGAGGCTGGGTGGGAAGGGGTCTCCCCAATTACATGAGATGACTTTGGTAAGGAAAAGGGAATGGGAAATGGGGCAGAAACTGACACAGCCAGACTGTCGACTACAGCTAGCTCTGGTAGCTGAGGTTCAAAGGCCCCTGCGTCCCCTGCTGGCCCCTCAAACCAGCTCCTGCCCTTCCACTTCCTCCTCCCCAGGAGGCAGCTTGGTCCTTCCCTCTTGTTCCAGTGCTGCTTCATCTGCCCCCTCCTCACCTCACTCCTTTTAATCTTTTCACCTTGGACCTAGCCTGCAGCTGCTTCCTCTCTCCTTTCCATATAACCTAGGTTTCCTCCTTCCTGACAAAAACCTTTGTCTGACCAAGCTTTTTTTTTTTTTGATAGTTTTTTTTTTTTAAGATTTTATTTATTTATTTTTCCTTTTTCTCCCCAAAACCCCCGGTACATAGTTGTATATTCTTCGTTGTGGGTCCTTCTAGTTGTGGCATGTGGAACGCCGCCTCAGCGTGGTTTGATGAGCAGTGCCATGTCCGCGCCCAGGATTCAAACCAACGAAACACTGGGCCACCTGCAGCGGAGCGTGCGAACTTAACCATTCGGCCGCGGGACCAGCCCCTTTTTGATAGTTTTTTGACCAAACGTCTTGAAGAAGCCCTAGTTTCCCGCATACACACACGCCCCTCAGAACTGTGCAAGTGGCAGCCTGCCTCAGCCAGCACCTCAGAGCAGACTCTGCTGCTGCTTCCCAGAGGGGCTTCCAGCCTCCAGTTCTTCCTTCTCCCTCTGTCTCACCCACTGCAGAGCCAAACTTTACAGAGCCCCTGGGTTTGGCCCCCCTAGGTCTCCCACACCAACCCTCCACTCCACTCCAGACTGGACTGGGAATATCTACTGTCTCCCTTTCTTTCTCTCTCTCTCCCGCTCCCTCTCCCCCTCCCTTTCCACTTCCAATCCAAATCCAGTCCACTTGGCAAATTCTAATGGCTCCAGTGTTCACACTCCAGCCCGTCCCCACCATGCCCTCCCCTGAGGCTCCTGCTGCCAGACCACTTGCTGTGCCAATAGTCTCCTGAGAATGTTTGTCTTCTGAGATTGGAAGCACCCAGAGGGCAAGGACTTTTACTTCCCACAAATCCTACAGTCTGCTAGGCTCGCTGTGGGCACTCGGACCCTGATGAATGCTGATCCTCTCCTAATAACCTCCTAGCGCTGCTTCAGAGCTCTCTGCCTGACGTAAAGTCGGGGAGTGGCAGGTCCGTGTGTGGCTGGGCCGGCCAAAGCCACCATTGTCAGTTCATGGCAGAAGGAGGGAAGATAAGGGGACATTTCCCACAATGGGTGAGAGCGAGAGGGAGGCTTTTATTTCCAAGGAGATTGGGTAAGGGGAGGGAAAACCCTGGAATGAGGTCCCTGGGATCAGTCGTCACGTTGTGTGGAGAAGCCCACACGTGATATCGAGGACGTGACTCCAGGGAACCCCCAAAACTCATGGCTGCCTTGTTCCACGCTCCCTCCATTCCTCCCAAGGCGGCCTGCCTCCCGGTTCTCAGCCGCGGGACAGATTCTTGCGTGACCTCGGGCGGCGCCCAGTGCTGCTGTGGACAGCTCATTCCGCGGCGGCGGCGGTGGCGGCGGCGCCCGGCGTGTCCCCGGCGCCACCAGGGGGCGAATAAGGTGCCCGCCGGCTCTCAGGACGAGCGGCATGCCGGCGCTGCACTCCGGAGAGGCCGGCCAGGGAGGACGCGCCCGCCAGAAGCGCCTGGGCTTCCCGCCGCCGCCGCCGCCGCCGCCGCCGCCGCCTCCCGGGGCTGCTACTTGCAGCCCCACCCTCGGGCCGGGTCTGTCGCTCTGGGCGCCCCAGGCCTGGGCGGGTGCGCAGCCGCGCTCCTGCACCAGCGGCCGTGAGCCGGCGCCCCCCGCTCAGCGCGCACAGGCACGGCCCTACCGATTCGCCGCGCTCTCTTCCCGCCACTCCGCAGCCCCCTTGACAGCCCCCCGCTCGGATCTCGTGGCCGCCCCGATTTCAGGGCCAGTGATTGAGTAGGCCGCTCCCGGGCGCAGCAAATGGAGGACACTGGGATTTCAGGAGGGGGTGAAGGGGGACCCAGCTCGGCTCCCCGCCTTCTCCCTACTCCCCCGAAGAGGCCGCGGGTGGTACGCAGGCCAGTCCCTGAGCCCTGCCACTCCAGTCGGCCTGGTGCCAGGGGAGAGTCCGTGCGAGGCCAGCCGGGCGCACATGCTCCGCACCTGCACCTGTTGGTGCTGGCCTCCACGCACGATACACGCCGCCGGGCTGCGGTCACCTACTGAAGGGGCCACATTTGGCTTAAGAAAACAAAACGAAAAAACGTTTGTTTACAGTTGTATACGTTAGCTCCTCTCTGGGTCAGGTCGTGGTGCGGACCATATTTCGGTGAGTCCCTGGGGCTGCAGTCTGAGACCTCGATGGCTCAGGACGGAGACCTGCCCGCCTGCCTTGGCACTGTTGGGGATCTTTCAACTCGATGAGATGCTGCTTCCATAGAAAAATAGTCTGTTCTTTGTTTTTTTCGTTGCTTTTTAAGATTTTATTTTTTTCCTTTTTCTCCCCAAAGCCCCCCGGTACATAGTTGTATATTCTTCGTTGTGGGTCCTTCGTTGTGGCATGTGGGATGCTGCCTCAGCGTGGTTTGATGAGCAGTGCCATGTCCGCGCCCAGGATTCGAACAAACGAAACACTGGGCCGCCTGCAGCGGAGCGCGCGAACTTAACCACTCGGCCCCGGGGCCAGCCCCTAGTCCGTTCTTTGGAACTCAGGTCAGCCTTTATCGAAACATGTTGGTCCTGCCAGACTTGATGATAAACCTTTTTGTGTGTGTGGTGGTGGGGGTTGTGGGGGTTTTTGTTTTTTGAGGAAGATTAGCCCTGAGCTAACTACTGCCAATCTTCCTCTTTTTGCTGAGGAAGACTGTCCCTGAGCTAACATCCGTGCCCATCTTCCTCTATTTTATACGTGGGACGCCTGCCACAGCATGGCGTGCAAAGCGGTACCACGTCGGCGCGATGGATCCCTGGCAAACCCGTACCATGTCGGTGCAGCGGATCCGCAGCGAACCCGTACCTTGTCGGCGCGCCGCGCCCGCGGCGAACCCCTACCTTGTCGGCGCGCCGCGCCCGCGGCGAACCCGTACCTTGTCGGCGCGCCGCGCCCGCGGCGAACCCGTACCTTGTCGGCGCGCCGGGTCCGCGGCGAACCCGTACCTTGTCGGCGCGCCGGGTCCGCGGCGAACCCGTACCATGTCGGCGCGCCGGGTCCGCGGCGAACCCGGGCTGCGGAGAAGCGGGAACGTGCGCGCTGAACCGCTGCGCCACCGGGCGGCCCCGTGTGTGTGTTTTTAATCCTGTTTGTGCCCACACACTAGCCTGCATCCATTCTAGGTAAATAGTTCTGCCATTGAATAAAAGAAAGTCAAGTTTGTTTCATCTCAAACGAAGTCTTCGAAATACTACCTCTCTATTTGCTTGCTAGTCAATTAGCCACATTTTCGTTTGGTTTGGTTTGGTTAGGTTTGGGGGTTTTTGCAACCCTTAAAGCAAGAGTTAAAGGTTAAATTATATTTCAAGCTGCACGTAAGCTCTGGTCTCAAATCCTGACATTTAGCACAGGTTTCCACAGTGAGAGTGACAGGGCTGACATTTGTGTCAGTCTTTATTTTGATTCGTGCTGGTCAGATAGGTACTCAGATTAAACCCTTGGAAGAGAGAGTCCCAAATGAATGTGCTCTTCTGCCCGCCAGGAGTAGATGAGACCTGTTTGTCAGCTAAGTGGGGCCATCACTGTAAGCCCTAAATTGCCTTCAAGCTCGGATGTGGGGCTGGGCTGCAAACTCCAGGCTTCAAATCTCTTTAACATCCAGGACCTGGGACCGAGGAGACTCTGTAACTCCTCCTCTGTTCATCGGGACATTGAAGGTGGGCCCAGAAATCAATCCCACGGTCAGAGAGCTTGAGCAACTCTGCAACGCTGAGGGAGCCTCACCTCCCAGGACACAGTGCTAATGCTCTGCTGACAGAGCAGATCTACTCCAAGCCCAGTACAAGATCTTGGCCCTGCTCCCTCTGCCCTCCCTTCAGTTCCGGATGTGTGTCTGACACTTCCTGGCTCTGTGAAAGCAAGGAGTGGCCTGAAGTCCAGAGCCTCACATGACCACAAGACCCTCGGCTCTAAAGAGTGGCAATCATGGGAGCCCTGGCTCCAGTCCCCAACTCAGGAGGCTCTGGGGATGGGGTCAGTTGAACAGCTTGCATGACCATGGCCTCTGGCCCTGGCCCTGGCCCAGACCCCTTCCCTGCTGCTACCCTGGGTCTTTTTTGAATTTTCCCAGAGGTGAGCATTTACCAGGCATGGCTCCCACAGAGCTTCCTCGTTCACCCAGGCGCGGCACCCTGCCTGGAAGAGCACCCCCAGTTCAGCCCACCCAAGGCCCCATCTCCCATCCTCTTCTAGTGTCAACACTACCGTTCCCCCTTCTCAGCCCTGCGGGGGAGCCCTGTGTTCCCTAGAGGAGAAGGCAATGTCTTCACTGCCTCCCGGGTGGGAAGGAATAGAGAAACGAGTCTCATTAACACATCTGCAAAGGCTCCTCTTAGCCCACCTTTACTCCCAGTGAGTCTTCCATCCCACACAATTTCATGGGTACCTACTTTGTGCCAGGCACCATGCCAGGGGTCAGTGATACAGAAATAAACAAGAAGCAGTCCCTGCCCTCAGAGAGTTCATGGTGTCTGATGGGGGAATTTATCAACTCATTCATTCACTAAATGTGTATTAAGCACCTACTGTATGCCAGGCCCCGTGCCAAGTGCTAGGGAGACATCAGAGAAGGCAAGCATAGCCCCAGCCATCCTAATATTACCACCGCATAGACTCACCATCCATACGGGTCACCCCACCTGACAATTAGGGAATTATATGCCATGACAAAGAGAATCACAGGAGCTTTGAGCACATGTAAAAAGGGTGGCGGACAGGAGAGCCAGTCTGAGTGGGAGGGGCACTTGGAGGGGACAGACACATACCGCGCAGAACCTTGTATGGTGCTTATCTTCCTCCTGAAACATGACCCCAGAGCTTTGAGAAGGCCCCTCCCTATACCCTGTCCCTCACTCCCACACCCAGGAAATCTGCCAGCCCCTCCGCAGGGCCCTCTCTCTGAGAATGCCAGGTACCTCTCCTTGTTGCCTGTTGATTGGTAGCAGGAGGACACAGTGCCCCGCATCGCCACCGACTGAAGTTTCCAGGCCAGTGGAGGCATGGGGTTTCCGGCTGTGGAGCCACTGTGTCCCTCCTCCTGAGCTCCATCGGAGCAGCTGGGATTGGGGCGTTTAATAAAAGAACCCTTAGGAGAGGAGCAATGAGGTTTGGCACGCTGGCATTCAGGCTCCCTCCCCCGCCGCTCCACTGGTTCTCTGGCCTTTTCATTATGTAAGTCCTGGCCAGGGTACGTGCCCCTCACCCCATCCCTCAGGAGAGGGTCAGCAAAGCGCCTGGCCTGGGACTTAGCCGACTAAACAGCTACTCCAGACGCCTGGATCCACCTGGCTGTGGCTCCTCTTCCACTCCATATTCTGGCCTGGGGCTGGGAGGGTCAGGTGACCCCACTCCTAGGGAAAGGTTGTTCAGAGAGCCAGGGGCCTCCTCTGGGAACATTAGCACCAAAACAAGAGGCAGCCCCCACCCACAGACTGGCTCAGTGAAAGCCAAGGATCCCTCTGCTCCCTCTGAATGGGGGTGTCAGTCCAACACCTGAGGGGGAGGGTGCTGTCCACCGTGCCGAGCTTGACTCAGGCCTCAGCCTTAAGGAGCAGCACTGTGGCCAGAGCCACCAACTGGCCTCAGTCCTTGGACATAGCCTCTCTCTAATGCCTCTTTGTCTCACCAGGAGAGAACTCCAGGATCTGCCTGGGAATGCCAGATCCCTCAGCTGACACACAAGTGCCCAGGCCACTGCCACAGGTTAGCCAGCAGCAGCCTATAGTACAGGTGGCTTAGGCCCTGCGTGGCTTCACACAGTGAGACCAGAGCCGGGCATTTAAGGGAGCACTTTACACACCTGCTTTGCTCCGTGGCCCAGGCCTTTGGGGATGTGGGTCTCTCAGCCTCCCCCTGTCCCCTCTGCCAGCCACTCCATTCACAGTGGCTACAAAACTCTGTAGCTGGATTTGGTTGCCCCTGAGACCCCCAGTGCAGAGAAAGGGGCCACTTCTGCTGCCAGTGTCATTGCCCATGAGTCATCTCTGTGGAGAGAAAAGTTTGAGAATCCTCGTTGGAAAGCCAGAAGGATGACACTGAGCAAAGCTGTGATCCTTATCACTTTTGTAGCCAGGCGTGTATTCCTCCCCACTCTTGAGCAGCTGGAGTGACCCATGGCCTCCAGGCCAGGGCACTTGGGTGGCAGGGCTGCCTGCCTGGCTGAGTTTCCCACACAGGGAGGATGCAGCAAGACCTCTCTGGGCTTTTGGACATAGAAAAGATAAGAAGAGCAGCAGGACCACGTAGGGTTCCAGCAGAGGGTGGGAGCAGAAAAGGATAGCAGCCCCTGCCTTAGAACCTGCTGGGCCCCTCTCTCCTCTCATTTCAGTTAATTGAGCTCCTCTTTAAGGTATTATAAATTTTCAGCAGATTCAGACTCTGTTAGGTTGGACAGCATTAAAGTATTCTGCATAGAGGCTGGAAACACAGTGAGGGACAGATAATAATAATGGTAATACTACCATTTATTATTCACTTAATGTGTGCACTCTGAGCTCAATGCATTACACGAATTTTATTATTTAATTCTTACAACTTTCTAAGAGAGAACTGCCATTGCTATCCCCATTTTACAGCTTGGGAAACTGAGGCTTGGAGATATGAAGTCACTTGCCCAAGGTCACACACAGCTAGTTAGGATTAAAACTGAGGCCAGTGTGCCTCCAGGGTTCATACCTTCCATCCCTCCCACATACCATCCCCTAGGTGCCTGAGCTGCTAGAGGGAAGGGCACTGGAGAGAAAGGGGGCTGCCATGCTGGCCTCACCCCTTCGCCAAGTTCATACTGCCTCCACACAGATTGTCTTCCTGGCCTTGGGGACAGGTGGTGGCCTGAGGGTGGGCAGTGAGGCCTTCAGATGTCAGAGCAGGGGTGGCAGCTGGCCTGCTCTCAGATTCCATATTTCTGGTGACTGAGCTCCCCAGATGCCTGGGCTATCTGACTCACCTCCCTACCTTGGGCCTTGGTAGTGTTTTCTAGACCCTGGCACCTGGCAGGCAGTATGTCGTAAGATTGATGTCGTGCCCATAAAGCCAGACATGCCCTCTGAGCCCAAAGCCGAGCACAAACATATGGGCAGAGAACCGGCCGCTGAAGCCACTTGTTTGTCCCGTGTGCCCAGGAGCTTCCCCGGGACACCACTGCCACATGTCCCAGAGCTGCCCTGGTTCCCACACTGTGGAAAGGCATGGCCCTAGGGTGGGAATGGGGTGGAGGCGAGGGGTGCAGAACTGCTGCAAGTAGCATGCCAAGCAGAACTCAGAGCTGCCCTGCCCTCTTCAGAGGAGGTCACAGAGCTTTGGGAAGGAGAGTCACCCCTTGTCCAGAGTAGCCAGGGGGAGGAGAGGGGCTCTTTATGGGGATTATGATATTTAGTCCTTAAAGCCACCCTAAGAGGGTGCCGTAATTATCAATTTTACAGAAGGGGAAACTTGGCTCAAGGTCCCTCAGCTGGCAGGTGGCCCCATGTTAACTCCTCTGCCACACCACTTCCACCGCCCTTATCAGCTCGTGACGAGGGGGATGGGGTTGAGCAGAAGAGAAAGGGGGCCTAAAATCCAGGACTTAGACAGGGGAGAGGCAGGCTCAGGTGTGGGAAAAGCATTTGAGGGCAGAAATCACCCCCGCTACCACTCCCACATCTACAGTAAACTGTGGACTCCTCAAGCCGCGAGGTTGACCACGACTTGATCGATTCCAGTTGAGCACCTTCCACATGCAGGTCCTGTGTGTGCACCAGGGCCCAGCGATGGCACCGTCCCTGTCCTTGGGCAGGTTGCAGAATGAGAGGGGATGGATGCTTGACAAGGCAAGTACGCTGGAGACAGCATGAGTGCCAGATGACATGGAGGGACAGCCAGCCCAGCCTCAGACAGGGAGGGGTCAACAAGGCTTCCTGGAGGGGAGTCCTAAAGAAAAAGTAGAAATTAAAATTAGTGAGACAAAGTGATTACAAGTGGTAGGGGCAGAGCAGACCGTATGAGCCAGGCCCAGCGAAGTCTAAGTCCTTTGAGGGCTGGTGAGCAACTGGGGGTGAGGTAGACAGAGGCAAGAGGAGAGGGCGTGGGTGGACAGGCAGCAATCACAGGCCCTAGAGGCAGGGCTGTGGGTTTCCAAGCCTAAGGAACCTGGGACAGATACCCTCCCACAGTCCCCCTGCAGACATCGCTGCGAACCAGACCGAGAACATTCCAGCCTAATCGAAGCTCAGATCGGGGAGCTTCTGAGGCTCCCCACACGCTGGGGCCGACCTCCACCTGGGAGTTTGCCTGCTCCCTCGCTGGGCCAGGCTGGGATGGGGTCCTGGTCCTCAGGGATTCCTCCAGCCCCTCAGAAGGTTGGAGGCCCAGAGTGTCCCTCTCCAGATTCTGGGGGAGCTGGGTAGGGATGGAAAGGAGGGGGGTGGAAATGGAGCCAGATGCCCCACCTGTAGGAGGAGCCGACAGATCCTGCCTGAGGAACAGGACTTTGGAGTGATCCAGGTCCTCAAGGGGCCCCTGCTCAGCCGATATTTCTAGAAAGGGCTGAAGGACAGGATTTCAGCCCCAAGCTTTGCCCAAAGTTGCACACACCAGGTCCAGCCTCGCCTGCTCTCAGTAAAAGGGGAGGACCCAGGCTAGGATATGGGAGCAATAGCCTCCCAGCTCTGGAAGTGGGGTGGTGGATGGCCAACTGGACTGAAGTCTTTGTTGTGGGTTAATCATTTTTGTTTCCTTGTTAAAGCTTCCATGTTATTATGCAAACAGCATCATGCTTTTGAAGGTAGCCCTTTTCCTAAGAGGGTGAGGGAGGCAGGGGGATGGCGGGGGGTGTTGAAAGATGTCTTAAATACACTACCTAATGTCACGAATTTCAGCCTGAGATTAAAAAGACAGAAAGAGATGGCCCCTCTTCTCTTTATACATTGGCAAACCTTCTCCACTCCTCACCCCACCCCCAGTTCCTCCTCCTCCCCCTCTTTCCCTCGAGTAGGAAAGCAGGTCTCTGGCAGTAGCAAAAGTTAAAGACAGAGAACAAGTGAGAGGAAAAGAAGAGAAATCAGGCTGCCTCAGTCTAAGGGGTCCCCATCCCACCTCACAGGCTGGTCAGGACACCCACATTCTGGTAAGTGGAGGTGGGGTGCTGGAGTGCAGTGGAGGAGGTGACTCTCCCTTCCAGGACCTCTGAGCTTCCTATATCAGGCCCAAGGACCTGGTGTCATTATCAGTGGGATCAGGCAGGGAGGAAATCTCCCCCAGCTGACCTGGCTGACCTCCCACTGGAGGCTGGCCAAACTCTGTGCAACTTTGTGTGTGTCATTTTCTCCGAGCCATCATCAATAACAGTACCAGAAGCTGCAGCAGCAAAGGATATAATTTATTGAGGTCTTGCTAGCTGTGGGCACTGTGCTTGCACATTTTTCATTCATTATCTTTTTTCTTTCTTTCTTTTCTTTTTTGGTGAGGAAGATTGGTCCTCAGCTAACATCTGTTGCCAATCTTCCTCTTTTTGCCTGAGGGAGATTGTCCCTGAGTTAACATCTGTGCCAATCTTCCTCTACTTTGTAGGTGGGATGCCGCCACAGCATGGTTTGATGAGCAGTGTGTAGGTCCGCGCCTGGGATCCAAACCTGCGAACCCTGGGCCACTGAAGCAGAGCGTGCAAACTTAACCTCTAGGCCAGGTGACACAAGTGAGGGCAGCAGATCTCAGGAGGAGCCTATGTACTTGGGGTGCATTTATTTTTAATCTTCTCCCATCTGACCACTTGCCTGGCCCAGGAAGGGCCTGAGGTTCCACTGAGTCATCTGAGCGTCCCCAGGAGGGAATGTTTTAGGGGAAGGGTTTTCTTGGATAGCTCCTCATCCCCATCCTTCAGCTCCTAGCCCACAAGTCACTTGCTGAGGGAATGGCTCAGGGTGGGCCCTTGTCCTGTCCCCTTCTCACAGTGAAAAGTATACACTTCTCTTTGTGTTGCTTTAATCACCATCTCCCCTCCCCTCCAGGACTGGGTGTTTCTTTAGGGCAGAGACAAGATGACTTTGCTCACCACTGTCCCCAGGGGCATAGCACCTAACACGTGCATATTAAACAAGCAAATGAACTGACGGGCTTGCCTGGGCACATGGTGTCCCAGGGAGGCTCAGAGGCAGCAGGAGGGGGTCCCCAACATTGATTGCAGCAGAGGCAGATGTGACCCTGACCAGAGGGTAAGACTTGCCACCTGGAGAGAGGGATGGGGCCCGGGGGTGGGGGGAAGGGGATGTGAGCGGGGCTCCAGCCTCAACTTCCTGGACTAGTTCTCGGAAGAAATCAAACCAGAACTGCCAAGGGACAGGAACCAATGGAATTGTCCTCTCAGCCCCAGACCCCTCACTTCAGCTGGCACCTGCCTTGAACGCTGGGGCTTCAGCCTCTGTAAAAGTTCCCTCCCTGACAACAACAGCAGCAGCAGCAGCAATAATAATATTGATTAATATTCACCAAGTGCTTACCGTGTCCCAGGCCCTGGGCCAAGCACCTTCCAAGATTCTCTCTCAGAAGCCTCAAAAGGGCCTCAGGATATAGGTACCATTTTAATCCCCATTTTACAGAGGAGGAAACTGAAACTCAGAAAGGTTAAGTGATTTGTGCAAAGTTGCCCAGCATCTATGGAGGTGAGATTGTGAAGGCTGGTGGCCAGAGCTCAGAACCAGAAGTCTTAACCCCAAAGCTCTTCTGCCTCCAGGGCGTGCCTCCTGGGGCCGGTGCAGCCTCTCAGTGGGCAGGGGCACTTTCTGTAGTCACACATGTTGAACCATCAGGAAGCTGAAGCCCTGTTCCTACTCTCATTACTCAGTAGAGCACTTACTCATTAACTATGTTGACAAATATTATTTATTGAACACCTACTATGTGCCAGATCCTGTATCAGGCACTAAGGATGCATTGGGGAACAAAAACAGACCCAGTCCCTGCACTCACAGAGCATATATTCTAGTGGAGAAGAATCAAATATGTGTCATTTACGAATTGTGATACATGCCAAGAAGGGAAAGTACCGCCGATTCTGAGGGAGAACAACAAGGACACAATTTAGACGTGGGGCAAGGGGGTGTCTTTCAGAGATGACATTTATACACTAACATAACCAATCAATCAGCCAATAGATTAATCCAGACCAGAGAGGCGATCAGGTTACACCTGCCGCGACTTGCGGAGTAAAGAGATTTCCCTCGATTTTCCTCTCCATCAGGGAAAACTGCTGTAGTCCACGGCCATTTTGCCGTGTGCTGAGGGAAGAGCCCCTGAGATTCCAGATCCTGGTGGCCTCAGAGTAAAGAGTGAAGGCAAATATAATCTGACTTGTTTTTTTGGATAAAACAGGAAGGGCAGGGTCCCCTGCGCCCTGATCAGTGATTGAGCGGCCGGCCCCTTGCCACCTTCCCAGCCCTCAGAAGTGTGGTGCTCTGTCGCCACCTGGTGGACATAACAGACCATTCACGGGGCGGCTCAGCCTCCCCCGTCTACGGTAGGATCCGGAATGCGACTTCCTTCAGGCGGAGGCTGAAAAGGAGGCAGTTGGTTTGGGTGACTTCCTGACAGGGGCGGGGATGGGCAGAAGGATCGAGGGGTGGATGGGGGAACCGCTGCCTGAAAGTCAACTGACTGGAGACCGACAATGGCCCCATTGTGTCCGGGGCCTTGACCTTGATTTCCTGCCACTCTCATCTCCCGGCATGGCATCACCCGGGTCTGATTGGCCCGGAATCCGCTCCGTGACAGTGGGCGGGCCCTGGGGCTGGACACTGGGCAATGAGCTCCCCTAGGGCCGAGACGCGCGACTGGCCCAATCCTCCCAGGAAACTCGGGAAGGCGGGTGGGACGAGGGGCCGACGCGTCTCAGAAGTCGTTTCCTCCTTCCTCGGCACCGGCACCGTTGGGAGTAGGGGCAAGAACTAGGGGCTCTCTTTGAAACTCAGGGCAGCCTGGTGGTTAAGGACTGGGATCTGCAGTCTGAGAGACGTGGCTCCAAATTAGTTACGGGATCCTTGGTCACAGTCTTTAGCACCACCCTTTTTAAGTTAAAGTACACACACGGATGCACATTCCCATTGCAAAAAATGTTATGCAATACATTAAAAAGCTAAAGCTCCTCACCTTTGTCACACTCGCACCCCCCACACACCTCAGGTAACTACTGTTGTTAATTTCATGTGTCCTTCCTGATCTCATTCAATGTATTTATATAGTGAATCTGTACATATGAAAATATATGATTTGGTGTATGTCCTCTCTGGGCCTCAGTTTCCTAATCTGAAAATGGGAATGAAACTAGTAGTAGCTAAGTCTGAAGAGTTACTGAGAAAGTTACCTGAGATAATTCATGGGAGCACTGAGCTCAGCACCTGGCACACAGTGTCTGTGACTATTGCTGTCATCACTGCCATCTTTTTGTCATGATCATTGGGCCCCAGACCCAATTCTGAGGTCTGGATAGAAGCCCTTTCTTCCTCCACAGCCTGCCCTTCCCCCTCCCCCCTTCTCCCTCCTAACAGACTGTGATAAAAATCTGTGTTCCCTAATGCCTGTGTTTTTTAAAGCTAGAAAGAGCATCTGGTGTTTTCTGCATGTTCTCCCCTACCCTTTCCTTCCTCCACCCCCACCCTTCCCCATCCCTTTCATGTTTGACCCAGACGCGACCACTCGGTCCACTGCAGAGAGAACATCCCATTCTGTGCCAGAGGAAGAGACTCCGTGGCCCGCATGGTGCTGCTGGGCCCGCAGTGACTACATAAAGGCTGTCCCTCGGGTAGAAGTACTGCTAGTAGCTGAAGGAGGCGGGGGATTGGCGGGGCTCTGTGGAGGCCACGTGGTAGAGCAGGTAAATGCAGAAGCGGCTTTCAGAGCACCTCAGGACCCCAGGATGTGGCCGAGGGCAAGTCACTTCACCTCTCTGAGCCTCAGCTTCCTGTCCTGTACAATGGGGCTACTAACCAGAGCCACCACGGTCAAGTGCTGTGAGGATAACACAGCACCTGGAAAGGGACCTGGCACTGAGGAAGCCAAATTGTAGTTATTATTATGCTGGAAAACAAAGCAACATTTTTTTTTTAGCATTTTGCATTGGCAAAGGGAATTTCTAACTCCTTCCTTCTTTTTAAAATGAGCTAGACTTTGCAGCATGGAGAAGGAAGTTTGGTTTTGATTGACAAGTCTCAGGAGAACATAAATGCCTTTACCTGGGCCTCTGTTGGAGCAGCCAGGTGCCACTTCCTGGAGCTGTTGCCGGTCCCTAAGATGGCCCACAGAGCTCCCTCCAGCCAGAGAGCACCAGGATACAGGACACTGAAGGACCTCACTGTTCCAGAGGATGCAGCAGGAAAAACAGCAAACCCATGAGTCTAAGACAAGGCCAAATCACCCATTCCTCAAACAGCCATCGAGCAGCTGCCCTGGGCCCAGCCTGCACTGCATGGCCCTGCACAGCCAGGGTCCCTGCGACGCAGGGGTTTTATTGGGGAAAAAGCTGACTGCACATACTACCTAATATTTATTCAGTGCTTATAAGATGCCAAATGTGTTGGCATCTAATTGTTGGCTAATAATTGGCTTTTGAGATTCATCCATATTGCTTCCACCTGGATCCAATAATTGTTCGCGTTTTGCCATATTTTAAAATGACATATATATACATAGGCATGCATGTGCTGAACCATTTGAAAGTAAGTTGGAGACACTAAGACTTCACTTCTGACACTTCACATATATCCCCTAAGAATGAGAACATAGGATGACCAGACATTATCACTCCTAAGAAAGTTGACAATAATTCCCAAACGTCTTCTACTACCCATCCATTTGCAAATTTCCCCAGTTTCAGAAAAAGTCTTTTATAGCTTTTTACCCACCTGCTAGAGTCTTATTTCTAAACTTTTAGCTTTGAAATAATTATAGACTCACAAGAAGCTGCAAAAATAACAGAATCTCTTGTACCCTTTAACCAGCTTTCCACAACGGTGATGTCTTATAGAAAGCTGTAGTAAAATATCAAAATCATTGGTACGTTACTGTTAACTAGACTATAGACCTTATTCAGTTTTCACCACTTTTTAACATTTGTGTGTGTGGGTGTGTATATAGTTCCATGCACTTAAATCCCCTGTATAGATTTGTGTAACTACCACCACAATCAAGATGGATAACTGTTAGGCTGCCGTGGAAGAACTCTCTAGTGTACTTCTTTGTATTCTAGTGCACTGCTCCCGCTTCATGCCTCTCTGTCCCTCCTCCTGTGCCCTGGCAACCACTAGTCTGTTCTCCGTCTCTATCGTTTTGTCACTGGGAGAACGTTATATAAACAAAACCATACAGTATATAACCTTTTGAGATTGATTTTTTTTCACTAAGCATAATGCCCTTGAGGTCCCTCCAGATTGTTGCATGTATTATCAATAGTTCATTCCTTTTTATTGCTAAGTGGTATTCTCATGTGGCTGTAGCACAGTTTAGCCATTCACCAGCTCAAGGAGATTTGAATGGTTTCCAGTTTTTGGTGATTATAAATGAAGTTACTGTAAACATTTGTGTAGAGGTTTGTGTGTGAACATAAGCCTCATTTCATTTGGGTAAACACCTAGGAGTGAGATTGTTGGGTTGCATGGTAAGTATACGTTTATCTTTATGTGAAGTGGCCAAACTCTTTTGCAAACTGGCTGTACCGTTTTGCGTTCCCACCAGCAGTGTAAGAGAGTTGCAGTTGCTCTGCATCCCTGCCAGCACTGGGTCTTTTCAAATTTAAAAAAAATTTTTTAGCCATTCTAATACATGTGTAATGGCACCCCACATAACTTTTAAACCAAGTTCTAGTTCCTCTTAAAACCCACCGGTAGCTTCTCATCGCACTCAGAATAAAATTCAAATTCATTTCCGAGGCTTTCCCGACCCCATCTGCTGGCCTCTTACAACTCTGCCCCTCACTCTGCTCCAGTCACAGTAA
Organism: Equus caballus; assembly: GCF_041296265.1. NCBI lineage: Eukaryota > Metazoa > Chordata > Mammalia > Perissodactyla > Equidae > Equus > Equus caballus. The sequence continues at coordinate 52,369,189 of NC_091697.1, read as the reverse complement.
CCTCTAACACCCTAGATTTGTTCCTGTTCAAGGCTTTCACCTGTGGTTCCTTCTGCCTGGAATGTTGTTGCCTAGGTATCCACATGGCTCAGTTTCTCACTGCATTCACTCTCTGTCTGATGTCAGTTTCTCAGAGGCTTCCCTGGGGGTCAAAAGGAGCCCCATCCCTCCTCTCATTCTCAGAATTCTCTTACCCGGTTTTATTTTTCTTCATAGCACTTATCTCTGCTTGATGTAATATTATGTCAATTACTGAGTTGTTTACTGTCTGGCTCCCCCGTAAGGATAGGAATTGGCTTTTGATGACTATCTCCAGTGCTTAACACAGTGCGAGGCACACAGGAGACACACAAACATTTGTCGAGTGAATGAGTATCAAAAACCTCTTGTGACCCTCCTCTCATCCTTCTGGCCCACTTTTTACTTAGCCACCACCATGGCAACCGGCTTGGGGCAAGTGGAAGCCTCTTGGCTTAGCTGCTCCCTGCAGCTCTTGCCTTCTGCCCAGGGCTTCTGTCTGGACGCCAGCACTGCAGCCTGAAGTCTGAGGAAGTTAACACCCCTTGGGCAACCCCTGACCAATGGGGCTGGAGTTGGTACATGTATCTCCCATCTCTGACACTTGGTGAATGGTTCTGAGGTGCACTCTACGCTGCTCCCCAGGAGGTCCCAGCCTGATGGCGCCGTAGGTGCCCACAGTGGTGACCAGCTCCATAACACATCGCTGTCCTGGCTTTTCTTCCTTCCCATTTCACTCTCCCCACTCCCTACTCCTGTTCCCTGGGATCATGTCTAGAATTAACTTGCAAGTGAGCCCTTTCTCTACCTGCAAGGAGGCAGCATGGATGGAGAGAGCCCAAATTAAATTAGAACCAAGATTGGAGCTTACAGTTTAGTGGGAGAGAAAAATAACAACTAAATAAAAGGAAACAAACTTTAAATAATTACAGCTGAAGGGATAGACTTTTCAACAAGTGGTGCTGGAATAAATGAATATCCATATGGAGAACAGTGAATCTCAATGCCTGCTTCACAACATACTTGAAATGGATCAAAGAATGAAATTTAAAAAAAGGAAACTATAAAGCATCTATAAGAAAGCATAGGAGAAAATCTTCATGACCTTGGGGTGGACAGAGATTTTTTAGATCACAGAAAGAACTAATCATTAAAGGGGAAAAAAGAGACAGCATTAAGAACATGAAAAGGTAAGTCACAGACTAGAAGAAAGTTTTGCAATACATATTTTTGACAAAGAATTTATATCTACAACATATAAAGAAATATTATAACACTAATAATAAGGCAACCAAATTAAAATATGCACAAAAGATTTTAACAAATACTTCAAAAAGAAGATATATAAATATCCATAAGCACATGAAAAGTTGCTCGACATCATCAGCCATTAGGGAAATATGAATTAAAACCATGCTGAGATAATACCATATACTTTTTAGAATGGCTAAAATTTAAAAGACTGGTTAATAAATGTTGGCAAGGATGTGGAACAACTGGAACTCTCATACATTACCGGCAGTAGTGTGAAATGGAAAATCACTTTGGAAAAAAGTTTGGCAGTATCTTATCATGTTAAACCTACACTAACCATGTGCCCCAAAATCTCCATGATAGGTATTTACCTGAAAGAAATGAAAATATGCGTCCATACAAAGACTTGTACATGAATTGTCAAAGCAGCTTTATTCATAATAGCCCAAAGCTGGAACTAGCCCAGGTGTCCATCAATAGGCAAATGGATAAATTGTGGTATATTCATATAATAGCTTACTACTCAGTAAAAAAAGGAACAAATGCTGATAAATGCTACATGAATGAACCTTGAAAACATTATGCTGAGAGAAAGAAGCTAGACAGAAGAGTATTTACTGTAGGATTACATTTAAACTTTTTTCTTCTTCTTCTTCTCCCCAAAAGGATATCCTAGTTGTGGGTCCTTTGAGTTCTGCTATGTGGGATGCCGCCTCAGCGTGGCTTGATGAGTGATATGGTACTAGGTCAGCACCAAGGATCTGAACCAGCGAAAACCAGGCACCAAAGCAGGGCCTGTGAACCTAACCACTCAGCCACGGGGCCGGCCCTTTTATTTGGATTATGTTTAAATGAACTTCTAGAACAAGCGAAATGAAGCTATGGGACCAGCAAGTAGAGCAGTGATGGACAGGCTGGCCATGGGGAGGGAGGATATTGACTGGAAAGAGGGATCAGGAAAGTTTTACAGGTTATTGCAATATTCTGTATCTTGAGTGGAGTGGTGGATACAGGAGTATTTGTGAAAACTCATCTAACTGTCCACCTTAAACATATGCATTTTATTGTACATAAATTATACCTCAATAAGGCTGATTTTAAAAGTGAATTAACTATAGCTTGTGATAAGCACTACAAAGGGAAGGAAATGTATTAAAAGAGAGGATAATGGGGAAGGAAGACTGCTTTTGATTGGTTAGTCAGGGAAGGATTCTTTTTTCTTTTTTAAAAAGGTATGCTTGGAGGCCGGCCTGGTGGCACAGTGGTTAAGTGTGCATGTTCGGCTTTGGCAGCCCAGGGTTCACTGGTTCGGATCTCAGGTGCGGACATGGTACTGCTTGGCAAGCCATGCTGTGGTAGGCATCCCAGGTATAAAGTAGACGAAGATGAGCACCGACCGATGTTAGCTCAGGGTCAGTCTTCCTCAGCAAAAAGAGGAGGATTGGTGGCAGATGTTAGCTCAGGGCTAATCTTCCTCAAAAAAAAAAAATTAAATTAAAAGGTATGCACTTTTTTTTTTTTTGGTGAGGAAGATTGGCCCTGAGGTAACGTCTGTTGCCAAGCCTCCTCGTTTTTTTTTCTCACCAGTACAAAGTTGTATATCCTAGTTGTAAGTCCTTCTAGTTCCTCCTTGTGGCATGCTGCCACAGCATGGCTTACTGAGTGGTGTGTAGGTCAGCCCTCAGGCTCATGCAAATTTAACCATTCAGCCACAGGCCGGCCCTTCAGGGGAGGACTCTTGAAGAGCTGACATTTGAGCGGAGATCTGATTGCCCAGAGGGAGCCAGTCATGGAAAGATCTAGGGGAGGGCATTCCAGGAAAAGGACACTGGAGGAACAAATACCCAGAATCTGGAAGGAATTTGGTAATCTCGGAAATAGTCCGAAGGCCAGTGTGACTGGGTGAGGTGGGTGGGACAGAGTAGTAGGAGACAGGGTGGAGAGGTGGGTGGGAACCAGACCATGCAGGACCTCATCAGCCCTGATAAAGGATTGGAATTTGAAATAAATAAAATGCAAATCCCTCCTGTTCTAGTGGGGGCAGAAACAAAAGCAAATAAAGGCAAATCAGGGTCATGGGTGATATATTTGGGAAGTATACAAGGAGAGAGGAGGGAGTAGTTAGCCCTACCTGGGAACATCTGGGAAGGCTTCCCAGAGGAGGTGACATTTCAGCCAGGATTTGAAGGAAGAGTAACAGAGGAGAAAGGGTATTTCAGTGGAGGGTACTGTACCTATAGAAGCCCACAGGCATGCAGCCCATGAAACATTCAAAGACCTGAACATAGTGTAAGTCTAGTTGGAGTTTTCCCTGTAGGAGGGCGAATGGCAGGAGATCTGAGGCTGGAGAAAGAGGCTTTGAATGCCTCCTCAGACTTGATCCTGCAGGGGATGGGAAACCCCTAAAAAGTTTTAAGTCAGGAAGTATCAGGGCCAAGTTCACACTTAGATCAAGACCTCCAGATTGGGCAGGTGGAGGCAAGACCACTGGTTCTGGTGTGAGATAATGGTGAAGGCTTGAACAGGAGCAGGGAGAAGGGCCAAACACTGCTAAGAAGTGACTGAGACTATACCAAACCCTGGCGGATTTCTGGGTTTCTGGTTTGGAAGCCTGGCTCCCCTGGGGCGTGATGGTCCAGTTAAGCAGGACACGTGAAGAGAAACAAATTGAGGAAAGGATCTGCAGTTTGAGGACAAGAGGGCCATAACTTTATTTATTTATTTATTTACTTATTTATTTATTTATTTTGAGGAAGATTAGCCCTGAGCTAACATCTGTTGCCAATCCTCCTCTTTTTGCTGAGGAAGACTGGCCCTGAGCTAACATCCATGCCCATCTTCCTCTACTTTATATGTGGGATGCCTCCCACAGCATGGCTTGTCAAACGGTGCCGTGTCCACACCTGGGATCCGAACCAGTGAACCCCAGGCCACCGAAGTGGAATGTGTGAACTTAACCGCTGCGCCACGGGGCCAGCCACACATTTTTTTTTTAAATTGAGGTATAATTGACATTATATTAGTTTCAAGTGGTCAACACAATGATTTGATATTTATATATATTGCAAAATGATCCCCATAATATGTCTAGTTAACATCCACCCCATACATTGTTACAAAAAATATTTTTTTCTTGTGATGAGGACTTTTAGATCTACTCTCTTTGCAACTTTCAAATATGCAGTACAGTATTATTAACTATAGTCACCGTGCTGTACATTACATCCCCATAACTTATTTGTGACTGGAAATTTGTACCTTTTGACCCCCTTCACTCACTTTACCACCCCCCCCCCACCACCTCCCACCTCTGGCAACCACTAATCTGTTCTCTATCTATGAGTTTAGTTTTTTTTTTTTAATTCCACGTATAAGTGAGATCATATGGTATTTGTCTTTTTCTGTCTTACTTATTTCACTTAGCATAATGCTTTCAAGGTACATCCATGTTGTCACAAATGACAAGATTTCATTCTTTTTATGGCTGAATAATATTCTATTGTGTATCTATCTATCTATCTATCTATATATATCTCACATTTTCTTTACTCATTCATCCATTGATGGACACTTAGGTTGCTGCCATATCTTGGCTATTGTAAATAATGCTGCAGTGAACACGGGGGTGCAGATATATTTTCAAATTCATGTTTTTGTTTTCTTTGGATAAATACCCAGAAGTGGAATTGCTGGATCATATGGTAGTTCTTTTATTAATTTTTTGAGGAACCTCCATACTGTTTTCTATAGTGGCTGCGCCAATTTACCTTCCCACCGACAGGGCACCAGGGTCCCTTTTCTCCACATCCTTGCCACCACTTGTTCATTCTTGTCTTTTTGATAACAGCCATTCTAACAGGTGTGAGGTGATATCTCATTGTGGTTTTGATTTGCATTTCCTTGATGATTAGCTATGTTGAGCACCTTTTCAGGTACCTGTTGGCCATCTGTATGTCCTCTCTGGAAAAATGTCTATTCAGATCCTCTGCCCATTTTTAAATGAGGTTGTTTGTTTGCCCATTGAGTTGTATGAGTTCTTTATATATTTTGGATATTAACCCCTTATCAGATATATGATTTGCAAATATCTTCTCCCATTCAGTAGGTTGCCTTTTCATTTTGTTGATGGCTTCCTATACTGTGCAGAAGCTTTTTAGTTTGATGTAGTCCCACTCGTTGGTTTTTGCTTTTGTTGCCTTGGTCCAGTTAAGCAGGATACATGAGGAGAAACAGGTTGTGGAAAAAACCTGCAGAGTTTGAGGCACCAGAAGGCCATAAATGCTAACCTTTCTATGCATGTGCTCCCTCAGACGGCTTGTTACCCCTGCAGATTCCTGAGCCCTGGCCCCACTGATTCAGAAGCAGCAAGTCTAGGATGGAGCCCAGGAATCTGCATTTGTACAAGTGCCACACCCACTCTGACGCAGGTGGACTCCATACTTACCCGGATGGAATTTGGCCTCTCCAGGGGCCTGGAGCTGAGCGGGGCAGGAGGGACACATTCTCATCCAGACTGCAGCCTAAGCAGCCCAGAAATTTAGGCAAAGATGACATCTAAAATAAGGCTCTGGATGTCGTGGGAGCAAAGGTAGCTTGAGTCTCCACTGCTGCAGCTGAAAATTGTGATAGAGTGGCCCTGATCGTCAAGTGTGACTCCTGATCACCTGTCCAAGGAGCCACAGAAATAAGCAGGGGGGCCAAGACTGGAGCACACACCTGCCTTTTAACTTGTACCCTCTCCTAGGTGTGGATGCGGGGGTATGACGGGGATGCATGGCGGCTGTGGTGAGCTGGAGAACAAGCTCTGTGCAAAGAGAGCAGCTTCTGCTGCACGCACCGCGTCTCACTATTATCTTCCTCAACAACTCTATGTGCTCGGTCCTATTATCATTTCCATTTTACAGATGAGGAAACTGAGGCCCAAAAAGGTTCAATAAATTGTGCTGGGTCCCAAGGCGAGGACGTGGGGGAACCAGAGCTGGGACACAGGTCTCTAGGCGCTCCCAATCATGGCATTGCCCTGCCTCCCAGAGTGGGAGGAGTCACTTCGTCTCTTAATCTTAAATGATCTTCCAAGCAAGGGAGCAGGGGAGAGTACAAGTTTTCTTTCCTATCCCTTTCAGAAGGCATCTAAGTGCTTACCATGTATCATTTCCAAAGTGAAGGCTCCCAGGGCCCAGAGGAGCCGGGATTTAGAGCTTCGGGATGCAAACCGAGTTGTAGGGTCCCAGCCAGGAGCACTTGCCTGATCTTCTAAGAATCTCACAGCAGCACCACATGCCTCAGCTTTATCTAAGCAACAGAAGGAGGTGGTGGAGGAGGTGGCGGCGGCAGCGGCAGCAGCAGCAGCAGCAGCAGCAGATCTGTCCTCAGTGCACTACAGTACTGTTTTGCTATGATAAAATACACATGGCATATGCTGCAAAGTTACTATCTTCAGAGCGGAGAGAAATGGGATTTTTCATGTGCCAGACTTCACTTCCCTTTCTGAAACAATTCTTGTAGTAAACAGAGGTTTTCTGATCTTGCTAAGATCTGGAAGATGGGAATTCCTTTAAACTTTTTAAGTAAAACTATTGTCTTGCAGAGTTTCAATCTATTGATGGTGCAAATGTTTTTTAAATGTGGAAGCTCTTCTGGGCTCCCTCCCTCCCTCCAAAGGCCAGGACAGGAAGAGGCGCTGCCACCACCAGGCGACTGACTTTATTCCAGTCACAGACCACCCCAGTGATAAGACCTCCATATGTCCTGTGACTGTCATCCCTTGGCAAAGGAGGTGGGGAAGAGGAAAGGCTTGCTGAGCGTGGGAGGCCACCGGGGTGGAGGAGGCAAGGAAGCACCAGGAAGCAACTGAAATGTGACTTTTAGGAGGAGAATTATGTTGAACCACGTCTTGTGCACCGACAGCATAATGATCATTATTAGGACCTCAGATGTAACATGAAGCCCGCCCTGAAGTTAAATTTTCCCTTTCAGATAAGCATGGTCTGTCAGCCCAGCATAGGATGGTTCTATGCCAACCTCCTCCATGGTAGGGGGGGTGTTAGAATGCTCCAGCTGCTCCCTCCCTGGTATCTTTCATTAAGGATTTTGCTTTTTCAGTAAACAAGGGCATCGTTTTCTGCCTTAGCCTTATAAAATCAACCAAAGAAACACTTTGTGCAAAGACCACAGCTGTTTTTGAAGTTTTCTACTCACATTTAGTTTCAGGGTTGCTATCTGGAATCCTACCTTCCCAGGGACCTTCCTGGACACAGTGTGATCTCTAACAGAGAGTGGCCTGAATTATATCACGGCAGATTATTTTTGGCTTTCATGGGGTTTTAAAAATTGGTTTTCACATAAAAATCCTGTTTGCTGGCTTGTCTTGAAAAATCAAAAAACCTGGCCACACTAGACCACATTCTCCTGTGACAAGTGGCTGGAGCTGAATCATAGTGGCTCCCTTTGCTCTCCAGTTTGCCATAGTCCCCACTATTCCCCATCATCCTCCATCCATATCCTAAGAGAAGGTACCAGTTGAGAGGCAGAGGAATTATGAGTTTCAGTCTTGACCCCACTGTTTACTTCCTGTGGCTCCTTGAACAGGTGGCTGCATGTCTCTGAAGCCTGTTTTTAATCCCCAGGAAGAAGAGAATAATGAGATAATGTATGCAGAGCACTGGCAGAAAGCCTAGCCTAGAGGCAGCACTCACTGAGAATTTGCCCTGTATATCTATCAGTGTATATGACTATTTCCTGTCAATGACACAGAGGAGACTGGAAGATGTATACAAATGCGTACACCTACTAGAATGTAAGCTTCACATAAGCTAGGATTTTTTAAATCTGTTTTGCTTATTCCTACATCCCCAGAGCTTAGTACAACCCTGGCACATAGTAGGCTCTTAGTAAATGTATTGAATGAATATGTGGATTCCATGTTCCCCTGAGTTCTTATTCTTCATATGTCATATGCTAAATTGTTATTGGTCCATTTTATAAATATAAATGCAAACAGACTTATAGGCTGAGTATTTCTAATTTCTATGTGTTGATTTTTTTCTTATTCCTTCAAAATGTCACAAAGCAGGGACATTCTTCAGAATGGGTGGGAACTTCATTGCCATACTCAGTTGAGGCACAGCCTAGGAGAAAAATGTGATTTCCTCCAGGGCTAGGTTTCTAAGATCATTATCCAAAAGCCAGGCCAGTTCAGGAATCAGTGCTTCAAAAAGTCACAATTAAAAATGCACCAATTTACATGATGCCTCTTGAGAACTCCATACAAACACATTCAAGGCATTAAGTGCTCCCTGAAGCGCTTTCCTCCGAAGTAATACTTCCAGAGAGGAGAGTGCACTCAGGTAAAACCAATGGCCAGTTCTGTGCTGTGATCTCAAGGCTCAACCTCTGAGTGCTGGAGGCAACTTTCCTGGAAATACAGGAGAAGATGAGTTGACTCCCAGGTGGATTCAAGGTTAGCCTATTGGAATGTTCTATAACATGTGCCTACAGGAGCCTTCCATAGCCTTGTGGTTTTGGTATTGGTGGCTCTTAGGGGTCAGCTGTGTTTTTTGTTTGCTTGGCATCCATTCCTCCTAGTGCTGGTTCAGTTTTCCTGGAGAAGCCCTGTTCCTTCTACAGTTTCAACTGTGTGATTTGGGGGAGGCTAAACTCACCCCTGGGGGCCGGCCTGGTGGCACAGAAGTTAAGTGCGCACATTCTGCTTCGGCTGCCTGAGGTTCGCTGGTTCGGATCCGGGTTTGGTCATGGCACCACTTGGCAAGCCATGCTGTGGTAGGCATCCCCCATATAAAACGTAGAGGAAGATGGGCACGGATGTTAGCTTAGGGCCAGTCTTCCTCACCAAAAAGAGGAGGATTGGCAGCAGATGTTAGCTCAGGGCTAATCTTCCTAAATAAATAAATAAATAAATAAAAACTCACCCCTGGTTCCAGAGGAGAGCATGGAACTAGCCAAGGTGTCACATCCCTTGGCCATAGCCAACATTCAGAGGAAAGCAAGTGGAAAGCCAAGGCAAACACTGAGACTCCAGTCTGGAGCTTTTCTTAGAACTATTGGGAAAGAGAAAGGCTTTTCTTTGCTGGGACTTTTTGCTGTGAGAATGTAATTCTGACACTCTCAGAGGGACTGCCTGAGAATGCTGAGAGAAGACTAGTGAGAGATAGGACAAGAGAGGAGATTCCTCATGACAGTATTTGAGTGCTGGATCTAGCTACACCTGAAGCTCAGATTCACCTCTGGATTTTTGGATTCATGAGCCAATAAATTCTCTCTCTCATTCTTAAACTGATTTGAATAGCATTTTAGTCACTTGCAATGGAGACACTCCTTACTAGCAAATGGGAATATGAAAATATAGATCAGAAAAAGACACACAAAACTGTAAGACCCATTGCTCAGGTAAAAAGCAAAACCTTGACCACGGCCAGAAGTAAACTGATGGCTTTGCCTCTTTTTCCTTGACATGAACTCAGATTCCATTAGAGTCAGGCAGAGCAGTGAGCTTGGAAAAAGTAGAAGAAGCATACTTTTCTTTCTCATTTCTTTACTACCTCCACACGAAAAAAATCTGGTCATTCTTTTCTGGTTTTTGTTCATGTGCTGGCCACATTCACTAGCTTTCCTTTCACATGTGTTTATTTGTTTGTTTCCATCAGGAGAAGACATTGAAATAAGCCAGAAGCCAGATCTTAGTGGATTTCTCCAGTGCCTTCTAACTCTGTACTGGACTGAGGGTAATTCCGCAAGTGTTTCCCATTGAGCCTGTGGGCTCCACAAAGGGGTTGTTCAGCTTGTGCAGCATCTAGAGATGTTCCTTTAACAGGGTTTCTGGGTGCCTCCACGTGTCAGGCTCCAACTTCCACACATGATGAGCAAGTGGGTCAGGCTTTCTCTTTTTTAGGAGGGGTTATTTCTAGTTCTTGGTCAGCCTTTCTTTACCCTTTGGGGCTGCACCTTTGCTGTGGTCCTGCTTTCCCTTCCAACCAGCCTGAATCCTGCTGCCAAATGATTCTTTACAAAATACTGCTTCCCATTCCCATTTCCCACTGCAAGGAGCTTCAGTGGTTCCCTATAGTTTTCATTTTGAATCTATACTCTTCTTCTCAGCCCTTACTAAAACTAATACTACTACTAAATGCTAACCGTTTGGAGTACGTAGTATGTGCCAGGCACCATGCTTGGGTTTCATATGCATCATCTCGGTTAATCCTCAAAATGACTCTATAAGTAGATCAATGTTATCCCTATTTTTTTTTCCAGAAAAGGAAACTAATGCACAGAGAGGTTAAGTAACTTGCTCAGGGTCCCATGGCCAATAAGAGATAGAGTCTGAACGCAACCCTGTCACTCCAGGTCCAGACCCCATGTTCCTACCAGAAGATTCTGCTGTCTTAAAAGCTTTTCCACAGTCTGCTCTATCTCTACCTTATTTCTCACAAATCTCCAATTTCCACAATCCACTTAGGCTGGTATTATGGCTATGCCCACCATTCTCTAATTTTATTGTCTTTGCTTATTTGTTTAAATCATTCATTCATTCATTCAGCAAATATTTACTGAGCCCCTGCCCCAGGTGTGCGTATCATCTGGATGACATGACCAAGAATGCTCTCTTCCCTCACCACTTCTCCAAATCCTGCCTTTCAGGGCACTGCTTCAGACCCTTCCTTTCACGCATCCTGCCTGAGCCAGTGCAGCTGGCATGGCCCCCCTTTCCATAAATGCTTAGCGTGTAGAAGGGCATGACATAGTCTAGCATTCAGTTTCACAGGGGCCTTGCAAGGTCTTATGCTGTCTCACTTTCCTGTCGGGAGTCAGATGCCTGGAGGACCAGGACAGGGAACAGCTCCATTCGTATTTCTCACAGTGTAGAGTGCACATTAGGCATCCAAAAACCATCCTTTCATCCAATTGCTGAGTGAACAAATGGGGTCCAATGAAAATACCATGGTTTTTAAAAATGGCCCTTTGAAAAATTATGATTCTGGATTCTTCCTTTGACCTAGAATTCACCTAAAGTTTATGAGAGTCTTGTGAGGTAGGTATTATCCCCATTTTACAGATAAGACTGAGGCTCAAAGAAGGTGGATAACTTGCCCAAGTTCACAGAATGGATAAATCTCAGAGCACAGGCACCCCACCACTGCATCCTGCTGCCTCTACAATCCCGGGATGGTTCTCCTGAATTCACAAATGTCAAAAATCCACTGCAGCTTCTGTGGTTAATGGTCTTTCACAGAGAATATGCTTTGTCGGGGCCTTCTACACAGACATTTTTCTTTATTTCTGGGAATGGAAACTTACTACTGCTGTGAAGAAACTCAGTGAGACTCCAGCAACTTCTGCATCTGCTGCTTAGTCCTGGGACTTGTGGTCAAATCCTAGAAAAGAGGCATGTGGGAGGCACTCCCTGGCCACGTCTCTGGTTCCTGGATGCTGCCAGCAACATCCCCTGAGTCTGTACTCACGTACTAGCACTCCTGCCACAGAGTGGAGGTGGGGTTGGGGTTGGGAGAATGTTCTATTTTTGCTTTGAGGGTTCCACCTTCTCACACCAAACCAATTCAGTAAAAGAGGAGTGGCCAGGGACCTTACTGAAAACACGTCCTATTATCTCTTCTCCCCCAGCACGGCTCCCATATATCCCAGCTGCCATATCCAGCTGCCATGAGAAGCTTCCCTCCCTCCCAAGGGAGTTATCCCTGCCTTGCACCCCTATCCTCACCTTGCTCTGCCCGGATTAGAGCCTCAGAGGCCTGCCCTTACTCCTAAGGGCCTGCAAAACCTTCCAGTCAAAAAGCCTTCCTGTTGGAGTGTAGTTATGGATGTACTGTCTCTGCTCTTCCCTCTGCATGAAAGGGTGGCTTCCTTCTGCAAAGGGTGGCTCTTGTCCCCTGATGCTTCAAAGATGGTTTTGGGGTGTGCATGAATGATCTCCACTCATCAGAGGCTAACAGGCAATGCTGCGCTCCCCTGCCAACCTCTGAAGGACACCGCCTACAGCCTGGTCCCGACGAGATGGAGATATCAGCCTGCCCCAGATTCTCCCCATCTGCTCCTTTTTGTCCACAGTCCTGACTTTTGCAACCCTTCCCCTAATACTGTTAGCACACCTTCCTGGATCTCTGTTTATGTCACCTTCCTTTTCAGCAACCCCTCCCAAACCACTGCTGCTTCTCCTTCTTCTCTGAAGCGTTCTCCCTTCTCTCTGCTCCCAGCACTTCTCCCCTCCACTGCATCCCACAAACCTCATTCTGGTCCAACTCTTCCCTGGCCTCTCCCTGACCTCCAGTTGAAATTCCCCTCCTCAGAGCTGTCAAACACAGCTGCCCCTGGCTGTGTTTCCCTGCTCTGGCTGCCCCTTCCCTGCTCCCATCATCTTCCTGCCCACTAATCTCTGCCCCTTGGGACATGAGCTCATGTTTTTATTTTTTAATTTTTAATTTTTTTTTGCGAGGAAGATTGTCACTGAGCTAACATCTGTGCCCATCTTCCTCCATTTTGTATGTGGGATGCTGCCACAGCATGACTTGATGAGTAGTGTGTAGGGCAGTGCCTGGGATCTGAATCCCTGGGATCCGAACCTGCCAACCCCAGGCTGCAGAAGCAGAGTGTGCGAACCTAACCACCATGCACCCGGGCTGGCCCCTGAGCTCATGTTTTTAATCTTTTCTCTGTAGTACAACTCTTTCTATCTGGAGCTATGATTCTTCTCTACTCTTCACATATATCTTTTTTCTCATTTATATGCTAGCTTCTTTAAAAAATAAACGTATATGGGGCCGGCCTGGTGGCGCAGTGGTTAAGTACACACGTTCCACTTTGGCGGCCCGGGGTTCACCAGTTTGGATCCTGGGTGCAGACATGGCACCCCTTGGCAAGCTATGCCAAAAGTAGAGGAAGTAGAGGAAGATGGGGACGGATGTTAGCTCAGGGCCAGTCTTCCTCAGCAAAAAGAGGAGGATTGGCAGCAGATGTTAGCTCAGGGCTAATCTTCCTCAAAAACAAACAAACAAATAAATGTATAAAAGTAAAAAAAGTCACTTAAATAAGACTATTAAGTTAATAATAAACAGTTCAGGTGGCACTTGGATATGAGACACACTGCCCATAAAGTCCTGATTTTCAAGGATCATTGCCAGGCACCAAAAGGTGCTCACTAGAAGTTGATTATAGAATAACTGTTTGGTCTAAAATCCCATAGTCTGAGAGGAACGGACAACATAGATGCAACTTCCATAGCAGTGCAGGGAGTAGGAGAGTAAAACTTAAATGAAACTCAGCCAACAAGCAATGAAGGGATGAGAGAAGTGGCTGTTAAAGTGGGACCTCCATGGGGTGTTAAATTTTCATTTTGAAGCTGACAGTCTATGTCTAGAGACTGGAAAGTCACAGAGGTGTAGGCATAAGAGTAGAGCAAGCAAGAGGAGGAATTTGAAGAGAAAATCAATTTCCAAAATGAAAAACAAAAAAACTTTGCAAGTAGGACTTGCAGGTGTGAATGAAATTTGGCCCCCTCTGCCCCTGGTCTAACAGGTGAATCTAGCAAGCAAGCTGCATAGGTTTAATGTCAGTACATTAAAAATCCATGGTAGACGGTGAAGCAGCCATGCAGGCCATCCTAGGCCTGTGTTAGAACGACCTTGCAACCCCTTGTCTCACGAATAAAGACGCCAGCAGGAAGAATCAGCAACAGGAAGTGATAATGGGGAACTCGCTCTCACATTTCCCAACTACATTTCTTAGAGATTGAGGGAAAAAGTGGCCATCCTGGTCCTTGCCTCCCTCCACACACAGATAACACCAACGTTACAAGCTTTGTTTGATGTGTAACCAAAAAATTCTTATCTTTGAAGCCTCTGACTGTTAGATGTGTAAGTCCTTTCCTGCACGTACCGTGCTTTATTAAAACTGTAGAAACTGCATTAGACCTGTAGACCTTGGAGCAGTTCCTCAGAATACTCTGTTGGATTGTTTCCAGGGATTTAAATGCCTCACTTTGATTATCGAATAAACTCCTTTGTTAGAATAACCAATAACCGTTCTATCGATGAGAGAGGTAAGGTGAGCTCTATTTGAGCCAGAGTGAGGATTTAACCCGGGAAGGCCTTTTCAAGAAAGGAAGAAACGGGTCTGGAGAAGCATTGTTTTCAGTAGTCTTATATCTTTTTAGAACAAAGTACATACATTAAACAGACCCAGGATACAAAGTCATCAAAGTTTCAAAGAGGTATTCAGTTGCAAATTAGGTCAACAAGACCCTGACGTCCGGAAGGGCCTAATATGGCAGTACCAGGGAGGAGGGAAAGTCTGCAATCTTATCTTAAGAGAGTGTGTTCTTTACTTTAATGGTTAAAGCAGGTGTACAATGTATGTTTGATAGGCCGTAAGTCAGGCTTCTTTAGTTCAAGCCAGATCAGTTTTTGAACCTCAACAGTCACGCCATGTACCTCAATATGTGAAAATCTCTTGTTATCTTTAACCTTTACCCAGACTATTTCGGTGGACACAGGCTTGTCCTAGGCTTTGCTCTGAGAGTATTGCAGCGATGTCTTCCTGTAGTGATAGGAAAAGGAGGAGGCCTTCAGAACAGGTCCGGGCCTAGGTTTCAGTCCCTCCCCTCCCCTCTCCAGAATGAATGAAGTCTTATTACATGCTTCAGCAAAAGCTGCACTACTTGCTGTGAGGTTTATGAGGAAGAGTTGCCAAGGAGCAATTCAGTTATCAGCCTCAGGCCCAGTCCTCTCAAGTACAGCTCGGGGACCCCTCGACCTAGCTGGGTCTTGACGGAGAAGACCCGAGGTGCAGCCGCGCATAGCGAACCCCGCGCGCCGCGCTCTGAACAGGGTACCGCGGGGACACAGGCCCTGCCTCCCAGGCACTTGCAGTAGCGGCGAAGCGGTAGCTTTTGGAGTCTCGGAGAACTGATCCAACCTAAGCGGAGCGCCTGTTAGAGTCTCAGGTATCCACTCCGGACTCAGAGGCCCCTGCACGGCGGCCCGCACCCGACCTCCCCGCCCGCGGCGCCGACCGCGCGGGAGCGCTCCAGGCGGCTCCCAGAGGCCGCGGCTGGGGGCGGGGCTCGTGCTGTGACGCCGCCCCTCGCCGGGCCCCGCCCTGTGCGCGTTGCCAGGGTGATCAGGTGACTCCGAGCTCGCGGCGCTCCCCGCAGCGGTGACATTAGGCGCACCGCGGCTCCTCACTTGCTCCGAGTTTGGTGCGGCGGCGTGTCTTGTGCGGTCTCGTCTGGTCCCGTCAGGTCCGACCGAAGCAGTGCCCGACCCGTTCGTGGAGAGGTGAGGCGCGGCGGACCCGGCCCGGCCAAGCTGGCACCAGGGACGGGGTGAGGCGCGGGCAGGGCCTTCCCGGCGTTGTGCGCGCCCCCGAGCTCCCCAGAGAGCGCCCTGGAGAGCCGCGGGCACCAGGGCTGGATGGGCCGGCTCGGGCGGGGGCGCGCGCAGCCCCGGGGGAGGGGCCGGGAGCCGGGGGAGCGGCTGCCGCCCGCCCGATGTCCACCCTGGCGCGCCGGGGCTGTTCCTCCGGCTCCCCGTCGCCGCGCCGCCCGCCCGGCTTCTGGGCTGTGGACTAAGGGGCTCCGCGTGTGAGCGGCTCTCGCCGTGCGAGGAGTCGGCGGGCTCAGAGCGGGGCTTGCCACACCCCGTCTCGGGGGACATGTGCGGGAGGCTTCTGCGTCTCTTCGCCTTGGGCTGCGATTTCTGGGGTGCTGCCAGGGATCTGCTCCGTGCTCTGAGCCGGGCCTGCTGAGGGCAGGAGGCCACTCGGGAGACCCGCGGCTGGGAGCAGGGGCCCTGGGTGTTCAGAGAAGGTGTTGCGGGGGGAAGGACTCCTGACTGTTGAGAGCGGTGGAGCAGGATCTGAGTAGATCTGTTGGGGGAGGTGAAATCTGAGCGGAGTCCTGAGGGGTGGGGACTAATCTCCGACGATTCGATGACTGACTGGACCGAGTGCTAGGGCCGTTTTAGGTAAAAAAAAGTTTGGAGAATTAGGTTAGGGCCGATTAGGAAAAAACTCTTCAGTGCCCAGCTGAGGGTTTGGGTGCTGTGGGGGAACCACTGCGGCTGGATTGGGGTAGGGGGAACACTGGGATGGGGAGACACTGAGGAGGCTGTTGTGACAGCCTGAGAAAGAGGTGACAACGCCTAGAACTCTGGTCTGATGGGATTCTGCGAACCCTACTTGTGAAATATTTCTGACAGACAGGTGGGGGATGCGGGCAGCCGGATACTACACCCCAGCCGTTGTTAGCAAATTAAAAGAAAAAAATTCCTTCTTATGAGAGACAGGAAGCATCTAACTGCAGCCCATTTTCCAGTTTCATTTGGCCGGATTTAATGACTATCGGAGAGCTTTGCCCCTCTGGGTATACACGGAGCTTGTATTGTCCACAGCACTTGCATTTCAGAAGTTTCAGAGTGTCTTACAAACTCCTCTTATCCCTAGGCTGAAACCCAAACCCGGAGTGACTGGTAGGAGACTTAATGGGGGGAAGTTATTAAAGGATAATGAGTGCCCAAAACATGAATATGGGGCGTTGGGGAAACCAAAAAGAGTCGCATGCCGTTTGTTAATGATGGAGCAGAGTTCGCCTGTCCTCCCTGCTGCTCTCAGCTGTGGGCTTCTCAGTTTAATGCAGCTTAGGTGTTAACTGGCCATTTTGTCTTAATTTCCTGAGAAATATAGGAAGAAGATATTTTGATTTTTGAAGAGGAATGATTTGGTGATGTAGAGTTTTTCCCAGCTCTGAAAATTTAATGATTCTGTGTTCCTCTTCCCCAAAAAACAGCTGTTCATTTTATTTTGAATCTTCACTTCTGTTTTCTGGGGGGAAATGAAATGGCTGAACCTTCCCACCAATTTGTTTTGCACTTGTTTGGCTCCAGAAAACAGAACTGGACCTCCAGGGATCCTGTATCGTAAAAGGCAGTTTAGGGATTTGCTGAGAACTCGGGAAGGTGGCTGCAGCTGGTCTGTGCATAAACGAAGAAACCAGCACAGCACTCAAGGGAGGGCAAATCCGGAGTGGTGGCAGCTGGAGAGAGCCGACTTCCAGTCAGATCGGTGATGTCATTCTCTGTAAAAGAAGTATTAAGATGGGTCACTTGAGCGTTGTGTGTTTACCACACATTATACCTATCCAAGAGTTTTTCCCCTTGTACCAATTCAGTGGTAGGGCTTGTTATGATAGTGATTTTTAAGGGGCTTTGCAGGAACCCCATAATAATACGAATCGCTGGAAATTAGATTTCTTGGCCATGTTTTAAAAAAAATTGTTAACCATTTTCTAAATCTCTTTGGAAATATTTGAATCAGCCAAACTAATCATGCTTCCTTTGGAAAGAAACAGTCTCCCGACCCCCACCCCCAAAATTGCAGCTCTGTGCTGTCAGGGGGGTTAAGTAGGCCGAGAGTTTTGGGAAAGTTTCTGCATTCATTCACCCCTGTCGCCCCCACATGTTTTCCCATTGGTCAAGAATTTTAAGACTTCATTATGGGGGAGTGGGAATGTTAGTGTGTTCCCCTAAACACAAGCTGTGATAAACAGCAGGGTTGGCTGTTCAGAATGCCCTCAAGGGGAACTGTGCCCAGGTGAGAGGCAGGGCTGGGGTATGGGTGAGAGATCAGCCACGGAGCATTCTAGGCCTGCGCCATTGTCACCCGAGGCCGTGGGTGCCGCCTTCCTTTCTTGGAAGGGAAACATTCCTCAACCTTGAAATGGGATAATGGTCAGTACCCCCTTCACAGAGAATTAATGAGAGAGAATTCATTGTCACAAGAATAATTAATGAGAGGCTTATATGAAATTTGAGCTCTTCCAAAGCAGAATATTTTAATTCTTGGATGAACAGTATATTTTGAGATGTAGTGAGATAAAAGAGAGATAGACATTCTAAATTTTTGTAAAAGCGTCATTCAAACTCTAAGGTTTTTGTTGCTGTTTTTTTTAATGGAGTATTTGGGCTTGGTTACCAATAAGGCTTTAATGAAGATCTAGAGGCCCGAGGGTAAGTGCGCGTTTGTGTTTCATATGTAAATCAGTGCAGATTGTTCCTCACTCTTTTTCTGGCTTTTTCCGTGCAAGTGCCTGGAGTAAACCAGTAACCTGGCAGGCTGTGGGGCTCTGACCCAACATCCTTTCAACCCTAAAGGAGTTAGTTATTAAGCTTATCAGAGACAGCAGTGGGTAATAATGCTCACTGAGTAGAACGAGGAGTGAAAAAGTCGTCTTTTAAAATTCCCCTCTTCTATGTCAGTCTGCCAGTCCTGCTGCTCAGTCAAATAGAGATTCAAGAGGGACTCTACAGAACTACATCCATCTCTTAGACTTCTGACATTTGTTGGCTAGGCTTAGTTTCACATGAAGGAAATCCTGCAGGAGAGGCTTCCTGTTTTTTTCAGGCTGAGCTGAGTGCTGTGTTCCAGGCCTCCAGGCTCCTGAGGCTTGGCCAAGGCTACTAATTGGCTTGGCTATAAAACGGGAGTCAGCAATTAAAAAACAGCAGTATAGAAAACTAGGGGACTGGACATGAGTTGACCCTCCAGCCCAAAGGTTCACAACACTTTGGACACTGTACACAAAGGGCTCTTTAAAAGCAAGTGAGCTTGGAGTGACTTCTTTCGTAGTTCTTAGGAGACGTATGTGGAATATTGATACTGAGCCTCCTAATCTCAAATTCCTGTGCCCAATGCGCAGTAAGCCTAACACTGAGACCTCGCTGCTTGGAGATGGAGAAAGATTTATTCAAATTGGCCAAAACGAGTTGGTGGGAGCCTGGGTTCGCTCAAATCCACCTCCCCAAGAACAGAAAGCAGGGGGGTTATGGAGCTAAGGGGTTTGGCAGGAAGAGTTTTTCGGAAACAAAGGGGTCACTCCCCGTAAGCCCTGGGCAATCTGACTTCAAGGCTTCAACAGCTGCTGAGGGCCAGCTATCCGGTGAGTGCAACCTCCCCAAGGCATTTTCTTTCTTTTGCAAAACAAGCTCACAACTCCTCAAGACCCCTGAGTCACCCCTCAAGTTAAACAGGAAACAGCAAATTGGCTTGACATCTGCAGTATACCTGAGGTACCCGGCTTCAGTGTTAGTGCTGATGTAGGCTTCAAAACCAGAGCTGGGAAATTGGATGGGCCCTCACTCCTAAAGCAGGGGAGACAAATGGTTTGAATCCAATCTGTGTGGGCAGCAAGCCTGTGGTATGACTTTGCCAAAAACAAGGGATGATTTACATTTTTTTGAACCCTTTCAATTAAATGTTTTAAGGGGGTGTTGGTAGTCACGGTGGGAGGAGGATTTGGTTTACCTGAATTTCCTCACTGGGGAGTAAGGCCTTACTCACAGGTGCCTATCATTAGTTGTGTGGTGATTTATGCTAACGAATCATTAATCCCAAGAGATTTGGCTCAGAAACTACATTATCACTGAAAACCATCTGACCTTGTGGTCAGTGTTCAGAGAAAGGTAGGGATGGGGAACCATTGAACTGCAAAGATATTTGGGGAGAGGAAGACCTGGAAAGTGGTGCTAGACTTCTGCCACATTAAATTTCTAATGCAGCCCTCAGTACTTTACCAGTCAGCTTTCTGTATCAGGACCATGGGCAGGATCATTTGGGGAGAATATGTGTGAAGAGGAGGACTTTTGTAGGAATGTGCCTACCTCATGAGTCCTTATTATTAAGCCTAATACTGCTTTCCTGCTGCCACTAGCTTCCCGGAGACCCCAGACTCCGCCCTCTCCCCTCTTTCCCCTCCCTCCGCCTCTCCTCCCCGGCAACAACCTCTCTAAGGCCAATATGATTCTTCTATCTCTGGTCCAGTTTCTACATCCTCCTGGCTCTGCTGACTGCTGAACTAAATCTTGATGACCTTAGATGTCTGTGGTGGCATAGAAACTCCAGCGAAGGGCAATTGGATTCCAAAGCAAGGGGCCTAGAAGTGGATGCTTTACCTGTGTTTCTCACACTTCGTTTGTGTTCCATCTGCATGACTTTTGTGTTAGCTCTATGCCATCTGTACTATTATTTAATATTTTTCTTTAAATTGACCCTTTTTTTAATTCTAAAACTTTTTTAAAAGGGAAACCATATCATTGCCTTAAATTGAAAACTACTATCATCTTCCATAAATAGTAGGTAAATATAAAAAGGCATAACTATTAAAATTAAGTTGTTTGTCTGTGTTCTCCAAATCATGCCACTTAGGAAAATATTGCCTTCAACCAAAGATATGACTTACTAATAGTGAGTTTTTTCAGGTGATAGGGATGGTTTGGGGTAGGCAGGCCTATGGAGAGGGCCTCTTAGATCCCGTCTTCTGAAATTCCATCTGGCTCTGTGATACCCGGAAGACAGCAGAGTGAAGAATCTAGGGACTAAAATAAGTGCAGTCAGCGTGAAACCACTGGTGTTTTGATATGAAGTTTTCCAAAAGGAGGCGGGAGTGGTGGTGAGCCTGTATACTATATTAAATTCTAGGCTCGTTGCCAGGGGTGTGGCTTCATTGATGCTGTGTTATATTGTTCTTTCTGTGCAAGTGTGCTCTTGGAAAACTCCAGTTTTTGTTCAGAGTGGATACAGTTTTTTTAAAAAACTCTCGATACGCCATACACTTGGAGCCTGTTGTCTTCCACATATGTATGTAGTAGCACTTTGTGGATGTTACTAATGGCGAAAAGCTGAAGTTATCGTCTAGCATTTGTTTTTTCTGACCTTTGTTGTCCATAATGCCTATTTCTTTAAAAATCCTATGAAGATGAAGAGAAGAAAGGAGGGGAGAGCGAGCTGCCCTGGGGTCATGTGGTCTCTTAGGGTGCCGTACGTGGTAGGCGTGAGTGGTACTTGCTGGTGTGAAGTGAAATGCACTCTTGTCCATTAAGAGGCGCCCCACCGTGCTGACTGAGCTGCTGCTCCCTCAGAGGGTCAGGAGAGCGCGCTTTAATGGTGGTGCGAAGCCGCGGCCAGTTTGGTATCTGTCAGGAACCAGGAGTGCTTAGTTAGATTGCCAGCGCATTAAGCTGTTAGGGGCCTCTTTCTAAGCCATCAAGATTTCGACTTTCCCACAAAGCCTAATCTAATACTCTGGGAGGGGCAGGGAGAGCCAGTCTTTCAGGGGCTGTGCTGGTGGGGGACCTGGCCTGGGAAGTGGCCTTGTCAGGCTTGTTGGGAGGGATGGATCTGTCCCTTTCTAGTGTGTCCTCTCAACTTGGCAGGGGGCAGAGTTCGTCCCTTTTCTCTCTCTCCATGTCTAACCTATCCTTTCATTTCCCCAACTCACTTTCTGTGTTAACAGCTTTCTTCCCTTTTCCTTTCTCTCCTGTGCACTGCTGCTTTCTCTTTCTACCCTCGCTCTTGCTGAGCCTCATTTTCTCTCCATTGTTACTTTAAGAACTGCCTCTTTGAAGTTCAGAGTTACAATGCTGTCCTGTATGTCCAGTGACTAGATATAATTCAGAGGTCCCCAGCCTTTTTTCTGAGGAGGAGCCAACCTTCACTTCCCCACTGGCTTTCAGAGAGCAGCACTGGGGGGTACTGACCACTCTGGTTCCTGAGCTAAGTGGTTGGATGAGGCTGGAAGTGCCCTGCCAACTGGGTGTCCCAGCAGTGTGGGGAGGGGGCTGTGGTCAGGATTTGCTAGCCTTGTCAGGAGCTGTCTCTACCCTTGGGGAGTCCTTCCAGAAGCTGAAGGCGGGCGGGAGGCCTACATCCAGACTGTCCTCTGGTTTCTGCGGGAGACTGAACATGACTAATAATGGCTGTAGAAGAGGACCTTGGTGAGGTTGGCCTGCAACCCGTCAGACTGTTTGCAACTGTGGATCCTGCGCTTGAGCTGGGTTGCTGGGTTTTTCCAGGTGGCAGCTGGAACAAAAGGCGTTCTCAGTGGTAGTTGGATGGCTGTTGAAAGCATCTAGAAGCCTGACTTTCTTGCTCTATGAGTTAGAAAATGGATTTTTTTTTCCCAGCCTTAGCAAGCCATTTGTCTTCTATACTGAGTTCTCTTCTTTTTTTGTTTTTAAAAAATCTTTGCAGAGTAAATAAAATTAAAAATATTTATTTATTTATTTATTTTTTTAATATCGGCACCTGGGTTAACATCTGTTGCCAAACTTCCCTTTTTTTTTTTCTTCTTCCCAAAGCACCCCCACTACGCAGTTGTATATTCTAGCTGCAGGTCCTTCCAGCTCTGCTATGTGGGACTCCACTTCAGCATGGCCTGATGAGCAGTGCTCGGTCCGTGCCCAGGATCTGAACTGGCAAAACCCGGGGCTGCCAAAACAGAGCGCACGAACGTAACCACTCAGCCACGAGGCTGGCCTCAGAAATGGATTATTTAATCCTAAAAGCCACGTGGCAGACTTTACCTAAACAAAGATGATCAGCAGAAGTTTTAACTTTCATTGTTAAATATGTGTAGAAAAGTGTATGTAACAATCAAGTATAGTTAAATGAGTAATTATATTCATTAATATAACTATTGAGGTCTAGAAATGGACCTCATTTTTTAAACCCCAGTGGGATAGTAGAATGCACCGTGTTGCAATTTGCTTTTTTCACTGTGTTGGTGCTTTTCCATATCAGCACATGTAATCCATTCTTCTTAAGGGTTTTCCATATCAGCACATCTACCCCATTCTTCTTAAGGGTTGAATAGCGGTTCTGGAAATTCTGTGGTTTATTTCACCATTCCCATACTGATGGGCCTTTGGGATGTTATATATCTCATATATGTGTGTGTGTGTATATATTTTATATATATATATATAATATATATATGTTATATAGCTATTATAAACAAGTACTACAGTAAGTATCCGTGTGTGTGGTATAAAATTGTTTCTTGGCATATTGGCACTAGTATACATCTGTAGGATAAATTCCTAAAGATAGAATTGCTGGTTCAAAGAATAGAGTGTTTTTGTTTATTTGAGGTTTCACTTAAAAATGTCTTTATTGAAGATTTTTTAAGAAAAAAGGACGGACCCTCTGTAAAAACAAAGGATGTTTCCTCAAAACATTCGGGAAGAATGGGATACTAATGCCTGGGCAGCTAAGGGTAGGCTATTTTAGTTGATGATAGATATTTTCAGGTAGTAATGATGTTTTAAGGGCTGTTTAATAAATATTATAGATCTTATATCTTATAGTGCAACAGGTAGATCCAGTCAGAGGTTCTTTATAGAAAGCTTTCTGCAAAAAGATTTTAGTAGATGGTGTGTTATTCTCTGTTGAAGAGAACTCCGAATTCCCTCAAAGTCTCCAAGGCTGGAAGAATGTGAAAACGGACATACCAAGTTTAATGTTAGAAGAAGGCGAGATTGATTGGTCAAAGCCATATTTTCAAATAATGTTGGACTACTGTGGATAATTAATGTGGGTATGACTTTTCAGACTTTACTACTCCTGATCTAACGTATCAGGACAAGTTGAGAATGCTTACATCTTTCGGTTATCTGAATGTTGGGGATAGTGGCTTAAAGCAATTACGTGAGTGGCATTAGCAGACCATGTTA
Organism: Equus caballus; assembly: GCF_041296265.1. Lineage (NCBI taxonomy): Eukaryota > Metazoa > Chordata > Mammalia > Perissodactyla > Equidae > Equus > Equus caballus. The sequence goes on along the minus strand of NC_091697.1, from coordinate 52,345,388 downwards.
CTGAATAGTTTGTAGATTGTTTAGTTTCGTGTATATCTCAGTTATGTGTAGTTTTTACATCAAATATTCTTTGTGAGAAAGAAAAATAAACTAAGACAGTCTCTGAGCCTCTAGGATAGGGCCTCCAGAGACAGATGATCCGCCATTATTTGTTTGCCTTCCGTGTGCGTTTTGATGCCCTTGTTCAGTGATGGGTCCACTGCTGAGCTGTGTGTCATTGTGTGTTCCACAGAGAAGCTATTCTAAAGCCACAAGCAAAAATGTTGATAGAAAAGACATGTTCTAATATATATTCACTCATTGATTATATGAGGACAGCTCAGGGCCTGGTAGAACTCTCTGGCAAACAAAAGATGGTGAATGAGGTAGGGGATGGCTAATCACATTTGAGAGGTTGGCAGCAGAATCAGTATTTGGATAATAATGAAGTAACGCTACAGGTTGTCTCCTTCCAGCCTGTCCCCCAAAGAAAAGCAACCTGGGAAATGTTAGAAATGATGAGCAAGTCATAAAAACAAAGCGCTTGTTCAAGTTACAATAACCATCAACTATCAGAGGTCTCCTGTGTTACTCTGTTGTTGGGAGCACCACTACCATCTTTAAAAAGTAAATCCCTGTTGTTGCTATTGCCTGGGGCTCCCCCATGAAGTTCTCCCCGTCAGGAGAGAGTAGGTTCTTCCTAGTGAAGGCCTGCTGTTCTGGAATGCCTGTTCTTGTGGCTTTGGGGTTTGGATTTGAGGCTGTTGCTTCTTATCTCTGCTCACCACACATTCACGTGTGTGGGGGGCACAAATCCCATTGGTGGGGTCATTCAGGCTTTTGTACCTCAGTTTCAGTAAACTTGCATAACTCTTTGAGGTGGCTGCCCAAAGTGAATTTTGTCTACTCTGTATAACCAAACTATCTTCACTGTACCCTTGAAATTTGGAGAACTTCCAGCATTTTCCATCTGACGCAGTAACAGGCAAGTGGAAAAGATAATTTTATTTTTATTATTAGCAGTACTGAAGGGGAAGAGCAAGCCAGCTAGAGTTCTTTCTGTCATATCCCCAGTACTGGGCCTGTCCTGTAGTAGGTACTTAATATTGTTGAGTAAACAAATGATTAGGTTTGACAATGGTATCCAACAAGCAAACATAAATAAAATTACATGAATCCTTTTAAAAGAGAAAAAATAACTATAGAAAAGGAAGCTGCAATGATCCTCAAAGGCTACTCTTAGCAAGACCTCTTGTGACCCGACCTTTTGGCCTCATCCAATCTTGTCTGCTTCAGCTGTAATAAACCCACTCAGTTCCTCAGAAGCACTGTGTTCTGCCTCTGACCGAGAGTAAAGGTGGCGTAATTGCATTTCTGTTTGTGTAAACTTTCAGTGTGATCATCGCTTCCTCTGAGAAGCTTGCTCTGACTTTCCGGACATGCTCACCATACTAAGCACTTCCTTTTTCTTAGCTCGGTTTTGTAATTGCTGATTTTAGTGTCTGTCTCTCTCACTAGCCTGAAACTGTCTCTTGCCTACCGTTATCTCAGTAGTGCCTGGAACTCCTAGAACCGGGTCCTAGTGGATGCTTCTGGAAGTATTTATGGGATGATCAGATGACTGTGTGAATGGAATAAACTAACATGTCAATGCTAAAATTTAGTGAAAACTATAAGCCTGAGATGATAGAGCAGCACAAAACCAGTAATTCTAAAGCTTTTTTTTAGCTCAACAAATCATACCCAAAATTATGGGTATGAGAATAAAGAAAAATTGAGGGACCTAGAGTATGAAATAATCTATTGGGGCTGGCCCGGTGGTGCAGCGGTTAAGTGCACATGATCCTCTTGGGCGGCCTGGGGTTCACCGGTTCGGATCCCAGGTGTGGACATGGCACCACTTGGCAAGCCATGCTGTGGTAGGCATACCACGTATAAAGTGGAGGAAGATGGGCACGGATGTTAGCTCAGGGCCAGCCTTCCTCAGCAAAAGGAGGAGGATTGGCAGCAGTTAGCTCAGGGCTAATCTTCCTCAAAAAAAAAAAAAAATCTATTTGCAAAGATCCTATTAAAAGGCCAGCTAATCAGGGAGTTAAAAAGAGACACAGAGGAGCTCTTTAGAGTTAGACCTGTTGTCATGTGTTTAAAGTTTAAAGACAATTTTACAAATTCCCACGAAGGATATGTAAGGAAGGAAGGATAAGCATGGCTTCTGGCTTTGATGATAAGAACAGTCCAAGGTGGGAGAAGTCTGCGTGTAACCGAGAGAATTTTTTTTACCCCATGTTTGGTGCTTAGCCAAGTGACTTCTCAGTTTGAAGCAGAAAGAACTTAGGGAGCTGAAATGTCTTGTGAAAAAAGAAGCACAATTACAAAAATCACTGTAAAGAGCAGTGAAGAGCAGATATGCAACAGGTTATCAAGAAGGGGAAATTAGTAAGAGGAAGGGAAATTGGAGTACTGGGAGTGGATAGGGCTACAGAGGCATTCTAGCCATTAAAAAAAGGTGAGCAGCATGGAAATATCAGACAGAACTAAGAAAACTTAATTTTTTTTCTGACTGAATAGGTTCCCTTATTGAAATTTTCAGAAATACAGAAGAATATAAATAAATAACACTTGCCCATAATTCCAGCACCTAGGGAAAACCACTATAAATATTCTTTTTTCCTTCTAACCGAATTTTGTCTGTCTGCTGTTCCTGTACAACTTAAAGTGTGAAAATCGTTTTTTTTTTAAAGATTTTATTTTTTTCCATTTTCTCCCCAAAGCCCCCCAGTGCATAGTTGTATATTCTTCGTTGTGGGTCCTTCTAGTTGTGGCATGTGGGACGCTGCCTCAGTGTGGTTTGATGAGCAGTGCCATGTCCACGCCCAGGATTTGAACTAATGAAACACTGGGCCGCCTCATTTCACCTCAGTATACATCTAAGAGTAGAGTTGCTGGGTCATGAGGTAAATACTTCCAAAGTCGTGAATATGTTATATGCTTTCTTCTAAAAGTTTGATTGTTTTAGCTTTTATATATAGGTCCATAATATGGTGTGAATTGTTTTTTGTTTATAAGGATGGGAATCAGGTTCTTTTTTTTCTCCCCTCATAAGAGTATCCAGCTCTGTTTATTGGAAAGACTTATTTTGACTTTGTAAATTGCCGTGCTGTCTTCCTGTTCAGTCAGGTGACTACTGCATGGGTCCATTGTAGGACTCTTCATTCTGTTACATTAACCTATTTATCAATATTTATTTTATTTTAAATAAAATTGAGATCATGCTGAATATATAGCTTTTAAATTTTTCTTACACTTTATTACGTCATGCTTCAAAAACAAATTAAAGGTGACTGTAAAAGAACTGTTATATAGATGTACCATAATTTATTTAACTCTTCTGTTTTTGGACTTTTAGGTTGTTTTTTCTTTTTTCCTTTTTTGTTTTGCCCTGTCTTTTATGTTGCTTGCTTTCCTCAGATGTCTGATAATCTTTGTCCATTCATTTATGTATGAGGCAATAAAAAGTCGATTAGAAGTTCTGTGTGCCTGGGCTTTGTTGTGGGGTGACTGGGTGAGTCATTTCCTTGGAGTCTCTTCAAGAATTAATATCAATAGTTTTTTTCCATTGGGGCTGTTCAGTTTTTCCAGAGGAAAATTCTCCACTGTACTGCCCACGGGGTCAATGCCAGGCTATCAGGTATCTTGTAATTTAAAAAATAGTAACAACTTTGAAAAATGTTGTTCTTTCCTGAATCTCTACTTTGATGTTATCTCAGATAAGACAGTGATCTCATCTCAACAGACCTCTTTCCGAAAGCATAGTTTCTGCTCTTGTCATTATGGTTGAATGACTGCTAATCCTGTGACTTTGAGCATGTCTTGAATGGGATCGGCAGAGAGCAGTGTTTGATACAGTCTATTAACGAATGTTGGCTGTTGCTTGATTTCAGCAGTCTCTTTTGGAGCTCTGATTTGTCTTTATTGGTACAATTTCCACAGTTCACATTTGATCCTCAGTGTAAAACACTCCACTATAGTAGGGCTTACATCTCACCTGACCAAATTTATAAGGGAAAAGGTTCACGTTACAAAGCTGAGGATCATACCTTAAATTTAAAGCTCGTTGTGTTTTGGTTAAGTGGCTTGTCCTAGACTGTGTCAGTGTTAGGTAATCTTTTTTTGCTTCGATTTGCTTCTGTACAAGCTTGGGAACAGTTGATTGCCCCTCGGTGAAGGAAGTCCTGCTTTTCAAATGCCAGCTCTAGGATCTTTGTTCTCAGCACAAATGCTGTTTCTGTGACTTTTGCTGTTCTCTTACTGGGATTTTTTCCTGTTTAGAGGAAACTGAAAATAGATACAGATTTTTATCCCTCTAAGATGACTGTGTATCTTGGGAACACAGGGACAGAATGTGTCTGTGGGGCGAGGGTCGTGGCGGCTGGGGCACCTGCGGGGGCACCTGTATGGTTTCTGCTCTTTATAAGCGCCTCTGTGAGTAGCACCTGGGATTTTTCCCACGTGGACATTAAGTGATTCCTCAGGCAGAGGGGGGATGGTAGGCACCAAAAATGAGGGGGAAACGTGATTGAGGGAGAAGAGGGGAGGACACCTACCTGTGGGAGAGTTTTGAGGATCCCAGGGAGAGAGCTGCACAGGATAATGAGGAATAGATGCAAAAAGGTCGATCAAGAAAAGTCAGTATTATAATCCAATGTTACTGCAATTAAAAAAAAAAAAAAGGAAACATTAGGGTCTGAAGTTGTAATAGTTCTATACACTTCTTTTCCTTCTCACTGCTCGTTGTCCTTAGAAGAACAATGTCTTCAGAGAAATATAGGTCCAAGCTTTGCCAGAGTGAGAACGATCATCACTAAAAGGTCTTATTGGACTAATCAAGTTAAACTACAGCTTTGATGGAATTAGGTCAGTCCAGAGGACATCCCCCTGCCCCTTACACACACTGAATTTCAGGAAAGAGTAGTTATGATGGCTGTGTTCCACTTCTGTGACTTAAAAAACAAATAATGGAATGGCCATAAGGGGGTTAATGATTTCTGTGTTAACCAGGGCTCAATAGGTTTTTCACATCCTCAGTAGGAAAGAGGAAATGGAAGAGTGGTCAGCAATTACCATTGCCCAAATTTTCGTAATGCTTGCAGTGTTAGTCACCACAAACCTTTTGCATTAGGGGAAGGGGAAGGGCCATTCCCAGGTCAGAAGTATGAAGTCATGCTGGCTAGACTAGAGAGCAGAGAAGGGGAAGGACGCTAGTTCTTTTCAGGTCAGCCCCCTGGAAAAGTAAGAGTCTCTAAAATGGGGACAGAATGCAGATGTGGTCAAAATAGAGACCCTCATGCCATTCTGATTCCATATTATAAAGTTTCAATTTATAGTCACCTCCTTCAAGGGACACTCTGCCTACTCCCACCTCCTCCTGTTGGGTTTAAGCCCCTACTCCTACCCAGCAGTCTGCCACCTTCTCTAAAAATCACTGTCTATATGTTTGTGTTTTAACCAGTGGCCCAAGGGGAGGGTTAGAGCCATATTCATCTCTGTACCCTACTACTTAGCACGGGGCCAGGCACAGTCAGCCCTGTGTAAATGGATGCTTGGGTGAATGTCTTTCAGAGGAGTTCGTTAGCTTATCTTACTATTGGTTCTTAGGACTGGAAATTCTATTTAGGTAGTTTAGGTTAGGCTGGATTTCTGTCTGATTTATGAACTGTTGTAAAGTCGTCTGGAATCCCATTTCTTTTGTTCTTTCTGCTCTGACTTTCTGAAGTGCCTACTTCATCTTAAGGCTGGCTCCCTCAGGGCTGCAGATAGGCTGTCAGCAATTTCGTAGGCCATGTCCTTGCTAGACTCTATGTGTGCCTGTGTTAAGGGAAAGAAAGGGTTGGGAATGTGGTAGGAGAGCACCAAGCTTTTAACTGATCAAGGCACTTCAGAACCAATCCCAGTGGCCAAGGGATGCCATTTGTGATTGGTTCTGGATTCTTTGAATCAATCTTGATAAAGAGGAGGGGGTGGCGTGGATTGGCTTAGAGTAGCCTGGGCTCACCCTGGAGCTGGAATGGGATGAACTTCCCCTGAAGAACATGAACTACAGGAAGAATGGATGGATACCTAACGGGAAATCTGACTGCTATTACAAAGCGGTATATGGCTGTTGTGTGGGCAACCAGTAAAGTCCACTATTATTTTAATCCAGATTTTCTAGGGAACCTTACTTTATGGCTGTTCTTTTCTTCATATAGAGTCACTTATGAATTTATTGATTGCATGTTATGAAAAAGAATTAATAGTGAAATTATTAAATTTTGAGTATGAGACTCCTCCCTCTATTGACTTACTATTTATTTCTGGATAGAAGACACTCAGGTAAAAAGTTAAATATCAATATAGGAGATGGGCAAGTGTACAAGGCAGCAAGGTGTCACATATCACATTGTTCATCCAGAGTCTGTATGTACTTTGCATTTCCCAGTCATGCTTTTAATCTGGAAGTTATTGTGTCAGGCACTGTGGGGGTTACAGAGGTGATGGAAAGGAGATGCTGGCCCTCCAGACTTCAAGCCCAAGAGAATGGTTAACAGGCTTTGGGGGCTGGGAAGCAATGGCCTCCCTCACAGAAGCAAACCACTGAGAACAGGAGCCTGTAAACACAAGTAGGGCTTCTTGGTGAGCCTCCAGAGTCCTAGGAGCCTGGATTGTCAGAGGAGATGCTCAGCATCCTCTAGAGACAGTTCTGCCATCTGTCCAGCGATGACTGAGCACACTGCTCAACTGCTCAGAGCTGGGGGTCTAGGGAGAGCAACCAGATCACCCCAGTGCCCAAGATGGTGGCGGCGGTTATACTGTTTGGTCAGTCACTGCCAGCAGTGCTGCTTGTCAGAAGACCCCAGTATGACCCAACCCTGTTTATTGGAGGATTTCTAGTACTGGGTCAGCCTCCACTGATCTGACTCAGGATTAGTGCTGGTAGAGTCTTTGCCTTCTTCTTAGAGCTATCCAATCACATTTATGGACATTTCAGAGAATTAAAGAACAAAATATCCTTGTTTTTATTCAACTTATTTATTGTAGGGCCTGCTTTGTGCCAGGCACTATGCTGAGCTCTAGGGTCATACTGATGATCCCAAACTGGCTTGATCCCTGCTGTCACAGCCTGCAATCTAGTGGGGAATGCAGACAAAAGGCAAATAAACAGATGCATAAGATACTTGCCAATTGTGATGGTGAGAAGGAAACCAAATGGGCAGAGCTGGATTTGCAAGAGGCTTGAGACGTTAAGGCATTTTGTAAATGATCTCATGGATTGAAATTTTTTTCCTAACGATTTCCACAGATTAAATGCAAATAATTTTCATTGTTTGTCTCTTAGGTACACTCTGCAGGTCCCTGATGAACCAAGGGAACCCTCCACCATACCCGGGCCCCGGTCCGACGGCCCCATACCCACCATATCCACAACAACCAATGGGGCCTGAGGTCTACCCTCCAGGACCTCCTGGGGGACCTTACCCACCTCCTCACGGGTACCCCTACCAAGGATACCCACAGTACGGCTGGCAGGGCGGACCTCAGGAGCCTCCTAAAACCACAGGTACTGTGAACGGGCTGTGTCTGTATGTGTATATGTGGGTGTGCATGTGCTCAGTCCTACGTCACCAAAGGACATGTTGGCATGTTTTCTTTAGCAGAGGAGAAACTCTGGCCCCCGTGTGCTGTGGTTGACATTCCCAAAGCCTGTTGACTGCTTAGGCTGTCTTCCAACTCCTGAGAAGGACTTCTTTCTCAAGAGGCTGGAGTCAGTGCTGCCTACTTCCTTCATGTCTCTTGTCCCCTCTGGGGCTGATGACTTCTGGCCGACATGTTTTCTGAGGACAGCTCCTAGAGCACTGCGGGGGAAAGTTAC